>NC_044308.2:16345076-16945076 GCF_007474595.2 Lynx canadensis | reverse complement strand
AGCTTTATTGAGATTCTATTCAGATACCATTCAGTTCACCCCTTGAAAGTGTACAACTCAGTGACTTTTAGTATATTCAGAATTATGCAATTATCAGCACAATGAATTATTTTTAGGGGGGACAATGTGATGATTAATATATGTATACACAGTGAAATGATTACCACATCCATCACCTCACATTGTTATCATTTGTGTGTGTGTGTGTAATTGAGAGCACCCAAGGTCCACTTTTTAAGCAAATTTCAAGTGTATGATACAGTATTAACTATAGTCACCATGCTGTGCATTAGACCCTAATAATGTATTCATCTTATAATTGAAAGTTTGTACCTTTTGACCAGAATTTCCCCATTTCTTGACCCCTGACCCCTGGCAACCACCATTCTGTTCTCTGATTCTATAGGTTTGACTTTTTAAGTCAAACATGTAAGTGAGGTCATGCAGAATAAGTCTGTCTGACTTATTTCACTTAGCATGATGTCCTCTAGGTTCATCCAGATTGTCACAAATGGAAGCATTTCCTTCTTTTTTTCTGACTGAATGGTATTGTGGGGTGTGTGTGTGTGTGTGTGTGTGTGTGTGTGTGTGTGTGACACCTTCTTTATCCACGCACCCATCAGCAGGCTTTAGGTTGTCTCCCTGTCTCGGCTATTGTGATTAATGCTGCAGTGAACTTGGCATATATGTCAGTAACGGACACACGTGGGTTGCCACGCATTTCTAACAGGGCTCTCATCCCAGCCAGTAGGACCCCGCTGATGTGAGTGGTTTCCCCTGAGAGGGCGCCTCCTTCTTTGAGTGCTCATTCCCATCCTGGGTGCATACGAGTGGGCCTTGCCACATGCGTGTGCCAGGTAGGATGTGTGTTTCAGCTTTTTGATTATTCTGGAGAAAATATCGTTGATGAGAACACTTGGCATTGCATCTGATTTGTTCTTGTGGCTGCTGTATTAGCAATAAATAGATACTCGGTTTGCATATTTAACACCCCTTCTTCCTTCAGCCTACACTTCTGCCCTACAGAATCAGCTTTTCGTTGCTTAGTAGAGCTTTTAATTATGTGAGGCTTTTGTGTCTTAACTGGTATATAAATTTCCTCCTTATTAATCAGAAAAAGTCACCAAGAATGTTATAATTTATAATGGAGGAATATTCACAAAAAAAGTTTTTTTCCTTTAAAGAAAAATTTTATTACATGGGGCACCTGGGTGGCTCAGTTGGTTAAGCGTCCAACTTTGGCTCAGGTCATGAACTCGTGTCTGTGAGTTTCAGCCCCATGTCGGGCTTTGTGCTGACAGCTCAGAGCCTGGAGCCTGCTTTGGATTCTGTGTCTCCGTCTCTCTCTGCCCCTCTCCTGCTTTCACCGTGTCTTTCTGTCTCTCTCTTTTAAAGATAAACAAACATTAGGGGCACCTGAGTGGCTCAGTCAGTTAAGCGTCCGACTTCAACTCAGGTCATGATTTCACGGTTCGTGGGTTTGAGCCCCACGTCTGGCTTTGTGCTGACAGCTCAGAGCCTGGAGCCTGCTTCAGATTCTGTGTCTCTCTCTCTCTCTCTCTCTGCCCCTCCCCTGCTCATGCGCTGTCTCTGTCTCTCAAAAGTAAATGTTCAAAAGATTTAAAAAAATAAACATTAAATTTTTTTTTTTCTTTACACGACCTTTATCACCAGGGAAGAAAGAAGGGAAATTTTGGACGTAAAAATAAATTATTCATGTGCTAAAATCATCAGCCTTCATGAGTAACACTTACATAGAATGTTGGTCTGGTGTTTGTAGCAAAGGAATTACATACTGGAGAATTCTGGGGACTTTTACCGAATAAGGGAAATTAGATCTCATTACAAATAGAGGGCTTTCAGCACAGAGAAAGGGGACACTTTATAAATATTGTGAAGAGTTTGCAGAGATAATAGAATAACAGAGGATACTAAATTTAAACAATTTCTAGTATATATTTTTAATGACACTGTTTGAATGATAATTCCTTATACTGTTTTCAAATCCATAGCCCCCCTGACCGAAGTGCCTACGTGTTTTCAGAGCCCCTGAGAGTCTGTTTGAAGACTTCCTTTCTGATGTATGTGATGAAAGATTTGCTATTTTTTAAAAAATGTTTGTTTTTTATTGAGATAAAATTCACATAACATAAAATTAGCCACTCACAGTGAACAGTTCATTGACATTTAGTGCATTCACAGGGTTGTGCGACCAATACCTCTATCTAGTTCCAAAACATTGTCATTACCCCAGAAGGAAACCCTGTTCCCATTAAATAGTTGCCCCACCCCCATCACTGCCCATTCTTCCCAGCCCCTGACCGCCATGAGTCTGCTTTCTGTCTCTATGGCTGAACTTATTCTGGACCCTTCATAGGAATGGAATCATACAACATATGATCTTTGTGTCTGGCTTCTTGCACTTAGCATCATACGTTCGAGGTTCATCCATGGTGCAGCATCTATCAGTCCTTCATGCCTTTTTATGGCCAAATAACGTTCCATTGTATGGATATACCACATTTGTGTTTATCCCAAAGATTTGCTCTTTATCGCGTAAAGCCAGGACTTCACGTCTCAATCTTTGTTCTGAGATGGATACACTGTGCATTATCTCTCTCTTCCTTTCTCCCTCTGGGAAACCAGATAATCGCGCCAACACTTCTTATGCAGAGCATTGGTTAGAATGGTCTGAACAATAGTGAGAGCACTTTAAAAAGATGATCTTTTACAGTTACTGCATAACGTGTATTTCTATAGTGCAGGCTAATCTTACATTAACTTAGACTGACTAAATTCTTTACAACAGTCTAGTGTTGCAGAAAACTCCCCCCGTAGTCTCACAGCTGGCTTCTCAGCCAGTGTGTATTGGGGATCAGCTGTGCACCTGGGAGTGCCCCCAGAGACCGTCTTCCAGATGTTCATGGTCCAGCAGGGAGACGCCATTCGGGGCAGTGGTGTCATACTAGTGCTGAGCATCTGACGGCGGACATCCTGATGGCACACATCGAGAGGGCTTCCAGGCTGTGCAGGGACGCTGGCAGAGCTGGGGGAGCGGGCTAGCTCAGGGGGAAGAGAGCGGCCTGGGGAGGGGGGCTGGAAGCAGCCTGTGGAGGGAGTGAGGCTGGACCACAGGTCCAAAGAGCACTTTCAGGGCCATGCAAGGGTTCTTCATTCTTTAGTCATTAGGGGACCCCAGAAGCATTTTCATTGAACCGGAATTTCCCTAATTTATTACTTCTAAGGCTTAAATACATTCAGGGCTAACAAACTGACCAGCACCCAGGTGATGAACTGGATCCCACAAGGCTTTCCAGGTCCCTGGAAATCTTTGTCCTGTGTCACCTGGCTTTGCAGATTGCAAGTCCACACTTCTTTGGGAACTTGTTGGCTTATTTTCGATTCCCACACCCACTTTTCCTCACTTTTCTACTTAGTGGGTTTGTGACCTTCAACAAAATAAGGATGAAGTGGGTATTCTGAAAATTCCAGTATTAAAAATGGAACTTCTATCCATTGAAAGATAAAAATTGGGGCGCCTGGGTGGCGTCTGACTTCAGCTCAGGTCACAATCTTGCAGTCTGTGGGTTCCAGCCCCACGTTGGGCTCTGTGCTGACAGCTCGGAGCCTGGAGCCTGCTTCGGATTCTGTGTCTCCCTCTCTCTCTGCCCCTCCCCTGCTCATGCTCTTGTCTCTCTCTGTCTCAAAAAATAAAAATAAGTTAATTAACTAAAAAATAAAAATAAAAATTAATCACTATGTTCTATACTTTAAAGGTTATTCTTTTTTTGTTGTGGTGGTGGTGATGGTAATGGTGGTTTTTTTTAAGGGGTCATTCTGAATATATATTAAGATATATTCTTAACATATCTGCAGGACTCGAATGGCTAGTGACTGAATTACTCATCTTTTGATTATTTAACTCTCTGTGGGTCTACAAGGACCCATCTTTATACACCTGTGGTCTTTTTTAGTCCACTTTTTAAAAAATTTCCCAGTGTCAGCCTTTGCCAAAGTTGATGCAGTTCCTGCGGGTGGTAGGAAGCAAACCTATTAATGTATTTTACCTTAAATTATTGTGTCAGGATTATCTTGTACCTATAATTCTGTATCAAGTCAGTTACTTTGTTAATTTGAATTACTGTGAAAATAACAATAGATTACTTAAGCAAGTAACAAATTTATAATTCTGTTTGTAGAAAAAAAACACATCTGGCCAACCACATCATTCTGGGTACTTAAGCAAGTAACAAATTTATAATTCTGTTTGTAGAAAAAAACACATCTGGCCAACCACATCATTCTGGGACTGGGTAATGTCAGAATGGGCTTCCCTCAGGGGTACCCTCAATCCCACCCCTCCCCAGTTAGTGGCCCACATTCCCAGTGGTACATTCTGAGCTATTAGGAACCCAGATAGGCATTTCACATTGGTCACTGGGAATCATTAATTTTCCCATCTATATTTGTTTTGTGTTCTCTGGATCATTAGTTATAGTTTTGTTTTGTTTTTTTTACATGCATGTGTTAGGTGTTTCATATACTCCCTTGTAACTGCAGTGAGGGTGAATGATTTCAATATTATTAATTTTTTTATTTTTAATGTTTATTTACTTTTGAGAGAGAGAGAGAGAAAGAGAGAATGAGAGAGAGTGAGTATGAGCAGGGGAGGGGCACAAAGAGAGGGAGACAGAATCCAAAGCAAGCTCCAGGCTCTGAGTTGTTGGCACAGAGCCCAACGCAGGACTCCAGCCCTCAAAACTGTGAGATCAGGACCTGAGCCAAAGTTGGACACTTAACCAACTGAGACGCCCCTCAATATTATTATTTTTAATAGTTCAGGTGAAATCTCTTTGCTGAGCATGAGTCTTTCTGTTCCTTTTTTCTTTTCCAGGTAGGCTGTAATTCTGTGCTGTGGCTCTCTTTAGGAGTGCTGTTCTTGTCACGATTGCTATAGCTATTAAGAAAGGTACCTCAGTACATGGGGCATCACTGTACGTATGACCCATCCTGGTTGGATGGGTCTGTATTGTCTTCCACCTCTTCACGAAATTTAGAAAAATTGAGACCAAAAGTGAGGTCATTTTCCCCCTCCAAAAGCTGTTTGAAAATAAAAGTGTATCGAAAAAGTTGTGTGCATGTTTTGAATAACCCAGGAAATATTTTTTATTGTCAATATTCAATACTTTGCAAGCGCAACGGTCTTATAAGTAGGTTTTTACCAAGATAATGATTTCAGGGGCGCCTGGGTGGCGCAGTCGGTTAAGCGTCCGACTTCAGCCAGGTCACGATCTCGCGGTTCGTGAGTTCGAGCCCCGCGTCGGGCTCTGGGCTGATGGCTCGGAGCCTGGAGCCTGTTTCCGATTCTGTGTCTCCCTCTCTCTCTGCCCCTCCCCCGTTCATGCTCTGTCTCTCTCTGTCGCAAAAATAAAACGTTGAAAAAAAAAAATTAAAAAAAAAAAAAGATAATGATTTCAGGTGTGATGGGATTTAATGTATTAAGATACATGGTTCTCGGTGAGAATTGGATTAAAAAGCATAGTGAGCACCAACAGAATTTTCCATGCGAACCCATTGTGTTTGGTCTAGGCAGCCAGCATCCCTGGCTGGCTGGGGCATCCCCCTCCGGCTGGTGCTTGATTGGGAAGAAGTGGCGAACACTATCCCGTCCTATCTCCCAAGTGAGATCCTTAGCATTGCTTGAATATTTGCATGTTTGTGTGGGGTGATGTTTTCCTGAGAATGTTGCTAAATAATAGAAATTCTCTGAGTTCCTCAATCCACAGACTGTAGCCGAGTGGCGCATGCCTTCTAGCAACGAGGTAGAAATTCAGGTTGATGGAAAGACAGACTTCGGTTGGAAAAACGGAAGTGCGGGAGGAAGTGGTGGCCTCTTTGTCTCCCTGCAGGCCACACTCAGGACCTTGGATGAGCTCCTGTGTCCAGGAAGTTGGGCTGAGGTCTCCTGATACCATCAGCTGCACCGAGATTATTATTATTTTTTTTAAGTAACTTTGATTTCAGTTGGTATGTCATCGCTCCAAAGAAAATACTCATCAGATGCCCTTTCTACACTGTGGCATTGTGCCATAAGTATCAGATTTAAAAAAAAAAATTTAATGTTTATTTTTTGAGACGAAGCATGATTGGTGGAGGGGCAGAGAGAGAGGCAGACACAGAAT
Organism: Lynx canadensis; assembly: GCF_007474595.2. NCBI lineage: Eukaryota > Metazoa > Chordata > Mammalia > Carnivora > Felidae > Lynx > Lynx canadensis. The sequence continues at coordinate 16,938,894 of NC_044308.2, read as the reverse complement.
CCGAAGCAGGCTCCAGGCTCTGAGCTGTCAGCAGAGCCCGATGTGGGGCTCGAACTCACAAACTGTGAGATCACGACCTGAGCCAAAGTCGGACGCTCAACCGAACTGAGCCACCCAGGTGCCCCTCCTCTGCCCATTTCTTAATTGGATTGTTTGTTTTTTCAGTGGTGAGTTGTGTAAATTCCTTATATTTTGTTTTTTTTTTTTGTTTTTTGTTTTATATTTTTTATGTTTATCTTTTGAAAGAGATGGAGAGACAGAGCAGGAACTGGGGAGGGGCAGAGAGAGAGGGAGACACAGAATCCGAAGCAGGATCCAGGCTCTGAGCTGTCAGCACAGAGCCCAACGTGGGGCTGGAACTCACAGACCGTGAGATCGTGACCTGAGCTGAAGTTGGAGAAGCATCAGATTTAAACGTAAGAGTACCACAGCTATGGCCCCACAGAGCTTACCTGTTCATAAATGTAGTGTGCAACATGAATCCATTTGCTATCTGTTGCAAAAAAAAAAAAAAAAAAAAAAGTTTATTTGATCTCACCCCTTGTTTTAACTCCTTTGACACAGATCTCTGTATCAAAAGAATCAGCAAGAGTTTTAAGTGTGCCAGTACATATTTTGCCTAGTTTTGTGAAAATTTTCAAACAGAAAGACTTAATGTTTTCTTTGTAAGCAAACAGCATCAAGAAGCAGCCCACCTCTGTGTTTCCGGCATGCATCTTGTGATTTGTCCATGAAGGGATATGCTCTGTGTTGTGTTGTTTAAATCACTCAGCGCCTTTAAAGTGTTGCCAAATTCGCCTATTTTTGCTCTGAGAAGTACAGGGTGTCAGCACATGAATGGAAGTGAGCTCTTATTCTCACCTTTTCTGCTGGCTTCCTTCTGTTCTTTTTCTGGGAAAACTCCCGGAGCTTCTGCGTCTAGGCGCGCTCCCGGGAGCCTTTGAAGCCCTCCCTCTAGCAACCGTGCTACCTGATTGCAGGGAGGGGAGGAAGACACTCTGGTATCATCCCTTCCTCTTACACTCGTAAGAAATCTGTCAGAACCTATCCGATGCCCTCAGGATCGCAATACATTGCACTACTAGGAATTAAAACTGAAGCCCAAATTGAATAAGAAATAATTCTTTATTGATTGCTGGCGTTTGTGAAAAAGGTTTAATTAGATCAGGAGACGGAGGGGGCTTATTGGCACTTTCATTAGACATCGTTGACATGGTTATTTTCTCTGTCTCATTTTGCTTGGGAATTTATAATTCTCTTCCACCTTCTTGCAAATATGCCAGCAACCGTAGTGGATGCTGGGTAGCCGTTGCTGTTGCTGTTGTTGTTGTTGTTGTTGTTGTTGTTCTTTAACTTACACATCCCGGCGTGTGCTCAAAGGGTTTTCCGGGCAAAATTTCTGTTAAGCAGGAACCGAAATGGTCATTCTCCTTCATCGTGGGTTATGCCCGTGAGTGTTGTCTCAGCCTTTCTGTGGTCTTTGGGTTGCTTCCTGGTTCTCTGGAGATCTCTGCATGGAAGTGGCCATCAGCTGCCTCTCAAGTCCCTTCCCTTTCAGCCCTCCTTTGGCTCCACGCCCTGGTGGGCATCTAGCTTGGAATTCGTTTCTGACGTGGAATCCTGGATCTCCACCATGTCAGTGTGACTTCCAAGTTTGGAGGTAATAATGAGAGACCCCAGACTGAAGCAGTGACCCTCGTCAGAGTTACCACCTGGGAGAAGAGATAGGTTGGGCATACGTTTTTACCCTGAGGACCTTTGAACTGGGGAGTCGAAGGACAAGGTTCAGGGCGTGGTAAGTCCGTGAACCCCTCAAAATATGTCAAAATTTATATGCGTTTTTGTGGGCAAGAGGGTCCCTCGTTGTCGTTGGACTCTGAAAGAAATGTCTGATCTGTAAACCTTTAGAAATCACCAGTCAACAAGAAGGTTCTAGTGCTGCCTTACTGGTCTGCATGGTGGGGTATTTGAAGGGTTAAAGCTGGAGAATGGGTCCTTTTGGCTTCAACCCATGGGTGAAGCCCTGAGTGGGGATTGTTGATGGGAGCTGGATCATCACTGAATGATGAAGTGCAGCTTGGAACTAGTGGGACCCTCAGAATGGTTGTGGCACTGCTGTGTCTGTGTATTCCACCCACCCATCCATCCCTCCTCACGTCCAAGTGCCCAATATGGAGATCAGAAAGGTGAGTTGCATGCTGACCCCTCTTCTGGTTTTCTTACAGCCCACATTTAGATTTCTGGAGACCAATGCAAATTGGGATTTGTGGGTTACTTTTCCTCCTCTTCCCCTCCCCTCCTGTTTGCCCATCCTCCCCTCTCTCTCCTTTTCCTCACTGTCTGATGTTTCCTAGGGGTTTCCGGACTCCTCTGAATGGAGCGAACCCTTGTGCACATAGGTGTACGTGCTTATCAATGCATGTGTATTCGCCAAGGAGAAGGGCCAAGGCCAAGGCTTTGAGCGGTGAGCTAAGTTTCATATGCAGTGATACCCAGAAAATGGTGATGTGGAAGGTGAGGCCGTTGATCTGGGCCAGAATATGCCTCCAGAGTGAAGATCTCTGGTGAGACCCCCAGGCATGTTGCAGAGAATGTATCTCAGATTGGGGCTTAGGTTTCCCACTGCAGTTCATCTGTGAATAAGCAGTGTGCAAGAGATATAGCTTTTGTTTCAGAGTGAACATTTTCACTGTTAAGGGAGAGAAAAAACTTAAGGGCAGTGTTAAGTTTGCATTGTTTCGTTATTGGCAATTGTTACAAAGCCCAGGGTATTCTTTGTTCACCAGCAGCTTGCTTATCAAGTTACTGATATTCAAGCTTACTTTCCCTCCCTCCCTCCCTTCCTCCTTCTTTCTCCTACCCTGCCTACAATTTATTTTATTCTACTTATTTTTTTTTAAGTAAACTCTACCCCCAACAAGGGGCTCGAACTCACAACCCCGAGATCAAGAGTCACATGTTCTATCAACCGAGCCACCCAGGTGCCCCTACAATTTGTTTTTAAGTAGGCAGGAAGGCGTTTCGTTTTTCAGCAGCGTGGGGAAAGTGGGGAATAGCTTAAATGTCCCCCCTCTAGTGGTGTGTTCGTAGCAGTTTAGATGAAGAAAGACGTTGGCACAGCTGAGTTCTTAAAATGAATACATTGCTTGCGTTCTTTATGCACACGCATGGAGGGCTTCTCCAGTGAGATCCCCAAACTGTGAATAAACAGAATTTCAGCTGAACTAAAAGCATTATTTTTTTTTCTTTAATATAGGACCCCATGACACCTGCAGAATAATTTGAAAATTTCTGAAAACATGAAACAGGTGTTTGATTATAACTTTTCTGACTTAAAAAAAATCGTGAGAGAAATATTACACCAATTTTATTAAAAATTACTAATTTAGATTTGCGAGTATTTCTTACTGTTGACTTATTGATACTTTTTTGTCTCTGGAAAAAGGGACTTGTTAAAAGTTTATTTATTTGGCCGGGGGTGGGGGGGTGGGGGGAGAGAATGAGCATGTGGGGGAGGGGCAGAGAGAAAACGAGGATGCCAAGCAGGTTCCCACCATCAGCATGGAGCCTGTGCAGGGTTCAAACCCAGGAACCATGAGATAAGGACCTGAGCTGAAGTTTTTTTTTTTTTTCTTTTAATGTTTATTTATTTTTGAGAGAGACAGAGACAGAATGCGAGTGGGTTAGGGGCAGAGAGAGAGGGAGACACAGAATCTGAAGCAAGCTCCAGGCTCTGAGCTGTCAGCACAGAGCCCGACGAGGGACTCAAACTCTTGAGCTGTGAGATCATGACCTGAGCAGAAGTCGCTCAACCGACTGAGCCACCCAGGCGCCCCAACCTGAGCCGAAGTTGAACGTTTAAGTAACTGAGCCACCCGGCTCAGCCACTTTTTGAAAGTGACTGATATTTTTGCTATATATATATATATATATATTTTTTTTTTTTTTAATCCATTCTCATGGAGTGGCAGGCGATATTAAACAGGCCATTCTGAACAGAAGGAAGGTTTGTGAAGAATCAGAATGACCGAAGTCTTCAAAAGGTCATCTTTTGGTGGCTAAGGGGAGGAGGAATTTGGAATGGGATTAGCGACTAGGATTTGCTGTTATTTTTTTCCAGAGCAGATAAGTAAAGAGCTTACCTATGCTACCTGTTGATCACAGGATTGTGTTTGCTTTTGAGTTGGGGAGATGTGGACGGGCCAGTGGTTAGAACGATTACCCTTCTCCTTGGGGCAGAGTGGCCGTTCATTACTCCCTGACTCAAATCTCTCTTTAACCTTTAAGTTATAGGTACCTGGATTTAGGAGGTTAGAACTTCAGAATTACAGAATCTTGCTTCACATTTCTATGCCTTTCTGGAGTTAAATGCTGTTATGATGCTTACCTCAGGCCATTGGTGGACAACTATAGATAAGAGAGTTAGAATGTCGTTTCCAATCAGGGAACTTTTAGCATCTTCTTCTCTGACTACTGTGCCCAAATACTTTCTCGTTGTTGTTATGGCTAGATTAGCAGCTCATGTTGTAGAAGGTCTCTGCGCCCTCCCCCAGATGCATTCCCATCCAGAAAATGTTGGGGGCTGTACAAAACTCAGGGCCCAGAGTGATTGCCATTTTTTAGAAGATAAATATGGTGGCTGTTGGCTTGCAAGTTCAACGTTATAAAAGTACACGTAGTTAGAGAAGATCAAAGCACACCTATGAACTCTTGCTTGATCATAAGGGATAAAATCAGTACCCTAAGAGAAAGGGAGGGAACGTTCTTAAGTATGTGGAATTTTGGCACAGGGGTTAACATGGAATAATTGCTTAAGCCATCAGGTACCTTGGGGGACACGGATCAGCTGCCATTTCCTTTTGTTCACAGCACCGAGATTTTCCTTTGGGGACCACCCTATCCACACAGCAGCCACACATTTTGTATGGGAATAACTCCAAACTTGGCATAAGTTAATCAGAGCATCCTCCTTCTCCCCAAAGGATGCCATTATAATCAGTGGAAGGCATTTCCTGGCCATAATTTCACAGTCTAATTCAGGTCGATTCATTAGGACACCACTCAGAACTTGGGCTTGGGAGTTTTGAAAAACAGAATGTGAGTAAGGTTGCACATTGCTCTAGTTGGTGCTTGAGCCATCTTGTGGTCATGAGGGATGCCAGTCTGAAGATAAAGCCAGTGGGGAGACAGACAGGACAGGGAGAATCGCTGAAACACAGAGTAGAAGCCCTGAGCAAACTGTGCCTGAAACCCACCCTATTTCTTTATGTTTCAATTTTAAGCAAATCCCTTTATTGCATAATCAGTTTTAATTATTTTTATTCTTTGGAGTTGACTGTTGGTGAGTTGCCATAATTTGGAAATAGGTGAAGAACTAGGCTGTGGGTTAGATGTGATGCAATGGCAAAAAGGAGAGGATCTCAAAAGTGGAGGGCCACTCAGGTTTTCTGAGATCTCCCTCAGTCCCTTCAAATCAGATTATCTTTTCCCTCTAAGACTTCTGTGCTCAGAAATGTTGCATATTAAGTCACATTGGGTACAATACTGTCCTGGATCCCTCATGATTCAGGTTGTAAAAGTGGCTTCCACTGGTCCAAGATATAAGGCAGAGACTGAAAATTGAGAACATCTTGCCCATTTCCCCACAAAGGATTGAGGGGTGTGTCTCATGATTGCATGAGAACTGGTGTCCGTGTTCCCGGGCATGGGAAATGCAGAGCTGGGCTAAAGACTTTAGTTTTTACATTTGGCAATTGTTTCTGTAGTCCACAGGTGCCTGTGTGGTGCAGTCCGTTAAGTGTCCGACTCTTGATCTCAGCTCGGTTCATGATGTCACGGTTTGTGAGTTCGAGCTCCACATCGGGCTCTGTGCTGATGGTGTGGAGCCTGTTTGGGATTCTCTCTCTCCTTCTCTCTGCCACTCCCTCGCTTGTGCTCGCTCTCTTTCTCTCTCTCTCTCTCGCTCTCTCAAAATAAACTTAAAAATTTTTTTAAAAAAGAAGAAATGTGGACCATTATTATTCAGCCTGAAACAGGAAGAGAATTCCAGCACCTGCTACAGTGTAAGTGAACCTGGAGGACATTGTGCTGAGTGAAGTAAGCAGGTCACAGAAGGACAAATAGTGTTTGATTCCATTTGCATGAGGCACCTAGAGGGATCACATTCATAGACAGAAAGCAGGGTGGTGGGGGCCGGGGGCCGGGACACTGGAGCATTAGCAGTGAATGGGGTCAGAGATTCAGTGTCACCAGATGATGACAAGACTTCGGGGAAATGAATGACGATTGACGACAGTTGTTCAAGAAAATGTACCTCATACCCCTGAACAGTATGCTGAAAATGGTGGAAAGGGTAAATTTTATTCTATGCATATTTTACCACAATTAAAGTCAGTTAATTTTTTTTGAAAAAGAAGAAATGTGTTAGTTGGTCATTGGCTCTTAGATCAGGGAACAGGATGTGGGGTCTCACTTGGTCACTTTTTGTAGCTCAGGGACCCTCTGTCCAAGCTCACGCACCAGCCAGGCAGTCCTGGGTGTGAGTTCTGGCTCCAGTGTGGGGCTGTGTGACTCTGAATACAGTACTAACCCGCCTCAGCACCAGATTCCTTATGAGGGAAAGAGATCTAGATAGTACCTGAGGTGATTTGCGTCAAGCCCATATTGGTGTCAGGCCCCTGGGAGCAGTCAGTGCAGGATGATGCCTGGCTTGTCTTGCACCAGACTTCGGGGTGACATTCTTCTTCATGTCACGTGCCCCCTACGGCCATGTGTCAGGTACCTCTAGTGTCCTGCCCGGTCTCTGTTTTATCAGCCACAGATCAGCAAGAAGAACTAAACTTGTCTGCTCATTGTAATCACCCAGGGAGCTTCTTAAATTCCAGAACCAGGCTGCTGTTCTCCCCTAGACCAACTGAATCACCACTTCTGGGGGTGACACAGGGCATCGGTATTCCTGCACCCCCCTGCTTTTTTGAGGTATAACTGACCGATAAAATTGTATATCTTTAAAGTGTACAAGGTGAGGATTACATATGCATTGTGAAAGGATTCTCACCATCAAGACCATTAACACATCCATCACCCTATATAGTTATTTATTTGTCTTTGTTTTGGTGAGAAGGCTGGAGGTCTTCTCAGCAAATTTTGATCATGCAGTACAGTATAGCCACCATGGTATACACTAGATCCTCAGACCTTTCTTCATTTTATTTATTTATTTTTTAAATGTTTTTATTTATTTTTAAGACAGAGAGAGACAGAGCATGAGTGGGGATGGGGCGGAGAGAGAGGGAGACACAGAATCCGAAGCAGGCTCCAGGCTCTCAGCTGTCAGCACAGAGCCCGACGCGGGACTTGAACTCACAAGCCGCGAGATCATGACCCAAGCCGAAGTCGGACGCTCGACCGACTGAGCCATCCGGGCACCCCTGACCTTTCTTCATTTTATAACTGGAAGTTTGTACCCTTTTGCTAGCCTCTCCCCACTCCTGGCTCCCCCACCCCTCTGCCCAGGCCGTGGCAACCACCATTCTGCCATCTGTTTCTTGAGTTTGACATTTTATTTCAGATTCTACGTGTAAGTGACACCCTGCAGTTTTTGGCTTTCTGTAAGCTTTATCTGGCTTAATTTATTTAACACGATGACCTTCAGATTCATCCACATTGTCATACATGGCAGGATTTCCTTTTTTGTGACCGAATAGTATTTCATTATTGTGTGTAGGGGGATGAGACACACACGATGCACATATCATATTTTCTGCATCCGTTCGTCCATCAGCGGATACTTAGGTTGTCCCCGTATCTTGTCCATCGTGACTAGTGCTGCGGTGAACACGAGAGGGCAGCTATGTCTTTGAGATAATGATTTCATTTTCCTTGGGTGTAGATCGAGATGTGGGATTGATGATTCACATGGTGGTTCCAGTGTTAACTTCTGAGGAACCTTGGTGATGTTTTCCGTGGTGGCTGTGCCAGTTTGTATCCCCACCAACAGTGCGTGAGGGTTCCCTCTCCTTCACAGCCTGGCAACCCTTCCTGTCTTTTGTCTTGTGATTCTAGCCATTCAGACAGGTGTGGGGTGACGATTATCTCCTTGCGGCTTTGATTTGCGTTTCTCTGATGGCCTTGGGTATTTTTTTTTTCAACGTTTATTTATTTTTGGGACAGAGAGAGACAGAGCATGAACGGGGGAGGGGCAGAGAGAGAGGGAGACACAGAATCGGAAACAGGCTCCAGGCTCCGAGCCATCAGCCCAGAGCCTGACGCGGGGCTCGAACTCACGGACCGCGAGATCGTGACCTGGCTGAAGTCGGACGCTTAACCGACTGCGCCACCCCGGCGCCCTGGCCTTGGGTATTTTTAAAGCTCCCAGGCAAGTGCCACGTGCAGACGGGTTCAGGGACCGCCTCTCTTCATGTCTCAGCCTGGGTCTCCTGTCACCGCTGCCACTGCAGCCACCTGTGGGCTGTCCCAAGGCCCCACTTGTTGGGGGAGCCCCGAGGGAAGGGTCTTCTGCCTGCTCTGAGGCTGTGAGGGAGAGTGGGACGCCTGCTGAGCCCCAGCTGAAGCTTGGCCAGGGGTCAGCAGCCGAAGGACCACAGACCGGAACCCCTGGGGGACTTGCTGAGAACTCACCTGACTGGCCTTCCCTTCAGGGTTTCTGACTCAGCACATCTTTTTTAAATAAAAAAAATATATATGTATTTTTTAATGTTGGTTTATTTTTGAGAGAGAGTGTGAGTGGGAGAGGGGCAGAGAGAGAGGGAGACACAGAATCCCAAACAGGTTCCAGGCTCCGAGCTGTCAGCACAGAGCCCGACGCAGGGCTCGAACTCACGAACTCATGACCTGAGCTGAAGTCGGACGCTCAACCGACTGAGCCACCCAGGTGCCCCTCAGCACATCTTCTGACAAGTTCTTCTCCCGCGCCCCTGCTGCTGCTACTCTGCTGGGCCTGGAGCGCACCTGGGGAACCACTGGCCGGTTGAGCAAATCTGCGAATTAGGGAGGTGTGTTGTGGGAGGAAGGGCGCTCCTGAGGGTTGAAAGAGTATTTGCCTAAATACATTGCTGGGCTTGTGCCAAGTACACAGCCTTCTTTCTGGCTTTAATCATACATAGACTTTCTAAATCACGCGTAATTGCACATCCTTTAAGCTGCTTTTGACCGACTTTGGTTTTCTCCTTGCGGTGATTTTCCTTAAACTCCTGAAGGGCGGGCGGGTGGGGCAGGAGAGATTGTATTTCTTTTTCTAAAAAGGGGGCTTATTGGTTATTAGCAGAGTTGCCTTCTAAGTGCTGGGTTTTGTAAGCATTACTGTAAGAACCTCTTCAGCCGCCCCCCTGGGTTGAGGCAGGGGCTCTGCAGAGCCAAAGTGTGTGCACAGGCCGCCTGGTCACCTGTCATCAGTGCTGATCCACCCTAACCTCCCTTGACTCACCTGAGGCCACATGAGTGAGCAAGGATGTGGTCTGTCGTGTCACAGGCAAGTTCCCAGAGTGGTGGCTTGCTCGCTGCCTGGATGCGATTCTGCTGCAGAGGCTTCGTGGGACGCACATCTCAAACACCCGTGACCTTGAATGGTCTTTCTGGTGGGGTGGCTGGATTTGCGTTCCTGTCACACTCAGGTATGTGTCAAGCCTGCCGGTGATTCAGCACTGGACACAGGTGCTTAGGAAAATTCCTTACCGAAGGGCTTTCGGGATTTACAAGTTCTTGCTGTTTCTGTGACCTTGTGCGGTTTCTGGTTTCACAGAAGGCTTTGTTTCTCAGTTCTTGCTGCTGCGTTCAGCCTTGCCCTGTAATCACCGGGCGCCAGGGAGGGCTGCGGTCTGCTTCCCGGGGTGTGCTTAGATACCGCGTCAGCCCACGTGTGTCACCGCAGGGGTCGGGGGTCGGAGGGGCGGGGCGTTCTGAAGCATACTCAATTCCTAATCACGGCCTTCATTTGGATGTTGCACTTGTCCCAAATGCAGTCATTCCTTTGAGCTGCTCAGTGTGGTTTGTTTTCGGTGGACCATCCCTTAATTCACGTGACTCTGGAACTTAGGATAGTAGATGCACGCGCTTTCCAAGTTCAAAGTTTCAGGGCTGTTAGTTATAACCTTCCAAAGAAGGAAAAACATGCCTTGAATTCATTGCAGGGTTTGGGAGTTTGGCGAAGGTGGCGGGAGAGCGGGGCATAGCGGAGACCCTTATGAAGCAGTGTTGGTCAAGGACACAGCCTCATAGCCCGTGTCAGGAGGCTTTAGTGTCCTATCTGAGGAAGGAATGGTGGCCAGAGACGATTCTCAAGGGTGCAGGTGGTTCTGGCATTCCAGGCTGCATGTCAGTGATAGAGCAGCTAAGGAGTGGTGTATATTGTGGGAGCTCTCCAAAGTCATGGAGGACACTGTGGCCAGCACAGGGGCTAGGCAAGCAAATCCTGACAACGAATGGAGAGGCTAGCCTTTTAAGGAAGAGAGAAGAACACAGATGCAAGACAGAGCTGCAGATAGTCATGCTGGATGCGGAGAGAAGCAGCTTGGGGCCGCTGCATTATTTTTCCAAAAAGTCGCCTGTGTTCACTGCTAGGGTCCCACGCAGAGACTCTCACAGTAGGCTCTGGATGAATGGACTGGGGAACAGGGGAGAGGAAAGTAGCACCTCACAGTATTAAGACCCATGGATGCTATTTCCGAATGTGTGTGGGTTGGGGATGGGAGGGGTATTTTCAGTTATTGGGCACCTGTCACTACCAGGTGGGGCATTCAGCAGTGACAGTGCAGAGCTTAATGAGACCAGGGTCTAGACTAGTCTGTGGGAGGAAAAAAGAGCAGAGATGGTCAGTTATACCCCTGGCCTGTGAACACAAGCGGGGATCCGTGGGCAGCACCATCAGCTGTGCCTGAAGGCTGCTGGAGAGAGGTGTCTGCCAAGCTCACCGCCATGCTGCAACCACATCTTTGCTGTCCTCACTCCGGTAGGAAATGGAGAGGGTGTAAGATGGTTCAGTCTGTCTTTATCGACTTCCGTTTTATTATTTGGAAACCTGAGAGTGTGTGGATGCCTCTGCTCCTTTCTCATAATCCTTGACACAAAGCTGTGCACTTAGCTTATTAGTTTATGGTGTCTCATTTTATTCTGCATCATTCATGACCTGCACTCCTGGTGGCAGCCATCTTTCGATCCCACACCTCCACTTTACAGGTGAGAAGACTGAGGCCCCGACAGGGGCTGTGATTTATTTAGCCGAACGATGCAGACACCCACTGGGCACAGAGGCTCTTAGACTCTCTCAAGTCCAAAGGCTCCTTGACATTAGGAAGGACGCTTTCCAGGGGAGTGGGGGGGGGGGTGGCCCTGGGCTGGGTAGACGTACACTGGTCTCTGATTGGCCATGTGACTCTGGCCAGCTCCCCTCGACCCCTGAGTCTGTTCCTTTTAGTGGAGTAAGGAAGTGAGGCTGTTCTCGTCTGACCAACAGTGTTCCCTTGCACATCTGTCCCGCACGGAGCCAACTTCCCAGGGACCTAGCAAAAGCCCCCTAGCAGCCCTGCAGCGGGAGCTGCCGGAGTTGGATCTCGGGCAGCAACCTTTTCTGTGTGATTTTCAGTGACTGATCACTGTAGCATTGCTGTAAGTTACCATGTGGGTAGTTCTCTGTCTTTGGAAAACAATGGAAAAACCCACCAGGAGCCCCAAACCAGCTGTCTTTCTGCTGATGAACAGATAGCAAACCCTGAGGAGCAAAAGAGTAGTTCCTTGTAAGTGCTCTGGGAGTGCATAATACATTTTAAATAAGATTAAAAATTATGTATTATTCTTACATACTAACATCACTGTCAGATAATTGAGCGTGAGAGTATTCAGCGTCGTGTGCTAGGTACGAAGCAGTAACATCAGTTCAGTGTTCAGCACATCCACTTTGTTCAAGAACAATGTATTCAAGGTCAGCGTAGCTTGGCTGTGCTACAGAGGTCTGGAAATTCCCAGGAGAATAAGTTTTTTTGTGTGTTATGTAATCCAGCACAAGTGAATGATAGCAGCACCCCATGTTTAGTAATGACCTGTAAAATGTGGTGGGATCTAAAATTTAGCTTTTTAAAATTTTGACTGACTTAAAAAAAAAAAACACCTCTTAAGTTTAGGGTAGACTTTTGCTTACTTGATCTCATTCATTCAAGAAATAGTTACAGAGCACTGCTCTGTGCTAGGTACCAACACAAGCGCTTCAAAAATATTGATTTCTTTAACCCTCAATCTCATTAGGTACGTTATGGCCACGCCCATTTTACAGATGAAGAAACTGAGCCAGGGAGAGGTTGAAGTACGTTGCTCTAGTGACACAGCTAGTCAGAGGCCTTGACGACTTTGTAAGTGTCAGGTAACCACTCTGAGATTTTATCCCCTTGAGTGACACATCTCCCACTCTTGCCTGATGCGGAACTCTCATTTAAAAATACCAGCCCTTTCTCCGGAGTCCGACGCGGCAATAACGTCGCAGCGGGCTTGTTTATGGAGGAGGGAGACCTCCATGGTCACCGAGGCTGGGGCTACCGCAACTCTGGGAAGGACAGCCTTGCTTCCAGTAGAGGGAACACGTGAGCAGGCTGCCTGTCTGTCGGGAAGTCCTGACGGAGCAGAGGGGGGAGATGGACAGAGAGAGCCTGAGCGAAGAAAGGTCAGAGATGAGTTAATGAGCGGTGGAATTTTCCTTCCAGGCCTCAGTGGGCATGTCTGCATGGGGATCTGGAGTTCCTTGGGCTGTTGTGATCATTAAAAGGCTCACCGAGTCCTCTGGCTTGGGGATGTCCTGCTGTTGTGAGTCACCTGCACACAGCTTTATGGGGCTGTCCTCTGGAGAGCCTTGCCTCCCCACAGGACAGCCTCCAGACAGTGGGCTCTTTGCAGAGGACGCTCCTCCTACACTTTAACACCATCTATTCAAAGTTAGTGGCCAAGAATGGAGCCAGTGGGCATTTTTCTCTACGTCACAGCAGCAAAACATTCATATTTACTGAATATCTATCTTGGTGTGTCGGACACTATTCTAGGTGTTTCTGCAATGTATTATCAGACTTAATAATTCTGGATAGTGTAAGTTAATCCAGTAAATAAGACTGTAAGGTGAATATGGAGCCTACTTGATAGAACTCTTTTAAGTACCTTGAAGAGTTTCATAATTTCCTATTTACAGGTGAAATTAACATGCTAATTACAAATCATTCCTCACAATTCATTCAGGCAGGTTAGCTCCTGAAGGATCCCCTTAAGGTTCAGATGGATAACTTAATTGAATTGCTTAATATATTTGGAATTAATAACCCTGCGTTTCTCTTTAATTATATAATCTAGATAACAAGGAATAACTCTAATAGGACATGTGCAGGACGTATTTATGGAAAATGTACACTATCTTACTGATAAATACAGAAAAGAAGATTCAAATAAAATTAAATGTCATTTTTCCGGGATGGAAAGCTAGACGATTACCAATGTCACTCTTTCCCAAATGGATTTATAATTTAAATACAATTTTCCTGCTTCTACAGTTTGTTTGGACTTTGATAAAGTGATTCTAAAGTTTATCTTGAAGATTCATCAGGTGAGACACATTTTTAAATTTTTGGAAAAAAAGGAATAAATTGGGGTTGGTATGTAGGGGGCTAGTCTGATCACTTTCGCTAGAACTAAATTCCCCTGAAAATTACTAATGTTCCACTTCAGATTATACTTCAATCCATTAGAAGATTTTTACCTTTTATGGAGAACTACCAAGTAACTGGTACAGACTCTGCTTATAACATGTGGGAACCCAGTTTCTCGGTCTTCAGCTTAGATTTACTTCACTGAACTTTTGTAAGGTAGTACTTGGCTGTATTTTTACTGTTTATCAAATCCTTTCTGAATTGAAATGATGAGTTAATCGCTTTTAATCTGTGTTGGTAAATTAATAGTATAAACAAGATTGTGGAGCAAATATTTAAACCACTTGGAATTTTGCATATCTTGCAGATTTTACAGCTCCTATTTGCATATGCACGTCACATGTGCCTTATATGTGGAAGAGTGCCCCGTGCTCTCATTGCGCCAGGTGCACAGGCCATGTTGGGTCCCTTGCCTGTCTTTGTCAACTTGATGGATAATATGGACAACTTTGGGATATTGCAAAGGCAAGGGGGTCAAGTTCAGAATTTCTCAAACTCTGAAATGCGCAGAGCATCTTTTCATGCACTAGCCAAATGAAAGGTTGATCACTATATTCCCTTCCTGTGTCTGCTTTAACCCGCATGTTTCAAATCTATGGGAGCAAATAACTTTCCTGTTAAAACACAGGATTCCTGGAAAGACTGGAGTTTGAGAGCCCCTGATCTACTCACTTTTTAAAAAGGAACAATTCAGGGGTCCCTGGGTGGTTCAGTTGGTTGGGCAACTGACTTTGGCTTGGGTCATGATCTCACAGCTCGTGAGTTCGAGCCCCGCATCAGGCTCTGTGCTGACAGCTGGGAGCCTGGTACCTGCTTCGGATTCTGTGTGTCTCTCTCTCAAATAAATAAAACATTCAAAAAAAATTTTTTTAAAGAAGGAACAGTTCAGTGACAGATTTGGATTAAAACCTGAATCTGTGCTTTTGGGGATGATATGAAAGGAAGTAACTTTTTTTTTTAACTCAGTTGAATTATGTGGAAAATACATCTTATTTTTTTTAATGTTTTGAAATGTTTGTATTTGAGAGAGAGAGAGAGAGACAGTGCACAAGTGGGGGAGGGGCAGAGAGAGAGGGAGACACAGAATCTGAAGCAGGCTCCAGGCTCTGAGCTGTCAGCAGAGAGTCCAATGCAGGGCTTGAACCCACGAGCTGTGAGATCATGACTTGAGCCGAAGTTGGACACTTAACCAACTGAGCCACCCAGTTGCCCCTTAACACATGTTATTTTAATCAGAGTTGATAGACATCTAAATTTTTATGTGTTGTGATTGATTGGGTTTGGTTTTTTTCTTACAATAAGAATATATTTTTTTAAAGTTTATTTATTTTGAGACAGACAGAGAGAGAGAGAGAGAGAGAGAGAGAGAGATCAAGTAGGGGAGGGGCAGAGACAGAGGGAGAGAGAAAAAATCCCAGGCAGGCTCCGCACTGTCAGTGCAGAGCCCAGCTCAGGGCTTCAACTCACAAACTATGAGATCTTGACCTGAGCCAAAGTCTGATACTTAACCAACTGAGCCACCCAGGCGACCCAAGAATACCTTTTTCATTGTCTTTAGCATAAAGCCATTCCTCCTTCACCCATCCAATTCACCATCCCTTTCCCCTTCAAGTCTTTATTACAAATAACTTTGAAAACATTCCCTCATTTACATCATGTATGCACATATTCTAATCTGTAGTTTTAAACTATATAGTGTTAATGGGATCATTCTTTTGCATTGTTCTATACCTTTTTTCAGCTTAATAACTTACCTTAATTATTATTTATTCACTGTCAGTCCATATGGATCTACCTTGTTATTTTTAACCATTGCATAATGCTAGAATGATGGGCAAAATTTCTTTAATCATTCCAAATTAGGCAGTTAGATTGTTTTCAGTTTTTTAGTATTACAAATAACCCTGCCATAAACATGTCTTGGGTATGCATTCTTTTAGTTTAAAATAGTCTTGTTTCTTCAGAAAGTTACTCAATAATCGGCTCAGAAATTCTTTTGTGCTAATTACTGTGATTGCTTGTTTTTTGAGCTACCCCTTTAGTTTATTGTTTTCATAATATATAATCCTAAACTATTATAACTGAAATGGTCCTTTTGCTACAAATGCAATTTAGCTTAAAGATGGGATTTCTAAATAGAGGCTTAAAAATTAACCTCTTTGGAGCTGTGACTTCTTGATGAAGTGGTAATGCATGGACAGAATATGTTTTACATCTGGACGGCCTACATCAATCAGGAAATGATGTGATTTGCAAGAAGCCGTTTGTCTGCCTAGGCTGCTGGACGATTGCAAGTTAACTTACTTGTTGAAAGACTTTTTCCATTAAATTTTTTTTTATTTTGAGATAATTGTAGATTCACATGTGATTAGAAGAAATAACACAGAGAGCTCCCGTGCACACTTTCCCCAATAGTAATATTTTGTGAAACTGTGTTACAGCATCACAAGCAGGATATTGACATGGGTACAACCAAAATACAGAACGTTTTCCTCATACAAGGGTATCTCCTATTGCCCTTTTATAAGCTACTCCACTTCCCTCCCCCCCCCCCCCCCGCTCCCTCCTTAACCCGGGTTACAAGTATTCTCCTCTCCATCTCTAAAATGTTGTCATTTTAAGTATGTTCTTTAAATGGAATTATAATATGTAACTTTGGGGATTGGCTTTTTTCCCCCTCAGCCTAGTTTTCCAGATTCAGATTCATCCAGGCTGCTATATGTTCCTTTTTATTCCTGAATAGTATTCCATAGTAAGGATTTACCACTGTTTATTTAACTGTTCATCCCATGAAGAACATCTGGATTGTTTCCAGTTTTGGGCTGTTAAAAAAAAAGTTGCTATAAACATTCATGTATAGGTTTTTGCATGAATGTCAGTTTTTATTTCTCGGGGGAAAGTGCCCAGGAGTGCAATTGCTAGGTAATATACTAGATGCATATTTAATTTTTTAAGAAATTGCCAAACTATTTTCCATTTTACATAACTACCAGCAATGTGTGAATGACCCACCTTCTCCACATCCTTGCCAGCATTTGGTATCATCACTGTTTTTTATTTTAGCCTATTCTGATAGATATGGACTAATATCTCATCGTGGTTTTAA
This sequence comes from Lynx canadensis, assembly GCF_007474595.2. Taxonomy (NCBI): domain Eukaryota; kingdom Metazoa; phylum Chordata; class Mammalia; order Carnivora; family Felidae; genus Lynx; species Lynx canadensis. Next base: position 16,922,094 of record NC_044308.2, on the reverse strand, counting down.
TTTGCATTTCCCTGATGGCTGATGATGTTGAACACCTTTGCAGGTGTTTATTTGCTCTCTGTATATCCTCATTGGTGAAGCACCTATTCGTGTCTTTTGCTGATTTTCTGGTTGTGTTGTTTTTTTTTAATGTTGAATTTTCAGTGCTCTTTCATTGCAGAGACTAGTCCTTTGTTGGATATATGTTTTATAGACATGTTCTCCCAGTCTGTAGCTAGTCTTTTCATCTTTTTAATAAAGTCTTGTGCCAAGCAAAAGTTTGAAGTTTTATTGAATTTTGTTTAAGTTTTATTTATTTAAATTGGAAATTTTATCAGTTTTCCTTTTATGGTGTATGCTTTTGATGTCTAGCCTAAGAACTCTCCCTAGTGCTAGCCCCCAAAGATTTTCGTTTATTTTTTTTTTCCGAAAAGATTTATAGCGTTATGTTTTCTATATAAGTCCATGAGCCATTTTGAGTTAATTTTTTTATTAGGCATAAGACTTAGGTTGAAGTGTTTTTGTTTTTGTGTTTGCCTGGGGTTGTCTACTTCAGCATCATTTTTAGTTAAAGCTATCATTCCTACATCGAATCGCTTTGGCACCTGTGTCAAAAATTAGTCATGCCTATATTTGTGTGGGTCTATTCCGTTGATCTGCTGTTTCACACAGTTTTCGTTAGTGTAACTGAGTAGTAAATTTTGAAATCAGGTAAACTGATTCCTCCCACTTCATTCTTCTTTTTCGAAATTGTTTTAACTATTATAGTCCTTTGTCTTTCAGTGTAAATTTTTGAATAAACATGTCTGCGTTTTAAAATACCACACTGGCAGGGCACCTGGGTGGCTCAGTCGGTTAAGCACTAGGCTTCAGCTCAGCTCATGATCTCACGGTTTGTGGGTTCGAGCCCCACATTGGGCTCTATGCTGATGGCTCAGAGCCTGGAGCGTGCTTCAAATTCTGTATCTCGTTCTCTTTCTGCCCCTCCCCCACTTGTGCTCTGTCTCTCTCTGTCTCTCAAAAACAAATAAACATTAAATTTTTTTTTTTTTTTAAATACCACACTGGCATTTTGCTTAGGAATGGCAGTAAATCTGTATATAAGTTGTGCGGGGAGAATTGATATCTTGAGGAGGTTGAATCTTTTATTCTTTGAATATGGTGCCTCTCTGCTTCTTTTAGTTCGTCTTCGAATTCTTTCATGAGCATTTTGTAGTTTTCAACATACGTGTCCTGTATATGTTTGTTGGAGTTAATACCTAAGTATTTAGTTTGTTGTTGTTGTTGTTGTTGTTGTTCATTGCTAGTATATGAAGATACAACTTGTTGAACTCACTAGTTTTTTGGGATAATTTCTTAGGATTAAAAAAAAATTTTTTTTAATGTTTATTTTTGACAGAGAAAGACAGAGCTTGAGTGGGGGAGGGGCAGAGAGAGGGGGACACAGAATCCAAAGCAGGTTCCAGGCTCCGAGCTGTCAGCACAGAGCCCGATGCGGGGCTCGAACCCACAAACCGTAAGATCATGACCTGAGCTGAGGTCGGATGCTCAACCGACTGAACCACCCAGGCGCCCCTGAATTTCTCAGGATTTTATACATAAACAATGCCATCTGCAAATAAGGACAGTTTTATTTCTTTCTTTCCAATCTTTTTTTCTTGCCTTTCTTTTTCTTGCCTTATTGCAGTAGCTGAATAAGTGCAGCGATAGGAAACTTTCTTGCCTTGTTCATGATGTTAAGAAGGGTTTCCACGTTTGTTTGTTTTTTTAACTTTAAGCTGAAATGCAACCGTCTGTTTCTTAAAGATAAAGTGTAGTTCTGTTTCAAAACTTTTTCCTGTACTGGATAGTACCAACAACTGCCTTACCACCCTGTGATGGCATTTAATTTTAATCTAGTCTAAAGAAGTTCCTGTATGTTCAGGTGATGTAAACTCCTGTTGTTTTTATGAGGAACCACTTGGTGAATTTTGTGGAGCATACTGTTGCTATTTCCCCGAAAGTGCTTTTGTCACAAAGTCAGCTTATATAGGGGCGCCTGGGTGGCTCAGTCAGTTAAGCGTCCGACTTCAGCTCAGGTCATGATCTCGTGGTCTGTGAGTTCGAGTCCCGCGTTGGGCTCTGTGCTGACAGCTCAGAGCCTGGAGCCTGCTTCAGATTCTGTGTCTCCCTGTTTCTCTGCCCCTCCCCTGCTCATGCTCTGTCTCTCTCTGCCTCAAAAATAAATAAAAACATTAAAAACAAAGTCAGCTTATATATATTTAAACCTCTCTCTCTCTCAAACTCCTGCCTTCCTCCTAAGATAGAAGTTATTTACATACTGTGTGCACATACACTTTATGATTGGTCTGTCACAAACAGTATGGCATTTAAATTCAGTTTTTAGGTATAAAAAGTTTTTCTCCACCTTGGGGACTAGTTTATATATGGTGCAGAGATCTGGCATTCTTCTCATTGCAGTAAACAGAAGAGACCTAGGGGAATCCTGCCCCATTTGGGAGTATAGAATATGTGACAATCTTTTTTTTTTTTTTCCTTTTACTTCTAGAAAGAACAGTGTCAGGATGAGGTACCAACCTAGGTGATCAGAATTGGCCAAAATACTAATGATGTTATTGAGCTTTTTACACTAGTTTCACTCATACTTAATCCCCTGCTGTAGTTCGGGGTCTAATGTATAGACATCCTTACCTGAGTTTTTATAATTCTAAACATTTACCATTTGAAACTGAAAGTTTATAATGTGTCTAGTTTTTTGATGACTTGGATTAAACTGAAAAGAACACACGCGCACACACACACACGTGTGTGTGTGTGTGTGTGTGTGTGTGTGTGTGTGTGTGTGTGTTTGGAAAGGGGCAAGCAGTTAAACAGGGTAAGTAGTTCCTAGTTCCTGGTAGCTTGTAATTTTATGATTACAATCTTAAAACCCAGTTTTACAACTGAAATTTGCCTTGATTGGTTACTGTCTTCTGGTAATTAACCTCCAACTCATCAGCATGACATCTTGTTACAAGGAACTGAATCTAATTTTCTTATGTAAAGGCTGTTTTTGGAAACAGTACACTGTATATCTACTTTGTAGCAAGAATTGAATGTACCCAGGCAGGTACTTGCAGATTCTTTTTGAACTGTGAGTTTCTTCATCCTTCTTTCTGTCAGATGTTACAGTTTCCTATTCCACAGCAGCACATGAAAGTTGTGTATGTGCCCTGAATTTGGGAACATCAGGTAATAGCACAACTAGAATATAGTCACAGATTTCAGTGCTAGGTAATCCAGAGTTCAAAATAATGTCCTTACAGGGAAAGGGTGGCAAATTGTACATTTGGATACTAATTATAGGAGATGATGTTAATCAGTCCTATAGGGGTTTGGGATCCAACAGACTTTGTAGCTCCAAGGGCTTTTACAGAGCTTGACTGGAGACCTCGTCAGTACTATGGGAATAAATAAATGCCTTTCAAGGTATTTTGAGGATTGAATTAGATAATGTGAGTAAAGCAGTCTAGCCTGCTACGTTACACTATTAACGTTAATATTCAGCAACCTGTGTTGATTTCCCTTCTGCTGGCATGATCTGTGCCCCAGGCAGGAAGGGAAAGAGGCAGGAGATCTGACCATATGAGATGGCCAATAATGGATCTTTATGGTAAATCTGGAATCTGGGCATTGGGTTTCCTTCAAATAAAGCGCACCTCCGTGACCAGTCGCTGGGCTGGGTGTACTGACGTGTGGGTTGGCTGCCTAATCTAATCATGGCTGGTTTTTCAATTTACCCTAGTTCTCTTACTCTTCGGTCACTGTGCATGGTCCAGGGTCGCCCCAGAAATCCCAAGCACTTGTAGGCCTCGGCAAGTACAGCCTCCTTAAGCAGGCATCCGAAGCATGTTGCTGAGGTGTATGGATGAGTGTTAGATTTTTTAGCACGTGACCTAACTCGAGGTCTTATTCATTGCAGCCCAGTCCAGGTAACACCAGTTTAAGGCGAGGAGAACAGAGCCAGGTGAGGGCATCTTGAAGGTGCAACATGGTTTTTCCTTGGCTCATCTGACAAGACTGAGAATAATTGTCATTGTTGCAAATAGTTCTTACTCTGTGGTTTGTTAGCCATAGAGTTAAACATCTTTTTTATACCTCTCAACCTTTCTGAACAGATCTTGAAAGAAAGGTGCTCACTGAAGGGAAGCACCTTGGTCTTAGTGTGTGGGACCTGAGAACATGGGTGATCTCCATGGCGACTATTTTTTTTTTAATTTTTTTAATGTTTATTCATTTCTGAGAGATGGAGAGAGACAGAACATGAGTGGGGGAGGGTCAGAGAGAGAGGGAGACACAGAATCTGAAGCAGTCTCCAGGGTCTGAGCTGTCAGCAGAGAGCCCGACACAGAGCTCGAACTCACGGACCCTGAGATTATAACCTGAGCCAAAGTTGGATGCTTAACTGACTGAGCCACCCAGGCGCCCCTTTTTAATATGGTAAAAAAAAACACAAAACTCTCTCTCTTATTTGTGTTGGGGAAAAATAATCCAGATTTGTGTGTATATATCCACTCCTAGGGCCAGTTTAGAATGGTTTGGGGAAGGACGTTGTTCTCCGGCCAGGAACCAGGCCATTTCCCCGGTCACCAGATGATCAAGCAAGTGCCTGCACCATCGAAGGTCTGAGAGATGGGCCGTGAGAGTCACTTCTGAAATGTGACCCCTCTCCCTGCTTTTGTTGCCCTCCTAATCTTTTCCTAAGTCATGGAGAACTGATCCTGCCTGGAGCATTCCTTACCTTTCTCACCCACTTGAGGGTTGCTCAGAGCCTGGGTTCTGGATTGAAATGGCACTATTTCTGGTTGTTGATGACATTCCCTAAGCCTGCAGTGTGGTTTAAATATCCACAAGAGTGCCCGGGATCCGTCAGCACCCGTTAGTACGTGGTCATGAGACCTGGGGGTGGAGGGACCTGCGTAGGGTTTCCTTGTCCCAGCTCCTCAGCAAGGGGACTCCAGCTTGATGTGGATACACAGGTCTGTCTCCCATTTTCTGTCCTTTCCTTCATCTGTCTGGCTTGCGGAGCAGAATTAAGTCACTGTCCTCACCACTCCTTGCTGACCTGACATGGCTTGGGTAGAAAGTGCCCCCTCGGTGCTCCCAAATAAAACACCCTCAAACAAATGCAAATACTATTGCTCCCAAAACCACCCACCTCAAAATTGTGAAATTTTCAGGTTGACTAAATCCAAGAGAAGGTGAAGGAGTATGAGCAAATGCAAAATGGCTAGAAAGGTTTGCCTTTCACAATCCAAATTCAAAGCTTATATAGTTAAGTAGTCCCCCCCTCCCCACTGCCCACACACACCTTTAGTGGAACCCTTGAACCCTTAGAGGGTAGATATCAAATACACTCTATCTGTTGATCCTGAAAAAGATGACCACTCACCTTTACCCCAGGTACATCTGGTATGATCAGCTCAGGAGGAAAGAATTAGAATACTCAGCTAGTACTCTCTGGTAAGGGCATATCTCTGCTTTTTGAATAGGCTCCGTGTACTTTTTTGTACATGTGCCTGGAGGCCATTTGTGGCGCGAGAACATGTAATTTGATGAGGCCAGAAGGAGGCCAAAGAAAAACAGGAATGATTCTCAGGGCTGCATCTTTGTGAGGGACAGTGGGGTTCTCAGTTTGCACACTGGGCTTCATGACAGATTAGCCTCTGTATCCTCAGGTCACAGTCCGCTGATGGCTAGGGTATTTTTTTTCCTTCCGAGGTGTTTTCTTTTTGGTAATGGGATTGGTGATGGCTATACATTAGTGAAGAATGCTGGGGTGGCCTGCCCACACCCTTGCTGCATCAAGGGGCTTTGTGCGGAACAAATGTTTGATCCCCTCTCCGAATGGACACATCTTAATCTGAAAGCATCAGATTGTATGCCACTTCCAAAATCAGAAAGGAACGTGCCCACCGGCGTGGATTCCGTGGCTGCTCTCCTCCCAGGGTTCAGAGGAATGTTGAGGACCTGGAAGATGTTAGATGCGGAGGCACAGGCATTTTTCCTGGAGGGACAGTCCCTGAGTCAGGAGCTGGGGCCAGTGAAAGGTCAGAGGGAAGTTCCATTGTCTTCCACATCATGGTCTCTCTTCCTGTTCTCTGGGCCCTGTCACACTCTACGTGCTTTTCCTCGGAGGTGCTAGTGTCTGCCTACACGTAATGTACATCCCTTCCATTAAAGGATTTCTCAGGTATTTATCTAACGCAGGTCTCTCTCTGCAGAGACATCTTCTCCCTGGTTGCATGTACCTAATGATGTCGGCTTTGCAGTTTGTGTAACTCTGCAAACCGTCTGTTTACCGCGCGGCCTCACCCGGGGCTCCCTGAGGATGCTCCCGTGGCAGGGAGCCCTGACAGCTTGGGGAGGGTGGGGAGGGACTGTCCTCTTCCCTGCACTCCGGTAGGTAGGCCATCCAGCTCCGGGTGGGGGCTGGACGGAAGCAGCCCCAGTAATCTTTGCAGAAGACTCATTTTCTCTCTCCCCCTTTCCCCTTTCCTGGCTTGATATCTTCAAGGTTCAGGGCAAGGCAGTAGGCTTCGTGTTTACGGTCTGTGGTTTCTTAGCAGTTACCGCTGGCAGTTGAGTTGATTAAAGCAATTAAAGAATTTTTGTGCTCAGTAATCAGTTAAATATTATTTTTTTCTAGCTCTTAACTTAGAAATTAGTCTTACAGTGGCTCCTTGCTTGCTTGCTTGCTTTTTGCCTTCTACATTTGGGAAGGAAGACCGCGGCGGCGATCAAGGTGAACACGTGAGCTCGTAGCTTACTTTTTCCAGGTCACTTTCCTATTCATTTACCTTTCTGTAAAATGGAAAGACAAACAAGCAAACCCTTAAGGCTACCTCCGATCACGACTGCCAACTTTTTTCGTTGTGCGTAAGTAGTTATATTATTTCTAGGTTATGCCTTCTTTATTTATCTTTGAGAGAGAAAAAAAAAACCCTCGCGCTGTTTACAAGAACGCATTGTTCTAAGCTGTACAATTGCGTCTGTGACGCTTTTTTCCACTTGGAACCATGGGGGTGATAAGGTCGATGTCGGCTGGCCAGCCTTTTTTTTTTTTTAAGGCAGAAAACCATAATCTTAATTTATACCATGATCATTTTCATTATGTATATAGTGTATTTCTCGGGAAACCAGGTGTCACAATTCCAGATTCTGTGATTGACATCTCTTCCCCCCTTCCTCTGCCCACCACCTCCCTGCTCCTGACTTCTAGTCCTCTCCTTGGAGGAGGCCTTGTTCTCCCATTTGAATATTAACAATTCCATGCCTTACAAAGAAGGCGACATGTTTCTCAAATGTAATTTACATGCAACTGTGACTTTTGAAGTGGGCTTCTAAAATGATGCCATTGAACCTTTTCTATGGAGGAGGGGCTTTACAAATTGGATGGTGATCTTACAGTTTAATAAAGAACAAATAAACCAGGCTCTACAGGGCATGTGTTCTTAAATCCTGTGACCAGGGTGGGTAACCCCCGGGCTCTTTCATGCCCTAGGAGTGTTGTCTGCTTTGCGGGGGGGGGGGGGTGGTTCTGGAGGGAGATGATCAGAGTAGGGGCTCCTGGGGCCCAGAGGAAAAAGAAAGTTCAGACACTGAAAATAGCCCCGATTTGCTTTGGGTATACTCCATCTGCCAACATTTAATATCTGTGACTTAGCCAGAGGGAATGCGTATTAACTGTTGAGTTTCTGTGGCTTGCGTTCTGAGACTTTGCCCCCTGAGGAGGCTCTGTGACAGAACAGGTGGCTGTGTTCCACCTGGGTTGGGGCAGGCGCTGGGACAGGTGACAGAAGCAGAAAGCTTCGGCAGTGCAGGGGGCATCGTGCCTGGTTGGGGTTCCAGGTGGCCCAGCAGATCTGGCATCTTGGAGCATCATGTGTGGTGCAGTGCTGTGGGCCTGAGTACCAGGGGGTGAAAAATATAAAGTGAAGGGGGCACGTGGGTGAGCTGTGTCCTTGCCTAGAAAGGTCATCAGTCCTTTTGTTTAAAAGAAGCATGAGAAGGAGCCTCAAGGATCATTTCTCCCTCTGTCCTTCAAGGTGACACCTCTCCATAGGGCCTTGACAGACCTGCACAGAAGGCATCCTGACACGAGAAGCATATCTGAGGAAGCTTGTCTCAAATCCATTTTGCACCTTGCAAAGGGGCCGTGGTGCAGGGGGTGGAACAGTGTGGCAGAGTCCAGAGACCTGGGAAGAAGGCTGGTCCTGGAGTCTAGAGCCTCTGGGCCTTGCTGTTTTCATCAGCCCAGCAAAGCCTCTAGTCTCCCTGGTCTCTTCCCCCTGTAGGACCTTTCTGTCTTGGGCCATGAGGGCGTATATAAAAGTGGAGAAGCGTTAACTTCTTCCCCTTGCAGAGGTAAGGAGAAAAAACTATTTAGCAGCATTAAACCCAAATATAAAACTCCTACCATCATATAAAACCTATTTTTTTTCATTCCTTGTTGAATTATGTAGTCAGGCTAATCAAATGATGGAGTTTTCACTTACTTCCCTAAGTATGTGTATTCAACTCACTTACTTTGTAACGCTTAAAAGCAGAAAAGGATATTGGTAAACATGAAGAAAAAGAATCCTTTTCTTTTTCTTTTTTTTTTTTTTTTACCTCACCTCCCTCCCTTTTTTTAAAGTAGTCTCCACGCCCAGGTGGGGCTTGAATTCATGACCATGAGATTAAGAGTCATGTGCTCTACTGACTGAGCCAGTCAGACACCCCTTATTTTCTTTTTTTATATATTTTTAATGCTTATTTATTTTTGACAGAGAGAGAGAGCGCGTGAACAGGGGAGGGGCAGAGAGAGAGGGAGACACAGAATCGGAAGCAGGCTCCAGGCTCTGAGCTGTCAACACAGAGCCTGACGTGGGGCTGGAACTCAAGAACCGTGAGATCATGACTTCAGCTGAAGTCGGATGCTTAACCAACTGAGCCACCCAGGCGCCCCTTCTTTTTCATATTTTTTGATGTCCCCTAGTCAGATAACTCTGACTGCATGCAAAGTAAAACCATTCCTCAGTCTTCATTAGACTGAAGCTTTTTCCAGAACTTTTGTGAAAGTTTTGTAGCAGCAAGTTCACATTCAGATGGTTCAATGATGATGGGTTCTTGATTAGAAATTACTTAATGCCTAATGAACTGTTGACTAATAACGTTACAACACATTCTTTTAGTCCTTAAATCATATTCTTATGGTGCCAGGAAGGCCTTCTGGGTGTGGTTGCTTTTGTTATAAGCTGTTATGTTGTTTATCAAATGCAACAAATGTTACTCTGGTATCTCAAAAGACTTAAAGAAGCAACAACTAACTTGTTTTGTGTCTTTTCCTCTAACAATGTATTTTAATTCATTATTATTGACTATTAAACTTGCTAGGAGGTTTACTTTTTTTTCGTGTTAAATTTTACTCGTAAAAGCAGGAAGCCAAGAAGATTAGTGAACTATTCAAACAGATTAACATCCCTGTCTGTGACCACCTACCGTGTAACCACTTGTGGTCTGAAACAGGACAGTTTTCCAACCCAAAGTCCTAGTATCACAGATGGACAAGATCCTTTGCCATCTGATGAAAAGTAAAACGTATGGGTGAATCTTGGAAACAATATGCCAAGTGAAAGAAGCCAAGTCACAGAAGACCACATATTATATCTGATTCCATTTTAGTTTGTAAGTTGAAGAAAATGCTGTGTGACGGGGAAAGGCTGGGTGTATCTTAGTGAACAGAATTATAGTGCTAGAATGAGTTAAAATTCACAGGCACATGCGATACGGTTAATGATAATGCACAGTAATTTATTGTGTTGCATGGAAATGGTGCACAAAGAGAAGGTAGCATAGCACATTGCAGGTTCCTGCTATTTTACACAAACACAAATAGAAAGTTTCAGTGGGATAGTTCGGAGGGGGAGAAGCAGAAGAAGGAAAAGAGGGACGTTGGCAGAGTAGAAAATCTGCTCTAATACTCCCAGTACCTAATCTAGACTTAGATCCTCATCTAGCAGGGAGTGAAGTAGAAAGGGTTGGCTCGGGGTTTAAGGTTACTTCGCCACACCCCCCCCCCCCCCCCCCCCATTCCCTTTCTGTAGAACACTTGAATCAGATTGCCTTCCTAACATTTAGGTTTAAGGTGTGAATGGCGGATGGCTCTCTTCTGTCAGCATCGGCCTCCCGCACTTATTTACTGATTCAAAAGAGTGTTTAATTGGCAGACTCCAAATGAGTATAAATGTATTGAAGGTAAAATCTAAGCCTTCACATGGTAGCTGCTTAGTGTCAGGGAGAAGAGAAGGTGCCTGGTACCCACACAAATACCCATCATTCTATGAACTGAGCATTTATGAGATCTTGTCACATATCTTAGAGACAGGAGCATCCACAAATGAGATTTCTGAGTGAGATTCAGTCTTTGGAAATATGGAAGACAAGTTGGCAAAACCTTTCTAATTTTAAAATGTGCATTTTGATTTGATGTCTATTTGTTTGGAAAGAGGCTTTTAAAGCAAGAGCTATCAATGTGTGACCATTTTCATCAAAGGCTAAATTCTGGTGGGTAGATATTACCCAGGTTACCATACCAAGATCATTATGGCTGGTGCAGATTATGGGCTTTTTCATATGTGTGTGTGTGTGTGTGTGTGTGTGTGTGTGTGTGTGTGTGTGTGTATATTTTACACTATAACTCAGTCTTTTTTTTTTAATCTCCTTTGGTGGAGACAGGTGCAAGGCCAAACTCCCAAGGCCCAAGTTTTAAACAGTCATCATTCCTCTTAGTGATTAGATATTTCCTTGAATTTACTTTTTCTTTCAAGAAAGGTTTTGAATATTTTGTACTGATAGTCTGTGTCTAAACAAAAGAATTTTTTTCTTGTTCCATAAGAGTTGATATTTTGTCGGGGGTTGCTTCCTGTGAGAGTCCCAACACCGATCCAATTCAACAGGCTTTTGAACCGGATGTTTCTATGTGCTAAAACTCTGTAAACACGTGTAGCTTTGTCTACCATTGTATATCGCTGTATTGATTTTTTTTTCTTCCTGAAAAGCTCTAGCCTGTCTGTTCCATGCTGATACAAAGGCTGGCCTGTTCCCCGGGGCCACTGGAAGAGAACCTTCAGGGTGTGTGTGTGCTATTAGATATTATTGTTTGTGAAGTCACTCCAAATTCCCTTGCACTCCATCCTAAAATTCCATTAAGAGTTTAACGTTACGTGAAGTTTCTTTGTCAAAAAGAATAAATGTTTACTCAACAGATCCAGTTGTCAGTCACTGACAGATGTGAACATTAACACAGCAAAAACGTCTTCCTTTTAGGAGAGGAAAACGAGTACTTTAAAAAATCCTGTGTTGTCAATAAACGAATCCCATTTTAACAGCATTTTCAAACGTTTGTCATGAAAATGGAAGCCTTATAATGTTTCAGGGCTTATGGGAAGCCAGCTTATAGGAATCACAAGCTTCTGTTACTCTTATCACTATAGGAATAGGGCTGAGTTGTGATTTTCAAGTCACAGGCTCAAGTAACTCCCGATTTCGGCGGCCGTCACTACACGTTTCTTTTTAAAAAGAAAAGAGACTGTAAACCAGTACTCCTCTATGCTAAAACATAAGAAGCTAGACTGTTGCAATGACAGTTTAGATGTTGTTGTTTTTGATGGAAATATTAGTAAATATGTCAGATTATCCTTCGCTAAATATTTAGAGCTTCGAATGCATCTTCTGATGCATAATATTTTGTGAAGGAAATATCCCTGCCTCGAAACTCTTCCACTGCATTAACATCAGTCTACAATTTACATCCAGAGATCTGTAGGCAAAGGCTAATTTAAAAAAAATTTTTTTAATGTTTCTTTATTTTTGAGAGAGAGAGCGAGAGACAGAGCATGAGCAGGGGAGGGGCAGAGAGGGAGGGGGACACAGAATCCGAAGCAGGTTCCAGGCTCTGAGCCGTTAGCACATAGCCTGACGCAGGGCTCCAACTCATGAGCGGTTAGATCACGACCTGAGCCAAAGTCAGACGCTTAACCGACTGAGCCACCCAGGTGCCCCACAAAAGGCTACATTAAGAACTTTTATTTCAGCAAAGATGTAACTCTATCCTAATGAGGGAACACCCTGGAATCTTTGGAACCCATAAGTCTGGAGTGTTCAGAAAAACGTGCATGTTTATTTTTTCGCTAGGATTTTAAATAGCTTCACTTCTGCGAAAGGTCATGAAAGGAAGGTGATTTCAGGTGTAAAAGTTTGGTTTCTGAACTGAGCGAGGTGCACAATGGTGAGTTAATTACCCAGTCTCAGTACTTAGGTAATGGCCATGACAAGCATCCTATGCATTCCCTCCCGTCCAGAAAGGAAATGCTCTTGTGAAAATGCCAGTCTCCCGTGGGTTCAGCTTTGTAACCGAAAGACGTCGTTCAACAACTGTGGGTTTATAAAATGTCACACACCGAATATTTCTCTCTGGCTTATTTAGAGAAACCAGCCTGGACTTCTGTAGTTTTGGATTCATGGCCGTAGTTTTGGATTTTATTAGATGGCTCTCAGAGGTACTTTTCAGGTGGACATTGATTTCATGCCAGCTGTCTGAGATGATTTTCCCTAAAAATGGATGGGTATATAGGATACATTCTGTATCGGAGAGCAGATGTTATCTGCGGTGGTGCTCAGATTGATTATGTGTGAGGAGGGAAAGAGCAGAGATAGAGGGCAAAGGCCATACCTCCCACACAGCTCTGTTAACAGCCTAATGGTTCTCCAGGATGGGCCGGTTACTGTTTTTATTTACAAAACGGTCTTGGAAATCAATCAGTAAACAGACCGGCTCCATTAGAGGCATTCTGATGTGTCTCTGAAAAGTTCCGTTTCCCAAGGAATGTTCTCCAACACACATACACAAACCCTGTCCTTCACATACAGTGACCACAAACTTCTCTACTAACATTTGCTATCATTTGTGACAAAATCAGTCATGGGTTTCACAATGGAATAATTTCACAGCCCTTCATTTACAGTAGTCTGGGAGACCCTTAAAACACCAAGTGATCTTGATTGACTACAAACTCTCATCAGGAGATGGTTTTAGTATGTCTTTGAAGCAAGACTCCCCCCTCCTCTTGACCCCTCACCACGTCAACCCTGAGTGTTCAACCTTGTTTTATAGACGTCAGTATACGACGTACTGTGTAATCTTTGACCTTCTCCCTTCCCTTCCAAGCCACGACCTGACTGTTTATATGTTCGTGTTGCTATCAGTTTGGACCAGAAGTCATGAATCTTTCCTTGACCTTAACCTCACTGTGGGTCAGCCTAAGGAAGAATCTGGATCTGCTGACGGGTAAGCACTAAATTATGTGAAAAGTAATAACACTTAACCCTCAAGTCCACAGATAAAGTAAGTGGGAAAAAAAACTGAATATGATAGCAGTTGTAAATTATTTAGGGAATAGCTATAAGGTAAGTTTATATTTAACCAAAGTTTAGAAAAGCAGGTGAAAGACAGTGGGAAGGGGAGGACTCATTGAAACTCCCTTTAACTCACGTACCGCCATATTTTTCCTTTGTCCTCTAGGCTTGGTTAAATAATCGTGTATTTTACGTCTTAAAAAACATATGAACATATATTAGCAAATTAAATATTTAATGATATACAGATTATTATGTTAGCATTATGTGCTTCTTCAATTAATGAAGAAACTTTAAGAAGCACATTTTACATATGCTATTTCTTATAACCGTTTCTTCCAGATGGAACATGCCAGATATTTGGGGTAACCCCTTTCTTTGTATTGTCCACATTTTCTTCCTAAATAATACGAAGCACCTACTTAAATTACTTTTGGCAAATAAAATAACCAGCTCGGCATTGAGGTTTATAAGGTACTTCTGGAATATCTAAAATACTGAAGATACTGCACCTCTCAAGTTTGCTGCCCTGTGGACAGGCTGTGCTCCATTGGGTATCCCAGCAGCTGGATCAGTGCTCAGCACGGCCCTGCTCCATGAGCATGCCGAGCACAGAGGGAGGTGTCTCTGTAGAAGGAGAGTGGCCAACAGGAGACGTGAACTCTGTGACCAGACATCATGTTAGGTGCTGTGCTCGCAAGGGCGGGATCACCGAGTGTGCTGGCTGATTCGAGTAGACCTTTGTGACCCTCAGCGGGTCAGGAGTACTGTAAAGGTGCCTGGAGGAGAATGTGTGTATAGGCGGGGGGTGGGGGGCGGGGGGGAGGTGGTTTTGCTTGGGATTTGTTGTAAAAGCCCCAGCTGCTCACCTTTGGAAAAATTCCAGTCCTATCCAGAGAGTCACCTGCCAGGGATATCGCGGAAGCAGGACCTTGCTGGGCAAGCATTTCACTTCTTCAGTAAAAGCGTGCTGAATTTCTGACCTGTGCCAGGCACCCCTCTTCAGCTGAGAATCCTTGGGGGAACAGAAGGGACACAGATAGCGTGATCCTGCAATTTACATTGTAATGTGCACACTTTTGTCCGTCAAATAGTATAACTTCTCTACTGTGTCTTCACTTCCGTGGTCTTAGCTGCTGGGATCTCATCACTGGTAACTGGTGATTTCAATCTGGATTTCCCCACTTATGTTCTAACATATGATCTTACTTAATAATTAGGTCTTTTGTATATTTTCTCTCTCTGTCTCCCCTTACCACCCCCAACCCCGGCCACACACACACACACACACACACACACTGACGAGCATAACAAGGGCAGGTATCTTATCTTTCTTGTTTTCCTTACGATTGTCTCCTAAGCACCTAGACAGAGCGTCAGTTACCAAAGCTTCAGTAAATGTTTGCGGAATGTGTGTTCACACTGGATTTGTTTGAACACTCTCACTTACGAATCCTGTTGGAGTCCCGAGAGGGGACCTGTCTCTCAAAGCCACAGTCCTGGAGTGTCTTGGGTGGGTGAGTTTGCTTCCACTTTTTCTCTGGGGTGACTGAGATGGTCCCCCGCATTCTTCACAGACCTGCCCCCTCCCCTGTGCTGGGGCAGAGCCGCTGTGCCCACAGTCACGATCTGTGGCTCCTGGCTTTCTCCACAGTCACGACAGCAGCACCATTAAGCATCACACCTGCTTTCTCAGTGGCCTTGAGGGTAGTTTTTCCTCTTCAGGGAAGTCACCTGATGTCCTTGCTGGGTAGGAAACACGTCCGAGGCTTCGGGAACTTGGCGCTGGCCCCCGGGCTGTGGTTGTAGCCTGTTTTTGAGTGGCCGTCTCCCAGGCAGCTGTGATGACTGCTCTAAAGCCCGCTCAGGGAGAAGGGAAACCTGTCACCCTGTATTTGGACAGGTAGCACCACGCAGGGATCGTTGGCTGTGCAGAGTTGCGCATCTGTGGTGACAGATGTTGGGCTGTTATTTAGTAACTTAGATTTGTTTTCCTCTGTGCACAAGCCATCTCCAGAGCCTGAGTGCTTGCACCGGCCACCACAGAGAGCTGATCAGTAGGTGGGGTGTTTCCAGGTGCCCAGGGTGTTTCACTGAAACACTGGGGCAGGACAGAAAGAACCCTCTCCACCCCTCCCCTGGATCTGTGCTGTTAGTTTTTAATGAATGTCAGTATACATACCACCATCCATTCAGAAAGATGGGTCAAGTGCATCGTTGATGCTGTGGTAGCCACTGGGGGCACAGAGATGGACGAAGCCAGATCCCTAATTGGATAGAAGCATCCTAGTGACAGAACCAGACTGTAAACAAGCAAACATCAGATAGCAATGGAAGAACTGGTTTGGGCGGGGGGAGGGGGGGTTGGGGGGGAGCAGGGACTTTGGGCCGGGCTCTTGGAGGAGGCATTTCTGAGGAGGGGACGGTTGCTCTGAGACCAAAGCCAGAAGACATGGGTAGGGGTAGAAGACGAGCACGAGATGGAGGGGTGCCCAGGTGAGAAAGATCTTGGGGTTCGAGATCAAGGGCCATTTATTCACTCTACAAGTGTGCTTACTGAGCAACTGCCCTGGGCCAAATGCCGGTGTGGGATAGAGTGGTGGGCAAAACAAGGTCTCTCCTTCATGGAACTTTTGTGAAAGTGGGGATGGCAGGCGGGGGTTGGGCTGTGCTGGGGCTGCAGTGCTCTTTTGCATGGGGTGCTCAGAAGAGGTCTCTAGTAGGATAGCACATGGGCAGAGACCTAAAAGAAGGGGCACAGGAAAGCAAGGAGGCCAGAGGGCCATGGTGCTGCAGCAGGTTAGTTGGGGCAAGGAGCCATGGTAAGGACCTTGGCTTTGACTCTGACAGGAGCTGACAGGGTTCTGAGCAGAGAAGGGACATGGGCCGTGATATGCCAGCTACTGAGTTAAGAATAGACGGTGGGACACAGAGAGAAGTACAGAGACCGGTAGGAGGCAGTGGCCACAGTCCACGGCAGAGAAGATGCATCTTAGACCAGGGCAGTGGCAAGAGATGGTCAGTGTGGAAGCACCAACAGGAGTGGCAGAGGCAGATTGGGATGGCCGGGAAGGGGGAAGGGACAGGTCGTGGGGCAAGGCAGAGGGCGGGCATAGCCAGATCACACAGACGGTGGAGCCACAGTGAGGAATTCGGATGCTGTTCTAGGTGTTAGAAACTCAATAGAGAGTTGGGACAGGTGATGGCATGGCATGGTGACAATATTAGCAACAGCAGCTAACGTTTATTGAGCTCTTTTTGTGGACCAGTCCCTATAACAGCCTGCAAGGGCCAGTTTCATTGTTATATACCATTTTATAAAGGAGGAAACTGAGGGACATAGAGATTAGATAACTTGCCCGATATCATGCATTTGGTTTTGTCTAAACTTAATGAAACGATGTGTGTCCTGGGTATGTATTTTATTGTTCCTGTTGGGAAGTTACCACATCTTTGGGCAACCATACCCACACCTAAGGGGGTGAGGAGCATTTTGGTGATTAATAGGAAATGTTTGGGAGTGGGGCCAAAGATAACTGAGGTGTCACAATCTCCCTAAATCTGTATCTATTCTGTGACTCACTCCCCTTTCCAGGGCCCCACAGAAATGATCATGGGTACATGGAAAGCATCATCATGGTCACAGAAAAAAATACACTGAAAACTTGTAAAGAACCACAGACCTGCATAGGAGCTCTCTGCATAGGAGCTCTCACACATTGGCCAGAAGGTCTGAGACAAGTTAAAAAAAAAAAAAAAAAATCGTTGTGGATTCTGGGCTGCAGCCACCAGAAGGTGTGGGTAATCTCTTTATAAAGCTTGGCATCATTTCTGTAAGACTTGTTTATTTTGCTCTGAGCCTGTTATCTTGACATTTTTGCCTTTGAAGAGGTTATAGAATTATTGTGATTTAATCACTGACCAAGTATTCCACAAGATTCATTTGCTATCTCCAAATTATTTTCTTGTTTTTTTGGCTGTCAGTCCCTGGGCGAAGGTTGGGGGAGGGGCCGCCTCAGGGGAGAGAATGTGGTAGAAATGAGTGTTTACCTAAGGAGAGTACTGAGGGCTTCTATTACGGTTTCCGGGCGCCTGGCGGAGAGCGTGTAGGAACATGAACTCCCGCTCCCCAGCCCTGATGAGCAGGGTGGGATTATGGAGAGATGGTGGTGTTAATGCTAGCATTTTCTGGAAAGGTAGTGGACTCCCCAAGCCCCTTGCCCTGTGAGATTTTGAAGCCCTATTTGTTTTGGGAGAGTTGAGAGGGAACCAGATCATAGCTCTAACCATCTTGCCTCTGGAGTAAATTTATATCTCAATTCACCAGAAGACAGCTCTGGTATGAGTGCAACAAGAATGGTTTTATTCCTTTCGTCCCTTCCTGCACTCTGTTCCTTTTTAATTCTTGCATTAAAACCATTCCTAGTAAATTAGAACCTGTTCTTGTGTTCAGACCTTGTTTTTAAGAAGGGTGTTGAGTCTAAAACAAGGGATCGCCTCTCATTTTTCATGGTGATGTCTGAGTTTCCTAAGGGATGGGTGTTTGAGCAGGGCTGCTCCCTTTGCAAGACCCCCCCCCCCCATCTGGGACGTGGTAAGAGATGCTGTGCAAGGCGGGGAGCCATGCAAAAGGGATCAGACTTGAGGGGACTTTTGCTAACACACAGCATATTGATTGTCGATTTGTTTTGTTCAGAAATCTGGGAAGTAATATTGAATTAAAGTTGTGGGGCGCCTGGGTGGCTCAGTCGGTTAAGCGTCTGACTTTGGCTCAGGTCATGATCTGATGGTCCATGAGTTCGAGCGCCGCATCGGGCTCTGTGCTGACAGCTAAGAGCCTGGAACCTATTTCAGCTTCTGTGTCTCCCTCTCTACCCCTCGCATGCTCATGCTGTCTGTCTCTCTCAAAAATAAATAAACATTAAAAAAAAAAAAGAATTAAAGTTGTATCTTACCTCCTAAGGTTTCTAGTGTAGATATAAAAAGTTTAATGAGTATGGCAATACCAAATTAAACGTGGATGATCAAGAAATGCCACCCCTTTCTTTAGGAACTTGGTTGCCGCCACCCCGTTAATGTGGCAATCTATAGATACGCTGTTAGCCCCCGTTTTACCAACAAGGAAGAACCTTTGATTTTCACTTTTTATCATTTTTTTTTCTTAAATGATAGGGAAGTGCAAGATACCGAGTGTGACTAAGCAGATGGGAATTCCTTTAATAACACGCTGGGTGTGTTACCATTAGAACGGCCGCTGACAGAGCTCTGCAAAATGCCCTCTGCCTGTTTGGGTAGCAGATCTGGAGACCAAGAGAAGCCGCAACATGACTTCCCAAGAGAAGGCCAACTCGGTGATAATATCCGAGGGATTCTCTTTGTCTCCATTGTTTTCCCTCTGTCTTGGAAAATACAGACGTAAATCCAGTCCCGGTTGCCGCAGCTGCTGGGGCAAAGCAGGCTTTTTATGAATGAGGTCCAGGAGGGGGGAGGAGAGGGCTTGAGTTACACCAGCAGTTGGGTAATGCATTTCATTCACTCCCAGCCATCCAGCCCAGGCTTTATTTTAAAGGATATCGTTCATTTTCGGCGATTCACGTTAGACTGTTTTCCCCTGCGCAACTGGCGGTAAATTAGAACACTAAGCATGTGTGTGCGTTAATTTTGTTTTTCTTTTAGTGTTTGAGTGTTTGCTCATTTAGTTGGGGGGAAATGGTAGGAGAGGTGAACTGAGAGAAGGGAAGAAATGGCTGTGTCATCCCTGGGAGACTTAGTTATGTGTCTGTCCCTGTGCCCCGCTATGAGTAGGCAGGTGGGGTCCCTCTGCCCCATCTGGGAGCCATCCGAGTGTAGTGATGGGGTGACTTCTACCTGGGGTCTGCCCAGGTCTCCGTGTGCCAGCCCCCCTGTCCTGCTCCCATCCTGCTCCCAGTGGGTGGCTCTTTATTTGTGGCACTTGGAGCTCCATTGTTGTGGTACCAAAACCTGAATTGGAAGCTGTGTGGCCACCCTGCCCCCCCTCCCCCCACTGCCACTGCTTCCTGCTGGGGGCAGAACGAAGAGGGCAGGCATTGTCTTGGGCATAAATGAAGTTCTATCAAAACAAACACCCAGAGAGGGGGGTGGCATGGGTTACAGCTGCCTGTGTGAGCCTGGACAGAGGGCCTCATTCCTCACAAAGAGCGCTTTAAGGCCTGGATCAGGCCTTTACTTGGTGACCATCCTGTGCACAGAGAGCAAACCACCCCGCACTTAACACAAAGCAAACTCCAAACTAACTGACAGTCTATGCCACCCTTGAAATGATTCCCCAAATTGGAAATGCCAAGTGTATGTTCTTGAGCATATTCTGGGGGAAGAGAATTACCCCTGAGGCCTCAGAGGTGTATGCAGAGGGTATAATTCTGTTTTAAAGCTGTGCTGTCAGTGAGGTTAAGCTCACTCTCCTCCAAGGTGGACCCTGAGAATAGACTCGGGGAAGATTAAACTGTTTGGTTTGGGGGGCGCCTGGGTGGCTCAGTCGGTTAAGCGTCCGACTTGGGCTCAGGTCATGATCTCACGGTCCGTGAGTTTGAGCCCCGCGTCGGGCTCTGTGCTGATGGCTCAGAGCCTGGAGCCTGTTTCGGATTCTGTGCCTCCCTCTCTCTCTGCCCCTCCCCCGCTTGCGCTCTGTCTCTCTCTCCTTCAAAAACAAATAAACATTGAAAAAAAAATTAAATGGTTTGCTTTGGTTTTTTTGTTTTGCTCCAGCTTTTAAATAGGACTGCTTCCTCTGTTGCTAGCAGCAACCAGGTACCTTAAGACACCTACTGGCCTGATGTCACAAACAAACATTATCCAGAGACCCTGAGCACCTTTTGCTCTCCACGTTTTGATGTCATATAAACACACCTGGTAATGACCCCAAAGCACCATTTCCCAGTACTGGTGTAGAAACTCACACTGCATACCAAAATCCTCTTCCTGGTCCCCTGGTTTCCCTCTCGTGTGGGTGTTGGGCGTCCTGTTAGCACAGTGTGGCTTCTCCCCAAACTGTGTACCCCACCTGGGGGGTAATAGGTGTGGGCAATACGAGCCAGGTTTTCTTGCCATAAAAGGGAAGGTGGGACGGGTTGCTGGTCATTTCATTGCAACTACACCAGAGGAAGGTTTGAGAGGGAATATGTTGAGGACTTGATAGAAGTAGCTAGTCTTGGGTCCTAATTGTCATGTCTCTTGCTTTGGCAAATCGCCAACCCGGTGTCGCTGTGCCCAGCCTCCCGAGGGTCTGAAGTAAAGGCAGTGATGGCCTCTGCCCTGGAGTCCAGTTGGGGGCCCTGATTAAAAAAAGATGAGGCTGAGCTGTGGCAGGGTGTGGCTGGCAGTTCTAAGACAGGATTCTGGCCTTCGCCTAATGGCTAACAATGGCAGGTCACTTAAGCCCACAGTCTAGGCCGTGACTTCAAGACTTAAGGAAGGAGAAAGAATGGAGAAGGTTTGCGGTGAGAAATAGAAGAAACAGGAGAGAATGGCCATAGAAGAAGAGGGAGCAAAACCACTCTGAAAGAGGTATTTCT
The DNA here is from genome assembly GCF_007474595.2 of Lynx canadensis. Classification (NCBI taxonomy): domain Eukaryota; kingdom Metazoa; phylum Chordata; class Mammalia; order Carnivora; family Felidae; genus Lynx; species Lynx canadensis. Next base: position 16,901,125 of record NC_044308.2, on the reverse strand, counting down.
TTATGTTAGGAGGTTGAGGTGGTGCTGTGTGACTGGGTCCAAAACTATTTCAGTAGAAGGAGCTGGACAGCCCAGCGGTTAAGCTGTCTGTAGAGGCAGGAATGGGGGGCTCCTCTTTCTGAAAGACAGCCAGAAGGTTTTGGCTTTGTTTTGTTTGGCCTGGGGCCGGGGGATGGCCAGAGTGAGATCAAGAGAGCCAGAACTGTCAAGATGGAGAAGCGTTTCAGAGATGCTTTGACCAACAGCAACTGTGTGGAGCAAAGTATGCAGGCTTTGAACTTAGCTCCTTAAAAGAAGAGTCTCTAGAGGTACCTGGGTGGCTCAGTGGGTTCAGCATCCGACTTCGACTCAGGTCATGATCTCACGGTTTGTGAGTTCGAGCCCCGCGTCAGGCTCTGTGCTGACAGCTCAGAGCCTGGAGCCTGCTTCGGATTCTGTGTCTCCCTCTCTCTCCCTGCCCCTCCCCTCCCCCCTTAAAAGTAAACATTAAAAAAATGTTTGAAAAAGATGAGTCTCACTTGCGTGCACAAATTCACATTTAAATAATGCCTCCTATCGTGGCTGCAGTCTTTCTGTACGTGCACACATCTACATGTGCATTTTATTTGTCTAGCATCATTGAAACAAGTTTTTTTGCCTGAGTTGATTGCCCACGTAACTGAAGCTCACTTTCTCACAATGCAAGATACTTACATTTTTCTCTCGGTTGTTATTGGTTGAAGGCGCCTAGGGCAGTATTAGGAAACCTGTTGCCTCACAATCTGTTGTCATGTGGGGTTCTGATTTTCCTTAAATTAAATGGCCTTAGACATCTATGCATGTTTATATTGGATTCCTTTTTCTGTAGTGTCCCTATGTTTAGGGATTGTAAATTCTGATCTTAGGCTATCTCTCAGTAAAATAGATAACTCTGAATTTTTGTAAATGATTTTCCATGAAGCTTAAAAGGCTTTTGAGATTGCTTTAATGTTGGCATCAGGTTCCAAGTATTTCATGGTTGAGATACTAGAATTCTGTCCATCAGATACATGGAGCGTTACTATAAACACATACTCGGGTATGAATTCCAAATGGGAAAGATTTCTCCGTAATGGTTTTCAATTTTGAACTACTTCTGTTTATATCATTGTATTTTTTCCCTCGTGTTTGTGGTCAGACCCCCTAAGAATTTTGGTTTCTTTATCTTACTTTTTGTACACATGATTCCTTATGTTTTTTCTGGACAGAAATTATGCTACCTAAAAAATGAAAAGTAAATGTAACATTTATTGGTAATTGTTTCCATTTGGGGTTGACACTGAACTAATGATTTTTTAATTGTAGCTGACTTTGAAACACAGTGAAAAAAGTGGCTTCCTGCTGTTTTGTTTTGTTTCTGTTAAAGCTGGATTCAGTAAGTTGAAGTTAATTAAAAGTGTATAGATCCCAGTAATGCATTTATATTCCATAGTCATGAGTTAACCAAGCAGTGCTCCTGTATAATAGCTGGATGCGATGAAGGAACACCGAGCTAATGAATAGTCAGTTTTATATATTTATTACATCATTATTTATTTAGAGGACTAAAGAAAAAAACCCTTTTCTCTGTAGTGCTAAAATGCCATGAAATGTCTAGCTGAGGCATTATCACGCCATTTTGCAAGGTAATCTTCCATTTTGGAATAGTGTGACACATAACCAGTCCTCTAAGGGCTGGTTTGGGACTACATTTAGGGGCCACAGGTGGAAGGGAAGAAGTAAACACATGCCTTTTCTTTTTAAAGGAAGGATAGTAGCTTGCTTGTTGGTTTAGCGTTGACTATGGAGAATGAAGGATACACTCCAGGGTGAGTCAAGGAGAAGTAAAGAAGGGGTGGGGTGTGAGGTGCACACAGAGCACGTGTGCGGACACGATTGTGAGTGAGGGAGAAGAGTACTCAGGCCATTCTAGATCCTCAAAAAAGTCCTTACTCCTCTGTGTGAAGTTACGGGAACTGGAGAGGATTTTTACAAGAAACAGTAGATTCTCACGGTGAGAAAATACAGGAAAAGTTATTCACCAGAGTTTGAAATAATCATTATATTCAAGAATCTTTCCTCTTGGGGTGGCTTTTTATTTATGGTTTGAATTTCGATGACTCATGATTTTAACTCATGAGGCATTTGTGGAGCATTGCAGGGGCATCTATCTCACAGACATGTGGGTTAAAATTTTAATTTGAAGATATTCCCCCATTTTAACTTGACACTGCCCGAGTTGGCAAGCTAAGTGAAAAGCTAGAAGAAATTCATATAGGCCTAGCTCCCCCACCCCCTCCAAAAGCTGGTTTTCACTTAGGATGAAATGTTTCTCATTTTTCACGGACCTAATGTTTCTCCAGGATTGTTTTCCCCGAAGCATGTTCTCATTCACCCCTGCATTTGGGCATAGCGATAGGATTGGGCTTACAAATGGCACGCTGCATTTTAATGTGCTTTTGTGCTCATCCTTTCCCAAAGGTGCTGCTGTGTTTATATGGTATCTTTGCATGTGTGTGATTCAAGGCGCTTGGGACCTGTCCACCATCACCCCCAGCAGCCTTGGCAATGTATACAGCCTTTCTTGTATGTTTTAGTCGTCCTCTTAAGTGTTAGCAACCTATGATAATTCTGGGAGAGTCAGAAGGAAGTATGTATTTGGGTTGGCTTGTTGAAACCAATGAAACCTTTAATCTTGGCCCTTAAAAGAAACTCTAAAATACTAAAGTAGCTCTGATAAGTTGTCATCATAAGTTGTTTTTCGGTGTGTGAATTAACATAAAGGAGTCCCCATTCCCTTTTCTTTCTGGTTGGTGGGCTTTGTAACCAAGACCATTTCTAAGAGTTGTGTCAGCTTGTTAGGGAAGACAAATGCCTTTTTGGTCCTTTACCTTAGAAAAAGCACCCACCGTGAGCTTCCCACAGCCCTTCCCTCAGTAGATGTGGGACAGAATATGTTAGATGAGGAGGGCACCCGGCAGGCTGTGGGTGTGTGTCTGTGAGAAGCTAGCGTGAACATGGGCCCACACATGTTCCCATCCACTCCCTGGGTCCTATCTGTCTCAAGTTTCTTTTTTAATGTTTATTTTTATTTATTTTGAGAGAGAGAGCAGGGGAGGGACCGGGGCAGGGGGGAGAGAGAGAGAGAGAATGAATCCCAAGCAGTCTGCACACTGCCAGCACAGAGCCCGATGCGGGGCTCGAACTCACAAACCATGAGATTATGACCTGAGCTGAAACCAAGAGTCCAATGCTTAACCGACTGAGTCACCCAGGCACCACTGTTTCAAGTTTCTGGGTGAGTCTTTGTCTCAAATTTTTCTGTTTTTGGTGAACTAATCAGGAACACTGTAGGGAGGGCTGGGATTGGTTAGCACAGGGATTTAGTGAGGCCACCTGTCCAGATTTGTCTCATGTGTCAGAGAAAGGTGCAGAAAGAGTCACATGTCCTCCATTAGCCCTCCTTACGCCCCTGCCACCAGATCGCCGGGCTCCAGGGAAGAATGCCACCCTGCCGCCCCTGACCAGCCCTCCTTGTGTGGGGCACGTCATTCAGGGAGCTCTCGAAGGAGACTTTTTTCCTGTTGTTTTGCCACACGACTTTCATAGCTAGTACCTGAGCACTCCAGGATAAGACACAATCTCTTCCCTCCCCTCTGCTTTCTTCTATTTGCAAAGTTTGAGGCTAGCTTGGAAGGAAAGTGGGAGACGGGGTTGCAGGAGGAAGTGCTAGAAGCAAAAACGATGCTTCTGTTAGAGGTGTGAGCAGGTAAGAATTTAGCTGCAATACCACATGCTTCTGCTACACCCACGTAGGACGGGCCAAGTTCTGTGTGAGGTCCATGCCAACTCAGGGACACCGGCAGGGGCCCAGCCCACGCCCTAGCTCACCATGTGCCACGTCTGCTGGTGTCTTCTGGCTTGGGATGGCTCCTCTCCCTTACTCTTCATCTGTTTCTTGAGAGGAGCTTTAAAAAAATGAAAAATTCTGGATAAATGATAGGAGCCTCTCTATATGATTGGCATGTGTGGGAATAAACACCTTCTAATAGGTGTTAGCAGAACTCCTATGGAAGTTCTCTCGCGGTGTTTTCAGCGCTGTGAACAGAAAAGCCGACTCCCTGGGACGTCCCTTTTCTCAGTTCTTTGTCTGGATAGCAAAGCCAGGAATGGTACTTTGCCCAGAAAAATCCATTCTGGCATTAGTAAGAGATAGCCAAGCATGTATATTTACCAGTATAGGCCAGACATCCACAAGATGTTGGATATTGACATAAGAATTTTGGGGGCGCCTGGGTGACTTAGTCAGTTAAGCATCCGACTTCAGCTCGGGTCATGATCTGGTGGTTCATGGGCTCAAGCCCGGCATCAGGCTCTGTGCTGACAGTGCAGAACCTCCTTCATATCCTCTGTCCCCCGCTCTCTCTACTTCTCCCCCGCCCCCCGCCCGCCTTTTTCCCTCTCAAAAATAAAGAAACATTAAAAAAATTCTTTAAAAAAAAAAAAAGAATGCTAGGGCACAACTGACTCTAGACCTGACATGATGGGTAATATCACACAGGCTGAAAATTTTTATAACATCTAATGTGCTGTGTTCTCTAGACATTGATGTCAGAGCTTCCTTGTGTCCCCCCACCTCCCACCCTCCCAACACAGCCTTCTTTGGCTCAACTGCCCTATGCCTGGCTCACAGTTGCTCAATAAATGCTTTGTTAGCTGTAGCTTTGGCGGGATTTTTATAAATCTAAATAACTTGGAGGTAGCTGTCACATTTTTAGCAGCTGAACACATACTGATCATAAAACTTAGATTCTTCCAAGCAGGGCGTTGGATGCAGGATGTATGAACAGATGAACCACATCATGTGATACATTTTTTGTCTCTCAGAACTTCCCTTTGCCTGCATGTACCATACAAGGCCTGGGCTGCTTTCTAGAGACTTTCCTTGTACAACATTGTGCACTAGATGTACTCCTTTGTGATATCTGAGACATTTTGGTTGTATGGAGCTTGTTTGAGTTACATTTAGATTATTCCCAGGGTAGGTTCAGATGTGAATGCATTCTCTGAGATAAGGCGGGGGCTGGAAGCATCAACTGTTGCCAGATGGGCTCTGTCCAGATTCTACCACTTACTGGCTCAGATCTGTGCCTCTGTTTCTCACTGTGTAAGATGGCATCGATAGTGGTGCCCACCTGGAAGGGATGGTTGTGTTTGAATGAACGAATTCACCTGTGGAGTTTCAGTGGTGCCTGGACGTAGTAAAATGCCACCTGGATAAGTGTAAGCCTTCTTTGCTTTCTGAACATGGTCAGTAATTAACGCGTGCACTCTCCCTTTGCCTTTTTTCTTTCATCCCAGCAGTGGAACTTTCTGTCAAACAAAAGAAAGCCTCTATGTTTCACACAGTTGTCTGTTTAGGGGAAACAGTGGCAGCTGTAGCTAAACAGTAACTTTCCTTGCAAACTGATACTTGTAAATTTCATCAGCATATCTGGTCCACAAGCTCTCACTCTAGACATTGCCTTGGAGTCGGAAAACTCTTTGAGAGCAGCTCCAATGGACACAACTTTTGCATAGTTGCAGAGTTGAGGTATGGCTTCTGTATGGTAAAGAAACTGTGACACAAAGTTACCAAATATCTGCTGTTCACTAAAAGGTTGGCAGCTTGGCATGGGGAAGGAATGATGTTGGAGTATTCCAGTGCGGTTCGGAGCTTAAAAGATAAAGTCACCTTTGTTGATATAAGATCTATTAATATTAAAAAGGAGCGCCTGAGTGGCTCAGTCATTTGAGCATCCAACTCGTGATTTCAGCTCAGGTCATGATCCCACAGTTTGTGAGTTCAAGCCCTGCATGGGATGCTCTCCCCTCCCCTCCCCTCCCTTCCCCTCCCCTCCCCTCCCCTCTCCCTCTCCCTCTCAAAATATATAAATAAATCTATTAATATTAAAAATAATTTTCAAATAATAAGATATCAGGCTTTTGGGTAGCCATCAAATTAAATACCTACCACTAAATAGCCTTTCACTAATTCTGAAACCTGAAGTTCAAAGATATCCATTTTTCTTTTCAATAGGTTTATCTCCCTCAAAAATATGTTTCCACCTTTGGGATGAATTGCAAATAATCATTTTGCTTTGATTTTTAATATTTCCAACACAGTGGTTTTGCATTGGAAGGACAATGACTATGAGAATAGTTGGTTAGCCCTGTGGGATTGCTGCATGTACCCTGTGTCCCCAACAACACACAGGAGCCGGGAGAGCAGATGAGTTTAATATCCATCTATTGAGATCACACTGTAGGCCATTACAGTTTCTGGTGCCGGAGATCATGATGAGGAACATGACATGAACTTCACCTCTAGTCTGTGCGGGGATGGGAGAAATATATTCCTGAAAGATTCCTTTTAGATAAGTAAGGAAGAGGCTGTCAAGACGTCCACCTGCCCTGAATGTTGCAGTCCGACAAGGTGCTAGGCACGTACGGGGATGGAAGAAGCCTCAGGGCAGCACAGGGATTCGTGGCCAACAGCAAGCACATCAGGGTCCAGGGAGGCCTGAGGACCTCCAGCTGTAAGCTTGGATTACCCTTTTCCAGGGCAACAGAGATCCGACTCCCTTAGCTCAGGGTCTTAGGAACCGGAAGGGCTAGATTCTGCTAAGGTAAGTCTGGGAGAGGAGCCGTGAGGTCAGTGTGAGCTCTGCTGCTTCCCAGGCCCTGCTGGCTGGAGAGGTTTGCCTGATGCCAAGGCTTTGGGCATCGGGAGCGTTGCCTGGCCTACAGGGCAAGAAACGTGAACCACCGCAGTGAGCTGGCAATGAATTAGCAGACTCTTTAGCTGACATTTTCCCCCCCATTCCGTGTTTTTATAACGCCACTGAGTAGACACCAGATTATAAATCCTGTGCAAATAGTCTTAGAGTTTCTGGATTCAACCCCAGAGGAGACCAGTTTGGGTTTTGAGGAATACTTAAAGGAAATGTTTGTTTGGTTCTATTCTCCAATGTAAAGTGCTACCCAAGATGCAGGAGTGTCCACAGCCATCAGTGAGTGCCTGCAGTGGACACACTGCTTGGGAGGGAAGTGGTTCCAGCAGACTTCCTACCCTCCGTCCTAGTTGCTGAAATTGGGTTTCCCATGTGTTTTGTTAATGCAATGAAAACCCACCACCCCTCCCATGGCACCTAGTAGAGGGAAAGACAGTTGTGCACAAGAGTGGCATAGGGCTTGGTGTGAGCTTGGTAGAGTTGCTCTATCCTGAGGGACAGGAGACTGACCCAAACAGATCCTTTGGGGCATTTTGGATGGCCTAAGTGAAGAGAGATCGTGAGAGCCACTTTTATGGTTTGAATGAAGGTTGATACACATCCCAGCCTTGGTAGATGGGCCTCAGATATCCAACCTTATGGTGTAAGGCGTAGTGGGGGGAAGGCAGGTTTCTTCCTTGCATCCTGAGTGGTCACTGTTGTCTGCAGCAGCTGTTCTGGTGGTTTGCTTAATGTCTGCATTATATCAATCCTGCATCACAGCGCCGTCCTTCACACGATCGCTGTGCCTCGTGAAGCTAGTACTCATATGTTTTAGATGAGCTCCCCCATCCCACCTCCAAAGTAAAACCTTGCTGTTTTAAGGAGAAAAGTCAAAATTGTTTATTTTAGTCTCTTTGGTTAAATTAATATTGGGGAAACAATATTTACTGAATGTTCATGCTTGTATACAGCCACCCCTTTGTATCCTACTTACAGGGAGCAACCCTTGTAAAATCAAAAATTCTAAATGATTTTCTTAAATTTAATTCAAGGATTGGCATACTATAGCCCACATTGTCAAATCTGGTCCACCACACCTGTTTTTGTCAGTGAAGTTTTATTGAAACACAGTCACATTCATTAGCTTACATATTGTTCGTGGCTGCTTTCACACTATAATAGCAGAGGCGAGTAGTTGGGACGCAGCATGGTTTACAAATCTTTTTACAGAAAAAGTTTACTGAACACCAGCATATTTGGCAAGTGAAAAGCAAAAGATTCTCCTATACACCTCCATACCCAAGAAACCCTTCATCTTACAATGGAACTCGTTCCATTTTCAGGCACCTTATGAGTGTTGGAAAATTCTTCCCTTACAGAAACAAACAAAACCTTACTTCCTCATGACCTGATATATGTTGGTTCTATTTGTATCTTATGACCCATAAAAAATAAGTCAAATATATTTTCAAGATAATTGCTTTTTTGAATATGTGAGGACATCTTTCTGTACTCTCTGAATTAAACCCTCTAGATTAAACATTTCCAGTTATTTTATATATTTTTTTAACTTCATAATACTTAGTCTCTATTGGATAGATTCTAGTTTAACAACTCTCTAAACCACGTGAGAATTAAAAAGTCATTTTGGAGGAAATCAGTAGAAATCAGACCAGGACTGTTTACTGCCCTTATTTTGGATGCCATGGCCCTTGGGATGTAGCTGAAGACTGTGTCATCTTGCTTGGACACTTCCTACCCTGCTGACTTGTTGACATGAGCCAATGGAGCATTTTGACTCTCTGACCCTTTCAGCTGTTAGCCCTGTCACCCCTCATCATGGCTGCATTGTCGTTCTTTATAAAGTGTTTCAAAACTTTGTTGTGTAATATTTGGACCCTCTTTCCAAACTTGATCTTTTTATATCTGATATTCTCCAATGAATTTGTCTTTGAATTTCATATGTGTGTTATCTAGGTCTCTCTTTGAGGCATTGTCCTTGGCCTTTCCACCGGCTGACACCGGGCTGACCCCAAATGAGTTGCTTTCACATGCATCATGCAATCTACTATTGTTGACAGGTGACCAGGTAATCATTCCATTACCTTAAGTCCCTAGACCCACTTGACTTCTTTTACGCTGTTCTAACCTTCGGCTGAAAAACTGTGGTTTAAGTGGCATTTCTTTTTTTTTTTTTTAATTTTTTTTTTAATGTTTATTTATTTTTGAGACAATGCAAGAGACAGAGTGCAAGCAGTGGAGGGGCAGACAGAGGGAGACACAGAATCCGAAGCAAGCTCTAGGCTCTGAGCTGTCAGCCCAGAGCTGGATGCGGGGCTCAAACTCACGAACCGTGAGATCATGACCTGAGTTGAAGTCAGATGCTCAACCGACTGAGCCACTCAGGCACCCCATTAAGTGGCATTTCTAATAGTGCTAGTAAATTGGGAGTTCTATTTAGATATTCTCATCATCCCCCTTGACTTGAGTAAGGATTATTACTTGGGAACATGAAAGTTTTGACCTGACTGACTTATGCTACCTTTGTGTATTAATCATGCCTCTTTACTTTTGTAATTCTGATGCTTTGACATCTTGGGTCCTTATGACTCTGGAGAGACTACCCCTTCCAGAAACAGCCAATTTCTAGAGTTAGTAAATGAGCATACCTTCCATATAAACCCATGCTTCTACCTACCCATCTTGGGTAGGGCTCTCACACTCGGGAGCAATATTCCTCCAGGGCCAGGGGCCAAACAGTAACAGATAGCTCCCACAGCCCCAGAGCCCATATTCAACTCTGGCCAATCCTAAACCTGCTTACCCTGCCTCACCTGTTTCTTTCTGTGGAACCCACAATAAATCTCTTGCTTACATTTTCCTCTCCTTCCTCTGCCTCCTGACTGGCCCTGGTGCTTCTCCACGTGACCCTGCATGGTGTGGCCCGGCACAAACACTCCATTTGGGAACTATAACCCTGTTTTTCTGGTGACTGTCCTCCCCTGATCTGTTGGTCTCACCATACCTGAATAACAATAAACCTCACGTTATAGGGTTGAGATTGTCACATGTTGAAAAATGCAAGGGGATGAGGTCAGTTTACTGGATGCAGAGCAACTCCATCTATTCCTTTTGTCTGAGCCCTGAGACTTTGGAAAAGGTATAGTGGAGCCTGAATTCCAAGAATTGCCTTCTCTGATGAATTCGGTTGAACACACATGACCCCCTTCCATCATTATGCCTCCATATGTTGAACGTTACAGTGACTTTTGACAACATAACTCAATCCATTAGAGAAAAAAGATCCGGAATAGATCCTGGTCTACCGTAATTGATGGTTTTTTTTTTTTTTTTTTTTTTTAACTTTCAGTGCTGAAGCCCGAGCAGATGTGAAAGCATCTCTTGGGTGTTTTGTAAATTGTGAGATCATTGGAGTGTGTGATATCGTGAATAAGCCAGTGACTCCTACTTGAACTTCATAACAAATGAAGCACGTGATGGTGGATTGCTTGCCTCGCTAGATCCTGTCGAGAAACCAAGACTAAACTTTAAAACACATTTTAGTCCCCTTTATGCTCCGATGTATCATTGATCTCTGCAGGCTTATATGGTTTGTTTACATGGTTTGAAAAACAAAAATGTATATGCTGTCAAGATGCTTTTAGAGAGTGTGTTAGTGTCTTGGCCGTTCAGAACTCCATCTCACTTAAATTGGAAGAATGAACGTGTCCAGGAGAAAGACTGTAAAATAGGGGGAGATAGGGCACCTGGGTGGCTCAGTCCGTTAAACGTCCAACTTCGGCTCAAGTCATGATCTCGCAGTTCCTGGGTTCGAGCCTCGCGTCGGGCTCTGTGCCGACAGCTCAGAGGCTGGAGCCTGCTTCAGATTCTGTGTCTCCCTCTCTCTCTGCTCCTCCCCCACTCACACTCTGACTCTCTCTCTCAAAAATAAATAAACAGGGGCGCCTGGGTGGCGCAGTCGGTTAAGCGTCCGACTTCAGCCAGGTCACGATCTCGCGGTCCGTGAGTTCGAGCCCCGCGTCGGGCTCTGGGCTGATGGCTCAGAGCCTGGAGCCTGTTTCCGATTCTGTGTCTCCCTCTCTCTCTGCCCCTCCCCCGTTCATGCTCTGTCTCTCTCTGTCCCAAAAATAAATAAACATTGAAAAAAAAATTTTTTTAAAAAATAAATAAATAAACATAAAAAAAAAAATAGTAACCTCTTTGTGTCTAATGGCCGTGGCTCAGACTGGAAGAATGGTCATCCTGAATTATTGGGAATATAAAAATTTTAAAATTTCCTTAGTGGAAATATTGTAACTGGCAAATAAAGGCATTTATGGCTGAGACTGTCCCTTGTACCTGTGGGACAAAAATCAAACTTAAATTCCAGAAGGGCACATGTGCTTTGTATTTTTAAATACAAAGGATGAGTTTTTCAAGCAGCGGCTAGGAAGTGAGTTTTATCCTTTATTTCACACTTTTTTTTTAAACCAGGAAAAGCACTCAGTAGTACAAAAAATACAGGCACTCCCTTAAACCCTGTTTAATTCCGAAACTGGTAATATATAAAAATAAAAACAGGAACGTTTTTCAAGTTGCAACTTACTACAACTTAAAATCATGGTTGACATTTCGTAAAAAAGTTTCAAAGAAATCACCAGCCTAAAACTGTGTCATTTGGACTTGAGAACAAACAGCCCTCTTCTGGTGAAAGGAGAATTTTTCTGGGTGAGGTTAAAGGCAACAGAAAATCTGGGGAACAATGACCGTTCTCTTTAATGGGTCTTGTTCCTTTTCCTTTGTGGTAACAGCCTCTTCCTGTGCTCCTTCCCTAACGGAATGGCTGCAGTGAAGTTCCTGAAGAAATGGGGAGGGGGGAGTCCTATCCATCCTTCTGCAGCAGAGAACTGGCCTGGGCCTCTGAAAGCAAGCCTTTGTGTGTGCTGGGCTGGGCCCCTGGCAGACAGGGCACAATCAGCCTATTGTTTGTTTGGGAAACGCTACGACATCCTATTGCAATTATTTATGGAAGAAAATATTTGATGTTTTTGGAAGAGGTTGGGTGGGGGGGGGGATGTGGCAGGGAGGGCAGGAGGCTCACTGCTCATCCCGTCCACCCCAAATCTCTCGGTGGGGGGTGGGGGGGTTGGGGGAGGGTGGGAGACAATGTTATGTGACTCCGTTTGGGGACAGAGAAATTCAAACCCTCCCCAGCATTGGTTCCAGGAAGGAGAGAAGGGATGGTCTTACTTTGCCCAAGGCCAATAGGAGGCAGCTTGTCCTGTGTTTGAGCCTTCCGGCCCCTCTTACTCCTTGATGCTTTCTTTGTACTTTTGCCCACACCCTGCCTCCACTCTGGCTGGAGTCTGGACCTGTTAATGTTGATTCTGAACTAATTGCTAGGGGAAAATGAGAAAATATTTGCAGCCACCCCTCTTCCCATCGATGTTCACTTTTGAAGTTGGAATGTTCCTCCAGACTGCATGGGCGCACTCCTGCAGACCCCTTGCACACCGGGCATTTCGTGGTCTGCTGTTTCTGTGGCCCGGACTCACGCCCCCACCCCCCTTCAGACTTCATGTTCTGCCAATTACGGCCCCCTGGCCTCTGCCCACTTCATCTCCTCTAAAATCTCTCTCTCTCCCGTCTCATTCATCATGTTCTCGTCTCCATAGACTTCCCTGGTGGCCCTAACCAGGGATGTCACCCTGTTCACCTGTCTGTGATTTGAGCAACCGGCCCCTCCTTAAGACTCTCCATGAAATTCCCATCAATAAGTCCAAGAGCCGCTCAGGCCTAGCCTGTAGTAGGCCGTCAGGAATTTGTGAGTTTATACCTTTTCCTTCACCAAATCATCATTCCTCGCCCTGCCGTTTGTGTCCAGACCTCCCTTTTCAATGACCTACCAAATTCAGAAGCACCTGCCTGCATCAAGTATGGTACAAAAAAGCAGTTCGTCCCAGCAGGTGGGTCTCTCGCCTTGGACCCACCCTTTCTTTCCTCCTCTGCTGCCATGGGTTGCCTTGGGTTTCTTCAGGCAGTTCGAAGTGGGCCCTTGAGTTGTCTTATCGAAGGGACACCCGCTCTGTAGCTCAGATAACAAACACTGGGTCTACCCTCATGCTTCTTTGTGCCTGGATGATTTTTTTTTTCTCAGGCCCATGTTTCAACATAACATTGAGACTCGATGTTCCCTGGAGTGAAAGAATATGAATTACTGCTCACTGTGGATATTGCAGTTAATTATTCTCTCCTGTCCCATTTGGTCCCCAGAGGAATCTGAGATTGGCACATACTCAGGATGTCTTTCTTTGGGGAGGTGGAGGAGGGGAATGAGTCGTGGGGCAAGGCAGATTCGCTTGGCCTCCTGGCTCCCGGAAGCTGACTGGCTCAGAGAATGGCTGGAAAATCCCCATTCTTTAAATGTAAGACCTGCAAAGGCAGATTCATTCACTCACTCACTGGGTTAACACATATTAAGCACCTACTTTGTGTCCTGTCTCCATACAGCGGTGAACAAGACAGAAAAGGTTTCTGCATTGCCTACCCAGGGGGCGGGGGGGTGACAGAAAATAAACAAAGAGAGTAATGGGCTAGCGATGCTTACCCAAGAAGAAAATTTAAAAAAAAAAAACAGGGTATTGCGGTTGAAATGCAGGAGTGCCAGGTGGGGGCGTGTGGCGTTGGGGATGCTCGTTAGGCTAGCTAGTTGGGCCTCTCTGACAATCAGGTGGCCCTAGGCCCAAATGGACTAGAGATGGTTGGTGAAGGGTCAGCCAGGGGACGTTCAGGGAGGAAAGCCAGGACAAAACACCATGATGTGGGCACAGGCTGATGACCAGAAGGCTGGGAAATTGGGTGTATCAGTCAGCTCGAGCTGTCATAACAAAATACCATAGCCTGGGTGGCTTAATCTACAGACATTTAGTTTGTCACAGTTCTGGAGGCTGGGAGTGTGAGATCAGGGGCCAGCAAGGTTTGGGTTCTGATAAGGACTCTCTTCCTAACTTGTGAACGGCCACCTTCTTACTGTGTTCACATGTGGTGGAGTGAGCGAGTGGGCTCTGTTATTGCTAATCCTACTGTGTTAGGGCCTTACCCTTACGATCCCATTTAATGCTAATTACCTTCTTAAAGGCCCTATCTCCAATACGCTCACACAAGGGTTCGGTCTTCAACATAAGAATTTGGGGTGACGGTGCCTAATTGTGAGTCCACAGCACTGAGTTATAAGAAGCGTCAGGAACCAGAGCAGGAGGGGCCTTTAGGCCACGGCAAGAGTGAGAATTTAGTGTAAAACAGAAAAGCAGTGTGCTCTGATTTATAGATTTTTACAGCAATTATTCTGGCTGCTGTGTGGAGAATAGAGCAGGAATGGGAAGGGGAAGTAAGAGCAGAAGCAGGGAGATTAGTTAGGATGCAGTTTGGATAACCCAGTGGAGAGAGAGATCAGTGGCTTGGACCAGAGCTGGCTCCTCAATGTTAGGACTATTAACATTTGGGCCCAGATAAGCCTTAGGTGTGTGTGTGTGTGTGTGTGTGTGTGTGTGTGTGTGTGTGTGTGAGAGAGAGAGAGAGAGAGAGAGAGAGAGAGAGAGAGACAGAGAGACAGAGACAGAGAGAGACAGAACAGTTGTCCTGTGCACTATAGAATGTTCAGCAGCATCCCTAATCTCTACTTCATAGAAACCAGCAGCCCACACCCCTCTCCCCAGTCATGAAAATCAAAAATTTATCCAGACATTGCCAGATGTGCCCTGGGAAGGGAGGAGAGGGTGCCCTGTGGAGAACCACAGGATCTGAGTGATAGCATTTGCTAGTGGATAGATCTAGGGATATTTAGGGACTTGTGAAATACACAGAATGAGGACCAGAGTTGGGGAAATGGGAACTGGGGCTCGAGAAGAGCAGGGGTTAGAGGTGTCAGTTCCTGAGTTGGGAGCAGGTTGTTTTGGGAGGAGCTGTGTCTTGCCTCTCTTGAGTCTGAAATGCCTCCTAGACATACAGGGGAGGAGCTAAGAGGGAGTTGGATATAGGAGCGTGGGGGCTCAGAGGGTAGGTCAGGGATGGAGAGAGGCATTTGGGACTCCCCTGCCTGTCACCGCCCTGGTAGGAAGGATGAAACCATCCAGGGGCTTTCATATTCAATGCTTTTGGGATCCCTACATGTGGTCAAAAACAACCCCAAAGAGCTTTTATTTATGGGGGTTATACCTACTGATGTTTGCCATATGAAGCATTACAATTCAATGACTTTTAAACAGTTATTCATTAGTTCATTTAAAAATAATAAACCCATTACATGTTAACCACCCCCCTCACCCCCGACAATGTAGTAATACAGTGGTGATGTTTTATGTTGTTTCATAATCTCTTCAATGTCTGGGGGATAGACTTCAACTGGATTCTCATATCAGCTTCTGCATTCAGTCTGTGCTGATAGCACACAGCATCTGGAAAACTCCACCATACACTCATGAGACAATGAGAGTGAAAAGGCAATAGTGTCTTCATAATGTTATGAAAATAGTTTGATCTCATAGACCCACCCAATCTCATAGAACCCCCAGGGGTCCACAGCCCACACTTTGAGAATCATTGATCTGGAGATTCAGTTCGCTGATTTTTATGCTGTTTGGAATGTGCCTGAGGCTCTTCACAGATAATGAGTTCCATACCCAAAGTTGATATTTCAGAGTTTGGCCCCTCTTTAACAAAAGAACTGCTGAAGTCACTTGCATTTATGTGTAATTTTAACTTTCCTCTCTGGTCACTAGAAGACATACATAGGTGCTTTCCTATCACAGAAATATATCCAAAACAGCAGAACATTCTAAGATTATGAGGAAAAACTTTAATTCTGTAAATGACAGCCAAGTTGCCTGGTTGCTCTAAGAGTCAACATTTTTAAGCAGCACCATTAAAATCATTTCTTTAAAGGAAATACTTCTAAAGGACCTTTCACATTGCTTGCATTAAAGAGAACGTAGTGAACATATCTCTTGTTTTCAGTATGCAAGGTCATCACCGTGAAAGTAGCTTTATTCTATGATGAGATAATATAGTGATTCTCCCAGAGCAGTGTTTCTCATCTGTGGTAATCTTTTAGGTAAAAGGTAAAAGATACTACTACCCCTCAGTGTCATTACAAATTACTTTGGTGTAAACTACAACCGTAACACTAGGCATAAACTTCTTATGGTTCTAGATATTTTGATAACTCTGAATTAAATAAATGTACACATTAAGTGCACATTAAAAAATAAGACCCAAACATTAATTTAATGACCTGGGTGATATTTTGCTGACACTAAATCACCACTCAAAGGCAGGAGTACCTTTGAGTTATGGAATGCTTATGTTTGACATTTCAGTTGGCTTTTCTCTTTAAGTGTGGTAAAGCCTCAGTTCACACGGAGTACCACAACCTTGCTTGGTCTTCACATGGTGTGAAAACACAGGTTTAGGTGTTTAGTGCACCTTTTCCCTTCTTTTTGGTGTACAACAGCTAGAGTAATACCGTTTGCTTGCAGTGTGTTTCTGATATAATTGCTGATGCTAAAATCACTTGGCAACACTGAATTCTAAGAAGGTTAAATAGATGAACTAGAAGATAGAAAAGTAGGTCATACTTGAAAACAAACAAAATAAAAATTATTAAGGGGAACTCTCAGGCCCTCAGGAGTGTGCAGAACAACTTTCGGTATGAGCAGCCGTGCAATGTGCTAAATGGCCAATGACTGCCTAATTTTTGAGATCCTGTGGTGGGTTTTTTTTTGTTGTTGTTGTTGCCTTTTTTTGCATTCCTTGTGGTTTTTTTGTTTTGTTTTCACTGCTTTTATCATTATTTCTAACACTACTCCCTAGAATTAGCTGTCTCTGATCTACTTTGGGCTTAGAACTTAAATATTTACTCTTTACAAGTATATGCAAGTTAATATTCAATAGAATATGAATGAATTTAGATGACTAAAACAGAATCGTGAATATGTAGTCACTGTGGCCCTTTCCTTGCTGGAATACTAGGTTTGTAACCATGTCAGAAGGGAGTGGAAGAGGAAGGGGTGGTGGCTTGTAACCATGTCGGAAGGGGTGGAAGAGGAAGGCGTAGTTAACTTATGGGTACGGGAGATGTTGAATGTGCCTCATACTCTAAAATGCTCCAAATAATTTTACTACGACTTCTTTTTCACAGATAATAAAACCAAGACAAGGAAATGGGATGTGGTTCTTTGATCTTGGTTAGTGGTGGGAGTGCAGCTGATTTAGTCATGAAACTAGAACCCAAACTACTAGGCTGTTTTGTGGGATAACCAAATTCGCTTGATTTGATATCTGCAAGGAACTTAAGGAATAGGTTGCCTAGGGCCAGAGGGCCAAACGATTTTTTTTTACTTGAAGTATAATTAACATACAATGTTATATTAGTTTCAGATGTACAACGTAGTGATTCAGCAGTTCTATACATTATGCAGGGCTCACCACAATAAGTGTAGTCCCCATCTGTCACCACACAATGTTATGACAATATTATTTTTTAATTTTAATTCTGGTATAGTTAACACAACAATATTATTGACTATATTCTCTATGCAGTACGCTGCATCTTCATGACTTATTTATTTTATAACTGGAAGCTTGTACCTCTTAATCCCCAACTCTTCCTAGGCAGCCACCAGTTTATTCTCTGTATTTAAGGGTCTGTTTGTTTTGTTTGTTCATTTGTTGTTGTTTTTAGATTCCACATGTAGTGAACTCATACAGTATTTGTCTTTCTCTGCCTGACTTATTTCACTTAGCAGAATACCCTCTAGGTCCATCCATGTTGTCGCAGGTGACAAGATTTCATCTGTTTTTATGGCTGAGTAATGTTCCATTGTACATATATCACATCTTTTTTTTTAACGTTTTGTTATTGAGAGACAGAGAGACACAGAGTATGAGCAGGGGAGGGGCAGAGAGAGGGGGAGGCACAGAATCCTAAGCAGGCTCCAGGCTCTGAGCTGTCGGCACAGAGCCCGACGCGGGGCTCGAACTCACCAACCGTGAGATCATGACCTGAGCCGAAGTCAGTCACTTAACCGACTGAGCCACCCAGTCGCCCCTACCACATCTTCTTTATCCGTTCATCTATCGATGGACACTTGGGTTCCTTCCATATCTTGGCTATTGTAAATAATGTTGCATTAACCTGTATCTTTTTGAATTAGTGTTTTCATTTTCTGTGGGTAGATACCCAGCAGTGGAATTACTGGCAATTCTATTTTTAATTTTTTGAGGAACGTCCATCCTGTTTTCCACAGTGACTGTACAAATTAACATTCTCAATTGGCCAAGATTTAAAGTGTCATAGGATAGGAGGGAATTAGTTACTGGGCCAGCACATGAAGAGACACACATGTATGCATGCACGCACACATGTTTATATTCATGGTGGCTTCTGAATTCCAACTTCATGCCGGCTCAGTTCCCTTCCCCTCAACAGGTAGTTATGTACTTACAAAGGGTTACGAAGCACTAAAAATATTTACAGAGTATGTTGCAAATATGAATTACTCTGTAAATGGTAAATAATCATTGACCGGCAAGTCTGGGCAGGGCAAGTCACAAGAAAAAAGATGTCAGGCCTTCAGAAAGTGGAACATTCCCTTCATCTCTGCAAGGACTGTTATAAAGCATTTTTGAGCCATCCTCAAATAGTTATCTAGTGAGTGTTCCAGCAGAGAAAGCAGCCCTGAGAGGGAGCCCCTTCTGAGACTTGCACCAAGGGTAGTCATCGTGTGTGGTGCTGAGTCTTGCCCTTGCCCCACAGGCCAAGGCGGAGTTCTCCTGAATGTGTTCACTCACCTCTGGTGATGCTTCTGGCAGGGAGGAAGGAAGTACAGGATTGGGGTCAGAAGCATGTTTTAGCTTCGAGATGGCTCTTTATGTTTGGTTAATGTTACTTCATTTCCCAAGGCATAGTAAAGTTCTAGAGTGACAGAAGTTCCTGTCTTAAAAATCCCAATACAAATAATTGAGCCTAACTTAGAATTTTTTTTCAGTTTATTTATTTTGAGAGAGAGAAAGTGTGCACGTGAGTGGGGGAGGGGCAGGCAGAGAGGGAGAGAAAGAATCCCAAGCAGGCTCTGTGCTGTCACCACAGAGCCCAGTGGGGGGCTCGATCTCACAAACCGTGAGATCATGACCAGACCAAGAGTCGGACACTTAACCAACTGAGCCACCCAGGCACCCCAAGAACTTAAAATGCATTTGACCCATTGATATTAGAAGCTGGTATAACTTCATGCCGATGAATCACTGGGCTTTTCATTGGTATGGATTTGTAAAGCCTGTTAAATGTTTTTTAACACATTATCCTACAAGGAAGCTTTTTCCTGTGAATTGAACACAAAAAGTTAATAATGTTACACCAGGGTACTTGAACTTTCTCTACTGCTTTGTGACTTCTGTGGTAATACTGTATGGAAGATGGGGAAAAAATCAGAGTAAACTGCCTTAATGTGCAAATCAGAAAGGAGCCGTTGCAACTTCTGGTGGCCATGTTGTTAATGTAAAAATAGTAGGGTTAGGTGAAATAAATTAAGAGGACCTGTAGAGAACGAGAGGTAGTATTTGACTAAATTAGAAATGTTCTCTGAGAGTTCCCGAAGTGTGAATGATTTAAATGAGGTTCTGGCATAGAATCACATGTGGTTTCCATTTTATAGCTCTCCGGCTTGAAAACAAACTGTCAGGATTTTTATTTAAGTGGATCAGATTTAACTTACTCAAAGATTAGCATCCACCTGTACTCCTCTGCCTGTCTCCCTCCCTCGTGCTTTGAAGAAGGTCTTACACTTTGGTGATGTTGATTGAAATCTTTACTTCACCAGTTCTGTTGTAAACTGGGTGAAGGGAAACAAAGGACATTTGGCACCTCTCGACTACAGAAGACATGCTTCTTCCTCTCTCTTTCTCTTCTAAATGACTTGACTTGGTGAGGTCCCCAGGTCCCTGACAAGGGGGGAAGCTGAAGTATAAGCAAAGCTGAATAACCAAGTGACATCGCTCGGAACCAATTGGAACAGTAGGCATCATGTGCCTGGCAACGACTTCAAATGCCCGCAAAACAAGAGTAATGGCTTAAGCCCCCTCCACCACCCCCACGCCCCTGACCACTCCATCCCACCCCCCAGTCAGCAGCAGACTTCTAAAGAACAGAGGCAGAGCAATTAGTACACCAGTCTGAGTTGCTCACAGAGAATGATGTATCTTAACTAGTTAGTAGGTTTTTACAAAGCATTAAGCCTAATTCACATCTTATTTTTCTGTTTTTGCCCTACCGGGATGGCTAGGAACGTTTCTTACTGAGTGGGAAATTGGGGTATGGTCAGGTTCGATTCCAGATGAGGTTGCGAGCCAAGCAGAGCTAGTCTGTGAGCCCTGTGGCACTTTTCCAGGTGACAGACCCGTGGTTTTAAGCTAACGTTATGTTTACTGAGCTTAATAGCAAGAACGTCTTGGTTTCATTATCATGGACGTTTTCGCACAGCCTCCGCACGTTTTCTGTTTGTGACCTAATAGTTGAAACTCTCCCAGAAAATGCTTCTTGCTCTGGACCACCCTGGTTTTAAAAAAACAAAAACAAACAAAAACCAAAAACCAGAAAACAAAACCCACCACTGCAAAACAAACAAAAAGCGCAAACAACTTGGTCAACTACTACTCTTGGGCATATTCTGGGAGAGAAGGGACTAGGCATCCTGGAAACAAGCAACATGATTGTGTTGACCTGTTATCACCCAGTCATTTGTCAAGGATGTGTTTCGAACAAAACTGAAATGGGAAGAGTTTTTCTCATTAAAAATGTGAGTGCTGCGTTCGGAACCGGTGAAGGTAGCCTGAGAGCATAGTTCGGGATTCTCAGGGCTGACTCTTTGATGCAGCCTGTTGGGGAGAGGAAAGCATGGATAGTTAGCGCTGTCCCAGGTAGCAGGGCGTCTCCCCTGTAGAAGAGAGCAAATGCACAGGCCTGTGTGCACGCCCACCTCCTTCTATTCTCACTTCCCCGTGCGTGCGTGTCACATGGCTTGTCATCGTTAGGCAGAGCTTGGAAGGAGCCTTCCTCCCAGACCATGTCCTCCACTCTTTTACGCAAGTGCCTCACTTCTCCCTTCCTCTTTCAGTCCTGCCGCTGCTACTCTAACGTAGCCTCCCAGTTAGGAGTCCTCACTTACCCCTCCCGCTCTCTATGGCACCCTGTAACACACTGCCAGACTGTTAGATCTGAACTGCTCCTCTTGTTGACACACTCACCTGCTCAGAATTCTCCGAAAGGGCTCCCTACTGGCTACGATGTCCTGTCAGACATTGCTCCCCCACTCACACGTAGGCTTGTCTTTTACTGCTCCCCAGGGGCACGGGCCACTGAACTGGCTTCCTGAAGCATGTGGTAAGATGCCGGGTCCTTGTCTCTCACCTTCGTGCCTTCACTCATGCTCTCTCCCACTGGATTGGAATTTCTTCCCTCACTCTTTCCTTGACCGTCACTCCCTCGTTAAAGCCTGTTTTCTTCTGTTTTGTTTTGCTTTTTTCTAAGCACTTTATTATCATCATAGTCTCCAGTTACTCCACTAAGACTTGACCACGCACTGGGTTGTTCTGTTCTTTTTTTTCTTTTTTTTAAATTTTATTTTATTTTTTAACGTTTATTCATTTTTGAGAGACAGAGTGTGAGCAGGGGAGGGGCAGAGAGAGGGAGACACAGAATCCAGAATCTGAAGCAGGCTCCAGGCTGCTGGCAGCACGGAGCCCGATGCGGGGCTCGAACTCACAAGCCGTGAGATCATGACCTGAGCCGAAGTCGGACGCCAGACCGACTGAGCCACCCAGGTGCCCCTGTTCTGTTCTTTAATTTCACAAGCTTGGCATAGCCTGGGAGGCATTGTAGCAGTGCCATAGATTGGTCAACTTTTGGGTTTGGGAGTTGGATGACTCCTCCAGTATCATCAGCCATCTGGCCTTTATGGCCCTCAGCATGGCTTTCCATATCTTTTGAATGGGATGAATTCCTCCCAGGAATGTTGTGGGGTATAATGTCATGGCCCGTGTGTTCTGGTGTGTCCTACGTACCCATAAAGCAGCGAGTCACAATGGTAGTACTTGACTCCTTGAAACCATGGAGGTCCCCAAATCCCTTCCCCAAGTCTGGACACGTGTGTTAATAGAAGTTCAGTAGGTCCTTGTGTCTGGTACTTGAACACATACATGTTTCATACACCTGAATATTTTAAAGCCAACCCAACCCAACTGTAGCACCTTCCTCCAGAGATTTGACTTGCTAAATGTAGAAGACTGAATGATAGAATATGTATGCTCTCTTTTTCTCGTATTTCTACACACTGTCCATGTTGCAGCTTAAATTAAAGATTTTTGGAAAGCAACGTAAAAATGATTTACTCTTCTATAATTGGTTTCCTGAAAGCAAAATGGTATTTATGTGAGCTGCAATGAAAGATACAACTTCTGTAAGTTATCGTTGAAGAGCATTTTCAAAGTATGTAGAATGACTAAAGCCTAAGTGTATTAAATATTCTAGAGGAAGACATATTTAGGCTATAAATCCATAGACGGCTTTAGAATTTGTTTTTCCTTCTTCTCTGCCAGGTGTAAGAAGATTTTAAGTTCTTAGGCCTCGGTGGTAGGAAGATTTAAGGTTTCGGGAGTACATTTGTATCTCTTTTAAATTTTCTATTGTTTATCAATGACATATATAAATGTTTTAGGGAAGTGTTTACTGTAACATTGCCCACGTTAGCTCTGTGCAGTTGTCTGGCAACCAGCGTGATAAAGACAGAAGGAAGTGCTGTATTTTGTTGCTGACAAGGATATCTCGAAAGTGCTAGAGCACCTGAATAGGCAGTTAAATACGGAGAGCTGCTCTCTCTGGGTGACGTGTCTGTGGGGTTTATGCTCGGTCTGGCCATCCGCCTGCCTCGGCTTACACGGTCTT
This sequence comes from Lynx canadensis, assembly GCF_007474595.2. Classification (NCBI taxonomy): domain Eukaryota; kingdom Metazoa; phylum Chordata; class Mammalia; order Carnivora; family Felidae; genus Lynx; species Lynx canadensis. Next base: position 16,878,379 of record NC_044308.2, on the reverse strand, counting down.
CACATCACACTGAACACCCTTCTTAGAAAAAAGAACAAAACGGTAGTTGATTTTAAAATGCAGCCACCGTGTTCCCAAGATTTGCATTTAGTACTGAGGATAAACCATTGGTTGAAAATATTCTATCTGACCTACCCCACCCTCCTCCACCCACCGCCCCTCAAATCAGAGGAAATAATAAATGAACATGACTTCGAGGTCTTACGGTTGGCATTTTCATACCTGTGTTCAGGAGTTTCCGAGCGAAGGGCTCTTGGACACCATGCAGAGTACATCTCAGTGGGCATTTGTAGCCCTTTAGAATCTCTTGAGTTCTGCGTTGTGCCGCGTGCCTACTGTGCACATAGGATTTGGATACATACCTGAAGACACAATTCCATTAAGAGCCCCTTAGCCCAGATCGCTTTGTTGTGTTTAAGCGATGCCAACATTCTTAACCGAAAAGGAAGCAGTTATGGGAGAAGAGCCTGGACTAGAGTTCATTCTAATGATTTTAAGGAGAGTCTGAGGCAGAGAGACCCTCTGACTTGGTGAACTGAGGCACTTGGAAAGAGTATGAGTTAGTTTAAAAGGCCATTTATCCCTTCTTTGGTAAATGGCCTTTTAAACCAGCTTGTACTTCTCTGATTAAATGTGGTCATTTAAGCTGCTAGTAACAATCAGAAGGGAATACATTCTCATTGCTTTATTCTGCAAAAGAGGAGGGGATTGCACAGAAATTTTTTTATCTACCCTCCTCTTACCTGCTGAAAGCTGGTTGATCAGTCAGGTATTGATTTTTCCTTATTGGTAACAAACTAGCCTCCAGAATTCCAGGGAAGGGGGGATGAGGGGCGGAGACATCGCAGAAAAAAAAAAAAAAAAGGCACTCAGGAGAAATGTCACCTGGAGCATTCGGCACTGGACAGATGTGCCCTTTGCGAGCACTTTTGCCCAGTTTGACTCCACTTACTTGGGAGAGGAGTGAGTTCTAATGTTCTCCTCAGCACTCACATGCTTGAGCTAAACTTCTCACCATCAGATCTTCAGCGTCAGGAGAGGTCAACTTTTCTTTGACTCCTGGGGAGTTCTGCCCCAGCCAGAATGCCAAACAGAGCCCACGAGAGCCCTCTCAGGCAGCTGTGTAAGACACAGCAGCTTGGTAGGGTCGCTGCCACTGATCACAGGGCAGGCTGGCCGTTGGCCACAGGGGGACACGGTGAAATGTCTCTTTGGTGCATCTGATGTCTTATCCTTCTGACTACTTGGATTCAAACGGGGTGACGGAGTGGCCTCTGGAAACCGTGGGGAGAGAAAGGGTTAGTTGGTAGGTTTTGAAAGATGATGCACACTTTTTAAAACCCCATTGAGCTTTACTTCCTGTGCTCTGGCCATGTGGTCTCTGGACCCCAGCCCCTTTGCGAAGTAATTAATGAAGAAGCACTTACAGGCCTGGATAGGACCTACTATTGAAAGGACTCCTGAGCTGAATATTTTTCTAATTCATATTTATCCTAATGTATTTACTTAGCATGTGTTTTTTTTTCTATTTTTTGAAGTTTGTTTTTTTTTAACCCTGGGAATACCTAATTAATATGTACTGTTTAGTGCATTTCTCATCTTAATAGTCCACTGCGTGACAGAGTTGACCAATTCAGTTAAATGCCATAGAATCTTTTATATGAACTTGATGATATTTGAACTACTTGAGAACAACTACTTTCCAGCCCTCAGAAGCACTTAGTTGCAATTGTTGGCCTAATTGCACATTATTCTTATTCATTAAAACAAGTCCCAAAGGGCTTCTTAGGATACTGCATAAGTCCTTCTTATTATTATAAGTCCTTACCAGTAGAAAAACTTCATTAATTTAAAAATAATCTCCAATTCAGACTTCATTCAAACAAGTCATTTTACAAATAAGTCCAGCTCAGAGAGGTGGGTTTTTTGTTTTTTTGTTTTTTTGTTTTTTTTTTTACCACATTCGACGTGCTTAGGAAGAGAATATCTGTGCTCGATTTCCCAGTTGTTACTGTGACCAGTTCTGATGGCCTTTTCCCTGTCTTTAGCATTATCCACGTCTGAAAGAACGCGACGCTAAGTGACCAAAGTACTGATTTGATGGAATTGCTGTGTGATTTTCCCACAGCAATAGTGGCTATGATGTTAAAAAATAACTTGAGATTTTTCCCCCTTTATGTGGATGTTATACAAATATGTAATTAGGCAGTTTGGGGGTTACAGTTGGCAAACCAAGGAGTCCACTTTTTAAGAATAAATTTGCAAGCCGAAATTGAGTGGTGAACCGCTTCAGAGTGCGGGTCTACAGAGGGGGTGATGTCTACTTGACTTTGTCTTGTGGAATAATTTTTAACATTTCTATTTAGCATTCATGATGCTCGAAATAGAAGCAGGAGAACACTGTAGTTCTTGGATCCTGGGAGAGGCAGGCCACAAGGGCTCCTGCTGTTTGGGGACAGTCTGTGACTCTACATCTTTTTATATGCAGCAATTATGACCTTGAATAATGGGCAACTCTAATATTAGCATTTGTCAACTTGAAACATTTTTTAAGTGCACAAATGCCAGAGACCAGATTGTCTCAGATGGACCAGAATTGACCACTGCTGTGTTTGGAGCACAGTGTTTTGGTGAAATCTGATGCCCTCACTTCTCTCTGTGTACCTTGTTTTTTATTGGAAAATAACTTATTTATGAAAATAACTTAGGGTGAAAAAGCAAAGTATAATTGAATGTACGAGGCAGCTCTATATAGCTGTAACTAATTGACCGCTTATCAAATATCCACCATAAATACGCTAAATGTGGTTTTCTAGTGTGGAGACAGAAAGAATAGGGTAGCTCGTCATTTGAAGCCTTTTTCCTTTGTCCCCACTGTGTCCTGGCCTGGAATGCCCTCTCCCCTCCCTTCAGCAAAGCTGAACAACTCTTTGAGCTCAGCTCCAGCCTTGGTTCCATAGAAATTCTTTCCTGTCCACCAGGGCCCTCCTCCAACTTTCTAGAGCAGTGTGCCTGCCGGCCTGCCTTCCTCCCTGTGGCATGTGGCAAGAGCCTATCATCTTCATGGATTTATCGTGGCCACAGAGATAGGTTCTTGGACCTGCTTTCCCTTCTCTTTTTTCTCTCTCCCCATGTCTCCACTGTCCATCAGACTCATGCATTGGGAAAGCCTCCCATTATTTCAGACTCATCACGTGAAACACCACATGCATTGGATTTTCAAAGCCAACCTACATCCTGGACTCTATTATGGATGCATTGGCCTAAGCTGAAAACCTTGAACTCTGCCATCAGTGATGAAATTCTACCAATTCTTTCTAAGATCTCGTTCCCATTGGTTCCACCCACATCCTACCCCAGGGTTTCTAGTATCCTACATGAATTTTTTGTATTCACTTTCTCCCCCACCTAAATCCATCTTGCCTCGCCACCTGCCAGCTTCGTACTCGTTTGCACGGACTCTGCTCAGGCATGAATGTAGCTCACTGTTACCAGTTCTAGAACCCCACACCCTGCTTTGTATCTTGCATGAAATCTTCACGTGTTTGCACTGGCGTATGCCATTCACATTCCTATGTTGACATCTCACTGCCTTTTATTTTCCAGAAATAGTCTTTACCCTCTTCTCCATGTTTCTGGGTCCTTTATTCCCCCTGGGCCCCCTACCAGGGAATTCTTCTTCCTCTCAATTTCCAGAACTCACATTTCTTTTGTCTTCTAGCACTCTACTTCTATTTAATTTTATCATTTTGTGCAGTTTCTGTGTGTCCAGAGAAATTGTGAACTCCTAGAGGGCAAGGATTATGTCTTAAAACACTAGAGTATAGTCAGATGTCTTAAAACACTCCTGCAGCCCTGCTTTGTTCGTGGGTGTAGCAGGCATACACATCTTATACCCTCCCAGGTCCCCAGCACATGGCACAGGCCCAGGCTCCTTCTAGAAACTTATTACACATTTAAATGAATGCCTGAATAAGGGAAAGAATGCAGGAAGGAAAGTTGGTAAAACTTTACATTATTGGGTTATCTCTGAGATGTTTAACCTCCTCACAAGTTAGATTTCCTTAAGCCACAGTGTGGGCATTTTAGTCCTACTCAAAGAACCTGAAAGATTAAGCATAATCCTTCTACAGATATATGTTGACATGTCTCTGTGAATGTGAATTAACTATGTAAATCTTGGTTGCCTTTCTTGGGTGCACAGTTTTCTTCTGAAAAGCAAACTTAAGTTAGGCAGGATGCCTCGTGAAGCTTAAGGCACCTTTCTCTCTTTTTTTTAATTTTTTTTAATGTTTGTTTATTTTTGAGACAGAGACAGAGTGTGAGTGGGGAAGGGGCAGAAAGAGAGGGAGACACAGAATCCGAAGCAGGCTCCAGGCTCTAAGCTGTCAGCACAGAGCCTGACGTGGGGCTTGAACTCACGAACTGCAAGACCATGACCTGAGCCGAAGTCAACCCCCAACCGACTGAGCCACCAAGGCGCCCCAACACCTTTCTCTTTTTTAAGACACAGTTGATTACCTTATGCTAAAGAGAAACTGGCTTCCTAAACTCTGTTTACTTGCTATGTCTAGCAAAAAAAAAAAAAAAGATACAAGCTATGGTTTATAGAATTTTGGTCACATTCACCTGGTCCCTGCTAGTCACAGATTTGTGAAACCGATTTCTTATTGCAAACAGTACTGTTACCAGTTTAATTGTTTCAGATCCTACACTGCCTGCATCTGTAGTAATGACTGCATTCATTCATGGCCTTGACTGGGGGGACCTGAATGTTGAACCAGTGTTGTAGGTTTGGGTTGGGTCAAATACTAGTCATGACTGAGAGAAGATGGCAGGAACCACTTATAGACCCTCTTCCCGATTCAAAACTGTCAAAGACAAGTCACTTTGAGTTGAGATGTCCACTGGTACCCTCTCCCAAAACTCAGTAGAGTAACACGATGTTCCTAGAAAAACAAAGAAATCTAGATTCTGTATTAACCCACTCAGTCTCCATCAACAGCACTTTTCTCATCTGTCAAACAAAGAGTTTTGAAAAGTTAACCCCTGTGCTCCCCATCTGGAAAACTTAAGGACCACCATATATGGAGTATCTGATTGTTCAGTGCTCTCCATTCTAGCCCTTTGCCTGTAGTGTACCTTTAAGAGTCACAGAAAATGATGAAAACAATAGTTCTGAGGGGTAGGTGGACGTGACTGGTTGATTCAGTCCTGGTTTTTGACTTGGTCAGCCTGATTTGGTCTAGCCTCAGAATGAGTTCACAGGTAGATGGCTTCCTAACGTCAGTTCCAAGTATGCAGCTGAAATATGATATTTGCATCAGCCATTTTGTGGAAATGAGTTATTCTCTTGGTGGTAATACCTTCAGAGTTTCATGTGAATGGCTTGACAATAGTTTCCATTTTTGAATGGCCCATTGACAGCTGTAGTCAAAAATTTTCCAGAAATTACATGAGGGATTTTTTTTTTATAAAGGAGGTGGGCGTGAGGAGGGGGCATATCAGTTCCAGAAGGATCTTTAGGGCAATTATACTCTGTTAGGAAATGCGTGTAATAGGAACACAGATATGTAAGCTTATATCACATAAATCATTAATCATGCATGCTCTTGACAGGGAGATTATTTTCCAGTTTTTAAAAAAGAAAATCTTAAAAGCTTCAGCTTTTTTTGTTTGCTTTTTTCATTAAAAAGTAATTTGGAGCCAGTAACTTAACCTGTTTTTCATAAACGTGCTAGCTAGAGGCAGCCAAAAAAATATTCCTGCTTACATAGTTGGGGTCCTCAAGTGAACTTATGTGTTGGATCATGATAACTCTAGTAATTGCATGAATTATCCTTGTTGAGTAATCGTGTGGACCCTGAGTACAGGGGTTTGATTTATTATGGCCAGATGTCTGCTCTGCTGGGTTTATGAAGTCTTGCTAAATGCCACCTCCTAATTAAAACCCTTCTTTACCCTTGCGATCCTTCTCCACTACCCCTGGGAGATAATCCATTTTATCTCTGTAGCATGCAACGGTTGATGTTGTAGTTCTATGTTTACAGCTTGATCTTTGGCTAGACTGTAGCTTTTTTAAGGGTTTTTAAGACTCTGAAGTTTAATTTTGACTTAGCTTGGTATCCCCAGCATCACCGTGGTACCTGGTACACAGTAGGGTTTACATTTACGATAGAAACAAAATATGTTTATGGTGGAAACATCAGAAGGAACCACTTCCTCTAGCCATGGTGGTTGTCATCTGTTTAGGGAGAAGATACTCTTAAGAAAGTGGAAGTCATTGAATACTCCAGCTCCAGCGGTATAATTTGTGCTTTTATTGTGTGAGTTATATCACTAAAGGATCAGATTCTTGCAAAAATCCATGGCTTCACACTTATTTCTGCTTTATTTTATCTTATTCTTATAAGGCTCCAGTCTAGTTGGGACAAATTGAGCTGAAAAAACTGAATTGGAACATACCTGAAAACAGCAGGTACTGATAGGTGTACCTCTAAGCGTCCTTATCTTTGTAGATCTTTGTAACAGTTCTGAAAGAGTTTCACTATATGAGCCAGGGAAAGCCATCCTGGATGGTTCACTTGGCTCAAGCATTGGATCAAGGGCACTCTTTACCCTTGGACTTGGAAGGGTTTTAATTAGGAAAGATATTCAGGGCATCCTCATAAACTAGCAGGCATAAACCTAGTGATATAAATCAAACTTCTGCCTCTAGGGTGTAGACTATTACTTGCAGTTAGACTGTTGTCACTGTTATCAACAAATCTGTTGACTGGGGATTTGGCGGGGGCAGTGGGGCTCACATCAGTGTTTGCTTGTGTTTTGTTCTGTTCTTTGTTTTTCTTCTCAATGTTTATTTCTTTTGAGAGAGAGCGCAAGCAGGGGAGGGGCAGAAAGAGAGGGAGATATAGAATCTGAAGCAGGCACCAGGCTTGAGCTGTCCACACTGAGCCTGACATGGGGCTCAAACTCATGAACCATGAGATCCTGACCTGCGCCGAAGTCGGATGCTTAACCAACTAAGCCACCCAGGTGCCCTGCCTGTGTTCTTAAGAGGGAAAATGTTGAGCCCCGTCTTACGGGCTTATATTGAAACAGAAGTTATGTGATCCTTTGTCAGAAGTAATTCAGGCTTTTTACGTGGCCAGGGCAAGAGAAAAAGGCGCATGCACGCGCGCACACACACACACAAACACACACACACAATTTAAAGACTCTGCTGAGAGGCTACAACTATACAGGTAGGACCACCTGCCATTAACTTACTGGCACAGTAGAAGCACTTGTCTTCAGTCATCCTTCTCTCATTGTTACCCTTCAGGAGATAGTTGCAGTATGGGCTGATTTTAACACATGGCTTTACAGTGGAGATTTCCTCCAGGAGTAATTGTTCCTCTCTGCAAGGGTAGGTTTTTCTATTGTTTAAAATTGTTTTTGTTCACACAAATGGTTCAGTTTAGTTAAGTTCAATTTCAGTTAAATTTTAGGCACAATAGATCAAAGAGTGGGGAAAAGTTGCAGTTCCTGGTAACAAGTGATACTGACTTACACTATTAAGGAAGTCAGGAAGGAGTGGAAAATGGGAGCCATCCTGGCAGCCTCCTCATGCAGGTGAGGTCTGGGAAGAATACCCGGTCCCTAGTTCTCTCTGTGGAATGGGGCCTCTGCATCCTTCCGTAATTTACTAAAAGTTTGTCGGAACTGCATTTTCTACAAAGCCAAGTTCTGAATAAGGAGTGTTTGTTTTGGAGTCTTGCCAAATTACTGCAGTGTTGTTGAGGGAGGTTTGCCCACGAAAAGGGTGGGGGCCTGGGATGGGGGTTATTGTGAATCATGAGGGTGATGTAAATTACTTAGAATTTTTTAATTTCTCAGTTATCCCTCTTTCTATAGCATCAGTGTGACTTCTTTATTCATGTTCATCCTTCATTCTACCCAATTTGAATTTCAACTGTGTAATATTAGTGCTACCAAAGATGATAAAATCCATTGAGTGGGGAAAATCTGGAGAGCTGGAACAACAACCAGCACCTTTGTAGTGAGGGTGACCCCACTCTCCAGGGGTGAACTGAACAGTTCCTCTTTCCTTTTTTTTTTTTTAACTTTTTATTTTGTAATAATTTTAGACTTACCCAACAGTTGAAAAACTACACAGAATATCCAAAATGTCACCCAGTTATCCCTAACATTGACATCAGACATAACCCTAATCCAATGATCAAAACCAAGAAATTAACATTGGCACAAGACTCTTAACTAGAATGTATTCAGATTTCACCAGTTTGGGCATGAATGTCCTTTTCCAGCCTAGGATCGTTCATTGCATCTATTTACTGTATCTGCTTGGTCTCTTCCAGTTGTGGTAGTTTCTCCATCTTTCATTGTTTTTCATGACCTTAACACTTTTGAAGATTATTGATCAGTTGTTTTGTAGAATGCTCTTCAACTTGGGCTTCTCTGATGTTTTCTCCTAATCAGACTCAATGTCTGTGTTTGGGGGAAGAATACCACAAGAGTGATGTTGTGTCCTCCTCAGTGCATCGTATCAGGGTGATGTCAGTATGTGTACCACTAGTGATGGTAAGCTTGATCACTTGGTTAAGGTGGTGGGTGTCTGCCAAGTTTCTCCACTGTAGTTACTACTTTCCCCTTTGCACCTAATGTCTTGGGTATGGGGGGTGATACTTGGAGACAGTGCAAATGTCCTACTTCTCATCACTCACTAATGTTAGCTTCCATTGGTGTTGCTTACCTGTAGCAGTTGTTGCTCTGACACCCTAATGGCAATTTTCTTTGTCCTTCTATATTTATTCATTGGGATTTTTCTATAAGAAAGAGGTGCCCTTCTCCCCGAACAGATTCTTTAACCATATTTTTCTCCAGGTAACTTTCTGGGTGGCTGAAGGTGATTTACAAAGAATGGAGCGGTCTTTTAACTGTTAAAAGGCTAGCAATCAAATGGATCCAAAGAATGCTTTTTTCACATGACACTGACATTCTATAAACTGCCTTGACAACAATTCTGATTTGGATCCATTGGATTGCCAAACCTTTTAGACAATTTACAAAATAGCTTTTATGGCTTGAGAGTCTTTCTGAGACTGATTTTTTTTAAACTATTTCTTTACAAACAGCCTTTATTTAGTAATATATTATATAGAACGTGTTTTGGGTCCACCTTTATTAGAAAGAATTTAGACTTTCTGATTTCAGCCTTTTTATTTTCTATCATTACTGATTTAGGATATCATGCGGATCTCTTTCTTTCTCATCTGTCTGCATTTGACCATCTCAGTTCTTATTAGCATCTTAACCAAAGGTTGGGCGATCAGTGAATGGAATGAAATGTATCTCTTTGGCGCTGTACCAGAAGTCGAAGGTAAAGATTAGAAAAAGGGAAGAAATTGATATTAGTGGCTAAAAGGAATTTCTAAGATTATCTGTAGATTTCAATTAACCATGCTCTTTGACCATGCTTACCACAGATTATCAAAAGTTGGCTGTCCTGCAAGGAGATAAGAGAGACATTTGACATCAGTTCTACCAAGTGATGATAATGATGTATTTATTATTGATGCACAGCTACTAAAATTGCGGGATCAAATTAGAGGCCTCAACAGGGATGGTAGCCAAACTATATTTAGAAAGATGGAAGTTAGAACGTTCTCTGCATCTTGCCCGTAAAACAGTGCAAACTTACACATGACCCTGGGAAATTCTCTGCCTCTCACTCCAGGTTTTGCACTTGAAAATGGAGTGTTAAGAACTAAGTCTATTCTAGGACTTATTGGAATATGCATATTTAAGGGATAGGAATGGTAAGGAAGCCTAAGATTGCTTTCTTGAATTCCAAACTTGCTATTTAGAAGGTCAGTGGCAGCCTGTGTGCAGCTGAGCAAGGTTCCCGAATGGCTGTTTGAAGCCTGTGCTTTAGTGGTCTTCTCACTGGCCCATCAAGACCTTTGCAGCACTCTGAGGCCAAAGGGCAGCGGACCATTGCTGATACTATCATAGTGTCACTCTTGCCTCCCTCAGCTGCATGTGTTTGTAGGCCCCAGTGCCCAGAGAATCCCTTTAGAATGAGACTTAGGACAACTTAAATAAGCCTCTAGCCAGATGGCAGCTGGCTGCCATCCTGGGGGAGACACTCAGGCTCCCTTGTCATTGCCCGAGGCTCTCTTCTCCTGTCCCTCAGCTTTCCTCTTGTGACCACTCATGTGATCTTGGACAAATACAAGAATTTGGTCCACGGTGTCTGTTGGGGAGATGGGGCTCCTGCTTTTGCCGGGTGAGTCTCAGGTGCCTCGGTCCCCACTCAACCCCGAACTCCTGCCAAGGCCACCAAGGACAGGGCGACTAGAGGACGGTTAAGGGGTGAAAAGGCCACTGGGTTTCACAGATGGCACTGCCAGCCAAGCTATAGCTTGTTAACCATCCAAGATTCTCATTCCTGTTCCTGGCAAGCTTACACTTCGATGGCAACAATAGCCGGCACTTACTCAGCACGTACCATGTGCCAGGTGCTATTCTAAGCACTTTACACATGCCCACTCAGTCTTCACAGAGATGCAGTTGTTATCCCCACTTCAGAGGTGAGAAAATGGAGGCACAGAGCGGGTAAGTAGCTTGACCAAGGAAGCACAGCCAGTAAGTAGCAGACCTGGGATTTGAACCCAGGCAGTCTGGCTCCAGACTGCATACTCTTAGACCCTGTTCTCCACTGCCTCTTATTAGAAGTCCCCTCCCTGCCACACAGACACACAAACACTGAATCTGGCTGAATGTTTCAGACAGCTGAAGTGGTATCTCCGCTCTGTGTGCCTCAGACGTGAAAATGTTAGGGTCATTCGCTACTGAGCGTCACATATTCCACTAGCTTCGTGTAGAGGAAGGATGTTTGGGGAGACAAATAGCCCTTCTTTGTCACGAGATTGTGTTCCCCTTCTTTGTAGATTTAGTGACAAGAGCAGTATCCTGGATAGTGGGGAAGGTAGTGGTAGGAAAGACACAACAGCCCCTGTGTCTACTTTGCCCCCATTAATGACAGGACGGAGGGGCCCCTGCCTCATCCATGCACTAAACAGCCATCTCTCAGTCAGACCTGTGGAACTGGGTGCCAGGAGAGGCATCCAGAAGAATATCTCCATAAACCCCTGCTTCTGCCAAGCCATCCTCTGCCATGTGGAGTGGTGATCACCTCTCTTGTCATTTTCCCAACTTCCCCTTGGGTATTGGTCACGTCATCAAGTGAGTGGATGTCTTTGCTCAAATGGTCCCTGCGTCAGGGAGCCTGGGTGGCTCAGTGCTTTGAGTGTCCCGCTCTTGGTGTTAGCTCAGGTCTTGATCTCAGGGTCATGAGATCAAGCCCCGCGTTGGGTTCCACACTGAGCGTGGAGTCTACTTAATAAAAAAATAAATAAAATGGTCCCTGGGTCCTTTCATTTTGGAAGGAAAATCATTTGCCTGCTGTCATTTTATCTGTAATATTTTTTTAAAGGCATAATCCAGACTTTTTAGCATGTTATTTATCTTGTGGTTAACTCTTTTTTTCCAGGTCCCTTCTAAAAACTCAGTTGTTTGCACCAAACTTGGACACAGCCCTCCCGATTAACTTTGCCTACAGAAATCATTCCCCTTGTGGTTTTAATTGCACGTCCGTTCTTTTCTGCCTCCTTGGACGTTATTGCTGGCACGGTTGGGGTAGGGCGGGCTCTCAGGAATCCCCCACAGCTTCCTGAGTGGGGGCATTCCAGAAGGGAGTATTCAGTGAGTCCAAAGCACACGGCGTGAGAGCCATTGTTGGTGCAAGACACTTGCACAAACAGTGTGTGCTTTTATCAAGCCCCACTGCCCTAAAATGCCACTGTCTGCGGTAGCAAAATAAGCTTTATGTAGTGTCTTATTTCTTCTGGCATTATCTAAACCAGTGAAAAAAGTGAGTAACTTGTAACCTTTAGGAAAAAAAAAAGAGAAGATGTACTGAAGGGACCTGGCTTTACCAGTAAGTTTTTTTTAAGTGTGCGTGTGTGTGCGTGTGTGTGCGTGTGTGTGTGTGTTGAAAATCAGTCTTACCATCACAGTGGAGTTATCAAGTACATTTCTTTTTTTTTTTTCCCCAAGTTTGTTTATTTATTTTGAGAGATAGAGAGTGGGGGCGGGGCACAAGTGGGGAAGGGGCAGAGAGAGAGGGAGAAAGAGAATCCCAAGCAGGCTCTGCACCACCACTGCAGAGCCCAGGGCTGGAACTCACAAACTGCAAGATCATGACCTGAGCTGAAGTCAGACACTTAACCCACTGAGCCACCCAGGTGCCCGCCCCCCACCGCCGCCCCCGCGCAAGTACATTTCTACAGGCTACCAAGAAAGCCATTTCTCTAGTCTTGTCTCATGTTCAGCCTCGTCACCATCTGGAAGGAGTTCGGGTTGGTAGGTCTGCCTGTTTAGCCGCTCCTCTGCAGATTGAGAGCCTTCAAAAGCAGAGACACAAACAACGTGTGGAAGTCTTTGAGGGGTGCCTGTGAGGAGCAAGCTGCCGGGTTCATTCTGGTCATCTGCTGCAGGGCCAGAGTAGTGGGTGCTTCCCTTCCTTGACACATGGGGGCCACGCCCCTGCTGTGTTTGTACATTTAGAAAAGAACTTCATCCAGGGGCGCCTGGGTGGCTCAGTCCGCTAAGTGTTTGGCTCTTGATTTCTCACAGTTTGTGAGTTTGAGCCCCACATCGGGTTCTGCTGACAGCTCAGAGCCTGGAGCCTGCTTTGGATTCTGTGTCTCCCTCCCTCTCTGCCCCTCCCCCGGCTCACGCTCTGTCTCTCTCTCAAAAATAAATAAACATTAAAAAAAAATTTTTTTTTAAAGTTCATCTGCTCCTCGAAATGTTCTGGAAAAGGGGCTTCTCCCTGACTTCCCAGCTTACTAGCTTCTGTACTGTTGGCTTCCTGAGGTTCAGGAACTGTTGGCCTTTCTGTCTTCCTAAAAAGGGATGACTCCAGGCATCTTCCTTCTAGATCAACTCCTTCCTATGACTCCTTTAGAAGCAATTTTCTGTGTGTTTCATTTTGCTTTTGTTTTGTTTTTCCCAGTAGATAGGAGTAACAACATCCTGACTAGAAAGTTCCCTGTAATGATACTGAAAATGGCCTCCTTGGAAAATTCCAGAACAGACCTCTTAATCTCTATCCCTAGAGAGAGGCAGAAGCAGGTGACGTGCTTTCCTGGCAAGCCGAGCACCCACCATTTTTGAGCAACCTAAGCATAGAAATCTATGCTGTGTGCATTCATTTTTTAAATTTGTTTTTACTCCTTTACATCCTTTAATAAGGGAGAGACTTCCTTATTAAAACTAATTTCACCCAGAGTAGGCTAAGAGAAAAACAATCTATTGTCCCATAGAGGTCAAGGCCGAGCTCAACAACAGGACCATTGTTCTGCTATAGTTTGGTTTGGGGGACAAGGAGAATGTTTATAAAAACAAACTTCGGAACCAGGGACAGTGAAAGGTTTTTGTTTACCTGACGCTCTAAACTTAAGGTACTCATTTTGCCTGAAGAATAATGAAATGCAGAGTTGTAATTTTAAAAAAGGTTGATGTAATTGATATGTTAACAGTCTCTGCTTGAGGTTTTTCTCTTTCCAGTTTATGGCAGCCATGTACTTATTTTTCTGAAGCCGAAATCAGAACTGTCCGTCGAAGGCAAAAACAGGCCTCAAGAAACACTGTCTTTTGGCAAAGAAAGACAAAGATCCTTGTTCCGTAGGCCAACGCGTGCGTGCGTGCGTGTGCGCGCGCGCGCGCGCGCGCGTGTGTGTGTGTGTGTGTGTAATGCTTTAAGGAACAATTTTGAAATGAACTCTTAGAACAAAACCCTGTTACAGAGTCCTTTTTATGGAGGTGCGCTAGGATTCGTGCAAGCATTCTCCTTTGAGCCCAAGATTTCCAAAGTTGAAACATAATCACAACATGACTCGTTCACTTTAACAGTATCTCTCTTAATCCGGGAGTAAATATTTGTAGAAAATCTGTAGAAACTCCACCGCACTCTTTTGTCTTCATGCTTTTAACAAAGGGCGGTATAGTATATAGCCTGGCGAATGGGATTTCAAGTGTTCTTTTTGTAATCAGATGGAGCATTTAATTTGGAAAGCTGCAAGTTAAATTTCTTCTTCTCATGGCAATAAGGTGTGTCCTCTATTTGTTCACCGGCATGTGCGTTCTTGTGTCATTCTGGTTGCTGAAAAAGCTCTTAGCCAATCTTTCTTCCTTTAACCTGCTGTTTATTTGTGTTCAAAATGTAATCACCAGGGATAGTCTTTTTTGCATATCTTTTTTTTCTGCCTGAAAGTAAGAATACTGGCATTTCATCCATATTATTAGTAAGACTCCCACCTGACGTGGCAGGATGTTTTCTTACCGCCGTAGTAGGAGTAGGGTGAACTCTAAGTGGAGTCAAACTGTCCATCAGCCTAGACTAGGGTGCCCTGTGCTGTGTGCCCGACACTGAGCATGCCCTGGAGATTACAGAAATAAATAGGACGGAGCTTTTTTTTTTTCTTGTTTTTTTTTTTCTTCTCTATTTCACATTGGTTTAGGGGCTTGCCAGTTCTGGATTGCATTGAAAAGGAAATTTCATATATCCAGTGACAGTTCCAAATATTTTTAAGTCTTCCTCCACACTCGCTTTCCCTGTGTAGACAGGATACCTAGCTTCCCTTCATTCTTAACTTGACCACAGAGAAGCAGCCCCTACAGAAGAAGGAAAAAAAAAACAAAAACAAACAAACAACAACAACAAAAAAACGTATCCATGTGAGAGTTCCTTTGCTAGCACTGTGTGGTCCAGAAGAAATTCACTGCTGGTTTCTTCTGAGCTTTCTTCAGAGTGGGATTGGTTTTTATTTTACCATAAGTAAGAAATAGTCTATTAAGTGAACAGTTGCTAGAGGAGAAACTACATCTAGATATAGAATTATATTCCTGTCAGCAGTACGTTTTCATAATAGCGATGGAGAAAAGAATTCTCACCAGCAGCCGAAACATACTAATACCGAAGAAATTCCTGTGAACTGTGTTCCCGCTTCCTTTTGTTTGTTTGTTTCCAGAGCAGATGGGCTTGTTTGCTTTTTGCTTAAACATTAATCAAAAATCAATTTATGGCTATGTAAGTGGCATTAGATAATTCTCATTCTGACTACAGTAAATAATATCTATTTGTTCATGTTAGATAAGTCCGGGCGGCAGTGAAATGTAAAATAGAATTACATGAGATATGACATATGGCTATGTGTTTTATAAATTAATGCTTTTATGCATGTGGGAGGAGAAGTAATTTAGTTTACTGACAAAAGGAAAAGCAGAGGAAATTGCAGAGAAAGAGCAGGATAGCAAGTCTAAATAAATTTGGAAGATGAAGAGAATATGATAATTCGGTCGCATCTTTTTAACACATCATCCCGATTTGTATGTTGGGATAAGAAGCAGGAGAAAAGGTATATTCTAAGTGCTGAACACTTTTATATTCTCCAAAGGTGCTCTTATAACTCTTCTGCTGACCAAAAAAAAAAGAAAAAAAAAAAAGTAACTGGGGTTTAGGGTGAGGGGCATGTCAGTATAGAAGAATACATTTTTCCCAGTCTTCTAGCAGACATGCCTGTTTGTAAATAAGTTGCCTCAGCTAGTCACCCCTGTGCAAATATAACTAACATTTCCTTAATATTAGAAAATGAAAAATTAAGTTTTGCTGAGTAATATATACATAACATATACACTCTATAGAGAAAGAGATACACACCCTTCATGAAATACTTAGAGAAAGTGAGAGATTATTGAAATTAGTTATTAATGCTTCCTTTTTCGTAGATGTAGATCTGCTAATTGCAAGAAATCTGTTTTTAAATCAATCAATGGGAACTTTTTATTTCTTCTCTAAGATTCATTTAGCCTTGAAAAAGGCCAAAAGTTTAATGAAGCTTCTAAATGCCAATCTTTTCTTCCTTCTGTAGAAAATGTACTCCAACTATAATTACATTTGCATTGTTTAAAATATTAGTAATTCTACAGCCAGCCCTCTGAGATAAGCTGAGAAATGTCAAAGGGAAGGCTTGAGGGCATCATCAGGCCCCCTCCAGACCCTCTCCACACACCACATGCTGATTCATCAAAGGATTTCATGGAAGGGTTGTTTTTCCCCCCCAGCTCTATTGAGGTGTAATTGACAAATGAAAATAATTGACCACCTCACCGAGGGGGGAATAACTTGATGTTTTGATATGCATATACATTGGGAAATGATCCACAATTAAGCTCATTAACATACCCAGCACCTCATTTGAAATGAAGTTACAGTGAATATTTTGGCCTCGTTAAGGATCTGCCCAGAGAAAGATCTGGGCAGTGCCCAAAACTTTGCAAACTCTTCTTGTTATCTTCTATACAGAAGGGGCTCAGTAACTGAGAGTAGGGAGAGGCATAGTACATACACCTTTTTTTTTTTTTTCCAACGTTTATTTATTTTTGGGACAGAGAGAGACAGAGCATGAACGGGGGAGGGGCAGAGAGAGAGGGAGACACAGAATCGGAAGCAGGCTCCAGGCTCCGAGCCATTAGCCCAGAGCCCGACGCGGGGCCGAACTCACGGACCGCGAGATCGTGACCTGAGCCGAAGTCTGACGCTCAACCGACTGCGCCACCCAGGCGCCCCTAGTACATACACCTTTAATACCATCTCAATGTGGGGCTACGAACAGTACACATTCTGACTTTCCCCGTGAATTGTGCCGAGGAATTTGTTTTTCGTTTACCCTAATCCAGGATCAGGACTGGCATGATAACTGTTGAGGAGCTTTCTATGTGTGCCATTTGGAAATTGAGTCCGTCTGTCTGCCCCGCCACCCTTGTATATTCTTCCTCCCTCCCCCACTTTCTCTGTCTTTCTGATTTGCAACCTTTCCTGCCAGTTAAGATGAGCGTGCGAAGCACTCTATTTGCAGTTGATTGGCAACTTACTGTTCTTCTGCAGCTGAATCATCACTTACCTCTATCAGTTTTTGAACACCTCACCTAGTGATCTTGGTGGGGAAATTACAGTGACTAATGCTCCAATTCTTGTTTGCCCATAAGTGTTCCAAAGTAGTATTTTTTAAAAGCTCTTCTAAGTTATTTTTTTCTCTCTCCTAGTAGATACAGTGAATATTAAATGTCCCCTAACTGATGAAATTTTTGTACTATAAAATTGAATTGGAAGCTTTGCAAAATAAAAATTTAGAGGTATGAGCTTGATTAAGGCCCACAATTTCACAACGTCCTTGGGTTGCCTTGCCTGTTTTTTTTTTTCTTTTTTGTATTTTTCTTTTGTCATCATGTGACTATTACCAGTGGCTGTTTTCACTTAATCTTGGCTTTTTCTAAAAGATGTGTTGCTGATTTTTGATTAGCTTCTCTGATATCAACCAAAAGAAAGAAGCTTTCTTTGATTATATATATTTTTCTCCCCACCCTCTTATTAATATCAGAGTGTGCTCTTTCAAATGGCTTATAAAAATTCGAAATTACTCCAGTCCCATAAGCCGTGCATACAGAGCAGAACGTGTCCGTGCGCTGATGATCCATTTGTAATTTGTGTTGTTTAGCAGCTTTAACATCCTCTGCTAATTCCTTGGTGCTTCTGCTAGCTGATAAAGTGATCGAGGCATCCCCGATGTGGTCACGCTTCCCTGGGCAGTGGCCAGTGTAAAGGCACCACAGTGCAGTTTTACTAAATAATAAAGGAGGTAGGAGAGAATTTAAGGGTAATGTAGTTAAACATAATCTTTCCTTTAGTGCCTATAACGAACTACAGTGGGAGGAATTTAGGGACAGGAAACGTGAAGATGTCTGCCCCGTAGCACCACTAACCAGTGGCTGACTTTGGGCTGGCCTGTTGGCTTGGTTTCCTCAGCGCCACCACAAAGTGATACAGGAGGTGCTGTCCAGTCTCTGGCTCACACAGCCCGGGTTTCTCTTCTTCCCGCGTGGAGAAGAAGGTGACTGCTGGACTCAGGGACACACTCCAGCCAGGGTCGCCCTGCTTCTCTTACGCTGCCTCAACACAGTGCTGGAAAGCCACCGGAGAACCCTCCTTTGTGCCCCCCACCCAAGATTAATTTTACCGGTTTAATCAGTCAGTGCGACCAGGGGAATCTAATCTAGATTAGAAACATTTTCTCAGGAGATGTTTAAACAAATTTGTGAATGCTCTGTTATTGGCTTGGCATAAACAAAGAACAGCCTTGACCCAGGGACATGGTACTAGTCTCCCAATTATTATATCTGCTCCAAAGACAAAGACACAACAGGCCGTTGTTTACAGGGAGGTATCTAAGTGTAGGTACAGAAGCACCCGGGGTGCCATGCCAGCTCCAAACTGCATCAGCACCATGACTCTGCTGATGAACTAAGAGTGTTGGACAGTGCACCAGCAGGAAAAGAAAGGCTCTGGAACCCAAAAGACCTGCCTGCATTTGAATTTGAGTTCTCCCACGTATTTGCATCAGGCACTCCTTGTCTGTAAAATGGAAATGATCATACCTGCTGCCTCAGGTGGACGGGAGGACAAATTAAGCCAGACAAACTATGTAACTGCCCAGCCTTCAGTAAATGCTCACATACAGCCATAGATTTGTGATTTGAGGCCTTTCTACTTCCCGTTCCAGAATTGTCTGGTCCTGCATCATGGGGGGATTTTTATTTCCTCCTTTTCTCCCAACATTTCCTTTTTTTTTTCTTTTTTTTTTTCTTTTTCTTTTAAGCAGGCTCCATGTCTAGCACGGAACCCAATACAGGACTTGAACTCACAACCCTGAGATCAAGACCTGAGCTGAGATCAAAGGGCAGACGCTTAGCCCAGTGAGCCACCCTAACGCCCCTCCCACATTTCCTAAGCACTGTCATTGCAGGTTGGGTTTTCCTGCAGACTTAAAGGTGAAGTTACGAATGTATAAGATTTACTAAAGAGCAACATTTGCACAAGGGACAGGGGAGGAGGAGACGATGGATACGGGCTGGAGGTGAGGGGGCATCTGACCAGGATTCTGATCTGACAAAAGTTTTACCAGCCGTTAAGGAGCTCCGAGCAAAGGGGGTCCATTTGAGGAGTCCCTTGTTGGATGGGTATAACTAGGTCCCTAGGACCATTGCCATGCTCAGGGGCTGCCCTAAGAAGAGTGTGACCTTGGCCAAAAGCTGAAGTGGACCCTAGGAGAGCCAGCAGCTGGAGGCTGTCAGCTAGTGACACTGTGCAGCTGGACGGTGAGTCCTGTCTGAGAGGGGAGCCAAGCCATGCATCTGTCTCTGTGCCCATACGGCTCTGATGTTTAAAGTTGGGATCTCTAGATTAGAAAACTGTATGTTTTGAGTGAGAGTTTGGTTATTCTTTTTTTAATTTTTTTATTACATTTATTTATTTTTGAGGAATAGTGAGACAGAGCGTGAGCCAGGGAGAGGCAGAGATAGAAGGAGACACAGAATCACAAGCAGGCTCCAGGCTGTGAGCTGTCAGCACAGAGCTGGAAGCAGGGCTCCAACTCACGAACCATGAGATCATGACCTGAGCCAAAGTCTGACACTTAACCGACTGAGCCACCCAGGCACCCTGAGAGTTTGGTTATTCTTAGAGGGATGCCTCTTTAAAACATATGGTGATGGGAAAGGAAGCAATTTCTTGACTTGTAAATACCACCTTGAGTGATCACCTCATGAGACGTTGAGTCCATTACCCACAGTTTACCTGTTCCTACTCAAGTGCCAATCTCCTTGGAGTTTACCTGGTTTCCATATATGCACTGCTAATATATGACAATATAGCTAAGATATTACCATCTGCAGGCCTTTAGGAAGGCATGAAATCAGCCATTCATGATTGTTAGATCAGTCGTTAATTTTTTTTCTGTTTATTTTCCCTAGCCCCTCTAAATCTATTGGGTCTAAAGCTTAAGGAATACCATCTTCTCTTTGCCAGAGTCCTGCCTTAGCCACTCCAACAGTATGCCCCACACCGTTTGATTTGCTTATTTTGTGAATGCCAACTCAAAATGGGTTATCTAGATGGTTGATTAGGAACCTCTCCTCTATTTATTGTTGAGAATATTCAACCTTTGATTTTTTTTTCCATCCCATTGTATTTTTCTAAAGGCACAGAATAGAATTTCCTCTGCTAGAAACAACGTAAACAGTTTAGCCATAACACAATCCTACAATATGCAAGTAACTTGTTAGAAGATATTATAGAAGAAAAGACTCTATATTTCCAATGAAAACAAAAAGAGAAAATACCTAAGGATTAACAAGAAAACTTTACTGGGGTGCCTGGGTGGCTCAGTTGGTTAAGCGTCAGCTCAGGTCATGATCTCACAGTTCATGGGTTCAAGCCCCGTGTCGGGCTCTGTGCTGACAGCTCAGAGCCTGGAGCCTGCTTCACATTTTTTTTTTCTTTTCTTTTTTTTTTTTTAAATGTTTATTTGTTATTGAGAGACAGACAGAGCATGAGCATGGGAGGGGCAGAGAAGGGGAGACACAGAATCTGAAGCAGGCTCCAGGCTCTGAGCTGTCAGCACAGAGCTGGACGTGGGCCCCGAACTCACAGACAGCAAGATCATGACCTGAGCCATAGTCAGAGGCTCAATCGAGTGAGCCACCCAGGCGCCCGGCCTGCTTCAGATTCTGTGTCTCCCTCTCTCTCTGCCCCTCCCCCACTCACTCTCTGTCTCTCCTCTCTCTCTCTCTCAAAAATAAATAAACATTAAAAAAAAAAACCAATAGAAAACTTAATGCCATTAAACAATACAAAAGACAACTTGAGTAAATGGAAAGACATACCATATTATTAGATGGGAATAATCAACATTATCAAGATGTCAGTTCTTCATGAGTTAATTTATAAATTTACTGTGATCCAAATACCAACAGGGTTTTCTTTTTTTCTAATTAGACTAATTCTAAAGCTGTCATGAAAAAAACAAGATAGCTAAGAAAACTGTAGAAGAACAGTGGGGAGCCCTAGCCTTATCAGATATTAAAATAGTCCGTAGAGTCTTAATTAAAACATGGAGGTACTGGTGCATGAAGAGACAGGCCAGTGGAACAGAATCGACAGTCCAAATATAGACAGAAGTGCATATGGAAATTTAGTGTTTGATAAAGGTAGCCTCTGAAATCATTTGGATAAAGATGAATGCTTCACTTACTGGCACTGGGGCTTGGGTGACCATTTGGAAAAGAAATCAAGTTGGGTCCATCCATCATACCATATGCCATCATTCCAAATAGATCCAAGGTAAAAATATAAACAACAAAACGATAAAAGTCCTAAAAGAACACGGGGGAATTCCTTTATAACCCTGGGATGGGGAAGGCCTTTTTAGTTGCAATACATAATCCAGAAGCCAGAAAAGAGAATATCCATAAGCATGGATTTTTTTAAAAAAGCAAAAACAAAAAAAATCTGCATAGCCAGAAACCATAAGCAAAGACAAATGCCAAGCTGGGAAAGATACATGCAGCTTCTATCACTGACAAAAAGCTAATCTTCATACTTAAAACACACACACACACACACACACACACACACACATACACACATACACACACACACCCTTTGACTCAGCAACTTTGGAGAAGACATTTACCCAACAGATATACTTGCACACATGCAAACGGACAATTATGCAAAATTATTCATTATAGCACTGTTTGATATGGCAAAAGACGAGAAATAACCCAAATATTCATCAATAAGGAAATAGATACCTGAGTTAGGACAATGGCTCCCAAACTTATGTGCTTACTAGAATCATTTGAGGATTTATTTATTTGTTTGTCTGTTGGTTTGTTTATTTATTTATTTAAATCTCAAAGTTCAGGTCACCCCAGACCAGTGAAATCAGGCTCTGGAAGATGGGATACAGATTTCTTTCTTTCTTTCTTTCTTTCTTTCTTTCTTTCTTTCTTTCTTTCCTTTCTTTCCTTTCTTTCCTTTCTTTCCTTTCTTTCCTTTCTTTCCTTTCTTTCCTTTCTTTCTTTCCATTTTTGAGAGAGACAGAGACAGAGTGTGAGCGGGGCAGGGGCAGAGATAAAGGGAGACAGAATCCAGAGTAGGCTCTAGGCTCTGAGCAAGCTGTCAGCACAGAGCCTGATGCGGGGCTCGAACCCACAAACCGTGAGATCATGACCTGAGCCGAAGTCACATACTTAACCAACTGAGCCACCCAAGCGCTCCTTTCTTTGTCTTTTTAAAATTCCCCAAGTAATTCCAATGTACAGATAAGTTTGGGAACCACTAAATTAAGGTTTATCCATCCAGTGGAATATTATTTAGGTGCTAAAAAATAGAGATCTCCATGGTATAGTAAATGAATAAAATAACAAGCAGAACAGTGTGTATGAAGGTCATTATCTGTGTAAAAAGAGAGAAATAATAATACTGGCATTGGGCAAATGCTGAAAGCAAAGACCCCCGAGAAGGATGATTCTGTGTTGGGTCTCATAGATACATTTTTGTTTTCATTTCTGAGCCATGTAGTTATTACCTGTACCAAAAAAATTGGAATTGAGAAATAAGTACCTATGATAAGAGGCTTAAAGCAGGGCTGGTTTTTACTATCGAAAGTACTAAGTTTGTCAGTAATGATGTACCCTTTCCCACCATTAATCTTCATCCATTTGGGAGTATATACAGGATGACGCACATAACATGTTCTACTGGGTACAAACAGGGACTGTGAGTTTCAGCTATGGACCCTGGGATTCTCAGAGCACCTGAAACTCTTTGGGCCGAGTGAGGCCACAGAGCTTAGTCCTGTCCATCTCTTTTCGGTTTACCCAAGTGTCAGCCTTAGGGTATTTACTGAAACATGCCCTCCCCAAAAGCTTGGCTTCTGTCTGCCAGGATACCTTGCTGGGTGATGTGTTCTCTGTTGTCCCTTATCGTGCCCAAAGTTAGTTTGGAACTTCCGGTATGGGCCAGGCATTCCTCTAGGTGTGCTGAAGATACAGTGAGTACAGCAGATGAAAAGTTCCTGTCCTTATTGGAGCTTGCATGCCAGGGACGGGAGAAGACAGGCTACAAAGCCAACAATTGGATAATCAGATAAGAAGGATGATAGTTAAATCTCATGAAGAAAATTAAACAGATCTGTGTGATAGTGGTCAGCAGGTGGGCACGGTGGGGCGACATCCGAGCTGTGACCTAAATGTTGAGAAGCAGCCAGCCACTCGCAGACATAAAGGAGGCTTCTGGAAGAAAGAGCAGGGAGAGGGACCCTGCCAGAAACACTGCCCATGGCCGTCTGGAGACCAGAATGTATTGGTTTGGTAGATACCTAGGAGCACCACTTTGTGAATCTGCCTTTCTGCCCCTGGTTCGTCCAGCAAATCTTGCCAGAGAGAGGTACTAGAGAGAGGAGAGGGTGCACCGGAGGGTCTGTGGAGTGCTCTACGGGGAGTGGGGTGCTTGTGGAAGGCCTGCCCAAGGTAGGAAGTGATGTTTAGGCAGAACAGGAATTTGCAGAGTCGAGAAGGCAGAAAAGGATCAAACTGGCCAAGGAAACAGCATGAGCTGAGAGCAGCTGTGTGTGGAAAGGACCTCTGAGAGATGTGTAGGGGCAGAGCTGCAGGGACTCCTAATCTCCGGGCTTTGGGTGGGGGGGGGAACACATTAGCAAGGAGCCAGTGGTGGGAGAGCATGAGGAACTGACTGGGGACAAGGGGAGAATGAGGACGGCTTGCAAATGTTGGGCAAGACTGGAGTGTGCTTATGGTGGGCGTGTATCTCCAGGAGGTGCACGGATCAAAATATGACCCAGATTGCCCTTGCCTTCAGGACGCGCGGGGCCTGCCAAGGTGGACTGGAAGCTCTGACAGTGGCACTGACAGAAAGGCGACCGATTTCCAAGCAGTTCCGCAGGGCCAGGGAAAGCGATGGAGAACAGTGGCCTCTCCCGGGCAGGCAGGGGTAAGGCCTAGAAAGCAGAAGGCACAGTCTGAGGGAAGGGTGTGTGTGGCTGGCTCAGGGACCTGTGACAGGAACAGAGTGGCTGGAGGGAGGGGTGCTTGAAAGGAAGGAGGCTGCATGCCTAGGCGCTGGGGCCAGGCTGGAAGGGCCAAACGGGGCTAACTCCACATTCTGCAGGCTTTTTACGGGTGGGCGTGGTGACTGGAGGGGCCGAGAGGTTTCCCTAGGGGTGCTTGGAGTGAGGCTTGGTTGGAGCAGGCAGGCACCACAGCCTGGTGGAGAGTGTGCGCTTTGGGGGTGATGAAGAGGACCCCCCCCCCCAAGGTGGCCAGTTTACCCTAAGCTCTATCCTGCAGGGAGTCTTTTGTACCTTTTTTTTTGTTTTAAACTTGGACCATCTGGCCACCAGTGAGAGCCTAGCTTATCATCAGTGTAGATTCAGTGGGGAAACAAGTGAAGTGGAGATCTCTCCTGGGTCCAGCTTCCTGGTCCCCTTCTCTGGCCTCCCCTGCCCTCCATAAGCACAGGGAGGGGCCTCTCTGGAATCTCTCTTTTGGAGGTTGTGTAGACCTCTGAGGTGATTATGCACCTCCCGGGGCAGCCCCAGGAGCCGCCTCACTCGAGAGCAGAGCCTCCATGCTGGAAGCTGCGGATTTTCTCGCTAGGGTCCTGAAAACCGGGAGGCCAGAATGAGGAATGGATTGTGATTCGAGTCAAACCAGAGGCGGAATTACCTTCGACTGCAGTATCCTGGGTGAACTACACCCTCTATGGAAAATGCGAGTTAACCGTTTATTTCTTGGCAAGTGAGCTTAATGCCATCGTCTCAAGTTTTCTTTTTATATATGCTGCGGAACACAGGCACCTCCGAGTGAGATCACAGCTTGAGAAACTTGGGATGAATCGGTCTAACAGGGCATCTGATTCACCTCTGTGCCATTAACAGCGTATCGTGTAAGGAAACAGTTTTTAGTACAGGTATTGAAATCAACTTCAGAAAAGCCAGAACTAGAAACTGAAGGTGGAGGAGGGGTGCAGCTGGCAGGAAGGAGGGTCCACTGCATTGGCTCTCACTCCCTTTGGAGAGTTTTTAAACCCAAAGAAGAAGAGGAGTAAGAATCGTGGCAACAAAACCTTTACGGTTTTGCACAGAACAAAAATGATGTGAAGCTGCAAGTCAGCAGATCTCGCCCAGGGGCTCTAAAGGACGCCCACTCGCGTCTGCTTTACTGGGCAGCTCCTCATCGCCTCCCCGCTGCGGGTTCCTTTTGTCTCGGGTGCTGCCCCCAGCTCCGGGGCGAGGGCGAGCGAGCTGGCATCCTGCGCCCTCCCCGTCGCGGTGGACCAAGGTTGTTTACTACTTTCTACTCCGAGTAGCACGCCAATCACGAGGGCCCGCCCTCCCCGCCGTCCAATCAGCTCGTTGGGAAAGTCCACCTTTCTGCGGGGCCCAGGCAGCGACTGGCTGGAGCAGCTGTCAGTCAAGCGGGCATCCCGCAAGGATGCAGCAGGAGTATTAGGGACGCGATCACCAGAGCGGAGGAGGAGTAACCTTCCCCATAAACAAGCTGTGGGGCCCCCCCAATAAAGCGGGGGGTGGGGGCTTCGAAGCACTACCCAGCCCTGGGGCCCCGCTGGAGCGGAGCGGGCTGAGCGCAGAGTCGGGGAATCCCTCCCCCCCTCCCTCTGCCTCCCGCCCGCCGCCGCTGCAGTTGTAAACACGTTTCCCTCCATGTCTGTTTTCCCTTCTCTCTAACAGTGGCCATTACAGGCTGCTGTTTACCAAAATCCCGTAGGGCAGAAGCATCTTCCCGGCCCCCGTGCTCCATTGCCATCGCCTTCCTGCCCTTATTCTGGCCTTTTTCTTTTCCACCCTCTGGTCCGGAGAGTAAAGGAAGCTGGGTTGTGATCAGTCTTGTTTTCCTTTTATTCTTGCCCATGTGGGACAAGTCATGCTTTGTCAACATGCACCATTTTCTGCGGAGATCCTGCTTCCTTTTTAAATTGCATGCAAGGGCTAGATGGATTTTGGTTAGGAACGCTGCAGCCCAGGCAGGCGCTGCTCTGGAAGGACTGGGTGGGTTTTTTGTTGTTGTTGTTGCTGTTTTGGACACATGGAATGCTCTTTTAATTCTGCGTTTTCTTCCAAGATGGGTCTTGAATCCTTTACTGACGGGTAGATTTGAGATAGGTACACCCCACCCCTCAAAAAAGGGACAGCATTGTGTTGAACTGTTTTTGTACCTTCTTCTGTGATCTGAATCAGGTTTCCCATTTCCAGCTGCACAATGTGGTTGTATTCAGTGTGATAGGGGCGTAGTGGACATGAATTATTTGCGACAGGGCTGCCTGGAAGATGCGGAGCGGAGTTTGCGTGGCCTGGAGCAGCTCCAGTGTCTGAGGCTCCTGTGTTCTGTTACACAGGCTCCAGGCAGGAAGCGGAGGCAAAATGGCAAAATACAGCATGTGGCATTCGGTTCAAAAATGCCCATTCTAGGAGCTGCTATTCCATATAACATCCAGTCTGATTTAGCTCTTCTTTTTAAAGGAAAGGAAAAGTTATCTATGAAGGTGGCTGGTTTGGGATATTCTGTGATAAGCCTTGTTCAACAAAAAAGATTTTGAGGTTCTGGTTTGCTGAGTGGAGGTTAGGCCTCCTTCGTGTTCTGAATCACAGCCACAGAGAGAGAAAGCATCGGGTTTTGGATTATAGGAATTGCAGCAACATACTCTCGAGCTGCAGCCATGGGGGAAGAATGGAGTCTGGGGCCCATCTCAGCCTTGCAGCCTGTGTACTTTTTCAGTCTTGGGCATTGGAGGTGCTTCCAGGGAAGGAAAAGGGTTGAAAAGATACATTGCAAGTATAAATGTAAGGAATGGCACGTGGTGGCCAGGATTTGCAAGAGCACCTTCCAGACCTACTTAAGCCCCAGGAAACATGTCCTATTTCAAATTAGCCACCACATCTGATTTGGATTTCTGTCGCTCGCTCGCTCTCTCTCTCTCTCTCTCTCTCCCCCTCCCTCTCCCCCCCTTCCCCCCTCCCTCTCTCTCTCTCCCCCTCTCCTCTCTCCTTTTCCTCCTCCAGTCATCCATTTGTACTCTTTCCCCTGCTAGGAGTATTTTTCCAAGATGATCAAGTTTATGTATATCCTTGTGTTTTTGTTAGAATGGGTTCAACTGTCACTTCACGATTTGACAGAAAGAGCTTCTGTGAGTCAAGGGGTGAGGGCAGGTGAGGGAGAGGGCCAGAGCTGGGCAGCGTTCGGCCTCAGGGCCATGACGTTCCTGGCAGCATCATCACAGCACCTTGTGAGCTACCAACTTAGCAACTGATTGAAGGCAGAAAGCCGCCGCGGGTGCCGTAGGGATGTCTGCTCTGGCTCCGAGCCCCCATTAGCTCAGCTGGGCAATTTCACATCTGTGAGCCTCAGTGTCTCCCTGCACGAGCTGGGAATAGCATGTCTGTGCCATCCTGTAAGGACCAAAGGAAATACCTTAAGAAGTACGCCTGCCTCTCTGCTTGGCCCCGGAGGTCCCCAAGGTCCTGGCTCCCCCACCCCCTCCGGTAAATCATCTCCTGGTTCTTTCCTCTGTGGCCCCTCACGTGAGCCTCCTGCTTTTCAGCGTGGCCCAGCAAGCTCATCTTTTGCTGGGTTTTTGCGTCACCTGCTCTTTTCTGGCCAGGTCAGCCTGTTCATTTTTCCATGCCAACAAGCCTCTACGTGCCAGTAAGTCACGTCTGAATAACCAAAGCATGTTTCCCTGCTGGAGAATGCCAGGGCAGGCCGGTCTGGGAGCCAAGTGGCTTTCTCGAGTTCAAATAAGCAGGGGAAGCAGAAGGGCCCTGGTCGTTCAGCTCCTCAGTGACTTGAGACTCGTTTTGAATCACCTGGGGAATCTCCTGAAATCCTGCTTTAATCCCCACCCCAGTGTCAGGTTCCCCCTTTCTTTCCCACATGACTGGGCTTTGAGCCCTCTGTCCTTTAGCCTGGCTTTGCCTCCAGGCCCCCAACCCCGACAAGTGCCTGTCTGCCACCCGCCAGAGTGCTCAGTGCTCCTGTGACCACAGCTCACGTGGACTTACTTCCCTGGCCTCCCCAGTTCCAAATGGCCCCATCTTCTAGAACCAACTTCACACTGTCCCTCATGAAGCCACCCCCACTGCACTTGTTCCTCACCTTCTTTTCTTTTGAGTCATGTTCTCCCCCACTTAATGGGACATGGATGCATTCTTGTGGTGTCCTCATCGATCTCATGTTCACCTTTTACTTTCCAGGTGTCTCCCAGTCCCGGGGAGAGGCACTATTATATAATGGTGCTCTGGGCTGTTGAGCCAGACACACTGGCACCTCCAACACATGACTGACCCTCTGAGCCTGTCTTTCCTCATCTGTAGAAGGGGGTGATAATGCCTTTCCCGTGGGGGAGCCATGAGGATTAACTGTGCTTGGCACTGAGTTCGCGCCTAGTAGGCACTTAGTAAGTGTGAGTTCTCAAAAGCGTTGTTGTTCTTTGTTTTTATCAGCCATAGATAGACATTTCACCAACTTTACAGGACCAGTGAGAGATTAACTGAGAATTATGCACAATCACTTATTAGCGAATCCCATTAATGTTCATTTATCTTACTTCTGTCAGGATAGGCACCTTTTGTTATACTTACGCTCTTTTGCGTCCCATCCGGCAAACCCTCAGTAAATACCTCTTTTAAAAAATTGCTCTTTATGTGTGTAAATTTCAGAACTTGCTCCTTTATCAATAGTGATTTTTTATGAAAATGAATGCTTCTAGGTCAGACTTCTAGAACTTCCGCCTTGAGGGAATTGGGGCCAAACAAGAAAATCTGAACCCCTGAGTTGTGTGACCAACACCTGGGGCCTGATGGATCCCGACTGATTCATAATCAAGTGTGTTTTTAAAATAACAGGGTTATTGGGTAGGAGTTCAGAGCAGTGAGAAAAATGATAACATTTGACGTACGGCCAGCTCCTTCCAATGCCGTGCAGCTGGTCGGCCTGCAGAAGCAAGCTGGCCCCTGATGCAGGATGGCCACAGAGGCCAAAGCATGAAGCTGCCGTATAGGGGGCAGGGTCACTGTGATTCCCCACTGTCACCATGGGTGAGAGATGGGGTGTGCCCAGCTCTGCCCCCCTTCCCGTGACCCCAGTCATGGGTACCCTTGAACCATTAAGACTATTAAGCTTTTTTTCAGCAAACATTTGCGGATGCCTACAGGGCAGGTGCTCTGCTAAACTCTGGGGGTGCAAAGATACAGAGCCATTCCCTTCCTTGAAAGAGTGCCCCGGGACCACTGTAGATTTCCCGACCCAAGCAGGAATTGTACAAGCAGGCATTATGACGGGCATGATCCATTTTCGTCACCTGGGGAGGCTTTCCAACTAAATGTCTATACCTTTGTGACCTTGGACAGGTCCCTTAATTTCCCTCAGCCTTGATTCCCTCCTCCTCGCAGCATAGAAGGTATCAGAGTGAGGGGCAGATGAGAACGCATATGTGAACTGCTTCGTGCTATGCCTTTGCTGTGCCTTTTAGAAGGAGCCATTGCTGAGTATGGAAAATATTGAACCGTAGCACGCATGCTTGCATGAATCAGTCTGCTGAGTTATTTTAAGTTTGCATCTGAAAATAAAGGGTGGATTGCTGTCCAAATATAAAAGAATTGGATCCAGGCTCTAAAAGGATGTTTGCTGTTCTTTAGCAAAATACCATTCTTCTTAAGTTTCATTCAATCATTCCACAAAAATCTGAGCATCTGTTTTGTCCCAGGCACTGTGCTTGTAATGGGTGTACAACAGCAAACAGAACACTTGCTTTCTGCTCAGCTCGGGCTGACACTTGGACAGGGAATGTAGACGTTAAATAAATAGAAGTATGATGATGGCCATATAGGGGGAAGCCTGCTGTGTGTTTTAATATTTAACACCTGCTATGTGCGTTAATATTTAAATGTATCTTGGGAAGGTCTTTCCAACTAAAAATAATGATTTGTCCATTTGCCTGCAAATACCTCCTTTCTCTACAGGCAGTAGGCTGTTCATTTTTTGAGTGAGAGGTTCTGTTATTTGGGAAGAGAGCAGTTTTATAATTGAAAGTACGCTGGAGATGATTCAGAGGAGAGACTATATGTTGGGTTTTCCTTGGCTTGTGCGTTGAAGTGGCTTAGGGAAGGTGGTTGTGTGCCAGTGGACAAGGGTTTAAAGAAGCCACCCCAAATTCAGGTAAACCATGTTGTGTATGTCTTCGAAAATAAATGTAAATACCCAAAGCTCACACCTCTGTTCTTCATCTAGACCAGAGCTGTCCTGTAGAATTTTATGTGATGATTCAGATGTTTTAGATCTTACCTGTCCGGTAAGGTCGCTGCTTAGCCACGTGTGGCAATAGAGCACCCCAAATGTGGCTAGTGGGACCGAGAGATGAATTTCAGATTTTATTTAATTTTTAATTAGTTTAAATATTTGAATAGTCGCTTGTGGCTTGTGGCCACTAGACGCTACAGATCCAGACAGAAGATTAACTGACAAAACTCTTTCCTCCTGAAGTATGTATTTATTTTGATTAAGGGTAACTAAGACCTGTACATTTCATTTTTCCCGTCATATTTACAGCAAATAAAGGGGGCACGCACATTTTTAAAAATGCAACACAATCAGTTAGACCAGCTGCCTAATTGCACACATTTTCTGGGCTGTGAGCCTTAATGACCTAAATACTCCTAATAACCTAGGAACTATAAAACAAGCAAGTCATACTCTATAACTGAATACCAGTGGGTTTCTTGGCTGAGAGAAAGCAGTCAAGGTCTTTGGGGTTCTATCAAGTGGCTGTTGATGCATGGACATTCAAAAGCTTTTGTGAAAATAAGGTAGATTTTAGAAATTTTGAAACCAAATTGAAACACTCATTCAGGTTTAAAATTTTATTGGAGTTTATTTTCATTTCTTCTTTTGGTTCATCTGTGGGGTTTTTGTTCCCCCTGCTTTGTTGTTTTCATCAGGTTGGGAGAATAAAGCCTGGCTGGTCAGTTTCAATTTTATTTAAATTCATTTTGTCTTCATTCCTTCTAATCTAGCACAGTCCTGTGTTATATTGAGATCAGAGTGCTTCGGGGAAATGTTGAAATATAAAAACATTTTCATGAAAACATTTCCACTTACATTTAATTTTTCTTCTCAATAGAAAAATATTTCCAACTTAATCCTTCCTCTCCCCTCTTGAAATGAATTGCATGCTTTAGAAATAACATCAATCCACCCAAGTACGCAAGGACAATCTCAGCCATTGAATGGAGATATAAAGGCTCAGAGCATGGTGGGGTTCAGAGGCAGAGACTGCCTTTCAGGATGCTGATAAACATGGGCGAGGCCCTCAGAGGGCCCTCGGTTCCCCACACACCAGCGCAGCAAACCAGTGCAGCACTTAGGTCTGGGCCTGCCGTGGAGAAATCTCTCACTCCATCTTAACCCATCAGCATCGTAGAGCTTATTTTGAATAACTCGTGAGTGTCTGCCAAAGCAGTCGATGTTGAAACTTCCTCTTTCCAAACCCCATCTGACATCTGGGACCAGCTATGCTAGAAGGTGTTTGAACACGCCATGGAGTGGCTCACCCGTTTCTTAAGGAAAAAATGGCAAGCAAGCCCCTCTCAAGGGCAGACTCCTGCCTTCCCTCTGCCCTTTTATTTTGTTGTTGTTCCTTGGTAACTTCAAGCCTACTAGGAAGCCCAGCCTTAGGGGAAGGTGAGCCTCTCTTCCAAGGAAAAAGCAGCCGCTCATGTCCAACCTAGAAGCACCTCCAGTGTGAGCTACCCTGTGCTATCATTCCAGTCTGCAAAGTGCAGGGATATGGAGGCTGTGTGAAAATTTAGTGCATTCACCTGCATTGTAACGAGCGATGTACTGAGAGCTTACTCTACAACTGCTCAGGCACATTTCATTTAGTTTTTACAATAGCCAGTGGGGTGGATTCTCCTGACATTGTTTTACTGTTAAGCAAGTAGAGGCCTGGAAAAAATCAGTTGTCCATTAGAAGAGACTGTATTTGAACCAAGATATGCCCAATTTTAAAGTGTATGCTTTCCTGGGGCGCCTGGGTGGCTCAGTCGGTTGAGCGTCCGACTTCGGCTCAGGTCATGATCTCACAGTCTGTGGGTTCGAGCCCTGTGTTGGGCTCTGTGCTGACAGCTCAGAGCCTGGAGCCTGCTTTGGATTCTGTGTCCCCCTTTCTCTCTGCCCCTCCCCTGCTCATGCTCTGTCTCTCTCTGTCTCAAAAATAAATAAACACATTTAAAAAAATGTTTAAATATATGCTTTCCTTTGCTGTACTCCGTCTGTAGGCTTTGCACCCAGAACAGCAAATTTTTGGTTACATGTTTTCTCCCAAGAAAGAGCTCATGAAAACAAAAATTTCCAGTGTTTAAGGTTTGCCCTCAAGAGGGGAAAGAAATTTGTGGGTTCCTAAAACAATAAGAAAATGAAAAGTCATTTTATTGTGTCTGGGTTTTCTGATGAAGTTGTGGCTTTTGTAATCAGGTAGATTTTTCAAACAATATCAAGATCTCTAAGGTTTTTCCTTAAATGAATATACACATCCCATTCTTACATGCATTGATTAACCATAAAGTGATTCAGCTATAGGATGTTATAGCCTAAATATAAGAATGTATGAGTGTCAGAATTAATTTCCTCAACAAGGAGAAAGAGTCGGCAAATTCAGGAAGTGTAGTTCCGCGGTCCTTTCGTATTATTACATTTTTGTGCAGGCAAAGTCGCATGCCTTGGTCATGGGTACTGATTCTTCAGGTGTTGACTACTCCCTGATTCCTAACTGTTTGATCAAAGCCTCGGGCCAATTTCGTTTGCTCAGATCCAAAACCAGGTTAAAACTTCTTTCAGACCCAGTTCCTAGCACTGACCACAGAAGTCCAAACACTGGTACAGGCTCTTCAGGTAGACCTGTGGGTCCTGAGCAAGTGAGACTGTGAACTCCATTGACAGCAGGAACCTTGCCTCTCAGAACCGTTTCTCCAATGTGCTCAATCAATAGTCTGTCCAATGAAAGCATGAAGAGACAAGGAAGTACCATCAAAGCCATAGGGATAGCCGAGACTACCACACCAGCTTTCGTACGCTGTCATGCGGGAAATCTTTCCAACATAAATTATGTACTTCTTTCCTTCTTAGTCTAGTGAATATAATTTAATCATTTCTGGCCAACTTGGGGACATCAGTGAACATATATTGTTGTATTATGCATAATATGGTGATAGCCTTAAGGCGTAGTGGGAGGCAGTTTGCCGTATACTGAAGATTTCTTGTGTTTATTGTGTTCTTATGGTTTGGCTTTATCATTTTTATGTCCCCATTTCTGTTTAACAGACTTACTGCAGTACGACAAGGAAGCTCCGTCAGCCTCTCTGTAGGTCATTATTTGCTGCTTCCTCTTTGCTGTGGGTACTCTGAAAACAGATTTCTAAGCTTGCTAGAATTATATGTAAGACGGGGCGCCTGGGTGGCTCAATCGGTTGACCACCTGATTCTTGATTTTGGCTCAGGTCGTGATCCCAGGGTCCTGGGATTGAGCCCCACATCGGGCTCCGTGCTGAGCATGGAGCCTGCTTAAGATTCTCTCTCTCTCCCTCTGCCCCTCTCCCTGCTCGCTCTCTCTAAAAATAAAACAAATCCTAAAAAGAGAGACAGAGACAGAGAGAGAATTATGTGTAACAGTAAGTAGGCTGTAAGATCTAGCTTCTTTCTGGTCCTTGGCTGTGGACCCCCACAAACATGTTTTTGCTGGATAGTTGCGTTCCAGAAGGGTGTGGTATCCATCTGTGAGAAGTGTTTTCTCTTCACATGATCGTGTTTGTTTTTTTTTTTTTCTTTTACTTCTCTCTCTGCATCCACATCTCTGTTTCTCTAGTAATATGACAGTTGCTGGAATAATTAAAATTAATGGAACACGTTTATCCACATGGGAGCGATTGTAGTGGTCAAAAAACATTTTCAAAAGGCATGCAATCCCCCCTTCTGTATCCTGGACCAGCCCTCAGCACCTAGTTTCATGACATAGTATTTTACAAGGGTCCCCTTGTATTTCACTTTCAGATAGCTATGCCTGAGGGGGCTTTTCCACTCCCTCCCCTGCTGTCATCTCCCACTCCTGGTCTTCGTCCTAGGCCCACGTCAACCCTGCCAGGCAAGACTCCTCCATGCGTTCCAGTTCCAATGCTCCTGCACCTCTCCGTTGTCCATTAAGGGTCTCTCCAGCAGGCCCTCCTTCTAGGGGCTACCACCTTTCCAGCCTCCATTCCACTGGACACCTCTCATTGCTGAAGGCTTTGTAAGCGAACTTGATTTCCCTTTGGGAGGCAATGAGGTATAACAGAGCCGAGATCTTAGAGCGAAGCCAACTGCCACCCGAGGGCCCCCTCTATTGGATAAGTCAGGCCGGTCTTGGAGCCTAGATCTCCTGTCCATAGAAAGGAGTTTGTACGGATCCAGTCAGCACATTCTTGGTGTGAAAGCAAGGGCTTAATCCAGTGGCACCTCACTCCCTTGCCTTTCGGGATTATTGCTTCTGTGTGGACAGGTAGCCGCAAGGGTTGACAGCAAATTTCTCATCTCCTATCGCACACCCTGTGATGCTGGGAACACCAGAGCAAAAATGGTTGCTGTCGCGCATTCATTTCTGGCCTCAATTTTCTATTATTCCCCGATGAGGATCCTTTCGTTGGAGACCAGTATCTGGAAGAGGAAAAAAAAAAAAAAAAAAAAGTAGATCAAGCTTTTCAGATGAGATTTTAGTGCAGCCCCGACAGACTCTTTTTATTGCCTTCGCTACCACATAGTGGTGGATCAGGAAACTGTAGGGCTTGCAGGGCTGGGAAATTGCTGCCAATGGAGTGAAGATTCTGCTGCTGAAGGAATCTGATCTCTTTTCTGCATAACACAAAGAAAGCAGAAGCCCATATCGTCTATAGCAGATGACAGAGTATATGTCCAGTTCGGAAAAAAATACATTTCTCAGTACCTTTAAAGCAAAAAGACCGAGTTGTGAGAAGGATCTAGAAGAAGTCGTATGCAGTTTACTGGTGTCCATTTTGTTGCTGCTTTTTGCATTCCTCAACCATCTTACTTCCTACTCCCACCCCACTGGAGGATACTCCAAAGATAAATGAACTGTTAGGCAATATGTCAGAAAGGCTACGGTCCTCAACATGTACGCCCCGGCGTTCTCTACCGGCCTCCTTAGCTGGTAGCAACAATACTGCTCTCGGAATCATCTATAAAAAGTAGGCATTTGCCTCATCTCCAAATTAGGGGTTTATCTTATTTGCAAAACACTTTCGGGGCCTTTGTCTGGGATAGCAGGGTGTTAGCAACTCTGGTCCAAGTGGGAAGCACACGAAGTTAAGTCTCATTCAAAGCGAGATTTTGGAGTTCCCAATGGTTGATTGGCATGTATCCTTATAGCTCAAGAGTTTCTCTGTCCATTCAGTTGATTGACTATGCTGTAGTTGTTTTCTTTTCCTTGATGAACTTTTTAGGAACATTTACTTTTGAACGTGTACATTTGAAATAATTTCAGACTTACAAAAAAAAATCGTTACAAAAAGTACAAGTTTCTGAACACCCTTCACCCAACTTCCCCAAACGTCGGCACCTTACATAACCAATTGAGACTTATCAAAACCATCATATCACCATGACGCGGTACTACGAAGCTCCAGACTGGATTCAGATCCCACCAGTTTTCCCCTGTCTGGTCCTCTATCCAGTAGAGGATCCCGCCTCACATTTGTGGTCGTGTCTGTTCTGTTTCCTCAAACCCAGGTTGTTTTCTTCAGTCTTCCTTGGTAGCTTGCCACCTCCACACTTTGGAAGAGCACAGACCAGTTATTTTGCAGAATGTCCTTCTCTGGGTGTTTGCTTGTGATGAAAGTCAGGTGACAGCAAGAACATACAGTGTTAGCAAGATGACCACAGAAGTGCCACTGTGGGGGCGCCTGGGTGGCGCAGTCGGTTAAGCGTCCGACTTCAGCCAGGTCACGATCTCGCGGTCCGGGAGTTCGAGCCCCGCGTCAGGCTCTGGGCTGATGGCTCAGAGCCTGGAGCCTGTTTCCGATTCTGTGTCTCCCTGTCTCTCTGCCCCTCCCCCGTTCATGCTCTGTCTCTCTCTGTCCCAAAAATAAATAAACGTTGAAAAAAAAATTAAAAAAAAAAAAAAAAAAAAAAAGTGCCACTGTGCCCTTCCCAGTGCATCCTGTCTGGAGACACATCATGCCCATAGGTTTCATTTCTGATGATGTTAATTTTGATCACTTGGTTAAGATGGTCTCTGCCAGTGCACCCGTTGTTAATCTTGACCTTTGTAATTAGGAAGCATCCTTCAGAGGTAGATACTTGAGACTAGCCTCTTCATACCGTTCCTCATTATTCTTTCACTTCCCAGTTTTAACACCCATTACTGTGGTGTTTGCCAAATGGTGGATTTTTCTATTTCTGTTTTCTACACTTAGTAATTGGAATTCTACTCTGAGGACTCTATGTATTTTTAAAATGAGGGACATAAAACTTTTTAAATAGCAGTGGCAGCTCCACTTTTTCTGGGAGGACAATTATGAATGACATGCAGCAGAAAAATATGCAGAAGCCTGAGAAGTCTCAAATAGGAATGTTATTTGAGATGTCATTGCCATCATTTCCCTTCAGAGGAGGTGAAGTAGAGGGGAGGAGATCTCAGCCGCCCTCCAAAAAAGTCCTCTTAGTATCTTGGTCCTGGCTGCAAGTGTCTCTTGCTTTTGAGGACTGAGAGGACACAGTTGCAAGACTGTCTCTGGAGCACAGCCCTGAATGTTTTGGATGGGTTAGGAAGGCTTACGCCACCATAAGAACTTTAATTAATACTATGAAATGTTATCTCTGAGCATTTTAGGCTATAATTGAAAGGAGTGCTCAAGATACGGTTTCCTTCTTTTAGAATATACACTATTACTCACATGGCAAACAATTTAGAGGAGCCCCTCCCTCCATTTAATTAAATTTCAGCAGCCCCAAATCCAATGCGTGTGAAGAAATCATTATTTTGAATTCTTTATCCTGAAAAGATTAAAATTACTCTTTACTCTTAGAGGTTTTTTTTTTTTTAATTGGGCTATTCTATTCTTTGATTGTGATCCTTCCAATGTGATTTTTAAAAATATTTTTACTTCTACCTTAAAAGGATGAAACAGTATTTATATGCAACTACAATATTTTATCAAAAGCTTGTGCATCTAATTGAAAGGACTGTGAATGGCTACATTTTTAAATATCCTGCAGTCCATCCCAGTTTGTAATTTTATCATCACACTCTGGCAAGATCACACTCGGTACATTAAATTCCTGTGGCCCTCATTTTTCCCTCACTGATGTTTGTAACTCCTTGCGGATTAAATTTTAGGAGCTTGAAATAGAACCGTTCCATTAGGAAAAGAAAAAAGAACCTCATACACCCCAAACCGTCGGTAGCTGCTCATTAGGTACGGTCAGGGGACTCACATTTGCCGGACCAAGCAGGAATTTTGATGGTAGAATTGACGGTTCTGAATTAGGTTGGATGAAAAATACGTACGGCTTTTAAAGGTGTGGCCGCACAGAATTCATGCAACCGAGTACTGAGGTTCTTTTCGTGTTTGCAGTGCCTTGGTGAATGTCCTAAAGTTGGCGGCTGAGCGGAGGGGGACAGGGAACATTTACTTGAGTGTTATTTCTAGACCGCAAGCCCAGCGCTGGAAAAAGTTCCAGCGCATCCGTTAAAGTTAGTGCACGTGCTCGGGCGGACCGGATCCCGGAGCGCCGCCGCCACCGCAGCGCCGCAGACCCCTCGTGGCCGCCCGCTTCTGCCCTGGCTGGCGGGAGGCGGGGCTCAGCAGGCGCGTGCCCGCGCGGGAGGACTGGCCGGCCACGTGACCACGCTCTGGCCACGCCCGCCGCCGCCTCACGTGGTCTCCGGACACCATGTGCGAGAGTGGATGGAACAGGGAGCGGCCGGGTGTGGCATTCGGGTTTGGGAAGACAGAAGCGTCCTGATTTCCCGCCCCCTCCCCCCCCTCTAATTCCTTAAGCCCGATAGCGGAAAATGCAGAAAGTATTTCTCATGTATTTCCGATCATGTCATCTAATCCCTTTGGTGGCTCAAGTTTCTTTATGGGAACGTGGTTTCCGTCTCGAGGGGTCGATCCCACGGTGCCAGAGCCACGCTGCCTCCCTCGGGACGGGGGCGGTCTGGGTTTCCCGAAGGTCGATCATCCATTTTATGGCAAAGAAGTAAACCGTTCTAAACCGTTTCACTACAAACCCTGGTTTCTCCTTAGCGATAATTGAATTTTGATGGAAAACCGGCTGTCCTAAAGTTATGGGAAGAGGGTGGTCCACCCTCCGACTTCCGCGGCATTGTTGCCGCTTTGCCGCGGGAGGAGGCTCGCGGAGTAAATAACTTGGATGGGTCCCTCCACGTTCGTTGCTCATGTGCTTGTGAGCAGTGCACAACGTAAAAGGAAAATAAAAGATGGAAGTAGGTTTGCAAAAGAGAAAAATTAATATGGAAGGAGGGCGTGCGTTCTCAAATTGAACCGGGGTCTCATTGTTACGAGCTAACGTCCAGTTACGTGCTCCAGTCCGATCCCGGACCGCAGCAGAACCGCCTGGGGAGCTCGTGCGGTCCGCGGGGAGGTGTTGGTGCCACCGTCCCCCGCCGCCACCACACGGACGCACGTGCCCTGTTAATTTCCTGGCACCCGTTGCGTACGGAGCCTCGTGTAAATCTTCGGCACACTCATTTCTGCCCATTTCGTGTGGGAAGTTAAGGTTCTTTTCGGTTTACTTTCTGTTCACCTTCATTAAAATGAGGCAAACCGAAAGGAGTTTATTAATGGAGATCCCAGTGTATAGAGAGATTTTATTGAAAAGAAGAAGGGCTCGAATGATAAAACCTCATGTTAAAAATCAGAAACAGACTCTTGTTATTGTTAATAACTTTGAAAATGGAAATCCAACTTTTGATAAATTATTTCAGAGGAGTAGTTCTAGGGACCAGACATTTGGTAGGTAACTCTGTGTCTGGTCATCAATTATAGTGATTTCCTTGCATCAGCTCCAGAAAATCAGAATATTCATGAGCTTTCTGCTCTGACTCAGACCTTCAGGAGCCATGAAATTTTCCTGTTGGGATGAGAGGAAGTGCTGTCGGTGGTTTTGGCAGCTGAATGAAACCAGAAATAGATAAGCAGGGTAGAGGGGCGATGTCCATTTGTCTGGTCTTATCATCCTGCTTTTAATTTGTGAAAGTTAAAGTTTAAAAAAATTATATTAAATGTACGATCCTTTTTAGAATTCACGGAGTACGTTGAGGAAGTGGTTTTGTTTTTGTGAGTTTGTTTAAACAAATGACTGAGGTTTTTGTTTTTCGCTGTGTCTGGCCAGGCAGCAATGCTACACTTTTTTAAATTCATGAAATACTGACCAGCGAGTCTGTTCTTTAGCACTCCTCTGCTTTTGTGATGGGAAGACAAGGAGGCAGACACCAATGGCGCCTCTTACAATGGAGGTTTGTTTGTTTATTTTTTAATTTAATGGAGGGATTGTAGATGGCTTAAAATTTCCTTGTGCCAGGACAGAGAAAGGGGGGGGGGGTGGGAGAATAATTAGCCCATTTTAAGCAACTTTAGCAATAGCCGATCCATAGGCATTAACTTTCGACAGCGACAGAAGCCTCTTTCTAGACCTCATCCTGTGATGTTTTAAACAAATTTAATTTTGTTTGATTAAAATCTTTCTTAAAGGCCGAAATTCGCTGAGGTCAGTTTTTCAAATTTTTTGGTTATATACTAATAAAGATGGCAAGTTATAATCTTCTGTTGAAATATGCAGGAAGCCTATCCTTCACCCCCTCCTTCCCTGAAATGCCAGGGCTCCCTTGCCTGTTCTGAGAGGTCCTTCTCCGGCACTCCTGCCTCGTACATCGTACACACCCTTCCATCCCGTGGTCCACTCAGCCGGAAGTATTCTTGTCTTCCTGATGTGTATCTTTTAGGACAGGAATCTTTACCTTGAATTCTTATCTACATGTACAACACCTGGGGTGTCTTCCAGACAGGTGCACTCAGGTTTTAAATGAACAAATATTTAATCCAGAAGAATTTATGAAAAAAAAAGGGGGGGGCTGTTTGTATTTTTTTTAAGCCATTGTTGTTAAACACCGTGTTTGGAGTGGTACGAATTCTGTGCTCTACCAATTTGTATGAATTATGCCATTTAAAGTAGAAATAATTAAGAAATATTTCAGTGCTAGGTTAAACACAGGAGTGAAGTTTCCACTTTTTTATGTAGTCAAATTCATTGCCTTTTGGTCCTTTGGGATGGTGCTGAATGACCCTGACAGAACTATAAGGCACAGAAATGAGCCTCATGCAAGTCTGAGAGCTGAGCTCCTGGCATTCAGTACTTCTGTTTATCATCATCTGTCTCCCTGTTAAGTCACAGCCTCTTGTGGTCCTCAGTCTCCTCATCAATGAAATATCGCTGATACCTTTCTATGACTTATGAAAGTAGGTTATGAGAACTACAGTAGAAAACTCTGTGTCATGTGCACGTGCACGGTACCTTACTGGTTAGAAGCACGGACCCTCGAGTCCTGTCGCTTCAGTTGGAATTTCTGCCTCTGCCTCCCGAAGCTCCTTGACTCCGGGCAAACCACTCTCTCTGTACTTGA
Organism: Lynx canadensis; assembly: GCF_007474595.2. Lineage (NCBI taxonomy): Eukaryota > Metazoa > Chordata > Mammalia > Carnivora > Felidae > Lynx > Lynx canadensis. The sequence goes on along the minus strand of NC_044308.2, from coordinate 16,837,623 downwards.
GACTATGGTTCAGAGGACGGGAAAATAGGCCCTCCCTCTCAGAGCTGTGGACGTTAAGTCAGCACATGCCAAGCACATGTAGCAGTGAGTGCCCCCACGTATGGTAGGTGACTTACTATTACGGATAACAAATGCTCATTTTTTTTCTTCTCATCTAGTACTTTGAGCTTTTACTTCTATTAGGGCCAAGAGACAGAGACAGAGACAGAGAATTGTTACCATTAAAAAAGTTGTAGTCTGCCGGGGTGTCTGGGTGTCTCAGTTGATTAAGTGTCCAACTTTGGCTCAGGTCATGATCTTGCAGTTTGTGGGTTCGAGCCCTGCGTTGGGCTCTATGCTGATAGCTCAGACCCTGGATCCTGCTTCAGATTCCATGTCTGTCTCTCTCTCTCTCTCTCTCTCTCTCTCTCTCTCTCTCTCTCCCCCCCCCCTTCTGCTCACCTCTGTCTCTCTCTCAAAAATAAATAAACATTAAAAATTTTTTTTTTAAGTTTTAGTTTGCCTAAAAGCAGATATGACCTAAAAGAAGGCTGGGGTTTGGTGTTGGATCAGATGATTCTTTGGTTATTCTCGGGGAAAACCAGCCAAGCCATGAGGCCAGAGGACTATCTTTCATTTTATTCCTCATCTCCCAAAAGTGGCTTCTCTGATTTTTCTCATTTTTCCTCCTTTTTAGGAGAGTCAAGGAGAGTAGTTTTTCATATTACTTTTGTCATCATTGTTATTTATTTGATAACAATTCACCATCAGAACATAAAACGCACTTACTTATCCTACAGGAAACTCCCTTCTGTTACGTATTTGCTTTCAATTCATGCTTTGTCTAATGCCAAAGAGAATTTGAGGCAGATTCTAATTAAAAGCCAAAAAAACAAAACAAAACAAAAAACCCAGATGACACGGGACCTGAATAGCCACATCAGCAAGAAAAGCACACCATACTAGAAGGACTATCGGTCTTCTTGGAATCTGGTTCCTCTGGGATTCTAGGCACAAAGAATTTCCTCAAGGCAAAGAGGAAATACAGTAAAATCTGCATATGTAGGTATACATACAAAGTCCCCATATACATCTTCTGTAAATTTCAAGGGCTTTGCTTTCGGAAAGTTTGCCTAAGTAGTAGTCCAGGGTTAAAGTACCACCTGACTCCACGTATGTATATCATGTCTCATGGAACCAATATACACTGCACAATATACACTGCGCCACCGTGGACCAGGCTCTGGACATGGCCCTGGGAACACAGTGATGAAAAAACATAGGATTCCTATCCCAGTGCACTGTGCACCAGTGGAGAAAGGAGCATTAAACATAGTTAAGTGTTTTTTTTTTTAATTGTAGTACTGCGCATACAAAATCTATCATCGTAACCATGTTTAAATATATGCTTCAGCGGCACTAAGTAAGTACGTTCCCAATGTTGTGCAACCATCACCACCAGGCATCTCCAGAACTGTTGTCTTGCACAACTGAAACTTTGCACCCATGAAACAATAACTCTTCCTCCTTCTTCCCTCCAGCAAAAATAATAATAATAATAATAATAATAATAATAATAACCATTAAAAATAAGTTTTTGATTGTGAATGTGGTCAGTGCTTTGAGAGACATGAAGCGGATGCTGTGTCTTAAAATGATAGGGCAGCAGGAAGGGCTCTTACCCAGAGATGGTGATGGGGAGAAGAAGTCTTTGGGGGTGAAGACAATCACCCAGCACTAAATGCTGCAGAGGCAGGTTGGGAGTGGGAAGAAGCGTAAGCCAAGCAGAAGGAACAGCATGCATCATGGGTCAGAGTCATGACAGGGTCTGCCTTCTTCAAGAAAGAAAAAGGAGCCAGGGTGGTTGGAGCAGGGGCCAGGCGGGTAAGAGGTTTTAGTTTTACTATGTGCATGGGTATTTGTGTATCCTTGCTGCGATTCAGTAAAATCTTCACCGTGCCCTGAAATACAGCACGGTCCGTCTGCAGCTTTTCAGTAACCTGGAGCACAAACTCATAGCCGCTTCTCAGAACTCCAGACTGTGCCTGCACCAGGAATTCACTAACACCCTTCCTGGCTGGATGAGCAAGTGCATTATCTTCCTTGATACGGGCCCAGAGCAGGGAGGTCTGAGGAGCAGGTGGTCGGCTTGCTCCTGGAAGCCTCCTTCCCATCCCAGTGGCCTGGAGCCGGTGGGATTAGGATGAAGGAATGTCCCTGTGGCATTGGCACCAGGGATCATTTCTGTGAAGCAAGAGCAGTAGGTTCTAGATAGGGAGGTGCAGGTGGCGTGAGAACTGGACAGTCTGACTGCTGCTCTAGCCAGCTGGCTGTCCTTCCCCTCCCTCCACGCGGAGAAGCCAGCCCGGGGTGCCTGTGCACAAAGCCAATGTTTTTTTCCAAACAGCTTGCACATGTTCTTGGTTGCAACGCAGAGGTCTAGCTGGTGGATCCTGGAAGAAATTCCTTTGACCTGGAAAATCATAATGGCAATTATTTTTACTTAGCCCCCAAGCGAGCCTCTGAGTGGTTCCTGTAGAGCCCCTACATTTGTGCAGCCTATGAACCTGAGAGCGGAAACTGGTTTGTTGAGCCCTTTGGAATAGTCGTAGCTCTGTCGGTTTATTTGAGCACTGATGACAGTTGGTGATACCTACCCAACCTTTGGCGACACTGTGTTATTATCACTTACCTCCACCTTACCCGGTAATTAACAAGGAGGATGCTTCTTCACCTCTTCACTGTTTGCAGGGAATTGTCTCATTGCCCTCCAGAAAGGAGCTTGTATATACCTTTGCTATAGAGAATCTTCATCCAACCCATGTAAAAGGTGAATAAAGTAATTTAGGAGAAAATTGTATTAGGAGGTTGGTTCTTTGTTTTTTGTTTTTTTTTGAAGACCTCTGTGAAGTTTTTTGAAACATAGAAAAAATTCTCTTTCTCATCTAAAAAGAGCTTACTGCCTGATGGAAGTTGAAGGTTTAACTTCCATGCTGTGGAAGCTTTCTTGGCAGGCTCTAGAAAGTAATTTGCCCCTGGCCCTCCCCAAACCTCCCCATCCCCCAGCCTGCAGCTTGAGGACTCTTCAAAATAGTAACCAAAACTACAACGAACCTTCAGATGATGATGTGTTAGGTAAGCTACTGCCCACCTTGCATTAAATGAGGATTATTTCAGAGCAAAGGGATTTAAGAACAGCAGTAAAAAACTGGAATTAGAATGCCAAGCCAATCTGAAATTTGTAATATTTTTATTTGTTCAAGCAGAGATAAAATCTGAAATATTTCTGAATCCTGTCTTAGTTTTTGTTTTTAAGAGAGATAGCAAGTGAGGGGAGGGGGAGGGAGGCAGAGTGAGAGAGAGAGAGAGAGAGAGAGAGGATCCTAAGCAAGCTCCAGGCTCAGCTCAGAGCCTGACTCAGGACTTGATCCCTTGACCCTGAGATCATGACCTGAGCCGAAATCGAGAGTTGGACGCTCAACCGACTGAGCTACCCTGGCATCTCTCTATTCTTTTTCTTTCTTGGCCACACAACTCTCCCCCAGAAGCGAAGTCTTGTGTGTATGCTGATACATGAAACCAATCGGAAACATGGTTCTTAGTGTCTTCCTTTGCCCTTCCCGGCAGGTGGTGGCCCATAAGGCCCATAAGACCAGGGGATTAGATAGAGGCCAGTGGGTCACAGAGTGAGACTCTCCCATGCACATGTCAGCTAAGTGGCAGATAGGTGGCAGAGGCAGGACTAGAGAACGCTAGGACCTATGGAAACCCTATTCACAGAGGACTTATGACATCCCAGGAAAAATACTACAGTTCCATGGTTTATCACATTTAATCTTGCACTGATTAGCACAAGGTGGTAGTATCTGTCTTACACACATAACTGAGTCCCTTTTCACACAACAGCCAATAAATGGCAAATGGCATATAAACTCACTTCTTTCCAACCCCACAGTCCACATTTTCCTCTAAGGCGAACATTGCCTCCTCTCTCATGCTGTGTCTCCAAAACAGAAGATGAACTTAAGCATCTCAAAATTTTAAACACTTGACTCTCTCTAAAACGATTTTTTTTTTTAAGTAGACAGACAGACAGACAGACATGACTTGGGCCCTTAAAAATGCGGCCAAGCTGGCATATAAATGGGTGTAGGCTGTTTCTAAATTGTTGCTTTAAATTTTGCCAACATAGCTTCTAGGCTGGTAGTTTTGTTTGTTTTTTCATATATTTTTGACACTATGTATGTGCAGAGGAATGTTACCCCTTGCCATAGTGTCCCTCCTCCCCGAAGGCAAGCAAGGGACATGAGGCCACATCATGGGATGTGCACCCAGAGGGCAATAGGGAGAGACTGAGGTAAGTGACAGTATTTGAGGGCTGGTTGATTTTTTGCATAGACTGTCTCACAAACATGTATTGACGCATTCATCTATAAACTGAGACACATTAGCGTTTCCCACTTTTTCCTGTTTGCTGTTTCTTCATTTTCGTGGATGCTTCTTTCAAAAATATGTCTAGTCTAGGACCCAATTAAAGATTTATCTTTAGATAAATAGATTTATATCTTCGATGTCCATCGTTGTCCAGTGTAAAGATTTGGAGGGAAATCCCAGATAAAGAAAATAGGATCACTGTCTGCTTTCCTCCCGGGGTTATTTTACATGTGTACTAATTTGCAGATTGTTTGTATCAAAAAAGCAAAACATGCCCCTTACAAAGGGGGGACAAGGGCGCGTGCCTGGCACACCTCTGCCCCTGTATGCACCGTAAGACTTGAAAGTGAGCCAGGATTCGAAAATATTGGATTGGGATAATGTTATTTTTTTAAACACCTGGCTAATTTAATATAAAGTGTTTACACTTCATTTTTCTGGCAGTGGATTTACTATGTAGGTGTGGAAGATTTCCTGTAAGTTTTGCAAGTTCCAGGGGAGGAAAGTTGCAATATGTACTCTCTGTGGTCACAGCCGCATGAAGGGTGATTTCTTAATCCCCTATTGTTACGGTGTATAGGTGAATGATGGGTATTGCAGACGGTGTCCTGGACTGTTGCAAGTTCACAGGTACAGGGACGAAAATAAGCAAGAGTGGTCTTTTTTAGGAATTCTGAATACGGAGTCTTGAAGAAAGATCATCTTTTCCCTAAAGGGGTGCTTGGGCCAGAATTGCCGGCTACTATATACCTCGTGGGTGAAGCGGATATTTTGAGCATGACTGAGCTTATTAAGAGCCTGAGGCGCTTCCTCTACCAGGGTTTAGAAATTTCAAAGGATGGGGGTTGGGGAGGAGGAATTATGGCAGGCATTTTAGAGAGGGCAGAGGAGGTTGGAAGCAACAGGTTCCAAGTGTATCTACTGTGCTCCTGCAGAGCGCTGGGTGGGCTGGGAATGTCAATTTAGGAAGATAAGGTCTGCCCACCTGCCAGACAGGAAAAAGTAGACTTGGGGGATGGGGTGGGGGAGTTCAGGCTTTAGTTATGTAGATGGAGGTGTGGTGCAATTGAGGTGGAAATACATTTAATAGGCTTTACTTAGGAGACCTCAGTTTGTGGAATGGGGGCTGGTGCATTTGAGAGGAAAATACCTTGAGTAGGCAGGTTCAGAAATGGAAAATGGGGGAAGATAATCTATTTCAAAACTTCCAACAGCAGGGCGCCTGGCTGGCGCTGTTGGTGAAGCACAGGACTCTTGCTCACGGTTGTGAGTTTGAGCCCCACGTTGAGCGTAGAGATCACTTTAAAAAAAAAAAAAACCCTTAAAAAAACCTAAAAAGAAAAAAAATTTTTTCCAACCGTGTCAAAGGAGATTTGTGCGTGGATTATCCCAAAAGGGGTCGTGTGGTTTTAAAGGTCTGAGAGATCCCTCTCTTTGCAGGAAAGTAGGGGGCTGGGAAGATCACATCACGGTGTGACAGGAGCCCTGGGCCAGGAGTTCTGGAGACCCCGGTACTGGGCCCAGCTGTCCAGTACCTCGTGATTGTTGTAGTCTCAAGCTGTCTGGGTCTCGCTTTCTTCGGGTGCCAAATGAAGATGAAAGCATTCGACTGGATGCACAGTTCCTGGGTTGCTTTCAGCTCCAGAAAAAAAAAAAAAAAAAAAAAAAAAAAAAGAGGGCTCTTTCCTTTGGGCATTCATCTCATTTCAGAGATGCTCCCAGCTCGCCTACGAAGCCAAACAAAGGAAAGCAGCCCCGACGGGGGTGGGGCGTGGCCTTAGGTGAGAGGTCCTCCTGGGTGAATGGGAAAGCTAGAAGCCTGTTCCCTCTCCAGAGCACTCCACTTAGCCAGCGTTGCACAGAGCCTGGCTCAGGCTGACTTCAGTCTTCACCCTGGGTTTCAGGTCACTCTGATTGTTTGCAAAACATGTTTTTTTTTTGTCCCTTGCCAGTACTTGTTCTCTCTGTGAGTAAAACGCAAACAGGTCCTGAGGGATGCTGTGCGCCAGTCTGCATTGCGCCAGGAGTGCACCCTGGCCTCTGCCCGGGGCTTGAGGATGCCCCAAGAACTCCCAGCTCCAGAGACAACAGTTGTGTTGACATCAGATCCTAGGAAGTTGCTACAGAGCTTATTCCTTTGAAGGAAAAAGAAAAGATCACTCTCTTAACCACTTCAGATCCTTATCTTTGGTGTATTCAAGTCCAGGATTTTAGATAGATTTTTTTGAAGGGCTTCATGCTTGAGATCACTCCTTTCCTTTCCTTCCCCCCCCCCTCCCTTTTTTAACCCACTTAGCCAGTTTGGGGCTTTACAGTGTTTAGGAAAGGGTTAAAAGTTGACTTGTGAAGCACAGTCAGGTGTTCTAAAAGTTGCTGTCTATTTTCTCAAGCAAGTAAACCTTATATACTCTCGTGGTATGGCGAACATGTGGCTTCACGGGTATGCTCATCCTCACTGGGGGAGCTTGAATGCAATTGGACCCCTTTGTGTTTATGAACTTTTTGTGCAACTTGCTTCAGTCTTCAGGCCAAGGATGGAATGAAAGAATGATTCTTGGACCGGTTTCCAAGTTTGCAGCCTCATTGGTGTTTTGCACGGTAGGGCTACCCTCCTTGTTTCTTTTAAAAATAAAATGAGCCCTAAAGTGTTAAGTTCTTCCATCTTTCAAAGAAAATTCCTTTGAAGCCTGAAAATCAGACTGTAGTATATAACAGAGAGTGTTTGGGAGGCAGTGAAAAAATGAGGAGGTGGGGTGGGAGAAAAGTTACTCAAACAGGAAGGGGAGAGGGACCCACCTCTCTGCCAGTGCACGCTGGGCTTACAGCACATCACCCCTTTGATCCTGGCCCAGGCGGTCATCCCTTGCCTGCGAGTAGCAGTGTCTGAAGGGGAAAGTCCCTGAACCTTCCACCTTGCTTTTCAGAGCTGACGGTAGGCTTTGCCATATTTTGCATCCCCTTCCAGCTTCCTTAGAGACCTAAGGGGATGTTGGGCCTGCAGCGATCCAATTCACTTTGGATAATACTCTGGGGAAAAGCCAAATATCCAAAATCAGAAGTGTACTAGATATTTAAAAAAAATTTTTTTTAATGTTCATTTATTTTTGAGAGAGAGACAGAGCATGAGTAGAGGAAGGGCAGAGAGAGGGAGACGCAGAATCTGAAGCAGTCTCCAGGCTGTGAGCTGTCAGTATAGAGCCCGACGCAGGGCTCGAACTCATGAACCTCAAGATTGTGACCTGAGCCTAAGTCGGCCGCTTAACCAACTGAGCCACCCAGGCGCTCCTGAAGTGTACTAGATATTTAATGGTTCAGAGATCAAATGACAACCTACTCTCGGAAGATTCCTAATTAACTGGAAAAAAAAGCAGAGGGCACCTGTGAGCCCATCTCCGTTGGGCATTTACAACTCAAACACACTCTTTCAACTGGCATTTTACACACAGGTTGCCTGTGTTGGCACTTCAGGTGAACCCAATTTTACCGATCACTTACAAAAAACAAAAACCAAGAAATTCAGCTATTAAGATTAAAATATTATTTTCATTTATTTTTTATTTTTTTAATGTTTATTTTTTTGAGAGACAGAGACAGAATGTGAGTGGGGGAGGGGCAGAGAGAGAGGGGGAGACACAGAATCCGAAGCAGCCTCCAGGCTCTGAGCTGTCAGCACAAAGCCCGACGCGGGGCTTGAACTCACAAACCGTGAGATCATGACCTGAGCCAAAGTCGGACGCTCAACTGACTGAGCCACCCAGGCACCCCTATAACTTTTTTTGTTAATGTTTATTTATTTTAGAGAGAGAGAGAGAATGTGAGCAGGGGAGGGGCAGAGAGAGAGGGAGACACAGAATCCCAAGCAGGCTCCAGGCTCTGAACTGTCAGCACAGAACCCCACGCCGGGGCTGGAACTCCTAAACCGTGAGACCATGACCTGAGCCAAAGTCAAACGCTTAACCAAATGAGCCACTCAGGCGCCCCTAAAATATTATTTTTAAAGTTGTATAAAGGATGGACTTAAACTTTGGAATCCATCAGTCAGCCTTTCCAAAGTATAGAGACAAGATTTTTCCCCATATGAAATTGACAAAATGATACTGTCCAATGGGACTGGATTTATGTTTACCAAGATAGGATTTTAGCACTTTTAATGCTTTCTGGCAAGGGCGATAAAGTTTTTAGCAAAACTACTGCCCCCGCCCCTCCACCATCCACAAAAATAAAAAACCAAACAAAATAAAATATAAACCAACAGAATTCTGTGGGAATGACAAGGTATTTTTGGTTCAGGTGTTTGTGTTTTTATTTTGGGCTTCTTTTTTGGGGGGGGTAATAATCTTTGCAAGGACATTACAACATTTCTACATTTGTATGTTTTTCTAAGGCACTTTTGAATCATCAACTAGATGAAATATAAGTTCCATGAATTTTTGTGGGCGTAGGTGTTCTGTGGTCCAGTTATCCAAAACTGGTTCTCCTAAGGTTTATGTGGTAATTCTGTGAACCAGCATGTAGGATCATCTGGGACACCCTGTTCCCCTCCTTTACTGATAACACAGGTTACTGTACTTGGGAAGTCCAGTGAATCTTTTTGTGGTTTTTCCACAGTAGTAAAAATACTTTAACTTCAGGAAGTGGGGTCAGCAATCAGATTAGATAATGGAAAAGAATAATGTGGTGTTGTAGCATAACATATACTCTAAAATATATGTTTACAAGTCTGAAAGTGTGCCACCAGGAAGGAACGCAATCAAAGGAGAAAGGAGCAAAGACTCTGGAGAGGTAAAAAAAAAAAAAAATGACTTAAAGTCTACTGTTATGACCCACGCTTCTCAAGTAGATGTAATTACAGAAGGGGGAAGCATTTTTCTCTCAAGCCACCTACATTTTTTTTTTTTTTTTCAAGGCACAGTAGTGTATTTAAAAAGCATATACAGGGGCACTTGGGTGGTTCAGTTGGTTAAGTGTCCAACTTCAGCTCAGGTCATGATATTGCAGTCCGTGAGTTCGAGCCCTGCATCGGGCTGTGTGCTGACAGCTCAGAGCCTGGAGCCTGCTTCAGATTCTGTGTTTCCCCCTCTCTCTGCCCCTCCCATGCTCATGCTCTCTTTCTCTGTCTCTCAATAATAAATAAACGTTAAAAAATAAAATAAAAAAAGAAAAGCATATACATCTTTAAGGGCTCAAATTTAAATAATTAGTAAAAAGTCAATCTTCCAAAGAAGAAAATGGTCCAAATCATTGAAAGACAGTTGAGACGTACGGTAAGTGGCCAAGAAATCAGGGGGAGGGAGGCAAAACCCCCAGCCTCACTGGCAGCCACAGCACTGAGATGAGATACGTATTTCCCCTTCTGACATTAGGAAAGAAAGAAAAATGGGTTTAGGGACCATTTTCCCCTTCCTTTTACAAAGAGGTAGGTACCGCTTTTGAGGCTGTGTCAAAGAATCTACTATGGTGTCTAGAAGCATTTTTGCAAAGAAGATCCTGAAAGGGCTTTGCAAAACTGTGAGGGCACAGACTAGGTGGGTAGCCTCTCCAAGGAGGCAGCTTTATTTGTTGACCGCCTGCGAAGAGGCCGTACCACGATGCATATGTGTGGACAGGTGTGCACGTACAAATGTAAATCCCAGACATACGACACAAATCTACCTCCATAGGTACTTCATGCATTTAACACTGTCTCCTGGTAAACGGTGCTCTGGTTGACCAAGTTGTATCCCAAACAGTGTGGGCTGGTCTCTAAATAGTAGTTTCCCCACAAGTGGCTACATTCAGTTAATGCATTTAAATTACGTTTACGTAAGTGTTTATGTATGTGGAACGGGGGGCTTTGGCCTGGCTGATTCCAGTACTGCACCTTTTGGACTTACAATTTCCACCAAAATAAATTGGAGGAAGTGGTATGTGAAGCCAAGCTGTACAGCACCGAGCTTCTAACAGGTATGTGTAATAAACAATGTATCAGTAGCATTGATACTTTGGTCAACACCAGTAAGGCAGGCAGTTGCCCAGAAATGGGCCCTAACACCGGTTTTAAGAGCTGTAGCCAAAACCACAAAGCTGGAGGCCTCTCCCTCGGAGCTTGGCCTCCACTTGGACAAAACAGCCCCCAATTTGTCCCTGCGGGACACAGGCCTGCCTTGTTAGGAAATCAGCAAAGTTTAGGAGCCCACAATACCTCACATAACTCTGTGTACAGTAAAAGAGTGTGGAAATAGGGCTGTAAGCACGAACAACCAGACAAGTTATAAATATAGAATACTCTCTCAATTCCACTTTAGTTAGTCATGGAGGGACAGTGTGAGTTTTATAAACTTATAAGGAATATACAAACAGTTCCACATTTAAAATAACTTGGAGTAATTTTTAAGTGTGTGAAAAGGATATTTTTTCCACCCTGTCCATTTAAGCATCTGTGACAGGCAGTAGTAAGTGATTGGTGCCTCTATGTGCTCGTGCCTGGCGGTCGCAGCACTGGGGAAGGGTTTCAAAAGAGTCACCCATTTGGCAGTGAAAGACTCAAAAAAAAGATGGAGGAGGTGGGGGGCGTGAGTTGTGTCTGAGGGAGAAGCTCCGTGTTCCCGCATGAAGAAGCAGACACAGGCCACCCTCGCCGCGGTCCTGCCTGGACCCCCGACATGTTCCCCCATTTCCTTGATCTTTTTTCCCCACTGAGTCTTGTCTGTGGTTCCCAAATTTGCATGTAGGCTTTGAATATGAGTTTGGAAGAAAGAATTTGGGGATGATTTTCAAGTACGTTAGGATGATTTGATTTCTTTTTTAAAGAATACTGTTTTATAAAAGTAAAGAGAGTGGGAAGGCAAATCTCCACTCCCCCCCTTAATATCTGACTTTATTCCTTTCCTTTTCCCTCACCCCCACCTAAGGAAAATTTTCTGTGATGCAGCGTCTCCATTTGCCAGGCATTTCTATAGAGATTAAGCCCATTGGTATATTTTATCCTCCGTCAGGCAGAGCAGGTAAGAGCGTCACAGATCCGGTGACCTCTCCCCCACAGATTAGATAGTGATTCCTCTTTTTTCTTAATATCAGAGAATGACACAATTTAGTCAAGTTGACAAGTATCATCTTTCTTCCTTTAGAACAAATCTAAACTGTGAATAGGTTCTGGGGTTCAGATCGGCCTCTCTACCAACCTCTCGATGGACCTGTGATTTCATCACTACATGTGAGGACTAAAGGCTAACTTACAAGGCTAATTTTGCCGCCTGTGGATCATGCAAGCAAAATTTCATAGAAAATAAAGGGAATGAAACACTGTCACAGGCCAAAATGTGGAGGAACCTTGAGAACGTTATGCTAAGTGAGAGAAGCTGTCCACAAAGGATCACACAGTGTCTGGTTCCATGTCCAGAATAGGCAAATTTGTGGAGACAGAGAGTAGATTAGCAATTGCCCAGGGCTGGAGAGGGGATTTGGGGGGTGGGGGGTGGGGGGGGAGGTAGGAGAGGTAGATGATGGGTACACAGTTTCTCTGTGGGGTGATGTCTGCACAATTGAGTGGAGATACTAAAAGTCATCAATTTGTACACTTTAAAGGGGTGAATTGTGTGTGAATTATATCTCAATAAAGTGGTTATAAAAAAAAAAAAGGTGTGAAGGAAGGGAAACAATCACATAACCCACAGTAACCCAAGCCAGCTCAGCGAGAACAGGATTCCTGATCTGCTTTGTGCTTTTCATGGTATATCCATTGTAATCTTACATTGTATCTTTGCTCTAATGGATGCGCTTTCTTTACTCTTCTTACTAGTTAGCTCTGGAAATTTTGACTTAATAATGGTGCTACCCAGAACTTTCCTCCTTCTGGATTCTGCGCTGCTTGTTTCCTTCGGCTTCTGTTTTCTCTGTTTTCTCAGTGCTCCTCCCAACACAACTTACCAGACCTTGGAGACTTAAGCAATCCAGTAGGCACTGTCTGGAGATGATTATTTCTTTTGCTCATTAATGAAATGTTCACGGGGCGCCTGGGTGGCTCAGTCGGTGGAACGTCCGACTTCAGCTCAGGTCATGATCTCACAGCTTGTGAGTTCGAGCCCCGCGTCGGGCTCTGTGCTGACAGCTCAGAGCCTGGAGCCTGCTTCTGATTCTGTGTCTCCCTCTCTCTCTGCCCCTCCCCTGCTCACACTCTGTCTCTCTCTCCCTCAAAAATAAATAAACATTAAAAAAATTTTTTTTTAATAAAAAAAAATGAAATGTTCACAGATGCTTTCAGTAGCCAGTATGAAATGTTCTCCCATACCTCCTGGCTTACCTTGTGTACTGAACAGTGAGGTCTAATCTTGGAGCTCAACTATTTTCTATTTCTTACTTCTTTAAGCCTTGATTATATGTGTTTATGAGCTGACCTAGAGGAAGGCACGGAACTTTTTTTTTTCCCCTTCCTCCTCCATGAGCACATTTTCAGTCTTGCTGAGACATATTAACTGGTGAAGGAAATGAAGTCTGGTTATCTAATTTCATGAGTTACACTTATTTGGGTGACGTGGGTTCTGCGGGTCACTGAGTCTCCCTGGGTCTTACTGGTCGGGCTTCCCGACAGCACAGTCATTTATATATAGTTGCATTTGCCCCACAGAATGTGTGCTAACTCAGTGCCCTCCATGATGGGAGCTGTTACTTCAGTATTGCAACTTAGCAGTGACATTTAATGGTACATCTGACAGGGCTCAGCCTTGCAAATTTGTGCTGGAAAAAATGTCCTTGAGGGTTCTATTTGCTATAATTCAATAAACAAAGAAGGCTTCGTGGGGACATGTTATCTCCGTAATATCACCTGGATGCTTGTGCCTTTTCCAGAGTGTCATGTTTCGTGGGTGTTGTCCTTCCTTCTGATGACGTGGTGTACCTCAGGGAGGAGAAAAAGGTGCTGGGACTTGGGATTTTTTTTCATGATGGATGCATGCTTAAAAAGAAAAGTGGCACAAGAACCATATCCTAGCCCTTTCCTTTTAGATGACACAGACTGGCTGAAACATAGTCCCGCTGTGGAACAGAGTGGGTGAAGAGGCTACCACCAACAGTCTGACAGATCTAGGTTTGAAGCCCAGCTTTACAGCCTAACAATTATTAAATTGTACATGAATAGCCCTGGACGGTGATTAAATCTCTGTGCCTCCATTTGGTCATCTACCCATGAGGATAATGATACTGACCCCATGTGATTATTAGGAAGATTAAATTAATGTATACAAGGTACTAGGTGTGTATTGTCAGGCCTGTGAAAATGCTCAGTGAAGGTCAACTTTATGTTAACAGAGAGTCCTGTATTTAGACCAAAATTGCATCCATATAAGAAAGACTCAAACAGGTATTTTTGATCTGAAAAAGAAGACAGGAGTTTTAGGCAAATAGTAGCTCAGAATGAGCTATCTCAGCACAATAATGATAGTTATTTCGGAGTTGCAGTGATCACCCCAAGCATACTGCCTTGGTCACAGAAGACCACCATTGGTCTTCTAGTCTCCTGGCATTCCACACTGTCCCATCTACTACCGCCGTGTTAAGAGTAGGTTTGGGGGCAGGTGTTGAGAAGCAGTGGTACTCATGTATGTTACGTGAGCTGTGACTGAGTAAAGCATTCAGAGGGAGGCCAGGATCACCGTGTTGGAATTTGGAGCCTGAGTATTTGAAAGTCTGACCTGTAAAGAAGAAAGCCTGTGCTTACCCTGAGTATCAGACACCCAATGGGGCCTGGGGAGAGTGCCAAGAAGGAGGAAAATGCACGCTCATTGGGTGTAAAGAAGAACTTAATCAAGGTTGGTGCTGTCTGGCCGTTGGAGTAGCACTTTCTCTAAGGTGAAGAACCCCCTAGACATTTGCAGAGAAGTGTCTGAGACAGGCATGGGATGAATGACCTCTAAACTTCCTTTCAGCTCTAAGGCTCTGTGCTTGGATGAAAGGGGTGAACGTGACCACAGTACTTGTCGCTTCTGAACTGGAGACAGATCTAATGGCCCTAGAAGCTTCTTGCACAAGGCTGCCTGCTGTTGCATGCCCCAGAGTGGACCCTTTAGATGGAGTGGAAGGTGCAAGAAGACAGTTAACAGGGAGGGAGTAGTAAGGAGAAGAAGTATGTAACTTCTTCCCCCCCTTACAAACCTCCGTATCTCAGAAAGTTCGTATGTTAACACAAGGATGCTTTGTCCAGGGGCCTTCCTGTTAGGAAAGAAGCAGACTCCAAACTGGGTCTTGAAAACCGCTTCAGATTGCAAAGAGGAACTCCTTGGTACACATTTGGGAGAAAATGAGGCTCACTGTGTTGACAGGTTCAGAAAGAACCTTCAGTGGGCACACTGAATGCTCTTGGATCCAACAGAGAAGACCGAGTATCTTCAGGAATCTAACCTGAATGCAATCAATGTTTTCTCTAGTACAGGAGGAGGTTTCTTTTGGCCTTAAGAGAAACATTGTTGCAAATGTGACTTTCTATGGGGAACCTTTTAAGTTGCCGGTTACCACGTGAACTTTCTTTTGCCACGGGTAACTGATTTGGCTTATTAGGACAGTCTTCCAGGCAGAAGCTTGTCTGCCAGTTGTTTTAAGCTCTGCTTGGGATTTCCAGGCAGTGGTTCTCCAGAGTTTTCCATTAGCCAGTTCTCAGGATGTCAAGAAACTTGATAGGTAGATTCTTCTTGTCTTCCTTTTGAGGAAATTGTGCTTTACTATAAATATGTGCGATATATACACACACACACACACACACACACACACACACACACACACACACATATATACACACACACACATACATATATATGTGTGTGTATATATATATATATATATGTATATGTATGTATAAACACACACACACAGGTATGTGTGTAGCTCATACATAGTTGTACCAGCTGTATTTTCGTTTTATTTCATGGCTTCTAAGCATTTTCCCATAAGCCTGCTTTTGACGCTAGCTGACTTGTTTAGAGAGCCCAGACTAATATACTGGGATAAAATGTAGCAGCTCTCCCTGAGCCAGGGAAGCCTTGATGTTCCTCACACTCTGCTCCCATTGATGGAGGTCTTTGCTTGGGGTGACGGGTGGGGAGGAGTATGCATGAGGATAAAAGGGAGGACAGATTGAAGATTATTTTACAGTGTGAGAGCATCTGGCATACACCAAGCAACACATCCCAAACTGAACTGATCTTTCTCTGTCCCTCCGAAAACAAAAGCTCGCCACACTTCCCACATTCTCCAGATGTATCTTCAAGCTGCCTGCTCTCCCCATCCGCATCACTGCCTCTTTGATCTGGACCACTGTCACGGCGCACGGTGATGGCAACCGTGACTCCGTGGGTCACCCGTCCTTTCTGTTTTCCATATAGCAGCCAGAGTGATCCTTCTAAAATGTACATCTGCTCATGTGACGCCCAGCTTAGAATCCTTAAATAGCATCCTTTTCCTCTTTAAGAGTACTCCAAACTCCTACTTGTGGGTTAAAAGGCCCTTCTCACCTCTCTCTAACTTGGGTCTCACCATCTTTCCTCTCTGTCTCCTGTACCCCTGCAGTCCCCAAAGCCTTGGTCAGTCACACATTCTTCCTGAGTCTGGTTCTCCTGGCCCACGTTCCCCATCAGTTCTGCCAGCACCCCCATGCACCTGCTAGCTCCTGCTGGCTTTTCAAGCTCCTGGCAGTCCCTTCTCCTGTAAAGCCCTCCTCACTGGTCCCTTGCTTGCCTCTCTTGGTACTCCCACTGCCTGTCCTCAGGGTGGGGAGCCCCAGGAGGGCTGGCTGTCCTGTGCTTGTGTGTCTACAGGACCAAGCCTAGGGCCTGGCTCCTAAGGCTGATATTTAACAGTCCAAAGGAGCCTTTCTCATCCCCTCACCTGTGGCTGAGTGCTCCCTGGAGGACAATGCTGACAGCCTTGAATGGATTTGGGCATTCAGCTCACCCAGCTGGCGTCCCTCCCCTCCCCCTGCTCACGATTCTATCTGATGGAGTCAAATCCTCCCCTAGCAGGACGAGAAAACCATAAAATTTCTCTTGCCCCTGCATGTCCCTTATGCACTTTGGAAATTAAAGTGTATTTTCCTGGAGTTAGCCGTGGCTCACCTTTATTCATAAGGATGCATGTCAGTCAGGAAAGGCATGTGTCACAGAGGGTAACCCAGAAATAATTAAGATGTCTCGAAACTAGCCTGTGTTTTGACTCAGAAGTTTGACCTCACTCGAACATCCATGAACTATTTCTATTCTTTGTCACAATTTTATCCCAAATAATTTCCAAAATGGCCCCCTTTCAATTTTTTGTTCTGTGAGAAGAGGTTGAGTTCTCCACCTTCAGTTCCAACCGAACACTTCATAATCGGTTTTAAAATGGCTTCTCTTTGGTAAAGATTGTTAAGGAACTGACTGGCAAAAACAAAAACAAATGTAAAAAACAAAAACAAAAACAAAACACTAAAAACTAGAAGGAACTTAATAAGTACAAGGACACCAGGGAGGGAAGAAGTTAAAGGCTGATATGTGACTTATTTGCTGCCCCCCAAAATGAAGGGAATGAGCTTTTAAATGCAACACCTCATCTTTATGTGGCTGTGACCCCAAATTAATCCTTTTAGTGGTTGGTGTGGGACATGTCGTTAGTTTTTCCAGCAGTTTAGATAGGCTTTTGTTTTTATTGTTGGTCATTCTGAGAATCCCAATGAATAGAAGGATCTCGTGGGCAAATAAATTGCTTTTCTCTCTGTGTGTTTGTTTATAGCAGCTTCCATTTTCCTCTTATTTTGAAAAGCTGAAATGCCTTTTAATCATGTTAGGTGTGCTCCTATTCATGAAAGCCAGGGAAGAGGCTCTCTTCTTTTTCTTCTACAGCTCCGTAATTGGAAATTTGGTAACTGTACTAAATTTTAAGTTTTGGCATTTGTGTGGAGCAGCCATCCATCTGCTGGCGAGACGCACTGCCCAGGGCTTTTCAAGAAATCCCTTAATAGTCCTAAACACTAATAATATTTATATACATTGAGAAGAGACAAAATTTACAGCAGGCTTCTGGGGCTGACTCCAGGACTCTCTAATCCTGAACTTCCTGAGTGTTCTCCTGCCTCCCAGAATCCTCTGATTGTGCTGCTGGGGGAACACCAGCTTCCGTCTCTGGAGCAGCCTCTTATTTAGAGTTTGTCCTCCAGAAGACAAGTGACCTCTCCTTTCTCCTCTGTCCCCATCACACCCCGTTTTTATTCCCCTAGAGTATTCAATATGTGGCGTGCAGTTTGGATCATGTAACACAAAGGAACCCCTTGATTTGTGATCCCTTTAAGAGGAATTGTTCTGCCTATAAATAACATGATTTTACCTAATTTAAGCTTTTCTGAAATTCCTTCTGAAGTAGCTCCCGTCGCTGAAACAAAACCCTAATTCCCCAGCCTGTGTGCTGCTTGTGGCAAGAACTGACTGACCGTGCCGCTCCATGTAATGCACTCCTTTGAAGGGTCTCGGTGGACCACTGCCCAGAGATGCTATTTCCACTGGAATGGGGAATGGAATGCAAAATAAAGCTGCAGATACTTTGTCAGGGTTTTTCTTTCTTTCTTTCTCATACTGGAAATGTGCAACATTTGCATTTGGGTATAACTGATTACCAGCCGGTGCACGGGGATATTTTTTCTATTGTTTTAAATGCTCTTGAGTTTTTAATACTATTTACTGTGAACGTCTGCTACTTAGGATTTTACGTAGCATTTTATTTAAATCATAAGCGAGGGAAAGGGGGTTTCGCGAGCAGATACTGGTCCCAGTTTCTGGGACTCAGGGGGTTTTTTATGTTTATTTTTGAGAGCGGGGGGTGGGGAGGGGGACAGAGGATCCTAAGTGGGCTCCAAGTTGACAGCAGTGAGCCCAACGCGAGGTTCGAACTCACAACCCGGGAGATCGTTACCTGAGCTGAAGTCAGATGCTCAACCGACAGCCACCCGGGTGCCCTTCATCTGTGTTATTCTTTATTCTCATCCTTATCATCTTTCATCTTGCAGCTCTAGCCTCAGTACCTCTTCAAAACCTTCCCTGGTTCCCAGGGCATGCCATGCACCTCCATTCGCCCCTGTACTCAGCTGCCATATTGTCCATTCCTTGAGGGCAACATCTGACACACAGGTGCAGCACGTTGCTAAATGAACACTTGCTAAACGGGTAGATAGCTAAAGGATAAATGGCCTTCTGTTCCTGTTACTAGTTTAAAAGACCTGAACCAAAGATACACAGTTTGTTTGTTCTTTAGATCTTGAGCCTTGAGGTTACCTCCATAATGGATATATTTGAAATTAAATAGTCTCTTAATCTATTTTATTATTAGATATGTTCATGTGTGAGAGCTGATGATAGAACCTGTGTGTGTGCGCGTATGCACGCACATGTCTGTGTGCATTTACTACAGATATGCAAGGCTTATAAATTCAAATTAGTGTTACCCTCTTCAAGATGATCTCCTTGGTAGACAATATTTGTATCTCAACATTTTAGGAACTCCTGTCTGTAATACATACTTTGTTGGTGTGCTTAGAGATAGTTACTTCTCGTTATTTGTTGGGTAGCTTAGTTTTTAGAAATAGCCAGAAGTCATTGAGGCAATCCTGGTAAACAAAAATGACATAAACCAACAAGAATGGTTTTCTTCTTTGCTTGTAAGTAGCTCTGAAGGTGTGCATCTCAGTTGGGATTTTTTCAGTTGGATCTAACGAATAGCAGGCACATAAATAAGATAAAAGTTTACTTCTCTCTCATCTGGAGAAGTCTAGAGGTAAGCAGTCCACGGTCATGAGGGACCAAGATCATTTTATCTTGTTCTACCTTCTTAATGGCCTACCTCATGGTCCAAGATGGCTGCTTGAGCTTGATGCATTGATCCTACATTCCAGCCAGCAAGGAGGGAGGGCATGCTCACTCTGTTTTAAGGAATCTTCCAGTAAGTTCTAGCCAAAAGGTTTTCTTACATCTCACTGGCTAGGACATATGTCACTTCTAGCTACAAGAGAGGCTAGGAGAGGTAATATCTAGATATATTTTGGGGGCAACATGCCCAATTAAAAACTCAAGGTTCTATTACCAAAATAGATGAAAAGAATAAATAACGGGAAGGCAACTTATCGTCTCTGCCAAAAGATGATTTCAAAGGAGACGCTTGCAAAATTATTTTAAGAAGCTCAACAGTATCCTGAGAATTTGTCCGTTTTCTTCAGAGGTGACAGTTTTTATTTGAATGTCCAAGTTCCAAAGTCCATTTTTAAATTCACCTATTTGAAGTAAGATAGGAACTCTTGGATGCAACTGGTAGGGTATAAATTGGCACAAACTTTCCAGAGCATAGTTTGACTTGGCACGGTCAATTCTGGAAATTGATCCTAAGGAAATAATTAAGGATTCTCATGAAGATTGCAGTGTTCATTGTAATAATAAAATGTTGGCAGTAAACAGAATGTCTCATAGTAGGAGACAGGTTATAACCTACACTATACTGTGAGATGCAATGCAGGTGTTAAGTGATTATGGAATCCACGGTATATTATGCCAAAAAATGGTTTCAGAATGGTTTGTTCTTTTTTTGTAGATATTTTTATGTACATGCACATGCGTAGGAAGGGACCTGGGAGGGGCGTGGGGGCGTTCCACATGAAGGTATTAATAAAGGGGGCATTTGAGGCAAATGGACTAGATCTCCTATATATTTTCATTTCTTAATTGTGATCTCTGATACTATTTTGAGTACATATTTTGATTATAAGGAAAAACAATAGAATTTTCACTAAGTAATATATGTCAGAGTCAATAATATACATATTTAAATAATTTTGTGTTGTTTCCCAGCTCAAGAAAAAGTAGGAGACATCTAATACAAACCAGATTTCATATTTTTGTTGATTTATATTTTATCTGCCAGTGAGGCTAACAGCCCCATGGAGTGTGATCATTACAGCATTGTTATGGAGACAAATGCTAGCTCATCTGCTTGGGACATGAATTGTGGATCTCTGGTTTTTAGACACTGCTTTCACTTAAGTTGAGCAGAGGGGCTCAAAGGAGAATGTTTCTAATACGCTGTGAATCCTCCGGACTCAGAGACACCGCCCACCCACCCTTTTTTTGTTGCTTTGTTTTGTTTTGTTTTTGTATTTGAGGAAAACAGTCAGACACAGGGTCCTCTCAGTTATATAATAGGTTAAGATACAGGAGTAAGTTAATACCATCATTTTTTGGAATCAGACCTTCGATATCCAAGCAGACACAAACTTCTCTAAAGCCATTTTGTAAACCTGAATAGTATCGTCTTTACTATATTCTAGGTTAATCATTTTTAAAGTAAATGATTTTTTAAACGATTTTAAGATACTCTTAATATCATAAATAATAAAATAATCTTTGAAATAACTATTTCTGCACACTGAGGCTTTTTAAGATATTCAAGGAATACATTCAAAATGCAGAATGAACAGCGCATAATGCTTTTTAAAGGAATAATACACCGTATTGTTCCCATAGGGCTACCACATTATCACATTGGCCTGGGGCAAACTTCTAATGTGGATATTACTACCCTCATTTTATAGATGAGAAAAGAGAGAGGGTCAAGGTCAGAGAAGCTAATGACTCATCAGGAGCAAACCGGCAGCAAATAGGAAAGGCTGGACTTTAAACCCGGTCTCCTGACTCCAAATACAGAGTATATTCTCCCTGCCTTGATGAAAGTGTGATTAGGGTCTGTAATACTGTCATTGCAAGTCAGTGGGGACTGCAGAGCGGGGCGGTCAGGTAGGTGGGTGGGTGGTAGGTTGTCAGAGAGATCCGGTGGGGATGGGGGGGGGGGGGGGGGGGGGGGCCGGCCACCATGCAGGCCAGGCCCGGAGGAGGCTGTCCAGCCCCTGCCAGTCTCACACGCTGTCCCTTCCGCCCCCACAGTGTGCCCGAGCGCGTGCGGGAAGCGGGCGTGCACGGATAGCAACGAGTGCTGTCACCCCGAGTGCCTGGGCAGCTGCAGCGCGCCGGACAACGACACGGCCTGCGTGGCCTGCAGGCATTACTACTACGCCGGCGTCTGCGTGCCCACCTGCCCGCCCAACACCTACCGCTTTGAGGGCTGGCGCTGCGTGGACCGCGACTTCTGCGCCAACATCCCCAGCGCCGAGAGCAGCGACTCCGAGGGGTTCGTGATCCATGACGGCGAGTGCATGCAGGAGTGCCCCTCGGGGTTCATCCGGAACGGGAGTCAGAGGTCAGTCCCGCAGTCCCCGCTTTCCCACCCCCACCTCCATCCACCCCCACCCACCACCCACCCCTGGGGAGCAGGGAGGTTGGCGCTGCCCTTGTTCCATCTGGGCGGTGGGAACCCTAGGAGGTTAAGAGCAATGGATCCACTTGAGAGGACAGGCGTAACTAAAATTTGGAGGAGATTCTAGGAGCAGTTGGACAATAGTAATAATAATGATAAATAATAATAATAATATAATAATAATAATAATAATAATAATAATAATAAATGGCTTGCATTTGTTGTGGAAGTGTACTGCCTGGCCATTTGAAATTAAGTACCTGACTTGCTGGCCTAGGTACGGCCTGGAGGTCACTCTCTCCCCTCCCTGCCCTTGCCAGGCTACCATCCAGGCCGTGCTGGGGTGTGGGGGAGACCTGGGAGGGCTGTAGACTTAGGATGGCCCTGCCCCACTTCCTGCCACTCGGCACAGGCCCAGTGAAGTCTTTGGGAGCACAGGTGGAAAGCCAAGCCAAGCCAAGCCAAGCCCTGACCAGCATCCCTGGGGCAGCCTGCAGGCCCAAAAGTCCGATAACACAAGCTCCATCCTGTGCCCACGCTAGCGGCACCAGACTAACCGGCAGCTTATAAAGTAACCTGTGTTTTCCATCAGCACCTGCTCCTCTCACTCGCTGGCTTCCTCCACCGTCACCTTCCCTCGTTTTTGTCCATCTCTCTCGTTTTCCTTCCTGAACGTGGGGACTTCACTTAGGAAGCAAAGAAGTTGTCCACAGCAGAGACCATCCCCCTCGTGCATGCCCACCGGGCTTCCATAAATTTGTTGTTGGCTTATGTTTTTCAAAAAGCAATAATAGCATTGTTGTAAAATAGGGAACTATAGCCCTGGAATCAAAAGAAGACTAGGGATATGGGGTTGTTCTTCCCTCCTGTTAGAGCAGAGGACTTTTAGGGAAGAATAGTTCAGTTGCAGTGGGCAAATGCTTCCTTCATGATTAGCTTAGCACCAGGAGACCCTTATGTGCCTGGGTTCTGTAGCAATCTTCTGCAAGTAAAAAATACTATTAGAAAAGTAAACACTAATTTTGAATGTGCAACTCACCTGCTTTTTGCTGCAGTCTATTTCTGGTAACTGCATCAAGCAGTTTTATTTATTTATTTTGAGAGAGAAAGAGCACCCATGCACAAGCTGGCGGGGGGCGGGGGTGGTTGGGGGTGCGGGCCAAGAGAGAGAAGAGAGCAAGAATCCCAGAAGGCTCCGCACTGTCACTGCAGAACCAGACACGGGGCTCGAACCCATGAACCGTGAGCTCAGGATGGGAGCCTAAACGAAGAGTTGAACACTTAACCCACTGAACCACCCAGGCACCCCTCAAGCAAGTCTTTCGAAAAGGGGATTGTGTATTCCAGTGTAATATTTGGAGGTGTGGCTTATACCCTAGGCTTAATTTCAAAACAAAGCTAGAACTGACATGATTTCATAATATTAGACATAGAACAGCTTTTCACCTGTTATAATGGCTTTAACTAAAAGATAGTGTGCCAGGGACTCACAATGAGCTCTAAAGTGTACATATTCCACCCAGAATTAAGTCTACCACATTTTATTCCCCTTTTATTTATTGGCAGACTTAGAACTCAGGAGGGCTTTCCCAGTGCCCTGGGCAATGCCTAGAACCCACATGAGGCACAGCTATGCTTCCTCCGTGGGAGTGGGAATGGAGATAGGGCAGCTGGTGCAAGAACTGGGGGTGGCACCATCTTTGTCCTCGGGGTACCCCGTCCTGCAATGTAGTGCGCCAGAAGGAAGGGAGTGCTAAGCATTTCAACAGTGTTGTTTCTCCCACTGCAGTGCGTTTTCAAAGAATCGAGCTGTTATTTTCCCTACCAGCCCTTATAGTCTGTTCAGAGCTACAGATATACCTCTTCTATTTTAAGATAAAACACCGTCAAGAAAGAATAAATACCCCTCTCAGCCTTTAAGGCCTATTTGACACTGAGTTTAAAATATTTATTAATGCTGTTTATACCCTCTCCGTACCAGAATGGATTCAAGGAAGCTTAATCTATAAACATGTAATCAGAGCACTTCCTTAGAAAAACATTTTTAAAGTGCTAGATGATTCCTAGACAGTTTAGCAAAGGTGTTTGGTTCAGAAATTGCTATTTGAATAAAACGTCAGGGAAAACTAAACATACACTTAACACGCGACCCTAGAAGTTATACTACTGGACATTCATCCCGGAGAAATGAAAACATACGTCCACAGAACAACAGGTACACAGTTGTTCATAGCAGTTTCATTTGTAATAGCCAAAGACTGAAAACAACTTAGATGTTCCACAGTAGGTAAATGGTTAAGCACACTGTGTTACATGCATACCGTGGAGGAATAATTCAGCAATATAAGGGAGCAGAGTGTTGAAATACACGACAACTTGGATAGATCTCAAGGACGTTATGCTGTGTGTCAGAAGGTCTCATACTATGCCAGAGACTCATATGCCAGTCTCAAAAGGTCACATACTATGTAACTCCATTTATATAACAGTGTCAAAAATGACAAAATTCCCGTGATGGAGAACAGATCGGTGGTCACCAGGAAGGAGTTAGGGAAATGAGGACAGGGTGGCTGTATGGGAGAGCTTGGTGAAGTACGTCTGTAACTTGACTGCATGAAGATCACACAAGATATAAGATGACACACACAGAATTATAGGTACACTGTAGCAGTGTTAATTACCTGGTTTTGCTATTGCATTATTATTATAGAAGATGTAACCTTTAGGGGAAACTAGGTGAGGGGTCCAGGAGACCTTTCTGTACTCTATAACTTTCTGTGAATCTGTAATTATTTCAGGAAAAAAAAAAAAAGGTTTTTGAAAGGGAGGGTGGGTGTATTATATGGTGTGTAGGTGAGTTAGAAGTAATAAAAGACCAACAAAAAGAGCTGAAGGGAAGCTACTACCCACGGTAGAAGTAAGAATGTTGTGTGTGATGTTACAGGAAAGAGAAATCTGCCTTTCTGGGGTTGGCCCAGCTCCTTGGAAAACGTTGCCTGGCATTCTCCTGACATGAAATGGGAAAAGAACAGGGAAATTTTGCTTACCTATGAGCTTATAAACAAAACAAACTCCTGCGCCATTGCCTTAGATATGCAGGAAAGTTCCATTAAAAAAAAAAAAAAAGACTTTCATGAGAAGAGAGTTACAACTGCTTTCTTGAATGTTTTTTACTTACCTTCATGAAGTTGAAAAGACCATTCAAGAACAACACTGGAAATACACCTGGCTCATCAGTTCACCATTCTGTTTATTACACACATGTTCCATAAGGTTGTACCTTTTATTTTGTTTGGAAATCAACCCACTTTGATCCCGGGTCTGTGGTTCAGCAACCTGATGAGCATTTTGTCCGCTGTTTCTTAAACAACCGTAGGTGATCAGAAGTGCCAGTCTCACTCACTGATCCCTGAATCTTGGTGGTTAGCAGCATGTTTGGGATAGCGTTTGAAACAGGAGTTCATTACAAAGTAGTGCAAGTTCCTCGCTTTCATCGCGTGTACAGCGGAGAAAACCACCCAGATCCATTTATAAGTTGCTGCAAAACACCATCCAGACATAATTTCATTTGTGCTTTAGCAAGAAAATGATGGATCTGTGCTATTCCACATGCCTTTGGGAATCCCTCACTGGGTTTGGTTGGGAGGCGGGCCTCGAGAGTTAGTCTCCCCTTTGTGGCGGAGACACCGCTGGCCCTGTGCTCTCCCTGTGCAGTCTCCCAGGCTGTGCCAGGGAAGGCCACAACATCGGAGAGCGGCCCCATTTTCCACAGGAGCCACCAGCGAATGTGTCCTTTCTTCCAGGCTGTTTTCTCCCACATGGAACCAGCTGGCTCCCCAGCCGATAGGATGCCTCAAGGGTGCACCACATACTTTGTCTGGAAACAAGAGGCACGCTTTTCCTTTGTAGGCACTTTCTCCTTTTGGTTGCAACTTGAGTGGCTTATCCTGGGTGGCTTAGGGATGAGATGTGGCGTGCTCACTTACGTGCTTCAGAACCGTTGCATTTTGTAACATGTGCCGCAAAAACAACCAGAATAAAAGCGTACCTTCGTGATTTTTTTTTTTTTTTTTTTTTTAATGCACGGAGCCTGACTCAGTTCTCTTCGTTGATTCTTTATCTTCAACAGCATGTACTGCATCCCTTGTGAAGGTCCTTGCCCCAAGGTGTGCGAGGAGGAGAAGAAAACAAAGACCATTGATTCTGTTACCTCTGCTCAAATGCTCCAAGGATGCACCATCTTCAAGGGCAATCTGCTCATTAATATCCGCCGAGGCAGTAAGTATTCCATCCCCCCGGAAGAGATGGCTGGATCCCTTGGTTTCCTTTTGTTGATGGCTTTCCTTCCCATCCGTGCCTCCCAACTGCAGTACGGGCCTAGAAAAACAACATGGTGTATAAGCCTCGTGCCCAACACCTGTTTTTTGAGTTTCCCTTCAAGATAAAAAAACAGATTGAAAGGCAGTCTGTTTTTTAGCCGTGGGCTCAGTGTCAATTCACGCTGTGGGTCGCCACTCGTCTTTCTGTTAGTCCCATCGCCCCTGCAGGAGATGCAGGTCCCAACACACACAAGCCCCAGAAGAGGCTGGTAGACCGAAGGTATGACTCTGCAGCCTGCAGCTGGAGCGGGATCACGTGGCTCCAAGTCCAAAGAGTTTTGGTTACTTGAATGTATTGAGGAGACTGAGCAAAGAGAAGAGTTTAATGATACCACTTTGAAATTTTATTGAGTCCAAAGAGTGGTTAATCTCCTAATTTAGTTTGGAGAGCCGGAAAAAAAAAAAAAAATACAAGTGTGTGTCATCAAAGCTTCAATCTTCACCCCTGTAAGATTGCCATCATTTGGAGTAGATGGCATTCCTGGTAATTGCATGTGTGCAGAAGCATTACTCATGGACTTATTCTGTGATATTTTCGTTTCTGATCTTCAGCTGACAATGGCTTCTAGCCTTAAATTCTCCATCACTGGGACCACTCAGTCAAGGTACTGATGATCGTTGCCTACACTAGAATAAAAGTAGTAAGAACACCTCGAGGTTCCCTAAATCCTTTTGGGGAGAAATCTTTACAGATGGAGGAAAAAAAAAAAAGACTGATTGATTTATTCTGTGACTTTACTTGTCCTTAATACTGTGTGTTCGGTGAGTGAGCGGAGCTCTTATGGTTTCTAGATAGCAGAGACATGTTTATGCTCAGTCCATTTGGAGTTTTTGAAACCCCTGATTTTTCATAACACTTTTGACACAACCACCACAGAGATAGCTTGGCATCTCTGGCTAGAATCTTCTTACTCTTAAGGTGCTTCTAAAGCTTTATTCCTTTGGCTCTTACTAGATTTCTTAATTTTTGAAAACATGTCCTTATCCCTAGAACATACCCTTTAAGTACCAAACCTTCTTCTTCTTTTTTTTTTTTTTAAATGTTCATATCAGGCATGCATCCCGCCCCACATTTAAAATTCAGGATCTTTTCCTTGAAATATCAACTGCAGGCAACTTCCTGTGTTTATAACAAGATTACAGGAAATACACCATTGGTATGTTGTTTTCACATAGGTAGTAGTAGCAGCTCTTTCTCCAACTATTCTCTCGTTATGAAAAATCATACGTGTGCGTTATAAAAACCCTCAGAAAAAAATCGTGTGTGTTATAAAAAACCCTCAGAAAAAAAAATCATGTGTGCGTTATAAACACACTCAGAAAAAAATCATATGTGTGCATTATAAAAAACACTTAGAGAAAAATCATGTGTGCGTTATGAAAACGCTCAGAAAAAAATCATATGTGCATTATACAAAACACTTAGAGAAAAATCATATGTGTGCATTATAAAAACAGAAGCACAGAAACGAATTTTTAAACATCACCAGCAGATAACCATCATTAACATTTTGGTGTGTTTTCTTCCAATCTTAGTAAGATGGACCCTTTAAATATAGATCCCTGTATCTTAGGAACTAGAAATGCAGCAAAGGCAGTTCCTAATGAGACCGAGAAAACGTTGTTTATTTAGTCATGCCCTTGTACTGTGGAGGCAGCACTGTCTGTTGACAGAGCGTATTAAAAGACATTCCCCAGATTTGTCAGCCTTCGCTAATTGGCAGTCTGGTATTTATGATTTTACATTCTGTTAATCAGCCCGGGAGCTATGGTACCCAGCCTTCTAGAGAGTCTCCTTCCCCTGACTCTGTGGGGCCCTGTCCCAGGAGAGGTTGTTCAAAGTCAAGCCCAGGGAAGTACGTTTTTGACAGGGATGGCAAGTTCCTGCACCAGCGGCCTGAGCCTCTCAGTGGCACCACGACCTGCCACGGAATCGTTCTCCAAACACGTTTGTGGGAAGCCGAGTGTGGCATCCTCATGCTTCGCGAACGCTTGCTAACGCGGCCCCCCTCTTCGTGCAGATAACATTGCCTCGGAGCTGGAGAACTTCATGGGACTCATCGAGGTGGTGACAGGCTACGTGAAGATCCGCCATTCCCACGCCTTGGTCTCCTTGTCCTTCCTCAAAAACCTTCGCCAGATCTTAGGAGAGGAGCAGCTGGAGGGGTAAGTGCTCCAAATGTCATGAGCCGACATCCTCCTTTTACAAAAGAAGCAGCATGCTTTTAAGACTCTGCGTTACTAAGGTGAGGGCCCTTTCTTGTTAGGAGGAAGCGAAGGTATTGCGGGTCCGACGCTACCTGCGAGATGGCCCATGTCCTCAGGTGGGGTCTCACAGACGCATGACTCCATCCGCGGGACGTTGCTGTTTTGGAAAAGTGTGTTGTAATCCGTCGATCACGGGCTGCGTGTCTACAAGACAGGGGTGCTGGTGGGGACCCTCTGTGCCAAAAGCAATAGAAATAGGTCCAAGGTGCTTACTCATCATTTACATGACTCTTAGCTACCTCAGGATGCTACACACTGTGGAAAACCATTCTGTCTTTTAAAATACAGTTGACCCTTGGTTTGAACAATGTGGTTTGAATCACGCGGGTGCCCTTATACACGGTTTTGTTTGGATAAATACAGTGCAGTACTGTAAATGTTATTTTCCTTATAATTTTTTAACTAACATCTTCCCCAGCTGACTCTGGTGTAGGGGCACAGTATATAACACATATAATATATGAAATATGTGTTAATCAATTGTTGATAGGACGACTTCTGGTCAACAGTAGACTGTTAGTAGATAAGTGTGGGGAATGTCAAAAATTACGTGTGCGTTGGTGGCTATGCAGAGTGCAGCACCCTAACCCCCACGTTGGTCATGGATAAACTATATACGGGAACGTAAGCGATCTGGAGGAGTCTGGGTAGTTCATTTTGTTACACGGAAATCATGAGTCACAAAATTGTTTTATCAATTAGCCTACAGGATTTACGCTACTGGTAGAATTTTTTGCCTTCTGCAGAAGTATGCTTTGTGATCGGGGCTTTTAAACTATCTGGAGGCTGGGGCGCCTGGGTGGCGCAGTCAGTTAAGCGTCCGACTTCAGCCAGGTCACCATCTCGCGGTCCGTGAGTTCGAGCCCCGCGTCGGGCTCTGGGCTGATGGCTCAGAGCCTGGAGCCTGTTTCCGATTCTGTGTCTCCCTCTCTCTCTGCCCCTCCCCCGTTCATACTCTGTCTCTCTCTGTCCCAAAAATAAATAAACGTTGAAAAAAAAAAATTTAAACTAGCTGGAGGCTTTTCGCTACCAGGTAAACAAGAGTTGATGTTTCTTGCTACGGTTTCTTTCTAGAAGTTAGCCTGCGTGTACCTCTGCATACATACCTTTCTCTTCATACTCCCTTTCAATACAACTCTTGCCCGGCTTTAAGCTTTGCAATAAAAGGAGACATTCATTAAAGAGCGAATTCCTTCCAAAGAGAATTTGGGGAAATCATTTAGGAAAGAAAGAGGTGGGAAGGTCATGGGAAAGGTTGTCCTTGCTGATTTATCTGCCCCGACTGGATAGAGTTACCCCATAAGGGTTTCTTTATAGCCTCCCTGCTTTTCTCAGACTAACTCTTGGTCAGTCTTAAATTCTTAAAATTCCATCATCTGATACAGCTAAAGAGAGAGGGCAGCCCTTCATTCCATCCTGGAAAAGCACACTGTCCTCCCCACTGGGAACACTGATTCTCGAGGAAAAAAAAAACTTTCTTTCTCCCCACAAATCCAAGAAGGCTGCCACTGTGCCCCACAGTGTCCCAAGTCACTTGTACATCAAGCTGGGGCTCTGCCATTTTGGGGTGCTGGCTACTTTTTTTACATGAAATCTTAGAGTGAAGTTTAGCACAGCTCTTTTTCTCTCCAGGTTTGTGTTTCTGGGATCCCTCGTGTTGGTAAGCACTTTTCCTTTGGCAGGTCGGTATCAGCAACTTTTCCTGCTGCTTAAAGATACACATTCCTCCCCTCCCCCAGGCTGAACAAGTGATATACATAGAGATGAAAGCTGGGAGGAGAGTGTAATTTTTATTAGGAATGGTTATACGAGGGGATTACCTTTCAGTCGTGTGGCCACTGAAAAGTATGATGCCCTTAAAGGCAGCTGAGAACTAAGACTGATTTTTATTTGTAGGGATGTAGATGACACATTTCTGACTGCCTGAAGTTTGTATAGAACCTGAAGTCCCGGAGGGGGCTCTTTAAAGGATGCCTGTCATTGCTCAGGTTTTTGGGACTCCTCCAGGCTCCAGGATGCTTCAGGCCCCCACCTGCTATTAACGTTTTCGATGACAAGGGAGGGCAGATGGGGCTGTGAGTTTTCACATCCCACTGCTGATCAGTGGCCCTTGTAAGCTCCGAGGATGCTGGGCTTCCAGCCTTTAATTCCTATGTGCTGCTTCTTGGAGTCTGTCTCTCTGTCTCTTTCCCTCTTTCTCTCTCTCTCTCTAAAGTAGAGAGACTACTACTTTAGAGAGAGAGAGAAACCATGAGCAGGGAGGAAGAGAGAGAGAATCTTAAGCAGACTCCTTGCTCAGCTCAGAGCCTGAGGCAGGGCTTGATCCCACAACCCCAGGACCCTGAACCAAAAATGAACAGTTGGGTGCTTAACTGACGTAGCCACCCGGGCGCTCCTTGGGGGTTCTCTCTTTAGCTGGGGTGCTTGAGACTCTTGCCTGTCTTGGTGAGAGTTGCGTTCTCTCATGGGCCTTCCCCACCCATGACCAAAAAAGGTTTAGGTCATCGTCACTTGTGATGAACGCCCCTACAGCTCTTTGCACCAGGTGTGCCCACCAGCAACAACTCAATTCTTTGTTTTGCATCCTGAAACTTAGGAAGAGCGTTCGTTCCAGCCCTTCACCAGCTCTCCCCACCCCTGCAAGGAGGGAAGAGTCAGAGAGAGGCAGAGAAGAAAGGAATATGATAAAAATAAATACCAACAACAGTGCAGAAGCAGAACTTGCAAGGTGCTCCCAGGGAAGGGAAAGGAATGTGCCACGGGCATGAGAAAGAGGCAGATAATCTGATTACAAAGATCCCAGGGTGGCATTTGACATGGGCCTCGAAGTGTTTCCAGAAACACTCAGAAAGCAGAAGGTGAAGAGGGCAGTTCAGGATAGGGCAGCAACCGCAAAGGCGGCGAGTTGGGGCATCCTGGGACCTGTTTGGCAAATAATGCTGGAGAGGTAGGTGGTATTAGAATTACGTAAGGTGTTATGCACCCAGGCGTGGAGGTTATAATTTAGGTAAACGATGGAATGTATTCTTTCGAGCCCGAGGAGAGTTAGCAGAGCGGCCTGGACATTTCGTTTCTGTGCGCCTTTGGTTTAAGCCAAGATAATTTTTATCCCAGTGCTTTCCCAACTTTGCGACACGTTAGAATCCTCTTGGGTGGGGACAGGTAAAAGAAAAATCCCAGTAGCCCAAGTGGCACTCCCAGTGTGGTCAGGATGTTTGGGGGTGGGATCCAGGCGCCAACGATTTTCTTAAGAATCCGAGGTGATTTCACTGTGTAGCCACAATTGGATACCATTGCTGTGTCCTGTCATTTTTCTCCTCAATGTGTGCCTCCTCAAAGCACTTTACCTCTTTTCCTAAATATCTTCTTGTCACACTACTGCCTTAAAAGACATTTTTCTTGAACTTCTGTAGCTGACAAGAACACTAATAAGTGCCACCATTTGGCTCAATGGAAGTTTCATAGCATTTTGTTTGGATGGAGAGCAGACAAATCCATAGCGCAGGGATCCTTCTATCTGAAGACCTTGGCTTTCCAGACTGGAACTGAGATCTACCTCCAAGTCCCTTGCGCAACCCAGACCACTGAGTCAAGTGCAGAACATGAAGCTCAAGCATTTTACCTGGAGTGGAGCTCGAGTCTGTATTCCAAGCGAGCCGATTTTGTAATCTGATTTCCAGGGCAGCGAAAGATGTGGGCAGAATCACATCTGAACAGGCAGCAAGGTACTTGGTGGCTGGAAGAACAGGGCCCGACAGCATGAGGCAGTCATCAGTCTGTCCGAAAGCACTCAGACCTCCAGGTTTCCTCGAGGACGTGACTCAGGCTGCGTACTGTGATGTGTTTCTAGACTAATAGCCTTAGACATTAAGAAATCAAGGTTTTTCTGCTACTTAAGAAGGAAATGGGTCTTGTAATACACACGTATAAGATTTATATAAAATGACTAATTTTTAAGCCCTGGAATAGAAAACAATATTTCTGCTATCTTGACAGTTCCTTCATTTGGACACCCTTATTTTTTTATGGCATCAGACAAATGAGGAGTTAGAATTTCAGATTCTTTGGTGCCCAAGGATTGTTGCTCCAAAAAGCATAAAAGCAGATGCAGGTAGCAGGGGATATAAGAATTGAAAACCGGGGCGCCTGGGTGGCGCAGTCGGTTAAGCGTCCGACTTCAGCCAGGTCACGATCTCGCGGTCCGGGAGTTCGAGCCCTGCGTCAGGCTCTGGGCTGATGGCTCGGAGCCTGGAGCCTGTTTCCGATTCTGTGTCTCCCTCTCTCTCTGCCCCTCCCCCGTTCATGCTCTGTCTCTCTCTGTCCCAAAAATAAATAAACGTTGAAAAAATAAATAAATAAATAAATAAGTAAGTAAATAAATAAATAAATAAAAGAATTGAAAACCTTGGGTGCCTTCAGGCATCTCTGTGCTCACTGTCCTACCACTTGACTTTGCAAAACTTGGCGCTTCATCCTGCCTTCCTGCAACTCTCAGATTAGGCTGCAACAGGGCTGTGGGGACTTTTAAAAATAAAGACTCAACCATGTGACTCAGCAATTCCAGGCTCTACCCAGTATCTTCCCAAGAGAAATGAAAACGTGCCCACACAAGACCTGAATGTGAATGTTCCTAACAGGATTATTCATGATAGCCCACCCCCCACCTCAAAAAAACAAAAACAAAAACAAAAAAACACTGGAAACAGTCCACATGTCCATCAACAGATGAGTGGATAAACTAACTGTGGCACAATGGAATACTATTCAACAATAATATAACAACATGGGTAACCCTCAGAAACATTGAGCTAAGTGGGAAAAAAGCCAGACACAAAAGGCTGCACATTACGTGATTCCATTAGTTTCTACAAAAAACAAAACTGTGGAGACGGCAAGCAGATTGGTGAAGGCTGGGGGTAGGGGCAGAGACTGACCAGCGTTGGCAGGGAGGGAACTTTGACATCGTGGAAATATTCCGAAACTGCATTGTGGTGATGGTTGGACAGCTGTATAAATTTATGAAGCTCACGGCTCTGTACACTTATGATGGGTACAGTTTTTGGTAGGTAAATTCTATCTCAGTAAAGCTATTTAGAAAACAATCAAAGGGGAAACATGTTCTGAGTTTCTGTCTGGTGCCTAGTGGCACTTGAATATAAATGCCCGCCCTTGCTGAGCCCCCAAGGTTGGTGCAAATATCGGATTTGGGGGAGATTGGATGTGGTGTAAAGCCGCATCTGTGAAAAGGCCAAATCCTGTATCTGTTGCAGATTGCTAGGATGCTGGAGACGGTCCTCGTGTGCTGGATTCTGATGCCCCCTAGAGACAGCCGGAAAGAGTCTATGGTTTCTCCGAGAAATGAAAGGGAATGATCAGCTGTGTATTTGCAGATTTTTTTTTTTTCAATTTGTCAGTAAGGGCTGAAAGGCAGGAATATCCCTTCCACCCCCGTAGTTTGAACTCCTAGCCCTCAATCCCCTTTTTCCCACCCTGGGAGAAGCCAAATAAGACACTGCCTAGAGTTGTTGCTTAGTGAGCGGTAGAGATGATGCTCAGACCCTGATGTTTGGATTCTCCAATGCAGTGCTCTAAACACTGGCCCTGGAGCTGTCTTCTGTGCACCATGCAGATTCCCAGCCCTTTCGCTTTCCTTTGCTTCCACATCCTTCCTGCCCTTCATCAGAGCAGGTGGGGAGGTGGTCGTTATTGGTTACTCAAGGAAGACAGCCCCAAGACTGGAGCCATGAATCAAACACCTGAGTGTCTAGTATATACCAGGTATTTAGAATATATCAATACAGTTAGGGGCGCCTGGGTGGCTCAGTTGGTTGAGTGTCCGACTTCGGCTCAGGTCATGATCTCACAGTCCGTGGGTTTGAGCCCCACGTTGGGCTCTGTGCTGACAGGTTGGAGCCTGGAGCCTGCTTCAGATTCCGTGCCTCCCTCTCTCTCTGCCCCTCCGCTGCTCGTTCTCTCTCTCTCTCTCTCTCTCTCTCTCTCTCTCTCTCTCAAAAATAAACATTACAAAAGAATATAAATCAATACAGATAATATACAGGTATCCTCAAGGAAATGATGGATTGCTTGCAACCCACCTGAATTGGTCTACATTTTGTCTGATGGGGCCCACCCAAGTACAGAAACAAACATCTTTTGCCACACAAGGAGGGCTGGGAGTCAGGATATCAATACCTATAAAACCCGGGCATCTGTGTGAGCTACAGAAAAATAAACAACTTAATTTTTTTTTATATATTCTATGAATGTAAAGGCAGTAAGCTTAGAAACAATTAGGAAATCACATTGATTAATTGACAATTGACGTATATAGCCATTTCCTTTAGGAAACAATGAAAATCTGTGTGTGTGTGTGTGCCTGTGTGTATAAATGTGCAGGCAAGTCTCTCTGCCTTGTACCATCTCTTAATTGTCACCTAATCATGGGAGGGAAGTTTGGGGTGGAGCCAGGCCCCAACCTGGGGTTGGAGAAACAAGAACACTATTGACAGGCAGCTCCTGATGGCTTGGTTATTATTTTGACGAGGGTTTTATTTTTGCTTCTTCTGTCGCTCACACAGGCTCCATGACGCCTGGGTTTTATTGATATTGGTATCCTGGCCCCAGGCCTTCTCAGTGTTGTAAAAAATGTTTGTGTTTGCTGTAAAAAGATAATCTTGCTTTTCAAAGTGATTAATCACATACACAGAATTTCAGTGTGCCTGCCACTCATTTGTCAAGTTCCTGATTTATAATTCATGCTTCCTCCATGGGGAGAAGCATGTTTTGTTCAGAAGGTATTTTCCGTGTGGTTCTGTTCCCTGCCAGTGAAATCCGTTTACTAAAAGGAAGCCTCACCCCGAGTTGAGACAGGAGCTTGACCTGGTTAATTGGCCTGCACTCCCGGCCTAGAGGTTTCTGCACCAACCAGATCTTGTCCCCTGGGACCAAGACAGGAACCTGGGAGCAGCCAGACCCTTTGGGGTTTGGTGTCGGCACTGCAGAGTGTCCTTCAGAGCAGGAAGTAACCGTGGGCAAGAATGGGAGAATAGGAGGCATCTGTTTCCACCTGCAAACCCCTCCGTCAGTTGTGTGCATGCATCACCCTGCTTTCTTCAGCCTGGCAGTGCGGGGGGGGGGGGGGGGTGGCCACCGGCCCAAGGGATGGCCCATCTCACCTTGCCACGTCCCAGCGCTCCCCACCTGTACACATGGCCTTGCGTTGCGTATCCTGAGTCTCGATTCATTTGGACAACATCTCATGTTCCTTTTTCAGTGGGTATACGTGTTAGGGAGTGAGCTCTTCCCGAAAGGAAAGTATTACTGCCTCGCAAGTTTTGGCCACCTGGTTTGGTGGCCATGAATGTGTCAGGGGACCTCAGGGTGGGTTAGTGAGGAGCCTGGCTTGGTTTGAGAGGTGCTGCCTTTGGACTTACTTGGCCCACCGGACCCTGTGTGGGCAGGGCTCCCACCACCACCACCCCTGCACGTGTGTGGACGGACAGCGCCCAGTGCTTGTCAGGGGGCTGGGCTCAGGCTGGTGGGGCAGATTCCAGCTCAGCGTTGTGACTTCTCCCGGGCATTAGGGTCTTGGACTCCTAAAACCAACAGGGAGCTGAGATGTTCATACCCCTTGTTGTCCTGACTGTGTGTTCATACCCTCCTAGTCCTATGAGTGAACCAGACTGATGGCTACAGAAAGTTGTAAGTGAACTGCCTATGGCTACGTGGCTCATCCATGGCATTTGTAGTCCTGAACCCCTGTCTCCGAACAGGGGCTCGAGTGAGCCCCGGATAGAGCCTGAGGCTGGGGACCAGGAGGGGGAGAAGACCGGTTCGAGGTCCATGTGGAGCTGACCTTTCAGCCCAGAGGACTTGGATGGGCAGCAAGGTCCTGCCTGCCTGGTTTCCCCAGGGACCCGGAGAAAGGGGCGTCATTGCATGGATCTTTCTCCAGACCCCTAAGCTGTAGCTGTCTGCTCTCCCACCTCCCAGAGCATGGATTTCTCTCTGGGTAGCCAGAGCTGTTGCTGATTCCACCGTCCTCCCATCTTCCCTTCAGTCGACAGGTGGAGCCGCTGCTTCTGTGTCCGCCCATAACTCACTTGGTCAGCTCTGGACCTCCAGTCCCTTGTCAGTGCCCAGCACCTGTTAGACCAGTGCTTCTGCCGGTGCGATCCCGGCACCTGAAGGTGTCAGCACCACTGAGGTGCAGGGTGCAGGTTAGCAATGCAGATTCTTGGCCCACATAGACCTACTAATGAGAAACTCTGGGAGTGGAGCCCAGCACTTGGAAAACAAGCCTTGTGCACACTAGCCTTGTGTTGGATACTGAGTCACTGTTGCCTGGATG
This sequence comes from Lynx canadensis, assembly GCF_007474595.2. Taxonomy (NCBI): domain Eukaryota; kingdom Metazoa; phylum Chordata; class Mammalia; order Carnivora; family Felidae; genus Lynx; species Lynx canadensis. The sequence goes on along the minus strand of NC_044308.2, from coordinate 16,800,930 downwards.
ATGTGGCCCAGAGGGACTGCCCTTAGCGGGGGTGGTTTCTCTTTCCCCACCTTCTCCCAAGGCGGGTGGTGAGGCTTTTCAAGATGGGGTGAATCTGGAGGAGGGAGCAGGCCCAGGGCTGGTCCACCACTGAGTCTGGCTCCCTGTCCCCATTCTGCCTCCTGCCCCATCAGACACCGCTGATGGCACGGGTGGGATTTACCCCCAAGGATGATGGCAGACTTTCTACAGCAAATATGTAAGCTGTTCCGGTTGAGTAGCCGAGCGTGTCTGTTCTCCCGTGGACTGACTTCAAGTGCATTATACATACTCTGCTCTGAGAGAAATACCCAAAGGCATTTCTGTGGAATGATTCCAGCAACACCCTCTGGTACGCAAGGCATCATTTTGTTGGTAATAGAGGTCCTAAAATTAATTCGTGTCTTCCCGATTCCAGTACGCTGTCCTGCAATCAGATGGTTACTGTTGTGAACAGGAACTGTCCACGCTTCCCCACTATTAATGACTAAATCTCTCACTGGCAAAGGCAGCGTGTTCCGGAGCCACGTGTGGAGGAGGGCCCGTGTGGCGCGGCCAGTGGGTGGGAGGGGACACTGGGCAAGGGCTGGAGAGCTCACGGTCGTTTCTGTGCTTCCAGGAACTACTCTTTCTATGTCCTCGACAACCAGAACCTGCAGCAGCTCTGGGACTGGGGCCACCGCAATCTGACCATCAAAGCTGGGAAGATGTACTTTGCTTTCAACCCCAAGTTGTGCGTCTCCGAAATTTACCGCATGGAGGAGGTGACCGGGACTAAGGGGCGCCAGAGCAAAGGGGACATCAATACAAGGAACAACGGAGAGCGAGCCTCCTGTGAGTGGCCCCTCCTCCTCCGGTCTAGAACAGCGGCTCCGTTTGTGGTCCCCTCCTCACTTCACTTGGGGGTGGGGGGACACGAGGCCTCCTTAACTAGCACTTTGCTCACACGTGTGTATGTTCAGAGTCGGTAGCAGGGCAGATTCATGACACATTCATGTTCGTGCTTCTCCCTTAGCATCTAGATGAATGCACTACACATTTATAAATAGGTTCCTACACAGATTTTCCAGAAGTGCTTACAGAATGCAGAGTTAAATGTCCATGTATTTTATACATATATAATGTATGTATATTATATGTGTATATTATATATAATATATATATTATATATATTAGAGATAGAGAGAGAGAGGGAGAATCCTAAGCAGGCTCCACGTTCAGTGCACAGCCCAACGTGGGGCTTTCCATCCCATGACCCTGCTATCATGACCTGACCCGAAATCAAGAGTTGGATGCTCAACCGACTAAGCCACCCAGGTGCCCCAATTTAAATGTCTTTTAATGCATAGGCATACGGTCGGATTATTTGTCACAGAGGAGCTAGTTCCCTTCAGGAAGCGAGCTCAGCTCCACTGCCCACAGCATAGGGGAAGCCTGAGGGCAGAGGGGGCTAAGCCCCAAGCCCAGCGCATGGCCCTGGGGTCTCTGTCTCTCACTTGGCCTCCTCCTCACTCACACCCCAACACGAGAAAGGTGGAGAGAGTCTATAGACTCCCTGAATTGACACTGCTTTCTTAAATTTAGAAGAGTGTAATTATAACCTTGCAATGGTTACATGACTTTTACCTTTAAGGTCCCGTATCTGAGCTGTAGCAGTACATCTCTCAGCTAACCCTGTATGTAAAACGGCTTTTGAAAACGTGGTTCTGTTCAGGTGGATAGAGTTCTAAAAGTAAATTGTCTCTCTGTCCTCGGCCTTTAATAAGGGAAGGGTCTTAGAAAAAAAAAAAGAGAGTGATTTATAGGATCAAAGATGTGCACACGCACGTGCACACACGGCACACGCAGGTTCGAGAAACTATTAGCATTTGATGAGTTTTGCTGGCATCTGGATTTACCCGGTAGATACTCAAACTGCCCAGGAAGGGTTTTTGGAGGGAAGAAGCCTGATGCAAGGCTGAATGGTGTGTTTGCAACCAGCGCCTTGTCCTTGACATGCCCACACAGCCCCTGCCAGACTCCCTGTTCTCCAACTCAGCCGGTCTGCCCTATCAGATTGTGACTACGGTAGCCGTTTCTTTCCCATTGAAAACAAAATCATGTTTTCTCTTTAAATAACCCTCAAGCGGAAACTGCAGTGTTTTTCTAATCTCACATCAGCACATTTTGCCCCCCGACTTTTTAGTATTAACTGCCTTCAGCCTGCGCTTCACCTACTGAGTACGTCAGGATTCAGGCAAATATAGGCAGAAAAGGACAGTCTGTAGGAGGGCTCCGAGTCTCCCTGAGGAGAGGCGGTCAGCAGCTCTTCCCCGGTCCTCGTGGTCCTTTGAATCTGGCCAGAGGAACAAGACAGGGGCTCAGAGCTGGGTCCCTGCCATACCTCCCCAGCAGCGTCCCACGGAGCACAGGGGACTTTGCCAGGTGACACTGTTCTTGTCAGTGCTTACTTCATTCCCGGTGGTATGTCAGCCCCAGCTGGAGCCTCCGGGAAGCTTCCGTGTCCTTCCAGGCCGATACCACGTTTAGACTGAAAGTGCCCCACTGTGGCACACCTGGTCTGTTAGCCCGTCTCTGCTGATTGAGCAGGAGCAGGCGGAGACCCCTAACACTACAGAGCAGGTGCCCTCCTATCGCAGAAGATTCAGCCCAGCTGACGGGGCTCACCTTCCCCAGCCCCCTTGGCAGCCGCGTCTTAGGGCTCAACAGAAAGGGCAGGTGCCTGGCTGTGTCAAGCAGCCCCTCCCTGTCGGGCTCGGACTCGCAGGGCAGGGCCAATGCAGCCAAGTGTGCTAAAACAAAGGACCGAGCTGGTTGCAGCTCCGTGTGGGAACACGTCTGGGTGCTTCGTAGAAATAAGAGAGCCACTGAGAAGTCCAGAAAGGGGCTTATTAGCATGCACAGCCAGCCTTGGAGAAGAGGGAAACAGTGCGGGGCAGGTGGCTTGTCAGACACTCGGAGGGAAAGGACGTCCGTCCCTGTCACTCACAGATGTACCTTTCTCCCCAGGTGAAAGTGACGTCCTGCACTTCACCTCTACGACCACGTGGAAGAACCGCATCATCATAACCTGGCACCGGTACCGGCCCCCTGACTACAGGGACCTCATCAGCTTCACCGTCTACTACAAGGAGGCGTGAGTTTCTGCGTGGGCAGGGCTGTGGGTGGGGAAGCCCGTGCTCCACCCTCCCCACCCTCCCTGGATGTCACGTGACTTCCATCACCGCAGTGACAGCCACAACACTACGGTGTCGGCTTGGGGCCTTTCGTTCTCCGGTGGGTGGTTAGAGGGGTTGGAATAAAATAACTCCAAAGAGCAAAGTTTGTTTTTTAGACGATTAGGCCAGTCCAGACATCCATTAACTGGGGTAGAGGATGTGCCCGCCAAGCCATACCCCAGGAGCACCTGCACCGTGCAGGATGCTCAGCTCCCCTGGAGGGGACCCCCAGACCGATCTGTCCTCTTATTCCTGTCCCTCTACCCACGGGCCCTTCCCAAGGCACTGTCCTCTGCTCTAGGTCATGAGCCCTCCGAACTAGGGACGGAAAAGGGAGAGAGACTGACCTCCATGTTTTGAACCTCTCATGATTTCTCCCAGCATCTGTGGGGGCTTTGTGCCTTCAGGTGACACCTGCCGCAGCAGCCACGACGTCCTCCTCCAGACGGAAGCTCTTGTTGGGTCTCCCTCTTCCTTCCTTTGCCTCTTGTCCAAGTGCTTCCCCAGCCTGCTTAGTCACCCTCCTTACCCGGCTCCCACTGTGATGCCGTAGGTCTCTTTCCCCAGTGATTGGCTTTCCCGGGGCTGGAACCAGAGCCACCAATGGCAGTATCTGGCCCCCTTTCCCCTGCTGGAGCCAGAGTCCTGGGGAGGGTCATAGCAGTGGAGAAAGCAGGTCTCGGGATTATTACGCATTCAGCATATTTACACGTGGGAGTCACTCATGGCCTTCCATTGTGACCACACGGAGGGGTATGTGAGTAAGGTACTTAAGCCGTCCCAACTGTTTGTGAACAAATTTGATTTCCGAAGCTCTATTTTAGACGTGGTTTTTCTGTAGCAAAAGTCCTTTTTCTCCAAAAGTTATTTTTCATCAGTAGCTGATGTTTGCATTAAATGATTACACTTGTCTTTTTTTAATGGTGAAAAGTGCCACAATTGGAAGAGAGAAAAATAGCATTTGCATATATTCTTTTTTTTTAATTTTTTAACATTTTTTTAATTTTTTTTTTAATGTTTATTTATTTTTGAGACAGAGAAAGACAGAGCATGAACAGGGGAGGGTCAGAGAGAGGGAGGCACAGACGCTGAAACAGGCTCCAGGCTCTGAGCTGTCAGCACAGAGCCCGACACGGGGCTTGAACTCAAGGACCGTGAGATCATGACCTGAGCCGAAGTCGGACACTTAACCGACTGAACCACCCAGGTGCCCCTAACATTTTTATTTCTGAGAGACAGAGAGAGAAGGGTGTGAGCAGGGGAGGGGTAAGGAAAGAGGGAGGCACAGAATCTGAAACAAGCTCCAGGCTCTGAGCTATCAGCACAGATTCGGGGCTCAAACTCATGGACGTCAGATTATGACCTGAGCCGAAGTTGGATGCTTAACCAACTGAACCACCCAGGTGCCCCTGTATTCTTTTTTTTTTTCAATGTTTATTTATTTTTGAGAGACAGAGCGTGAGTGGGGGAAGGGCAGGAAGAGAGAGGGAGACACAGAATCCAAAGCAGGCTCCAGGCTCTGAGCTGTCAGCAGAGTCCGACACGGGGCTTGAACCCTGGCCTGAGCCGAAGTCAGACACTTAACCGACTGAGCCCCCCAGGTGCCCCAACATTTGCATATATTCTTAAGGAGCAGTGTCTGCAATCCCAGTAACAATTAGAACTTACCCTTCGTGAGGCAGAGGCTGCAGTTCTATAGGGCGTTTGTAACCACGGTGAAACCTGGGACCAGTTGCTTCATTTTCTTCTTCTATAAAAATCCAATTGATTGATTGCTTATTTAATTTAGAATTCCTGTTACAGAAAGGGTGACATACTCGGCCCCTGGGCAAGGCTTCTGAGTGCCTCGATGGCAGGGACCGAAACCTTTCTCTGAGCTTCACCCGTTGTCTTTCAGACCTTTTAAAAACGTCACGGAGTATGATGGCCAGGATGCCTGTGGCTCCAACAGCTGGAACATGGTAGACGTGGACCTCCCTCCCAACAAGGACGTCGAGCCTGGCATTTTACTGCACGGACTAAAGCCTTGGACGCAGTATGCTGTTTACGTCAAGGCAGTGACCCTCACCATGGTGGAGAATGACCACATCCGCGGGGCCAAGAGTGAAATCTTGTACATTCGCACCAATGCTTCAGGTATCCATGCACCATCCATCCCACATTTTTCATGAGCTCACTGTGCTTGTTTATCACAGGAACCGGTCAGCAGACCAGCAACGAACGTGCCTATAGTTTTTCTCTACCTTGGACCAGTCTGTCTTTTATGTGCCTTTCTTACAATAGATAATGCTGTATCCTTTCTTTTCCCGGTCCCAAAACCCTAGGCTCCTCTGGTCCATTTTTCGGATTCAGTAGTGCCTTCCATCACTCACCTGCCCTGTGCCGGTAAGCCCAGGTCCTCCAGGGTGCTGGCTTGGTTTTTTTGGATGACCCAGCCAGGATCCAACCCCCTATAGCTTACCCTTCTTGTTTATTTTCCCTTTTTTTTTTTTTTTTAAGTTTATTTTGAGAGAGAGAGCAGGGGAAGAGCAGAGAGACAGAGAGAGAGAGAATCCCAAGCAGGCTCCACGCTGTCAGTGCAGAGCCCAATGCAGGGCTCGATCCCACAAACCACAAGATCGTGACCCGAGCTGAAGTCAGGACTCAGACGCTCAACTGACTGAACCACCCAGGCACCCCCTCTTGTTTATTTTCATAGTTGAACCTCCATGCTGATTTGGTGTTCCGGGACTTTCACATGGCTCGTTGGTTTTTTGTCTTCATTCTGTAGAGACAAGGGTTCCAAGGAGGTAGACAAAATTTGGAAAACGTCAGACAGCGTATGTTGTGAACATTCCAAGTATTCACTGGTGAAAATGTTCCTCCTTTCTTTGTCTTCATTTCCTTAACCACCTCATTTCTCAACTCCAGGATCTGGAAGTAATGAAAGGAAACGTTTGTGCATGTTAGCCAAGCATATAAAAACCGGCTTTGAAGTAGGAAAATGCACATCATTTCTAAAGACAATGATACATATTCTTGGATGGGAGCTGTTTTTTAAAACACCCATAAGGTAGCACAAAATATGCTGAAATGGCAGAGAGGGTGAGGGAAAGCATTGATGGGGAAGGCCTTTGGCTCATGCATTGCCTGCTTTCTCCTCCCTTCCCCTGCTCCATCTCTAGGATCCCGTAAGGGGTCGCAATCATGTCACAGACCCTGAAGTGTTTAGAGAAATAAATCTGGCACAGGCTTCTGATCCTGGGTGTGGGGCAGTGTGGCAGAGATTCAAAGGCAACAAAACAAGTTATTCTTCTTAAGGTTTGGAAGTCACTTAACGTGGACAGCTCGGGAAAAATAAGAATCTTTCCTCATTATGACAAATATTTAAGAAACCTATTCCCTTTCCCCATAGATAGAAAACCAAGCACCATACAAATTGAGCCACTTCCCTACATTTTGGCCCCTGTCCTTACAAATGGTAGGGACAGAGGGGAAACCTGGTCCTTTGCCTCTGCTTTTTTGTGACACTTATCATTGAAACATCTGGGGTAAGCTGTTTTTTCTTGAAATACTTGATTTTGGAAACCTGAAAATGGCTGAGCGTTCAGTGGTTATGTTTCTCCTGAAAAAGCTGGCACTAGTCACAACTTTTCCCCAAAGCATCATTCCAGACAGGTGTTCAGAACCTTGTGTATCATGTTACGGGCTTTGAAGTAGCCGTAAGGTCTTTGCCCCTTTGAAATTTTAAAGCGGCTTGGATGTCCATGTTGTTTAAGTAACATACAGTGGAGAGTTCTCTTGCACTTGGGAAAACCCATGAAAATCAGTGTTTTCCTGTGAACCCAAGGAAAGTAAGATTTCAGTGGTCCTGGGATGTGTTTGCCCTTCATACACAAGACACCTCTGAGTTTGGGTTTGGGTTTGGGAGACAATAGTAAATAAAGCTTTACCAGATTATTATGCTTTGCCTATAAATCGATGTTCTTTGGCTGATAACAGTCCAATGTTTGCAGTCAGGGCTCTGTGTGTATTTGAGTTTGCACACTGCTTCTCCTACTCCTGTGTCAGTCATTCCACTGAATGTGGTTATAGAATTGAGAGACGTGCGGGCCCTCTGTCTCCACGCGTCTCACACACACTCCAGCCCTTTCCTACGTCCTCTCTCATCTTGGCATCTTGCCATGTTTACCAGAGCTCCAAAATCTCAGATGAAACGTAAGTCAGTCCGTTTCACGTCTTACCAAAACTGCCAGAGTCCAACACTTTGGAGAATGGCAGTTGTAACCCATGAGAAAGACCCGGTGCTCCAATTAGATTCGAAGTCACCCACTGTAACCCTGGTGTGGCCCCCACAACCCTGTTTCCATTTGCAGCTTGGCCCTGTTTGTTTCCACACAGGTGACCTGAGGATAGAGACCGTACAGAGAAGCGATGGCGTTTAAATTCATACGATTTCAAAACAGGGTTCCGTTTTCATGTCACGCGTCCGCGCCCTCTCCTTCTCTGGGCTACCCCCACGGCTTCTGGTTGGTTTGCGGCGAGTACCTGACGGCCTTTGTCCCTCTTTCCAGTTCCTTCCATTCCCCTGGATGTTCTTTCGGCATCAAACTCCTCTTCTCAGCTCATCGTGAAGTGGAACCCGCCGTCCCTGCCCAACGGCAACCTGAGTTACTACATCGTGAGGTGGCAGCGGCAGCCCCAGGACAGCTACCTTTACCGCCACAACTACTGCTCCAAAGGTGAGGGCGGAGGGTGGGGGGACCTGCAGCCCAGCCCCCGTCGTCTGAGCGGCCCCGTGAAGCCGGCTCCGTTCTCCATTAAAGGCACTGACAGCCACCAACGTCTGTGACTTGGCTTTCATTTCCGCTCCTGTTGGCCTTCTCTCTCCCGAGCAGACAAAATCCCCATCAGGAAGTATGCCGATGGCACCATTGACGTCGAGGAGGTGACCGAGAACCCCAAGACCGAAGTGTGTGGTGGAGAGAAGGGGCCTTGCTGTGCCTGCCCCAAAACCGAGGCCGAGAAGCAGGCGGAGAAGGAGGAGGCTGAGTACCGCAAAGTCTTCGAGAACTTCCTGCACAACTCCATCTTTGTGCCCAGGTACCTGCATCCTTTGAAAACATCCCCAGGCTGGCGCTCCCCAGGCGGGTTCTGTTGCTTTCTCTCCAGCGGGGTGGTTTGCAGAACCCCAGAGCCGTCAAGGGGGAACAACAAAGCAAGGTGTCCATTTGGTTGAGTGGAGGGCCTGTGGAAGCTGGGTCGCCCTGGAAGGAAGGGGAGGGGGCCGAGGGCTCATGCTGTCGGGGGCCGTTTGCGTGATGATGCTGCTGCCTCAGCCACACAGCCTCCCGCAGAGGGCAGATGGGCTCCCTTGGCTGTGGGGACAGGGAAGGGCACTCTGCAAGGCGTAGAGGAGAGCCCCTCTGGCCCATCTCACTTCTCCCTGCTGCCTCTCGAGCCTGGCTAAGGAGGAGTGACTCAAGAGGCAGAAAACCAGAGTGAGCTTTGAAAGGGGCCCAACTTCACGAGGGCGCCTGGGTGGCTTAGTCGGTTAAGCGTCTGACTTCAGCTCAGGTCGTTCATGAGTTCGAGCCCCCGCATCGGGCTCTCTGCTATCAACGTGGAGCCTGCTAGGGATCCTCTGCCTCCCCTCCCTGCTTCCCCCACTGGCTGGGTCTCTCTCTCTTTCAAAAATAAATAAACATTAAAAAATGAAAAATTTGGGTTTTTTTTTAACAATTTTATTTTACCACACTAAAAAATAGTATAAAAAAAGTGGAGGGGAGTCCAGCAGGGTAGCCCTGTGATGTCTGTGAAAAAGATGGAAACAGAGTAGTGGTCCTCGTCTCCCTCTTTCTCCTGAAAGTTTATAGGGTGGGGGTACCTGGGTGGCTTAATCGGTTGAGCGTTCAACTTCGGCTCAGGCCATGATCCCACGGTTTGTGAGTTCAAGCCCCGTGTCGGGCTCTGTGCTGACAGCATAGAACCTGCTTCGGACCCTCTCCCTCACTCTCTGCCCCTCCCCCACTCATTCTGTCCCTCTCTGTCTCTCTCTCTCTCTGTCTCTTTCTGTCTCTCTCCTCACTCTCTCCTCTCTTTCTCAAAAATAAATAAACATTAAAAGAAATTTTTAAGAAGATTATAAAGTGGAGTTTGCCTCCTGCCTGAAATGTAGACAGTGAAACTGGATTCAGACCAGTGCTGCTCCTGTGAGCTACAGGTTCCTCGGTCCCCATAGTGCCCCAGCCTCCAGCCCCCTGCCAAGCATGTTCTCAGATCACTGTTCTTCCTGCCACCGACCCTGAGAGGCACCAGAAGCCTGTGGCTTCTGTTTATTCTGTAATTACCTTGCCCTTAAAGGCTTACTTAGGTTGTGTCAATAAAGTTGCTTTTAAAGTGATTTTCGGGGCGCCTGGGTGGCGCAGTCGGTTAGGCGTCCGACTTCAGCCAGGTCACGATCTCGCGGTCCGTGAGTTCGAGCCCCGCGTCGGGCTCTGGGCTGATGGCTCAGAGCCTGGAGCCTGTTTCCGATTCTGTGTCTCGCTCTCTCTCTGCCCCTCCTCCTCCGTTCATGCTCTGTCTCTCTCTGTCCCAAAAATAAGTAAACGTTGAGGAAAAAAAAAAAAAATTTAAAGTGATTTTCTCTGTCAAGTGACCTTCCTAATGTTTGTGTAATAGTCAAAGATAGCCATCTTACTTTGAAAAATCATGAAAATATGAAATAAAGACCTTTTAGAGTGCAGGCATCCTTTCCTTTTCAGAATGAAGCCCTTCGTCGCTTAGTGGCTGTCTGCCCCTCCTGTGCTCTCTAGGGAGTTGTGAGAGCCCACGGTGGGTCCTCTTGACCCGCCCCGCTGCAGATGCTCCGATTTGCCTGGTAGATCATAGGGCTGCGGTTCAAGTGCTAATCCACGTTGTCTGTATGTCACGCGTAGTTCCAAGAATAAGAACGTTTGAGGAGCTCAAAGATGAGAAACTCGAATTCAGGCTTAGCGACTTCTCCAGCAGCCTAATTAATTACCAGTCTATTTGGGAGCTGGCCCCCTCTTGCCACACACCCTTGGTGACATTGCCTCTCAACATGGGCCATCTCCCCCATGCCAGAGAGGCTCAGCTAGTGTCCCTTCCTGTGGACACAGAAGAGGGTGAATTGAGAGTGTCCCAAACAGGCTGGGCAGGAGTTCTCTGTTTATTCTCCAGCAAAAGCTATCGGCTACGTTGCTGTCCCACTGACCTGCCGGAAGCTCAGGTTGTGAGTCCAGGCTTTGGGAAAGTTTTGCTAAAGGGCCCCGAGCTTTCAGTTTGTAGTTTCAAGGCAGTACTTTTTTCTTCCCCCCTCATTAGATGTGAAACACAAGATCGGGTAATGTGAAAGCAGAGTTGTGGTTGACACAGATACGATTAATGCATCGTGCGTGTGTTGTTGAATCCAAAACTAGGTTTCTCCCATGCCAGATTCCCCCTGATGAATGCCTGCTCCCTGACATTCTCTCTCCTAGGACAAGTCTGACCTGCTAGTCTGTCTTCTCATAGGAGGAATATAGATACCATATTTGCTTTTGGTGAGCAGCCCCAATTTATAAGAACTTCATTTTTTTTTTAATGCCTCCTACCGAGGGCATAAATCTGATGTCCACACAATTTGCAATAGAATTCAGGTAGAAGGAATAGTCTGTGTGGCAGAATGACTGAATCATCAAGGAAGGTTTTCTGTTTTAGAACTAAATTATCCAAAGATGATTTTTATTTCTTTTAATTCATTCTAAGAACAATCTATTGGGTGGGGGGGGTGCTAAAACCAGTCAAGTTAGATTTAGTATGTTACATATTGTCCAGTGTGTCCCATATGGTTTGAAGGTTTGAAGTAGAATGGACAATAGAGTTTGTAAAGTGCTTTCTGGAGTCAGTATTCGGTGGTGAATGCCTTTTATTGACCACTGCCTTCATTTTTTTTTTAAAGTTTATTTATTTATTTTGAGAGAGAGAGGGAACATGATCAGGGAAGGGATAGAGAGAAGGAGAGACAGAATCCCAAGCAGGCTCTGTGCCATCACCGCAGAGCCTGACTCCAGGCTTGAACCCACGAACCACGAGATCACAACCTGAGCTGAGATCAAGAGTCAGATGCTTAACCAACTGAGCCACCCAGGCTCCCCTGCCTTCATTTTTTAAATCACATAGTTGGGTTTCAGTAGCAAATGTTGGCAGGTGTTGAAGAGTGATAGATTTTCCGATGGAGTAGGTTACGTGATGGAGTGGGAGTGGTTTGGAAAGCGGACGGTGATGCTGCCGTTCACACCATTTGGAAATGTGGCTGTTTACAAAGAATCATGGGCATGCCATTCTGCTTGTGCCATACCTTGTCTTCCTGATAATGTCCCATGTGGCCTCCCTTCCCCCAGTCCCTAACTTGGTGCCATTAGTAAGAGCTCTGCAGTCTCCAAAAGTGTGGTGTTTAGAAATCAGCTTGACTGAACTTGATGGTGTAATCCCAGGTAAATGGGGATGGGCTGCAGGAGGGGTTTGGGCACAGGATTATTTGCACTGGATTAAGCCCAGGCAGCTTCTTTCTTACAGATGTAATTGGGTGTTGTGTTGGTGTTATGTGTTGCATTGGTTTTGAAGAGAATGTAGGACGTTAGTTCTGGTAGGTTCAAAAAAGGTCTCCCTAGTAATTAACGTAGTTTCTTGTGTCCTTCTGTTCCAGGAAGGTTGGCTGGTGTGCAGGTTGTGAGGACAGGAGATTATCCGCCTCGTTTCCTAATCTTTCCTTCCCCAGTATTATGAAAGTAAATGCAGTGGGGCCATGGATACACGGCCGGACCCCTCGGTTCTCTGCCTGGCGGAAGGAGTCTATCTGGGTTGAACAGTTCATGTTTGGGTGGTGCCTAGTGGGTCACTGCACAAGAGTGGTGATGGCGTTTGGGCCGGGCGGACTGGGGAGCCAGAGGCCCTTTCCCCAAGCGCCCTGCTTTTCCTTTCCAAGTTTTTCACTTCATGGCAAATAAGGACCCACAGGAAGCCTGCTGAGTGGCAGTAAGAGCATGAATGGCTTCCCAGGTGGCCCTGTCTCCCTGTGGGCCTTCCGCTTTCTCCCCTACATGAGAACTGGTGAGCATTCCTGTCTTCTGTTCTTTCTCCTTGCCTTGGACTCTTCCAGATGAGATTTGTTCTGTTTGCTCCCCGCCCTTTGCCCGTGCACAGGATAAGTGATGCCTGCTGACAGCTTCCGTATGGAACGGACAGCACCCTCTTCCCCACCGTTTCCGGTGGCTGACCTGAGGGTGGCTGTTTCTTGTCTGGGTGTTTACTCTCATGTTCTGTTGCTGTTGGTTCCTGTAAATGCTAGGAGCTTCTTTTTAAGGCTTTTTGGGGGAGGGGTGACTGGGTGGCTCAGTCAGCTAAGCGTCCCACTTCAGCTCAGGGCATAATCTTGTGGCTCGTGAGCCCCGTGTTTTGCTCTGGCTGACAGCTCAGAGCCTGGAGCCTGCCTCAGATTCTGTGTCCCCCTCTCTCTCTGCCTGACCCTCCCTCCCTCTCTTTCTCTCTCTCTCTCTTTCTCAAAAATAAACACTAAGGTTTTTTGGGAGAGCCCAAAACCATTTTTTTCATTCCACCCCCCACCCTGCAACGCCAGCTGCTTGGACCGTTCGTCTGCCTTTGGGGTGTAGACATTCTTTTCTTTTGATTTGTCTTTTGCTGTCCTGTTGCTTTGTGTAGCTGTTGTTCTAAGCCCTAGTCAAGTCCACGGCAGTGACTCTGCCCCTGTTAAAGCAGAGCCTTGGAGAGGCCATAGGAGGTCACTGCTGAGTGGGAGGCAAAACCAGGCTGGAAAGACCTCCAGGAGTGTGAGAAATAGAGACAGTGGGGTCTCAGAGGAAGAGGGGGTTCAGCGGGAGCCCCAGAGGGAAGGGTCAGGGGGTCCAAGCAAGGGCTCGCTGCCTGGTATCTTTATTTCCACAGTCAAAGGGGGCCGGTGAAGCCACCACCACAGGCCTTTGAACCCCCTCTGCCCCCTCCCACCTCACCCCCTAATAAACCTTAGTGTGGCCAGCAAGTCGGTCACCGTTAATGTTTAACCATAAGGTCTGTGTACCAGGGAGCATGGACATTGTGATGAAACAGCCAGGATACTGCAGAGCCAGGAGTGGCTGAGACCTTTGTTTGCCTCTAGGTACAGTTGAGTCACTACTCTGGGAGCCAGGGGGGCAGTTTGTGTGCCGATGCTGAGGTTTGCAGAGTAGAGAAAGCAAAATAAATAACGGAGGAAATCCCCGTATTACTTGTTGGTTCTCATCCAAAGGGGCTGAATAGTTCCTTTTATCCAAAGTGAAGATTTTTCTTTTCTTTCCGGTACTCTAACCCAAGTCATAGAAAGGACCAAAGAGGCAGAAGCACTTACGAGCCAAGTTTCTCTCTTCCTGACAGACCTGAAAGGAAGCGGAGAGATGTCACACAAGTCACCAACACCACCATGTCCAGCCGAAGCAGGAACATCACGGTGGCAGACACCTATAATATCACAGACCCCGAAGAGCTCGAGACAGAATACCCTTTCTTTGAGAGCAGAGTGGATAACAAGGAGAGAACTGTGATCTCTAACCTCCGGCCTTTCACTTTGTACCGCATTGACATCCACAGCTGTAACCACGAGGCTGAGAAGCTGGGCTGCAGCGCCTCCAACTTTGTCTTTGCAAGAACCATGCCTGCAGGTACAGTGTGATCTGACTCGCCCCGCTCCTGACTCACTCCCAGCCCAGTGGAGAAGCCTGTGTTTTGTGGACACAGAGTCGAACACCCCGGGCGATGACTCTTAGTCTCCATCCTGCTCATTAAAGAACGGTGGTCACGTAGGCAGCGTGGTAGACCAGCAGCTCAGGGAAGGGAGTCTGTCTGCTCCTAATGACATCACCTCCATCCCAGCCTGTCTATACAAAGTACTCAGGAACAGGGAGCTCCCTTCAGGGTCAACTCTCTTCCTTCCCCTTGGTGCCTCGTGCATTCCCGCGGCCCTTTTCCCCATCTGTGCACAGGGAAATTTGCGTGGTCCCTCCTGAGTTCTGGGGTCCGGTGGAATCAGTTAACTGCCTTGACTCAGAGTGACTGTCGCTTCTCAAGGTCAACTGCTGGAGTAGCCTTTAGTCCTCCTATTTGGTCTTTGCGTTCCCTTTGGAAGTTAGAAGCTGCCTGTTACTCAGACTGCCATCCATCTTTAAGGACGGGGGCGCCTGGATGGCTCAGTCAGTTACGCATCTGACTCTTGATTTCGGCTCAGGTCTTAATCTCATAGTTCGTGGGATTGAGCCCCGTGTCTGACTCTGCACTGACAGCACAGAGCCTGCTTGGGATTTTCTCTTTCTGCATTTCTCTCTCAAAATAGATAAATAAGTTTCTTGAAAAAGGAGAGGTGAACTGCACAGTTCTCTTTCCTGCCAGGACAGCAGGTGGTAGAAGGAGCCCAGAAGTACTGGAGTCTAGCAGGGGGGGCTCAGTCCTGGGGCTCACATGCAGCACGTCTCGAAGCAGCTGTCAGCCTCCCTGGCCTCAGTTTCCCCACCCTTCCAGGAGAGCCCCAGACCAGCTCATTTCTCAGAGCCTTCGCCAGCTGTAACTTGCAGTGACTCTTGCTCACCACTCGGCTTACTGCTTTAGCAAGAGAGCAAACACCCAGCCTTCCCTGGCGGCTGGAGGAGGAGTTGATGGTGGCTGTGAGGGCTGGGTCCCAGCACGAGCTTCCCAGCGGCTTCCTCAACAGGCCCGGCTTGCGGGCCGTCCTTCATGCCCGAGTAAAAAAGATGCGTTTGCCGTGGGCAGACGCAGACTCGGAAGGGTCCGCATGGCGGCCTGGAGGCTTGCTGCTGCCTCGTCTGCTTGCAAGGCACCTTTTTGATGCTGCTTCTGTTCCACAGCATCGCATAGGTTCCTTTCTCCAGAGATAGCAGGCTTTTTTGCGGGGGCGGGGAGTCTGAGGGGAGGGAAGGGACTGTGGCATCTTGAGCCCCACAGGTCATTAGATTGCTTGGGTTCCAAACCCGGTGCGATGTGTGAGCACCCAGCTTCGGAGGAACCTGTGTGGCCACCGCCCTCAGCCCTGCAGGCACAGCCTGGGGGGAGGGGATTCTTAGGTTAGCCTCCACCCCACCCCCACCGAGGGGTACCCGAATCTGACTTTCTCGCTTGTTTAAATTGTTGCGCAGAAGGAGCAGACGACATTCCTGGGCCGGTGACCTGGGAGTCAAGGCCTGAAAACTCCATCTTTTTAAAGTGGCCGGAACCTGAGAATCCCAATGGACTGATTCTAATGTATGAAATAAAATATGGATCACAAATCGAGGTAAGCGGGGGGCGGTGGTCCGTACCTGGCTATGCTTCCATTCCAGTCGATGGCACAGGTCGCCTCCCGGTTAGCCGAGGACTTAACCCCATAACCCACAGAGACAAGTCAGCGAGGATTTAGGTCTTTCTGCTGTCCCGCACTCTGCCCAGAGCACTCGGAATATGCGAGGAGGTGGGCTTGTTTTCGCCCTTAAGAAACTATCCCCCTTGCAGAAAGCCATCTTCTGGCACAGAATAGATTGGTCTCAGTAACCCTTAATCTTTCTGCAGCTCTTTTTGATCACAAAGAAAGAAAGAAAAGTTCGTTTAGAACTTGGGTGTGTGTATGGTCACTGGAAGACGGCCATTCAACACTGGGTTCCTTTCCTGTGCTCGCTCATCGGGATCACTGTTGGATGGGACGTGAGACACTGGGTAGCAAGAGGCACCCATTTCTCACGTGCTCGTGGGGAGTTGGCACCTATGTTTTTTCCCCCAGGATCAGCGGGAATGTGTATCCAGACAGGAGTACCGGAAGTATGGAGGCGCCAAGCTTAACCGGCTCAACCCGGGGAACTATACGGCCCGGATCCAGGCCACCTCTCTCTCTGGGAATGGGTCATGGACAGATCCCGTGTTCTTCTACGTTCCCGCCAAAAGTAAGGCTTGCGGAGGGAGTAGCTGGGAACCCTGAAAGCAGGCTGGGCCGGGACCGGGGAAGCCTGGGCTGTCAGGCCCTCTGACTTTCTGATTCCATGTTGGAGCCGAGTTGGGCACATCTCAGAAGGGTCGTGCTTCTGCCGGCATCTCGTTTGGGAGCTCCAGCTGGGCTGCCGCCGCTGTTAAGGGTTCCTACCTCACTTGTGGGGCAGGGAGAGGGTCAGAGCCCCTTTCCAGGGAGGCCTTTTGAGGGGGCCTTTGCTTCCAACGTGTTTAATGTCCAAAGCATTTTTACAAAGTGCTGAGTTGACCATTCTGCCCCTTGTCCAGTTAGGGCTGCTAGTTAGGGCTCAGATTCAGGGCTTCGAATCCTAAAGGGTGACAGAAATCTGGGGGCCTCCAGTCCAGCCTGTTCCAGGAGAGGAGTCCTTGTGGTAGCATCACAGGCCTTGTCCCCTTCCCTGCCTGCCAGTAAACTACAGATGCACTTTGAAAGCACAAACACATGTAGAATGTGCCCAGTGCTCGCCGGCTGGCACCCAGACTGGGCCATGTTGTGATTTTATGCTCAAACCGTTGACAAGACAGAATTCTTAGAAGGCCGTTCTAGACAAGGATTTCAGATTTTAAAACTGAGTTTTGTAAAATGTGTAGGTACACCAAGGGCCCTATGGTTGGTTGGCCAAGAAAATGCAGTATTTTCTGTGGTGACATAAATATTCCTTATCATTTCCATATTGAGTTTCTCTTTCTAATTAGGAACCCAGTTTCTTTTAAGATTATTTCATGTTCAGATACTGGGGTCAAATTTGGCATAACACTGCTCCTTACTGCCCCACATGGAAGCACAGACCCACCTTGCTTACTGGTGCTACTTTTGGGTCCAGTGGATGGTCCCCACCCCCCTGGTCCCTCCTAGTATCCACCTCTGTGCTGCCCTGATTTGCTGTCTGAGGTTTTTATTTTTATTTTTTTTTTTAATTTTTTAATGTTTTATTTATTTTTGACAGAGAGAGAGACAGAGGGCGAGTGGAAGAGAGGCAGAGAGAGAGGGAGACACAGGATCTAAAATAGGTTCTGGGCTCTGAGCTGTCAGCACAGAGCCCCATGCGGGGCTTTAATTTATAAGCCATGAGATCATGACCTGAGCCAAAGTTGGACGCCACTCAGGCGCCCCGAGTTTTTAAGTTCTGGACTTCAGCCATTCCAGCGGTCCACCTGGTTAGTGCCTAATAGCCAAAGACAGGTATTTGAAAGTCCTAATAGTACAAATATCAGAAGAAGAATGGAGTGAATAGAACTGCAGACCTCAAGGTAGCATTTTTATGAGCCTGGCCCTGTGCCTGAGTTCAAGTCTTAGGGGTAAACAGATAGCTGAGGCAGGTTATTCCATCAACTAAAGTAGTCTGAACTCCCCATGGGGTCCACTTACCCTGCTCTTACCAGTGTGCCTGTGCCACCCAGTCCAGTGCTAGAACCTTCACCATAGTTCTGTCTAGAGTAGCATCTAGCTTCCTCTTCTCCCCTCCCCTCTCCTCATCCCTTAGGAACAAGAGCCTCAGTTTAGGGGTCGGTCGAGCACCAGGCTGCGACCTTTGAAATAGCAGCTCTGACTTACCTTCAGAGAAGGCGAGGCCCTCTGTGCCATGGCTACCCCATCTTTAACCCCGTGAGTGCTAGGTTCCCGCTGGAAACCGGGAGTCCCTCTGATGGACTCTTTCCAGCAGAAGTTGACATCTACTGCAGGAAAATTAAATCTGCATGCCCACTTTGCTGCTGGGAGGTTTGTCCTCATGTCAGACAAGACTCTCCTGTCCCAGTGCAGTGTCTCTTCCTCCTGTTTAACCCTCAGAGGAGACAGAAGTTTTACAAGGCTTTCTGGCAACTGCTGTCCTTTAAGGAGCCCTTCATGTGCTTGAAAACTATTAAATTGCTCTCCAGACTTTTCTTCTCCAGACTAAATAATCTCTGGTCTTTTGGCCCTTTCTTGTAGCCCCAGTCTCAGAGACCAATTTTCTACCCGTCTAATCATTTTGTTCTTCTCTGACTGTGTTCCCGTTTGTCCATGTCCCCGTTGAAATGTGGGACTCAGAAAGAACACGGTACAGCCTGACCGGTAGTATCAGTGATACAAATATAAGAAATAGTCCTCAGGAAGAAAAACTAAAACTCTACTGGCTTCCCAAAGGCAGTGATAACTTGAGAGTATTTTCAAGAATTGGAAAATGCAGGAGACTGAATCCATTTCTGAGAGCTATCTGATAAAAAATGTCTTTAATTTTTTTTTTATTTTAGAGAGAGCATGAGCAGGGGGAGGGGGGCAGAGAGAGAGAGAGAGAGAGAGAGAGAGAGAGAGAGAGAGAGAGAATCTTAAGCAGGCTCCATGATCAGCGCAGAGCCCAACACCAGGCTCGATCCCATGACCTCGGGATCATGAGCTGAAATCAAGAGTCAGACACTCACCCTACTGAGCCACCCAGACGCCCCCAAAATGTCTTTAATTTTAAAAGTACAATAGCTTGGGGCTCCTGGGTGGCTCAGTCAGTTACGCATCCAACTTTGGCTCAGGTCATGGTCTCACTGTTGTGAGTTCGAGCCCCGCGTCAGGCTCTGTGCTGACAGCTCGGAGCCTGGAGCCTGCTTCGGGTTCTGTGTCTCCCTTTCTGTCTGCTCCTCCCCTGCTCATGTACCTCAAACTCGAACTCCTCGTGCACAAAACCAAAATCACAGCTGCTACCCTCAGAGTATCTCTCTGGCCTCTGTTCCCAAGGTCAGTGAGTGGCACTATAATACATGCCCCACCCAAGCCTGAACCGTTACAGCCATTCCCCACCTTTTCTTTCTCCCCAGCCACCCATTTCTCATTCAGCAACCCCCACCCCCCACCCCCTACCCCCTGTCACATTGATTCAGCCTCTCGTGTGCCACTGAAATCCAACCCCTGTTGCCACCACTTCAGGTGCTTGCTTTTTGGGGCAGCTCTGAGCTGTGGGTACAGGAAGCGTGTACCCTCCCAATCCCAGGACCATGGCTTACCAGCTGCCTGTGTGGCCCTTGGGGAGTTCAGGTCACCTCTGGGAGTCTTCTTCTATAGAAAAGGACCAGTGGTCTCTTTGTGAGGTCTGGGCTAGATAACGCAGCACAAACCAAGGTCCCCGCCCCCTGGCCCAGCCCCTCCAGGATCCGCAGTGCCTCCTCCATGCTGCCAGCCCGCTACAGGCTGGCCTCACGCACAGCCATCTCTCCAGACACAAATCTGATCGGTTCACTGTGGGGCCTGAGAGCTCACACCGGCTGCCTTTCATCTGCAGAATGAGGTTCAAACTGCTCAGCTTGAACAGGCCCCTTGGGAACCAGTCTCCAGTATCCTTTCCAGCCATTCCTCTGCACTTGGAAGGCTTCCCCTGGCTCCCTTCTCGCCTCTCCCTTCCTCTCTGCATCCCTGCAGTGTGTGCAGCCCACTTTGTTCGGTTCTTGTGCTACCTGTGGACACACTCATCTCCCGCATCCAGGAGAATCTTCCAGAGCATGCGTCAGCATCCCCAGTGTCCAGCCTGGCTCCTGTCATATGAGGGCTGGTGACAGTGAGGAGCAGGTGTTTTGGTCAAGCTTGTAATTAGACCCAAACATTTGGGGAGAATTCAGAGCAATTTCGGCAAGGGGTGCCATCGAGTTAGTTGTGGTTTTTTGGGGGGGGGGGTTGTTTTGTTTTTTGTTTTCTTTTTAATTGTCTGTGAAACTGTCTTAACAGATAAAGGTCAAGGCACCCAGGTGGCTCAGTCAAATGTCTGACTCTTGACTTCAGCTCAGGTCATGATCTCACAGTTCATGGAAGCCAGCCCCGAGTTGGTCTCTGCACTGACAGTGAGGAGCCTGCCTGGGATTCTGTCTCTCCCTTTCTCTCTACTCCCCTCCTGCTCACACACACGCACTTTCTCTGTCTCTTTCTCTCAAAATAAATAAGCATTTGAAAAAATTATCTTAGGGGAAAAAAACGGGGCACCTTGGTGGCTCAGTTGGTTAAGCATCCGACTTCGGCTCAGGTCATGATCTTATAGTTCGTGGGTTCAAGCCCCACATCGGGCTGTGTACTGACAGCTCAGAACCTGGAGCCTGCTTCGGATTCTGTGTCTTTCTCTCTGTGCCCCTCCCCGGCTTGCGTTTTCTCTCTCTCTCTCTCTCTCTCTCTCTCTCTCTCTCTCTCTCTCTCTCTCAAAAATAAACATTAAAAAAAATTCTTCTTAAATAAAAACAAGCATCAGTACCACTTGAGCACTATTTATGTAAAAATCTATTCATTTTATTTTAGCAAATTTATTTATATATATATGTATGTATACATCTATGTATGTATACATTAAGTCATTGAATTGCATACAAATATTATTTCACTTGAGCCCACCATTTGAACTATTATTTCAGAATACACTGTACTTTTTAAAAAAATATTTACTTATTTTTAGTAGAAAGATAGCACATGAGTGGGGGAAGGGCAGAGAGAGGGGGACAGAAGATCTGAAGCAGGCTCTGTACTGACAGCAGAGAGCCCAATGTGGAGCTCAAACTCACAAACCATGAGATCATGACCTGAGCCAAAGTCAGATGCTTAACCACTTGAGCTCAACACCCGGGTGCCCCAGGAATACACTGTACTTTAAAAATGACTATACTCCTCAGTACACACTTAGTTTATCTCCACCCCCCTCCCCCCCCCAGATAACTCAGGGGTTTTTGCTGTGTCCTATCCAATACCATTTACCTTCAGAATTCCTAGTTTGTGATAGGGCAGTCAAGGAATTTTGGGGGATTTTTTTTTTCATATTTCCAACTTAAAAAAAAAAAAAGAGGACCAGCTTGATCACCCAGTGATATTTTATCATTTCCCTTGTCTCGGCAGTAACATATGAAAATTTCATCCACCTGATCATCGCTCTGCCTGTTGCCGTCCTGCTGATAGTGGGGGGACTGGTTATCATGTTGTACGTCTTCCACAGAAAAAGGTGAGAGCCTCCAGGAAAAGCTCAGACACTTTTTGTGGCTGTGTGCTCTGATGATTTGAACCTGAGTTCAGGTACTCGATTTGAGGATTTTGAGGAAATACCCCATGGGTCGGGAAACCTGATTTTCCAATCACTGCTCTTCACAGGAAAAGGGAACGTTTCTTAACGAGTCAGTGACAACAGAAAATATATCTTGGGCCGGTAGGGTTTGTCCCCTTGCTGGTTGCACCCTCAGATACCGCTGCTTATGCAGAGATTTTCCAAACCCAGTGTCCCAGCCTTTTCTATCCAGTAGACCTTTCAATTTCCAATGAAGTAAAGAAACAGTTGTTTGTTTTTGGTTTTTTGTTTTTTTCTTAATTTGGGGAAGAGCGAAAGTAGGGGAGTGGCAGAGAGAGGAGGACAGACAGAGGATCTGAAGTGGGCTCTGTGCGGACAGCACAGAACCAGAGGTGGGGCTTGAACTCATGAACCATGAGATCATGACCCCGAGCCAAAGTCGGACGCCCAATCGACGGAGCCACCCGGGCGCCCCAAGAAACAAATGTTTCTTATGAGGCTTTCATCCAAGACCACTGAGGAAGCCCAGAGCCCTGTTAGCAGATGTCTTCGGCCCCAGGCCAGATGGGGGAGTGTAGGTGAGGGTCTGCAGGCAGTAGGTGCCCCTTGCTCCCTTCCTCCTGACACTTAAAACAGGATAAATAAAGCTGATAGAGCAAAGATGAGATGTGTGCACGTCGGTTTTTTTTTAACCTGAATTTTTTCCTTCTTACAGAAATAACAGCAGGCTGGGGAATGGAGTGCTGTATGCTTCGGTGAACCCAGAGTACTTCAGTGCCGCAGATGGTAAGCAGCTAAGCTCCGGGCACTGCCTGGACCCAGTCAGGTCCCAGACTGGGGAGCTTTCAGGAGTGCGGCTAATTTAGGGAGAAGAGGTTTGCGTTATTTGACGTAACTTTGGCTTCAAATATGTCGTCATTAACACTTTCTTTAAATTTTTATTATTTTTTTTAAGTTAATTTATTTTGAGAGAGAGAGAAAGAGCGAGTAGGGGAGGGGCAGAGGGAGGGGGAGAGAGAGAGAGAATCCCAAGCAGGCTCTGAGTTGTCAGCGCAGAGCTCATCATGGGGCTTGAACTCACAAATCATGAGATCGTGACCTGAGCCAAAGTCAGACGCTTACTGGACTGAGTCACCCAGGTGCCCCCGCCCCCTTTCTCTTTTAAATCAAAATTTTTACCAGTTCACTGAATATGTCGAAAATTCTGGGACTGTATGGAATGCCCCCAAAGAAAAACAGTCTTCAGAGACAACTGGTCAGCACAGTTGTCAATTTACTTAATTGCCTGAGATTTTATGCTAGGATGACAAAAGTTGTTTAATTGTTGACATCTAGTCAGAGGATACGCTGCAGCTGACCAAATAGTTCCTTTAAACCTGTTTCAGCCTGAGTTTCGTATCGCTGTGACGGTCTTTGATCACTCATGGCTTCTCTGCATTTTTCTGTCTTGGAGTTTTTCTGCTCATTCCCTCCTGACCGGGCTCCTATGACTTATACCCTCACGGCCCATTCACATACCCTTGGATAATAACTCATGAGGTCCATTTAGTTAAGTGACTGAGGTCTGACTTGGCAGTTGGGTTCTATTCAATGGTTATTTCGTTTTTTCCTTATTTACTGTCTCTTCTCCCTATTGTGCTTGAATCCAAACCTTTATAAGTAAGTCCAGGCCGGGCACTGGTCCTGGGGTCTAGTGATACTGGCACTTGCCGGGGGCTTTTACGAACGCTGTTCCCTTTGATCCCTGTGTCCCAGTAAGGTGGCTTTTCTAATGCCCGCCTGTCTGTAGGTGAGGCGATGAGGTTCAGAGGACACATGTGCATAACTAGGTGGTTGAGAAGTCAGGATGACATGGTCTCTGGCATCTTGTCGACCGCAGGGAAGCTGACCCACAGGAGGAGCTGGCTTGGGTCCACCAGATGAACGAATGAGTACGTGAACTCAGGGAGGTGTGTTTAGAAACCGTGTGTGCCTCCTTCTTGCTTCAGGTGAAGTGAAAGTTGGTGTGCAGGACGTGTGAAATGGAGTTGTGATTATTCTGATCGATTACCCTGAGTAAATGGAAAACATAAGAAAACACACCGACGCTTTAAAAGCACCATATAAATGTGTAAAGTTTTGTTATGATTTCTCTAATAATTTCTAATCCAGTTCTGTTTACAGCAAAGCCGATCAAAAGCAGCCTCCCCTAAATGGGAATCAAGTACAGAATAAGGACATTATTCCTGATTCTATAGAAGTCTCACCAAGTTGTATTTTTTAATGTCTTTATTTTATTTTTATTTTGAGAAAGAACGGGCAGGGGAGGGGCAGAGAGAGAGAGAGGGAGAGAGAATCTCAAGCAGGCTCCACACTGTCAGCACAGAGCCTGATGCAGGGCTTGACCCCGTGAACTGTGAGATCGTGACCTGAGCCGAAATCAAGAGTGGGACGCCTAAACAACTAAGCCAGCCAGGTGCCCCACAAAGCTGTATTTTTAATAGGCATGTAGGTATGTGTGTACATATACATACACACGTACACACACACATATTTCTATACTCCTTTGATGTATGTATGTATATAAGACATAGAGAGCATTCTGGAAGGATACACACCAAATTTAAAATAGTAGTTACTTGTGGAAAGTATCTTTTTCTTTATTAAAAAAAAAAAGCAAAAAGATTTTTATGCATTGCTTATATAATTAATAGCTTTTTTTTTTTTTTAAGTCAGATAAGGTAAGGAGTCATCACACACTTAATGGAATTTATTAGGAAATGCAAGGCCACTTTCCTTCTCTGTAGAGGTGGAATAAGGCTATTCCAGAGAATTTGCTCTGCTTTGAAATAAAGCACAGAAGACTGGCATTTTGTCGTTTTGACTATGAAGTGTCCAGGAAGCTTAGAAAGAGCATTAATACAATAATATCAGACTCTAATGGTGATTTGAATGCAAATTTTATATCTTTCCAGAACTACTTTCATAATATGCCTTGATTCGCCTTTAAAAATAAAATAAAAACCCAACGCATTGTCACCCAGGCCAACAACAGGTAGGAACACGGTCACCTCATTTGAACTTAATTTATTCGGCCATTTGACAAGCACCTTATAGTTAGTCTCCTCGAGGGGCGACAAAATGACATTGCAGTTCGAAAATGCTTTAAAAACTTCTTTCTCCAGAAGCTATTCTGCACGTCACCATTCTCCAGAATATACCGAAAATCCCCTCTAGGGAAGTGCTGATAACATTGTGCACATAACCCGTTGCTGGCTGGCGGGGCTTAGGACCTGCTGGCTCGAGTCAGAGCTGCTGGGTTGAATTTAGAGAAAGAGATTGCAAGTATTGACTTCAGGGACCTCCCAAGGAAGGAATGGGATTGGTTTTAACTCCGTGTTTTATGGTGTGCTACAGAGTTAATTCTGATTAAAAGCAAGGCCGGATTTTCGGAGATAAACGGATACAGGCGGTTTCTCTATACTTTCTGAGGGGTATCGTGAAGAGTCTTATCTACTGGCTTGTCTTGCATACTTACTCTCCTAAGCAAGCCTCAGCCTCTTCTTAGGGGCCATATGACATCTAAGCCACATAGAAGGTAGACTCCCGTTTACGAAATTCCTAAACTACATATGTAATGGGAAATACAAAAGTGCGTATGAGAGAAAATTCTAGATTGATGAACATAGGCCATATTGGACACTCCTCAGTGGCGTAAGTTGGTGGGATCTCCTGGGCCTAATTTACAGACGTCTTTCCTTCCAGACATGAAAGTACAGGAGACCCAGTGGCGTTGGAATCCAGCTGCCAGCCACTGCTTCTCCCACATCCATCCGTAAGCACAAGGTTAACGTCCAAAAGCATACAAGCAAACACAGATGCCATCGCAGCTCCCCAGTCCTGCATTTCTGAGCCGGGACCCCTTCCTGGTATACAGTGGAGCCTGCTGGGAATCCCCCTCCCCGGCAAGGACAGAAGCACACACAGCATTAGAAGGATGTCCTTATGACTGAAATTTCTTAGGGAGCTCATGGAACAGGTTGCGGTTGTTTTTTTCTTTTTCTTTTTCATTCTGCCCATCTGAGTTGTGGGATGGGTCCTCTGTATTGTTTTCTTTTCTTTCTTACCTCCCTTCTCCCTTTTCCTCTTTGTTTCTCCTTCCTGCCTGCCTGGAATTACTTCTTTGTTTTCTTAAATCAGATTGACTGAAAGCCTTGGCCGGAGAAGTCATGTTCAGGCTCTGTCTTACCATGTCCCACCTCCCAGCCCCTCAACCCAGTTGTGGGCGGTCCCTGAGTTCATGGAGCTCAGGCCAGGGCCCTGGGGAGACCCCTGTGCTCACCAGCTGTCCCTCCACCTTGCTCACCACTGATGGTCCTTGGTGCCAGAGTTCAGCAGCTTCTGTTCCTGTATAGACACCCCAGGGGCTTCGGTGAGGCTGGAGACACTTGTCTAAACTAGAATAGTGCTACCAATAGAAATAGAAGGCCAGGGGCGCCTGGGTGGCGCAGTCGGTTAAGCGTCCGACTTCAGCCAGGTCACGATCTCTCAGTCTGTGAGTTCGAGCCCCGCGTCGGGCTCTGGGCTGATGGCTCAGAGCCTGGAGCCTGTTTCCGATTCTGTGTCTCCCTCTCTCTCTGCCCCTCCCCCGTTCATGCTCTGTCTCTCTCTGTCCCAAAAATAAATAATAAAAAAACATTGAAAAAAAAAATTAAAAAAAAAGAAATAGAAGGCCAGTCCCATATGTAACCATAAGTTTTTCTAATAACCACGTTTAAAAAAGTATAAAAGAAACAGGTGAGGGGCACCTGCCGTGGCTCAGTCAATTGAAATCCCACTTCACTTAGGTCACGGTCTCACAATCCGTGAGTTCAAGCCCCACATCAGGCTCACTGCTGTCAGTGAAGAGCCCACTTCAGATCCTCTGTCCTCCCCTCTCTCTCTGCCCCTTCCCCACTCATGCTCTCTCTCTCTATAACATGAAAAAACATTAAAAAAAGAAGTGAAAAAGTGTTCATGATACACGTTATTTAACCCGGTATGTCCAAAGTATTATCAATTTAAATAGGTAGTCAGTCTAAAAACTATTGAAATATTTGCGTGGTTTCTTTTTCGTACTAAGTCTTTGAAGCCTGTTGTGAATTCTATACTTAGCGCATCTCAAATTGGATTCCTTTGTGGTTCTTGTGTGCTGTTAGGATCCTAAAATTATCTCAGAATCCTTGAAGACTTGAAATACCAGTGTGTGACCGTATAGCTGTCTTGCAGAAATTTCAGGACAAGCCGTGTCACTGTTTCCTGATGTTCTCTGTGGACTTCAGGAAGTGGCATCTTGTATTCTGGTTTCCCCCAAAAGCATCTTCTGCCCAGGGGCTCCCTGCCTTACCTGTTTCGGTTCTGGTTTCTTCTTCTCCAGTGTATGTACCTGATGAGTGGGAGGTTGCTCGGGAGAAAATCACCATGAGCCGAGAGCTGGGGCAGGGCTCGTTTGGGATGGTCTACGAAGGAGTTGCCAAAGGCGTGGTTAAAGATGAGCCCGAAACCAGGGTGGCCATCAAAACGGTGAACGAGGCCGCGAGCATGCGTGAAAGGATTGAATTTCTCAACGAGGCTTCAGTGATGAAGGAGTTCAATTGTCACCATGTGGTAAGAGAATGCCCTGAGAAGCCAGAAACTGACGCAGGGAGAACACCTCAGTGGGGCCCCCCAGAGTGTCAGTGGCATCACTTGGGGGTTTGGTGTCTCGCCCCGCCTTCCAGAGTTCCCCGTCACCTCACTGTTGGCCCTTAGACACCTGTGCACTAGCGGCTCTGGCTGTGGTGTAGACCCCGGCCAGTGGGGGCCCTGTGGCCCGCACGTCTGGGTTCTGCAGGTCACAGACTGTTCTAGCAGCCTGGATGGGGACTGTCACGGGCAACCCTCACCCTCTGAGTCCTTCTCTCTGTCATTCCTCCCAGGTGCGGTTGCTGGGCGTGGTGTCCCAGGGCCAGCCAACGCTGGTCATCATGGAACTGATGACGCGGGGCGATCTCAAAAGTTATCTCAGGTCTCTGAGGCCAGAAATAGAGGTCAGTTTTGGTTTTCACGGACTTCATACGTTACCTGTTCTTTCTTTAGCACCTTCCCACCACACCCCCCCCCCAGAAGATATTGTGTGTTTATTTTTTTTATTTTTAAAAAAAATTTTTTTGAGTGTGAGCGGGGGAGGGGCAGAGAGAAGGGGAGACACAGAACGGGAAGCAGGCTTCCGGCTCCAAGCTGTCAGCACAGAGCCCGACCCGGGGTCAGACTCGCAAACCGTGAGATCGTGACCTGAGCCGAAGTCAGATACCCAACCAACGGAGCCACCAGGCACCCCTGTGTCTTTAAACCTGCTTACTTTTCAACATTGAATGTTTCTTGCTGCATGCTTGGTTACAGGTCCTTTGTATGAAAGATGTCCCCGACTAGAGAGAGACCTCGAGCTTTTGTGGGAGCCCCTTGCCATTTCTCAGATACCCTTCTACTTAACCCCTCTGTGCTCCTGTTCTGCATTCCGCCCCCCTCTAGTTCCCTCCTCCGCCGCAGGTGCTCCCTGACTTCTCCCTGCTTCTGCACACCTTCCTCCCTGAAGCCTTCCCTGCTCCCCTGCCCGGAAGGCAGGAACCCTCCATGACTGCTCCCCTAGCACCAACTCTCTCTTCTATGGTCCTCCGAGTGGATTCCCCTTCCACCCCATCGTGTTCAGCTTTTCCTCCCAGGCTCCGAGCGCTGCCAGTTCAGGGTCCGTGTTTGTGGCAGGCAGTCTTTCAGTAAACGCCTGTCAGAGTTCAATGTTAGGTTGACGTGATTCTTGTTGCTGGTGTGGTTTCTCACCCGGCTCTGTACACATAGATGCCCCCTTATTCACAAGCCCCCTCCCCACACACGTCCCTTCCCCCAGGCTGTCAACAGTCTGAGCCTTTGAGACCGGGAGGCCCTGTTTTCTCGAACTCTGCATCCACATGTCAGGCTTGATCCTGAGGCAGAATGATAATCGCCTCGGCTGCACAGTGTCTGCTTAGTCTAGTAAAAAAGACCAATTTGTGTTATGAGCTTCAACTTGTAAACCTGCTGAAGTCCTCTGCAATTTTTCATTAGTCACTGTGGTGTCTCCCCGTCTGTGGCATGAACCCACAAGGCAGCTTTTTAGCATATGGAAGCATGACTCCAAGTGAGTCACTCTAAGAATAAACTCATAGATAAATACTTACAAATAATACCAGCAACATCTGCCTTTCATTCGGCCCCCTCGGTGGGTCTGAAGGCCTCACTTTCACCCTGACTTTGCTCTGTGGTGAGCAGGCTTTGCATCTGCTTGTATTCCCAGAATACTTCCCTTTTGAATCTCTACAGCCTTTCCCTGTTTGAGCCTAATCTTTGGTTTTCTTTTCACCTACAACTTAATTATCTCCCAAGTAGTTGTTCCTTAAATTTTAGTTCTGAGCACCTGTTTGCACGTGGCTTCCTCCATTCACAGCAGATGATTGTCCTTGTGGTTCTCTGAGGGTCACGAGGCCAAGTGTGGCCCGAGGCCCTGAGCAGGATGATTTACAACACACACCCACCCTCTGCTCTACAGTGTGGCTCCCCAGGTCCCCTGGATCGTAAACTGCCTCACTTCTGTAATACACAAGCCAGCATGAGGGAGAAAAGCTTCATCGGATAGGTGGCTCGAGACACGGCAGTGTATTTCTTATCAGATTCATGCAGACATCTGAAAAGCATGAAACGCTCATTCCCTGCGTCCCCGATTTCAGGCACAGAATAAACGTTTGGAAACACGTAGTCCCCGTCCCGGCTTTGCCCGCAAGCTGTCTGCCGTCCTCAGGCAGCTGCTTCGGGCCTCCGCACCTCAGTGTCCTCGTGTGTAAAATAAGACGGTTGGACAAGAAGGTTTCTGAAAGTCCCTTTTCCAGATCTCAAATTCACTTTTAGATGTGTCAGATTTAAACTTGTTCTTTCTAACTCAGGTCAAGGATAAAAATATGTATGCTTGTCCTGCAGATTCATTATACTCTATTTGGCATCTTCTCCCCAAGTTAAGATTTGCTCATTTACTTTGCTAAATGTGGGTGTTTGTGTATACATGCCTTCAGTAGCTCGAAGCAGATTAAAGATTTCCGCTCTCTGAAACGCCTGAAAGAATGGCAGTGTGGCACCATGAACTGATCAAATGTCAGCCCTCTCTTCCAATATGTATAATCAGATTCCTTTTATTGATTCTATCCTTCATGTTAACTATGAATGACCGCTTCTTTTTTCTTAAAAATTTTAATGTGTATTTTTGAGGGAGAGAGAGAGACAGGGTGCAAGCAGGGGAGGGGCAGAGAGAGAGAGGGAGACACAGAATCCAAAGCAGGCTCCAGGCTCTGAGCTGTCAGCACACAGCCCGATGCGGGGCTCAAACTCACGAACCGTGAGATCATGACCTGAACTGAAGTCAGACACTTCACTGGCTGAACCACCCAGGCGCCCATAAATGACCACTTCCAGTAAACGCGTATACCTAATACTCCACAGCTTAAGTATTATGAGCATCAACTTAACAGTTCACCTGCAGATTTCCTAGCATACCATGCACATCTAAAGCCCCAGAAAGCTTAAAAGGCAACGGTGGGTCCTGAGACAGAAAAGCTTGTCTAAAGGAGACTCCCATGTAAAAAGAAAGTGCTGGTTTGGGCTTACCCTTGGGGACATCGTGTC
This sequence comes from Lynx canadensis, assembly GCF_007474595.2. Taxonomy (NCBI): domain Eukaryota; kingdom Metazoa; phylum Chordata; class Mammalia; order Carnivora; family Felidae; genus Lynx; species Lynx canadensis. Next base: position 16,770,974 of record NC_044308.2, on the reverse strand, counting down.
ACTTCCCCCAGGAAACTCCGTGATAAGTATTTTAAACCACCAGAGACTGTCTTGATAGTCTCTTCAGAATGTAAACATACGCCATGTGTAGGGAACTAACCCACAAGTGCTTTGGAGGGTTGTTACACTGCTTCTAGAAGGCAGCTTTCAGCAGAAACCAGCACATCACTGGGCAAAGCCAACATCCACTGAGCACAGACCCTGGCCAGGCACTGGCAGGCACTTTCCATGTGTGGTCCCAGCTCATGCTTCCGGCAGTGACCCCACCCAGGCATGCTCTTCCCCTGGCACCCAGGGTTTGAGCCGGGAAGGTGGCGCTTTGGGACCTGTCAGAGTAATGTGGCTTTGCAGTGTTGTAACAGATGCTCTGTAGTCAGGGAAACTGAGGTAAACTCTATCGCACAGCACAAGCAAGAGGTGGTTAGTATCTAAACTGTGGCGGGCTGATTTGCTCTGTATTTTTTTTTTTTCAGGATGGAGAGATTTGGGCACATGTTTTATATAAGCTTTTTTCTAAATGGATTTTTTATTATTCTGAGGTATTTCTCTTTAATTCCAAAGCCCTCCTCTACAAAGAGGAAATGCTTATCATGTTACGTGTCCCTGTTTTACATTGATCCCCCTCCAGAATATGCTTCATCTGGACTTAAATTAATTGGCGAGTGCCTGTTTTCCTTGGTGCCCACAGAAAACAACAACCCAAGGAGTGCCACGTTGTGAAGTGAAAACGTTAGCCCTGATACTTTTGTACTTTAGATGAAAGTTAAAGAGAAAGAAAAAGATCAGATACTTGATAACGATGCTCACATGGGAAATAAAGCATACAGTGTCCATTTGGGAAACACATTTACTTATTTCCACACAGCCTTTGTAATATTCTCTCGCTCCTTTCACCTGCACTTTGATTATAGACAGAAAAGGAACATATAAACTAATAAAAACTTGAGTAATCAAGAAATCTTAATATCTGAAATTGTTAGTTTCACTTTAAATAATTTTTGCCCTACCCAAAATAGAAAATGCTGGTCCCAAGTTGTGCTAATTAGCGTTTCTCTCTGCAACTCTGTGTGATGTGGTCAGCGGGCAAGCGCATGACTTTACCACGAAGCAGATGCTATGGTCTCCATAATAATATGTTCCTTCTGAGCAAGTCCTGTTTCTTAGCAGACTGACCTGTGGTGCTCAGATTGAACAAAGATGGATTTGCACACCCTGGAAGAATTAGGGTGGGGGACACTCCTAAATTCTCACGTGAAATTTTGTTTTTTTTTTATCTCCAACAGAATAATCCAGTCCTAGCACCTCCAAGCCTAAGCAAGATGATCCAGATGGCTGGAGAGATTGCAGACGGCATGGCATACCTCAACGCCAACAAGTTTGTCCACAGGGACCTTGCTGCCCGGAACTGCATGGTGGCTGAAGATTTCACGGTCAAAATCGGAGGTGTGTTCTTAGCTTCCCAGGTCTGAGCAGGAGCTAAACTCACACACATTTCAGAGACCGAGCTGGCATTCACCCACCTGTGAAGAGGTTTTCCAGTGCATCCCATGAGTACAGAGTCTTGTACTTGGGAATAACTTGGTTGTCTCCAATTGATAGTCAATCAGAAACCTGACTGGGCTGGCTCAAATCCCTATAGCACATGTGGGCACAGCAGAACAGGCAGTGGACAAGGATGAGCTGAGGCCATGGTCTCTGAGGTGGCCTCTCCTGGCATTTGGGGCATTTTTTGGCAGAAGAGTTCTAAGTGTTGGTTACAGAAATAATTGAGGCAGTGTCCTCAGGTGATTTTGACTTGGGAGTAAAAGTTGCAATATAAACTACCAACATTTCCTCCAATGTTTCTGGCTTGAAAGGAGTTTTGCCCTCTCAGCGGTCCATGGAGTTTTCTAAGATGTGAGGCCCCCAACGGTGAAGCCCCTGCATAGAGCAGTAACAGTGACAGGGAGGTGCAATCACTCAGGTGAGGGAAGATCACTGCTTATTGGGGTTCACACCCAAGTTGGTCAACCTCTAAGCTCTCAACCTGTGTATTATAACGCTTAGCTGATCAACCTGCTGGTTAGACCCCTTGTTGCCACCACCCACTGAAACACCAAAAAAAGGGGGGGTTGGGTTGCATTTCTGGTGCTGGTTAGAAATTCATTTTAGCCTTTAGGTTTGGGTTTTGCTTTGATCTCTTAATCCTGATAAAAACACTTATAACCTCAGGGCTACTCGGGAAAGCTACCTACTTTTACCAGAACCCTTACCTTCCCATTATGAGATGACGATGGCTCAGAAAAACATCAAGTATTTATTCTGAGAAACTGCAGAGGACACTTTACATCCAAAATCCATTTAAAATTAACCTCCTTGATGTAGCTGACTTTGCTAACACATAGAAACAGACACAGAGAGTTAGACAAAATGAGGGGACAGAGGACTATGTGCCAATTGAAAAACTAGCACAAAATCACAGCAAAAGAGCTGAACCAACCAGAGGTAGGCAATATGCCTGATAGAGAAATCAAAGTAATGGTCGTAAAGATACTCACGGGACTTGAGAAAAGAGTAGAGGATCTCACCGAGACCTTCAACAAAGAGACAGAAAATATACCAAAGAACCAATCAGACAGAGATGAAGAACTTAGTAACCAAAATTAAAGATACACTAGAGGGAATCAATAGGAGAGGAAGCAGAAGAACTGATCCCTGAACTGGAAGAGGGAGTAATGGAAAGCAACCAAACAGAACAGGAAAAAGATAAAAGAATTATTAAAGAAGGATAGGTTAAGGGAACTCAGCAACACCATCAAGCATAATAGCATTCACATTATAGAGATCCCAGAAGGAGAAGAGAGAGAAAATTTATTTGAGGAAATAATAGCTGGAAACTTCCCTAATCTGTAGAAGGAAATAGACTCAGGAAGCAGTGAGAGCCCCCAGTAAAATCAACCGAGGAGGTCCACACCAAGAGACATAATAATTAAAATGGCAAAAGGTAGTGATAAAGTTTTAAAAGCAGCAAGAGAAAAGAAAACAATTACATACAAGGGAAACCCCATAAGACTATAAGCTGATTTTTCAGCAGAAACTTTATAGGCAAGAAGGGAGTGGAATGATATATTCAAAGTACTGAAAAAAAAATAAAGTAAAATAAATTTAACCTTTTTCTAGCTCTTGAACTATCTGTTATGGAAATGCTCATCTTTCTTTAGCAGTATATTTTTTCTTTAGCTATGATTTTGAATGAAATATTTCGGTCCTTTAGTTGTGAATGAGGAGTATCCCCTCTAGAATAGTTATCAAATTAGGGGTTAGTGTCTTTATTTTTCATTTGGAGGAAACAGAGATGATGAATGGAGCCGTATCATAGAGCAGACATCCCTGAGTCATCAGAACTACTCATTCATGAGCTACCAGTATGTCCCTGGATTTGGCCCTTTGAGGCATCCACACGCCTGGTGCCCCTTGAATCCCAAGAGGCTGGCAGGCTCCAGGGTTTCTAGGAAACAGCCTCTCTCGCCGCTGTCTGGGCTTTCTTTGTGCTCCCTGCTCCCTTCCCCTTCCCTTTTCGTTCCTTCCCCTTTTCCATGAAGACTCAGATTATTCCCATGGAGATGCCAGGCAGCCCTCCTTCCCCAGCGCTACAGAACCGGGAAGCCCTGAGCTTAAATCCTGGTTCTGCCGCTAGCAGATGAGACTTGGGACTAGTGCCTTAAGTTCTGAGCCTCAGTTTCTTTCCCTTGGAAATGGGGATGCTGATAGAACAGACCCACGAGATGGTGGGCAGGACTGAGCACGGGACAGCTCCAAGCACACACCTGGCACAGGACAGGTCCCCAGTAGATGTCAGTTCCTGGGGCCATCAGCATCCTGCTTCCCACACCCACTTCCTGGCACACGCAGGAGCTCAGCTCATGCTACCTGCTTTCCGGTTTCACATCATGGTGGGAGAGCTCTTGTCGGGCCACTTGCCATTTGAAGTCCAAATCAGCAAGGACCGTATTTGCCATTTAACCCAGTGGCACATTTACAGTGACATTTGTACTTGCAGTTTTTCTCAGTAACATTTGGAATTTTTCTTTTGTGCTGTGGAAGAAATAGCTTGTGTTCTTTTTCTGGGATTTCTTTTTTTTTTTTTCTCTCTCTCTCCTTTTTGTGCAAGTAAAGACAAGTCCTCTCCTCTGCATGTCACTGGATTAATTCTGAGATAGGGTTCCAACAGTTCGTTTTTATTCCTCACTTGGGTTCGAAAGATCTGTTTTTCCAATGCCCGGTGTCTCATGGAGTACAAACATGACAAGTAATTTCACCAGAGGCAGCTGTTGACCCCTCAGCTCAGTACAAGTAAATTGTGTTGGTTAACGTGCAAGGAACTTTATTCCCTGTGTTTGCTTTGTAGCCTAACCGCTTTGTGGCACAGTTAGAGACATGAATGAACATTTTAGAAAGGAGAGCAGCCCTTTCTCCTGGGGAAGGAAACAGAAGAGTCCCTGTAAGAAAAGGTTGGGTGATTGAGTGGAAAATCAAAATCTGACAAAGAAGCGATAATTTAGGATTATAAAGCAGGCCTGCCATCAAACATAATTATGTGACATCTTCTAGAGACATGGAAAATGGAACAAATTTTCAAAAACGAGTAGGAGCATTATGTTGAAAAACATTATTGGGTAATAGCTTCAGGGGCCTAGTAAATAGCATCTCCTAGCATCTTACTGTGTACTTTTCTTTCCCCGTGAATTGGTACTTTCAATATTTTCCCCCTTATTAAGCAGTAAAACTATTTTATTTCCTCTGGCAGTGGGGCAGTGCTACCAAGTAAGTAAGAGTCAGAATGCTCTTATTTATTTCACCAGGTTCTAAAACCACATGTAAATGACCTTTGGTCTACACGTGAATATTTTCTTGATAAAGTGGGAGACTTGGTAATTTATAAACTGCTTCTCACTTTAAATGAATAAAGGAATTAACTTTTTTATTTATCTGTTTATTTGGAATGAAATTAAATTTTTTTATTTTTATTAATTTTTTGAATGTTTGTTTATTTTTGAGAGGGAAAGAGAGACAGAGACAGAGTGTGAGCGGGGGAGGGGCAGAGAGAGAGGGAGACACAGAATCCGAAGCAGGCTCCAGGCTCTGAGCTGTCGGCACAGAGCCCGACGTGGGGCTTTGACCCACAAACCATGAGATCATGACCTGAGCTGAAGCCAGATGCGTCACCAACTGAGCCCCCCCAGGGGCCCCAACTTTTTTTTTTTCAAAGGACTCAAATTGTAAACCTATTTGAAGCAGACATTCATTGGTATTTACTTGTCACAGGATTAATCGATCAGTCATCCCTTATCGATTCTGCCTCATACAATTGTAAATGCTGATACCCAGCCTCCTGAGAGTGTGGCTCACCCGTGGGTGCCCCACAGCTGTGATGGGACATCTTTGCTTCCGCCCTGAGAGCTGCTCAAAGTGCGTCACTCTCATGCCTTCTCTCCACCTTACAGATTTCGGTATGACGAGAGATATCTACGAGACAGACTATTACCGGAAAGGAGGGAAGGGGCTGCTGCCTGTGCGCTGGATGTCACCCGAGTCCCTCAAGGATGGGGTCTTCACCACTCACTCTGACGTCTGGTATGAGAGTCTCCTTCTGTAATGCGAGCCCAGAGCCCTCCAGCTTCCACAGATCCCACTGGCTCTGTCTCGAGGGCTTTATGTTTCTACTGGTCTCTATTCATCGTTACCCCGTTTCCAGCTTTGGCCAAGCGCTGTGTGGGCCACAGTCCTGCACGGTTGAAGGGCTCCTGTTGTCAGTGGGCTAGCTGAGGACAGCGGGCATTTGTGGGCTCTAAAGAATTTGTGAGACCCACATTTCTTGCAGTCCTTAAGTACTCAGTAAGTGGCGAGGAGCCCTTGAGAGACAGACCACCAGGGGCCGGGATGTGTCCGAAAACTTCACCTCTCCCCTGGCCACCTGCCCTCGTTCCATCTTTCCCAATAAATAGATAACGTGGTGTGTGTGCGGCTGCCTCACCTAATTACAACTCCGGATTGCAGACATTCCTTTGTTCACACCCAAAGCTTGTGAGTTTGGATGTGTTCTCTCATTGGTCCCATCTGCTGTCTATCCTTTTTCAAAGGACTTCACCATTGTGGACCCAGGGATGAGGTAGAAAGCACAATGTCTCCCTTCACAATAATGTATCTTGGGGTAGAAAGCTTAGCTGAGGAGTACAGAGGACTCTCAGTAGTGCTGTTTCCTGTGATACCTCAGCAACACTGTGGAGAGGAGGCCAGGTTCTGAAATACAACTGAGGTCCTTGGCAGGCTGAGGCCCTGGCACATCTACCTCCTAGAACGTCAACTAGTTTCTTGGCTGTCCTCTTGGGAGGTCCCATTGCTGGTGTGTTACGGAAATGTGAGTTGTTTACTCAACTGTCTGGACGACCACATAGAGGAGCTATTTAAATAGTGACCGACATTTTTTTTTTTTTTAACCTCGTGAACCTTTCATAGTTCAAGGGCCTTGGATCTCACTACGAAGACAGGTGCAAATTGGAAATAGCATTTGAATATGACCCGGCAAAGCGTGATTGCTTCTCGAGTTCACGTACGAGATCTGTTTTTGCAGTCGGCCTGTCCAAGATAGTTAGCTCTTTGCTGTCAAATCAAAGTGCTCACCACCATTTTTAGATGTAGAGATGATGGGGAGAGAAGGTCTGTTCATGCATCTGATTATTGTAGCCTCTATACCTCCCAAAGCTCTGAGGTCAGCTTGTAGTACAATAAAATAGAAAACCGTGCGAGCCAGGGACAGCAGAGGCAGGATGAGAAGATAAAACTAGAGTTATTAATATCTCACAGGCTAATTTTGCCCAAACCCTGGTTAGCAACGAATGCCACCAGCAGCAGCAACAGAGGGACATGCAGGGGGTTCGATGCCAGTTTTCTCCCACTCGACGGCATCGACATTAAGCATGAGTAATATGTGTATGTAAACAAGAGTGTCTATTTGATAATCATTCCGTTCAGTGTTCAGGCATTAACAGTGCTTTAAATTCTCTCTTTTTTTTTTTTTTTTTTTTTTTACACAGCCTTTGAGGGTAACATGGGTAGGGTAGGCCAGGACTTGGTGAACATGGAAGGTTCCTCAGCTGCCTAGGATCTCAAGGCCTCCCTGTCAAAGGAATGGGAGTCACCTTAGATTGTATTCAATAGCACAAAACAGGTGTTCCCAAATAGTTGAAACTCTAGATAGAGATACAGAGAATTGTATTTGACTGTGTCAAAGAGACCTCAGCGTCTTTGGTTTGGGAGGCACTCCCAAGGTTGTGTCCAGCCCCCACATCCCACCCATGGCCTCTTTGACAGCTAGTGGTTAGGCTTCTGCTCAAATGTCTCCAGGACTACTTGTCCTCTCCCTCACAAGGACAAGCCACCCTAACTCTTAAGACGCCCTTGTTCTTTGCAGGTCTTTCTCATATGATGCTTAAGTCCGCCTCTGGTGACACCCGTTGGCCCTCCTCTGTAGCACAGTCGCACGCTCTCGTCTGTTTTTGACGAGACGGGCCTTGGAGTCACAAGGAAGTGGTCTCTTTTCTCTAGTTTGAACACTTCCACATTTTCCCAGTGCCCTCTGAGATTTTATTCCCAGGCCCTCGGGCTCTGTGCTTCCTACTCCTGCAGCTCTGTCATAGCACCATGTCCTTGCAGGATGATTCCTTTGGCTTAGAAGACACAAGTGTGCCCTCCAGGGATGGAGGGAACCAAGCAAAAAACTAGGCAGTTGGAGCCCACAAGTGTGTCCCCTCCCTGGGCGTCTGGATCACCCTCCAACAGTCTTCATTTCTTGACTTACTAAGAAGGTTTCCAAACTTCCACAAATACCTAGGCTCGCACCCACTTAAAATTATTTGCTTCTTTACTGGCTAATTCACGTCAGCGGGGAATGTGGAGATCTGTGTAGGTCTCAATTTGCTGGTGGGTGGGACACAGACATGATCCTGTCGTGGTGTGCTGAGGTGTGGTTCCTGAACGCTGGCCCCAGGTGGCAGTGGCACTGATGTGTGAGAGTCACATCAAGTTGTACCTTCTTCGGGGCAAACCCCCCAGTGCTCATGATTGGAAAAGACGTCACACATACTCTGGTTTCTCTTCAGATCGCATAAATCTTTCGCCTTTTAGAAAAGATGTCACGCAAAGACATTTGTCTAGTGTTTACAGATGAAACCTGTCCACAAAATTCATGACTCGGTACTATATGAAGGCATTGAAACCAGCGCCCATGCCGTTGTAAATCATCTGCTTTGAAAAGTACACAGGCTTTGCCTCTTAGTGTCCCTGTCTGGCCGTGTGGCCTTGGTCAAACCACGGGGCATCTCTGGGCTTTGGCTGCTCAGCCTGTGAGGTGCGGTCTGCTTTGGAGTGTCTGCACTCCCTACTAGGCCTGCAGTAGCTCGCTGAATGTTTACATGGCTCCTGCGGCAACTAGTGATGCCAGGGGGGCATCTTGGTGTGGGGTAGAGATGGTTCAGCCTTCACGCATTGGACTCGGCTGGTCACTTCCCGCGAAGGGTGACCAGACTCCAGCATTGAGTGGCCCTCCCCGACAAGGGATACTGACATCACACAGGAGTCACTCCAGGCCAGCCCTGCTACCTGCTGTGTGACTTCATGCGTGTGACCATTTCCAGGACCTGGTGGGGCCCAGGAAATGCTCAGTGTGTGCAAGAACAGGGCGACTAGAGACCGACTCCCTGTCCTGGAAGGGTGAAGCCTTGTGGAGAAGAGGAAGTGATCCTGACAGGTTGGAGTCACAAAATCCTGGCCAGAAGAGACGGGGCCGTGGGGCACCCTGAAGTAAGAGTGTCACTTACAAGGCAGTGGGGATGCAGGTTCTAGACCGCGGGAATGCCGAGAGAGGCTATGGCGGCAGGACACGCTTGCGAAAGACGGTGGGACTTCCTTGAGGGAGTTAGGGTGGAGAGAGAGCAAGTAAGGCCTCAGATGTTGTGTCAGGGGCTTGGGCCTGATTCTTCAGGTTCTGCAAAGATGCATAAAGCTTCTGAAGGAAGAGCAACACGGGAGACTGTTTTAAGATGTTCGTGTTAGCTAGAGCATCAGGCCGCATCGTGAACGGTGCTAGCACCAGAAAGGAAGAGTGCTATAGGCCGAGGAGGACCGTCAGTGCCGTGGTGGACCCTGAGGAGGCCGAGGGAAGGACGGCCTTGGGTTGACTGCTCGAGTGAGGCAGGACACCAGCTACTTGAGGCCAGAAGAACAGGACCGAGAGGCAGAGCTTGGGCTGAGACACGGGAAGTTTATGGATAGCCAAGTGACCGGGAGCTTGAAACAGAGCACCCGGAGCCGAAAGAGTCCGTGCGGGAGCCATTGGGTGAGAATGGGCTGCTTGAGAGGGGCTGGCCCCACCGGCAGAGTCTGTGGAGGAGAAGGGGCTCTGGGGGGGAACTGTGTTGTTCTCAGAGGATTCCTCAGGCCAGGCCTGCAATCAGTAAAAACAGCCACACTTGTCATTCCTTGCACTGTACCGCATTCCAGACATGAAGGTTGGGAGCTCCGAGGCACGCTGCCGATGTGACCAGGCCCACTCCAGTATGACATCCCAGCACCAGAGTTGTGGAGAAGCTGGCTGCCTTCAGCCCAAGCCTCTGAAGTGTGCCTTCAGCCACACTTAGGCCTCTGGGTCTTTGGCTTTTCTAGGTCTCTTGTGCAATATAAAGGCTATTTCTTGGTCACTGGAAATTAAAAAGGGCCTTGGGTGAGTCGGTCCTCTGCTAAGATTCTATTTATGTCCGATATCTGTTCTTAGTACAAAGTGGCACAGAAACCTTTTTTTTTTTTTAATGTTTATTTATTTATATTTAGAGGGAGAAAGAGCATGCTTGCGAGCAGGGGAGGGGCAGAGAGAGAATCCCAAGCAGGCTCCATGCTGCAGTGCAGAGCCGGACATGGGGCTCGAACCCAAGAACCGTGAGAGCATGATCTGAGCTGAAATCAAGAGTCGGATGCCTAACCGACTGAGCCACCCAGGCGCCCCTGTACAGAAACCTTTTGCTCACAGAAAAGTAGCTATAGCTGAAGCAGTGAATAAAACATTGGCTCAGGCTCTGGGGCCAGGATCCCGGGAGCTCTCGGTGGGAAGCGCCAGGCCCCAGAATTTTCAGTGTGGCTCTGCCACTAGCACCCCCTGGCCCTTCCGCAGTCCTGTCGGAAGCCCCTTGGGCTGCTTGCTGCCGACGAGCCTGCTTTATTCTGCTGAAATGAACTGAGTGTAAAGGCACACAGAGCGAGGAAAATTCGTGCGAGGTGGCAGTGTTGGGAGGCCACCTTTATTTTGCAGGTTACAGCATCTCCCTTTAAACATTATCTGTCTGAACTTTCTGTGTGCATGTCCACGTATTTTAATTTGTTTTCCAGCAGTTAGATCTTCTAAACCAGCAGGCAAAACTGCATGCATAGCGGAATGGCTCACTGCCCCCGCTGCTGAATTTACACCTTGGCCCCTTTGCCCCTCAGCTAAACTCTTCTTAAGGACACCTCCTTGCCCACCAGCCCGCCGTCAGCCAGTGCTGTGCTCCTGGCTTCTCTGCTGTGAGACTGAGCCCCGTCACATGTCACAGACCGGCAGCTCCCCAGCTCACTCCCACAGGGCTTCCCTCCCCACTGGCCCCACTGGACCTGTGAGATCCCCTTCCGAGCTTTCTAACCCTCCAGACCTGTGGAAGTCAGAACTGCGGTCAGAGACCCAGGCGTCAGTATGTTTTGAAAACTCACCAGGAGGGGTGCGGGGGTGGCTCAGTCCGTTGACTGGCTCAGGTCATGATCTCAGGGTCTGTGGGTTCGAGCCCCACATCGGGCTCTGTGCTGACAGCTCAGAGCCTGGAGCCTGCTTTGGATTCTGTCTCTCCCTCTCTCTCTGCCCCTCCCCTGCTCGTGCTCACTCGCTCGCTCTCTCTCAAAAATAAATAAACATTAAAAAAAAATTTAGGAGCACGTGGGTAGCTCAGTCGGTTAAGCATCTAACTTCGGCTCAGGTCATGATCTCACGGTTCGTGAGTTCGAGCCCTGCGTGGGGGTCAGCACAGAGCCTGGAGCTTGTTTCGGATTCTATGACTCCCTCTCTCCCTGCGCCTCCCCCACTTGCACTTTGTCTCTTTCTCTCGCTCTCAAAAATAAATAAACATTAAAAAAATGTTTCTAAACTTGCCAGGAGACTCACTCCACAGCCAGCATTGAGAGCTACTTGGGTACAAGTTTCCAAAATAGGGGAGCTTGTTGAATGGCTTGATTGTCCCAGGCTGTATTCGAGGTCACTAAACCACTGTCCCGGCAGGGCCTGGGGACCTGCCTTTAATTAGAGGATAGAGCACATTTGGGAGACACTGCCCTATTGGGCCCGTGGCTGGGGCCAGGCCCTGAACTCAACCTGCCTGGCATTCAAATGAGAAAGCAGGTGCTTCTGAGTCATTCAGGGGGCACTGCAAACCACCCCCTGCTACAGCTTTGCCCACACTGCGGGAAGACAAGGGCCACGCTTCACCGCTGCTGGGCGCCCTGGAGGACGCTCGCTCAGTCACCACGCCGAGGGCACGTTTTCAGCACCCGGGGTGGGGAAATGCTGGAAGGAAAGGGGCAGTGAGGGCTGCCCGCCCCTCTCTGAGCCCTCACGTCCCCTCTCTCACCCTAGGTCCTTCGGGGTCGTTCTCTGGGAGATCGCCACGCTGGCCGAGCAGCCGTACCAGGGCTTGTCCAACGAGCAAGTGCTTCGCTTCGTCATGGAGGGCGGCCTTCTGGACAAGCCGGACAACTGCCCCGACATGCTGTACGTACGCCTGGGCCCCTGATGCCCTCCCTCAGATTCCCCTCCTCGATGACCCTTCCTGGGTCACCCGAGATGGGTGGTTCTGAGAGCCAGTCTCTGCGGCCCGGCAGGTGGAGATGAGGGGGCGGGGTGCAGTTTGGAAGGAGGTTATCCTGATGGAAGGACCCTGGGCCTTTGCGGAGCCACCTTAGGTTCACCGCGTCTCCCTTAATCTTTTAGTCCTGTTTTGCACCTGGGGTCTCAGGCCAGACATCTCCGGGAAGTATTTGACCAAAGCGATCCACGCAGAGTTTAAGAAAAAGTGGGGGAGGGGGCAACAACACGGCACTGGTTGCTCTTAAGCCAAATCCCGGAGCCTCTTGCAGCCTTCGGCACGACTCCTCTGGCACCACGTAGGGCAAACCTCAGGCCTCTTCCCACCGCGTGCCGCCTCCACCGTGGCGCACCCCCCCCCCCAGGTTTCCTCTCTGCTGAGTGCTGACCAAAGTCATTAGCTGTGAAAGCAACACGCTTTCTGGGGCTTCACCCCGTGACCCATGGGGACCGGGAATGTGGTTCAGCTGGCCTGCCAGGAGGCCCTGACACAGCCCCGGGGGTGCACAGCTTTGTGCGCTGGCAGATTCATCACCTCAAACCGCTTCTTTTTAACAGCAACAACAAGAACATTCTGCTTTTTGTTCCTGAGGTTTGTCCGATGATGGGAGGGTGTCCGTGATCCCTCCTGGACCTCGCTGCTCAGCGTCCTTAGTCGCGCTCCTTGTTGGCGCAGGTCAGAGCTGTCGAGGGCAAGAGGGCCTCACTGTCCACAGGAGGAACGAGTCAGATGAGGCTGTGAAGGTGTTCTGTGGTTGGGTCATTGGGTGCAGGGCAGGAGCAGGGAGAGAGTGTGGACTTGTTTTCCACGTAGACGTTAAGGCAGGGCTCAGAGAGTCTTCTGGATCCCAATGGGTAGAGGTAGGCTACCACTCATGCCTCAGGACCAGTTCCGGAATTTTCCAGAAGTGTTCTTCAGGACAGGTGTGGCTTCACATTGGGAGCAACCCCAGAGGAGATGTCAGGCCGTCTCTGTGTCTGTGTGGAAGACCCCCCCCCCACAGATATGCCACCTGCACGCGCACCAGGCCCCCAGCGAGCAGGGGCCCCAGGCCAGGCCTCAGGGTGGTGGGTTTGCCACTATGAGTCTGATACCACGTCCGCTGGGGACCAGGGAAACTGGCCTCGACAGTCCTGAAACCTTTGCTCCTTTGAGTCTCTCACAGTTTCCTTGGGTCAGGACTCTGGACACGGGTGTGCCGGCCCCTTGGCTCAGTCTCATCAGCCCGAAATCCAGACGTAGCCCGGGGGTGCCAGCATCTGAGGCTCTGGGCCTCCGGCAGGACTCATGCCTAGGGCTGCAGAACCGCCGGCCTTCCGGAGGATGGGTCTTCTCCCACCAGAGTGGCTTACTTCTTCAGGGCCAGCAACAGAATCTCGGCTGCTTTTACCATTCGTTTTAGCTGATTAAGCCACATCCAGCCCAGATCATCTCCCTGCTGGTTAACTCAGAGTCAGCTGATAAGAAAACTCCATAACGAGGTGAAACCCCATCATCTTTCTTAGTCTGACCCACATTCAGGTGAGGGGTTATACAGGGCGTTGACCCCAGGGGCAGGAATCTGGGGGAGCATCTTAGAATCGGACTACCACAGCTTGGGAAGCAGAAACCACTGTCCATCAACAAACCAGGGTTTTGTGTATTTTTTCTGAAGCACTTTGTTGCTACCAAAACTGAATCCACGTCGATGTGGTAGGCCTTGTTCCCATGGCTCTGACCATGCGGCTGTAGGACCTCTGGGCTGGGGGACTTGGTGCGGCACCCCGTGCTTCTGGAGTGCATTAGCTGAGCCTTATGCTTCCTAACTGCTGCTTCTCAATGTTTGTTCAGCTGAAGCCCAGGGATAGCTGGTATGGAATTAAGAAAGAGGACCCAAGACTGCCATAGGGGAAGCAGCATTCTGGCATCTGCGTGTGTGTGTGTGTGTGTGTGTGTGTGTGTGTGTGTGTGTGTGTTGAGGGTGGGGGAGCCCCCTGATCATTTCAGCCCGGGGCTGGACTAGGAAGCCTGCATGGGCCTGGACATGGGGTGCAGAGTAGACCCACCAATGACAGGAGGCCCCATTTCTCAGAGGGCCGTGTATATGGGGCAGGGAGGGGGGATGGGGTTTCCCAGATCCCTCAAGAACCTTCCCAGTTAGCCTCTTCAGGTTTCAGAACCCAAAGTTAGAAGAGACTCAAAAAGTCACTTAGTACATGTTTATTAAGTTGCATTTATATTAAATAGGTACATAATAATACACATTAATTTACATGTATACATATATATATATATAAAGAGAGAGAGAGAGGCAGGGCGAGAGGGAGGGACAGAGAGAGAGAGAGAGCACACAAACAGGGGAGAGGGGCAAAGAAAGAGAAGGAGGAGAATCCCAAGCAGGCTTTGCAAGCATGGATCCCGACCGGGGACTTGAACTCACAAACCCGTGAGATCATGACCTGAGCCAAAACCAAGAGTCGGACACTTAACCAACTGAGCCACCCAGGCGCCCCTCACATTTTTTCCCTAGCATGGAAACGCTTCCTCTGTGCACCTGTATTAGTTTTTTACACAGTGGGTCATTATCCCAAACCCAACAATGAGCATTTACCATCTCATGGAGTTTCTGAAGGCCTGGAACCTGGGAGCGGCTTAGCGGGATGGCTCTGGCTCAGGGTCTCTCACGAGGCTCCAGTCATCAGAAGGCTTGACTAGGGCCGGGACCCACTTGCAAGTGGCATGCAGCTGGCTTCTCCAAGCAGGGCTTGACAAACTTACCTCTAGAAAAACAGATAGGAAGTGTTCTCAGCTCTGTGGTCTCATACGATCTCATTTTGCAAATGCAGTCACAGATACCACGTGAATGAGTGCGGCTGTGCTCCTGTAAAACTTTACTTGGGGATACTGAGATTTGAATTTCACATAATTTTCATGTCACAGAATATTCTTATTTTGATTTTTTTTCAACCATTTACAAATATAAAAACCATTCTTAGCTCAGAGGCCTCACCAAAAAAATTGGACAGTAGGCTAGTTTTGGGCCATGGGCCTGTAGCTTGCCCGAGAGCAAAGGACTCCAGAGCGGAGCAGATGCCACAGTGTCCTTCATGGCCAAACCTCAGGGGTGGTCCTCTGTGATGTGGGAGGAGATTACGGGAGGCATGAACCCCAGGAGGTGGGGATCACTGCGGGCTGGGTACCACACCCCACTGACTCCCAGGTTGCCTCACAGGTGACCGTTCTCCATGAACAGTGTGGTCACTGTATTCTTATCAGCTCATTATAAGAAAAATCTTCCTTCAGAGAAAAAAAAAAAAATCTCAGTAATGGAGTATAAGGAGTGCTGCCTGCTGAGTTTGCATCCGAGGGTCTGGTGCCAGAATAGAGGCTGATGCTGGGGCTGGTGGTGGTGTAGGAAGCTTAGCCACAGTCCGAGAAAGCAGGTGTCGGTTTTGTTCGTGTGGTTTGGGGTAGCGGGAGGAGAGGTTTTATTTTTGAGCTGTCTCTTTGACTCGGAGAAACGGCCTCTGAGAAACTTGTGGGACTCCCTAAAGTTGATCCACCTCCCGGTGACTGGAGTTTTGGTATTAATTTAATATGCCTGGGAAGCAGCCCACCTGCCATGGGAAAGGCGGTAGACTTCCTGTTCCCAGCATAGAGTGACAAGGAAATTCACATGGAGAGGTTACTCTTGGATATTACGTGTTTAATTCCGGAGGCATTTCTGCTTTGCCCTCCAGAACCCCCCTGGCAAATTGTTCTCCCTCCAAAGAAAACAACAGAATGGAAGGAGGTTAGCTGATGGCGCAGGGAGTGTCCGTGTTGTTCTGAATTTATTGATGAGCTTAGGTAAAGAAGAAGTGTTCTGGGAGAGGGGTTCTTTTGTTACGGGGCACAAAAGAGCAGACTCCCGTTTCTGCCAGAGGAGAGGAACGTCACTGAGCTCCTGGGCGTTGCCCAAAAGCCCTGCTGGGCGCCCGGGTGGGAAAGAAACCACTTCCACTGTGTGGCTCCAGAGGTGTGAGCGGGCACCAGTAGGGTAACCTGGGGGCTGGCGTGCAGCGGCTGTGGGGGGTGGGGGGCTTCGGTTCAGCAGCAGCGTCTTGGTGGTAACTACAAGCAGGTGGGATGGTCTCCTCTGGAGCAGCCAAGAATCCCTCTCCCCTCAACCGCGCAGAGCACTTAGGCTTTAAATCGACGACAAAGCCTGTCCTTAACCTTCTCTTAAGCTCTCATTTCTGTACCGCCACCGTGAGTGTCCTTGAGCCCCTGTATCTGCGTGCCGACCACTGACGTCCCAGAGACAGGGCTGCGAGGCGAGGCCCCAGCTTTCAGAAGCTGGGTGGCAGAAGGACCGGGTTGTAATGCTGCAGGAGAGGGCTCGAGCAGAGGTGCAGCGAGCTGTAAGCCCTGGGCCAAGAAGACATATCTTTTTCGGTAAAACTTCCACGGTGTCACAGGTCCAGATCCTTGCCAGGGCAGTGCTCAGTATATACAACGCAGGAAAGAATTGGAACTTTTTAGCCCAGAGAGTCACGAACTCACAGAGGAGACTGAAACACATTCAGGGGACTCTGGTGGTTCTTGTAGTCTTTGAACATGGTTTTCCCCCTTGCTGTGATCCTGTGCTGGTTGTGTGGGAATAGGGTGCTTGAGTAGAATCCAAACAGTCAGGAAGGGCCATTGGTGCGTGCTTGGCCTCGCAACTACAGCCCGTCCCGTGGTACCTGGGCCCTGAGTCTGGTCTCAGTCCAAAGCCAGAGTGACATGGGGCAAGGCGACGGGGCAGGCCTGCCGTCCCACTGGCGGGCGCCGCTGAGAAGTGGCTCATAAGACAATCCTGGCTGTTCTAGGCTGCCAGGAGGAGGTGAAGGAGGGGTGTGCCAAGCCCTGCAGGGCCTTTCTAGAATCTGGTCTTTGTTGCATCGGTTGGGTTGTCACGGGGCCGAGGCTGGGCTGCCTCTCACACCTGGGTTTGTGATCACCACCAGCGTGCATGCAGCAGGGCCTAGAGGAAGGTGGCGATCCTGCGGCCCCCTGTGTGCAGGATGGGAGGGGTCGGGACAGTTGTCCCTCTTCCCTCACACCGCCTCCTCGGATCACACTTGCCTCTGTGAAGCGGCTTCACAGCAGGGCAGCGGCCCCCTTTGGTCCTGTTCCTGCCCCAGGTGGAGGGTCTGCACATCCCCTCACCCCCCACGAGGGGGCCTTGGGTAAAGCACTGCTCCAGAGCGGACTAGTTCTAAAACGTGCCTTTAAAAAAATGTTTTTTAATGTTTATTTATTTTTGAGAGAGCGAGCAGGGGAGGGGCAGAGAGAGGGGGAAAACATGTGCCTTTTTAAAGAAGAGTTTTATCAGCTCATAAATCCTTCTAGAGTCTACTGGAAAGTTTTCTTGTGGAGATAGTGTAAACAAGGTCTTGAGTCCTACAGAGTAAGAAAGACTTCCTTTTATGGGCAGCCCTGGAAGGCTTTAAGAGAGGCATCACATGGTTTGTTTGTGCTGATGTCACTCCAGTCACTGGTGGCACCTCTCAGCACCTCCCCCCCTCCCCCTGGCCACAGGGGCACTGAGCCAGGGCACATCACATGTTCTTGGCCTTGGCTGCGCTTCTATTCAGGGACGAGTCAGCCAGCCAGAGAGGAAATCACAGCCGAGCCACAGAGAGGGGTTTCGAGTATTTATGGCCCCATTTGTTGGGGGTGGGAGGTGGGAAGGGAGTCCTTTCTCTTGGGCAGCAATGGGAGGTAAGGGAAGGCAGGCTTGTGTGCCACGTGACCCCAGGCAGGAGCTGTCACACGGTGACTATGAGGACAGGAACGGCTCTCCTAGGGGGACCATGGTTTCCCTTGTTGAGGTGGAGAAAATTCCTTTTCCTGAGGTAGGTGGTTTTCAAAGCACAACCATACTCTTTCGCAGAGAATGCTATCCTGCTCCCGCCTCACCAGTTTGGGGACCTTGGACAAATTATTTACTCTCTTGGTGTTTCTGCTGCTTCATCTACAAAATGGGGACACGTTACAATGCACCTACTTCTAGGACTTGAGAGGATTCAAGCAGTTCACACACACAAAACCCCGCCTGCCCGACACCCTGTGTGTTACTGGGTGCATTAACCAAAGGTTAGCCCTGCCACATGGTTAGCGGCGTGGCCAAGGCGAAAAATCTGGTCTTCGTATTTTGTCCACATCTTTTTCTGCTAGAGCACGAGTGGTAAACGTTTTCCATAAAGGGCCACACGGCCAGTATCTTGGGCTTCTAGGCCAGGCAGTCTCTGTTCCAGCTACTCACCTAGCAGGTGTCCCTTGAAAGCAGCCACAGACATATGTGAACAGATGGGTGTGGCTGGTCCAGTACAACATAATCTGCAAAAACTGATTTCTAAAACCCGGCAGCAACACAGGCAGAAAGACTCTCTCAGGCTCCCACCCTCCCTGCAGGTCACGTACTCTTCCCTCCCGGACCGGACCGGACACCTTTCCCCCCAGGACTTCCAAGGTAGCTTGGCCAGGTTGGCTTAGGGCTTTGTCTTTGCAGACTGGTCTCCGTGCCCCCTGGGCTTCTTCCCTGGGGCCAAAAGAGCAAGTGGTCAGTCAAGCCTTCCATTTAGCCGTTTTTATTGAAAAGTGTCTTCTTTAGTCAGAAGTTTTTTTTTTTTCAATATATGAAATTTATTGTCAAATTGGTTTCCATACAACACCCAGTGCTCATCCCAAAAGATGCCCTCCTCAATACCCATCACCCACCCTCCCCTCCCTTCCACCCCCCATCAACCTTCAGTTCTCAGTTTTTAAGTGTCTCTTATACTTTGGCTCTCTCCCACTCTAACCTCTTTTTTTTTTTTCTTCCCCTCCCCCACGGGTTTCTGTTAAGTTTCTCAGGATCCACATTAAGAGTGAAAACATGTGGTATCTGTCTTTCTCAGTATGGCTTATTTCACTTAGCATAACATTCTCCAGTTCCAACCACGTTGCTACAAAGGGCCATATTTCATTCTTTCTCATTGCCACGTAGTACTCCATTGTGTATATAAACCGCAATTTCTTTATCCATTCATCAGTTGATGGACATTTAGGCTCTTTCCATAATTTGGCTATTGTTGAAAGTGCTGCTATAAACATGGGGGTACAAATGTCCCTATGCATCAGCACTCCTGTCTCTCTTGGGTAAATTCCTAGCAGTGCTACTGCTGGGTCATAGGGTAGGTCTATTTTTAATTTTTTGAGGAACCTCCACGCTGTTTTCCAGAGCGGCTGCACCAATTTGCATTCCCACCAACAGTGCAAGAGGGTTCCTGTTTCTCCACATCCTCTCCAGCATCTATAGTCTCCTGATTTGTTCATTTTGGCCACTCTGACTTAGCCAGAAGTTTTAAAAATTGTTTTAATGTTTATTTTTGAGAGACAGAGCGTGAGCAGAGGAGGGGCAGAGAGAGAGAGGGAGACAGAATCGGAAGCAGGCTCCAGGCTCTGAGCTGTCAGCACAGCACCACATGTGGGGCTCGAACCCACAGACTGTGAGATCATGAGCTTAACCGCTTAATGCCCCTCTTTAGCCAGAAGTTTTAAAACAAACAGAGAATGGTATCTTCTGGCAAGAACAGTAATGGAAGGGAAGGCTCTTCTGTGCCAAGCTCACGCGAGAAAGGGCCGCCCGCCAACCCCTCCTCAGAACCATAGCCTCCTCTGGCTCTGTGGCCAGCCTGGATGTCAGTCACCCTCCTGTTTGCTCCCAAGGTCCACTCAGCTGGGTCTCTCTGCATTCTGGGTTCATAAGAAGTACGCCCTCCTCCCCTGGTCATCCTGAACCCTTGTCCAAGCCCAGGCCTCCCCTGGGTCCAGGCTGCTGGCTGTACCACAACACCGTCCCTCCTTCTTCCTTGTGCAGCCTCCTGCTCTCCGGCGGGGGGTGGGGGACGGCCACCTCCTGTGGTCCACTGGACTCTGAAGGCTTCACAGAGGTTTGCGGCCCAAGTGCCACCGTGGTCCAGCTGGTGAGACCCGGCACAGGCTTCATACCATGTTCTTTGCCCGCCCCCTTGCCTAGGCAGGGCCCCTCGCACCTTCCCGCCTTGTCGGCATCTGGCTACACGTCTTCATAGGACTCTGATTCATTTGGCTCAGCCTGGACCCGAGGCCAGAGCCCGGGTGGTGGGGCAGGCAGCAGGCAGCCTGGGCGGCGCTAGACCGGGACCTCAGACCCTAGATGCACGCTCCTTCTGTCTTGTGGCCTTCCCCCCTCACTGCCAGCCGTGCCCGGCCCCAGGCCCCAGAAAGAAGCTTAGAAATTGCATAGGTGGCACGAAAGGGAGGGTCACTGTCGGGATAGCTGTGATCGCTCCTAAGCCTTTTTTTTTTTTTTTAAGTTTATTTTTATTTATTTTGAGAGAGTCCAAGCAGGGAAGGGCAGAAAGAGAGCAGGGGGAGAGAGAGAGAGAGAGAGAGAGAGAGAGAGAGAAAGAGAATCCCAAGCACGTTCCACACTGTCAGCACAGAGCCCAATGCGGGGCTGGAACTCGCAAACTATGAGACTGTGACCTGAGCTGAAGTCGCACATTTAACCGACTGAGCCACCTAGGCACCCCTCTTTAGCCAGAACTTTTAAAACAAAACAGAGAATAGAATCTTCTGGTGACAACAATAACAGAAGGGAAGCAGTGGAAGTCAAGAGTCAGATGCTCGACCAACTGAGCCACCCAGGTGCCCCCATTCTTAAGCCTTATTAGTGAGAAACCAGAGGCTTCCTGCACTCTAATTCTGGAATTAATGTTTCACTGGTGGCTCCAAGAGACACTTCAGATAGGACGCTCTGTAGGTTTTTGTTTGTATTTTTATTTCTTAGCACTGTCCCCATAACACCTGTCATGCCAGACTCTGTGTAAACCTAGATTTGTCCTCAGGAAATGAGAGGTTGGGTTTTGGCCCCGGGGAGGGTCCTGGGTCCCCGGAGCGAAAGCGGCGTGGGGCCAGTCGGGTCGTCAAGAGAGAAGTGGCCCAGCTGCCTCCCTGCTCTCAGTGCCCGCGCGTGGGGGGAGGCCACAGCAGGTGGCCCCGGAGCCACCGTTCGCGGCCGGGCCCACCGTCTGTCTGTCTCCGCCTCAGGTTTGAACTGATGCGCATGTGCTGGCAGTACAACCCCAAGATGAGGCCTTCCTTCCTGGAGATCATCAGCAGCATCAAGGACGAGATGGAACCCGGCTTCCGGGAGGTCTCCTTCTACTACAGCGAGGAGAACAAGCCGCCCGAGCCGGAGGAGCTGGATTTGGAGCCGGAGGACATGGAGAGCGTCCCCCTGGACCCCTCCGCCTCCTCGTCCTCCCTGCCGCTGCCCGACAGACACTCAGGACACAAGGCCGAGAACGGCCCAGGCCCCGGCGTGCTGGTTCTCCGAGCCAGCTTCGACGAGAGACAGCCTTACGCGCACATGAACGGGGGACGCAAGAACGAGAGGGCCTTGCCTCTGCCCCAGTCTTCGACCTGCTGATCCTCGGATCCCGGATCCCGTGCAAACAGTAACGTGTGTGCACGCTCGGCGGCGGGTGGGGGGAGAGAGTTTTAACAATCTATTCACAGCCTCCTGTACCTCAGTGGATCTTCAGAACTGCCATTGCTGCCCACGGGAGACGGCTTCTCTGCAGTAAACACATTTGGGATGTTCCTTTTTTCAATATGCAAGCAGCTTTTTATTTCCCTACCCGAACCCTTAACTGACATGGGCCTTTAAGAACCTTAATGACAACACTTAATAGCAACAGAACACTTGAGAATCGAGTCTCCTCACTCTTTCCCGGTCTCTCCTCTCATTATCTGTCTCCCTCCCTCTCCCCCCCGCCCCTTCTCTCTCTCTCTCTCTCTCTCTCTCTCTCTCACCTTTCTCTTTCTTTCTGCTTCATGATAGAAAAACATTTGCCGCAACCCCAGCTGGGACGCCCTTTTGATCAGATTGAGGAAATGGCTGTCCCTCCCTGCGGCCCCCACCCCCATTGCCCCTGTACACACCTGCCTGTCACCGTAGGTCTTTATAAACAAAACAAAACAAAACACCTTGAGACGGGATTTTTTTAACTGTATCTTTAACCTTTTTAGGGACATAACGAGATTTAAAAAGGGCCATCATTCATTCAAGGTTGTCACCATCTTAATGCTGCCAAATTCTGCCAAAACCCTGAACTTCCTCCCTCACGACCCCCCGCACTTATCTCCTTGTTTCCCGAGGCATGGGGCGAGCATGGTATCTAGTCACGTCATTTAAGAGCCACGTGGATGATGCACTCCATCTGGTCGCCCCTGGCGTTCTTTTCAAGTCTTACGTTCACACAGGTCTGATCGCTTTCTGACTAGGCTATTGTTTGGGGGGAAGTGGACAGGATGGGATTTTCTCTCGGTGGAGACTGGGAGAAGTTGAACCCGGCTTCCCTGCCCCTCTCCCCCACCCCCACCTGCTAGCCCCCCGGAATTGTGGAGGAAACAGGCCCTGTCGTGAGCCTGGAAGACAGGCTTTGAGTCAAGGTCATCCACGTGCCAGTCTCCTGTCCCCCCCGCCCTTGGCCCCCCGCTCCCGGCCCCCAGGACACAGATGGGAAGGGGTTTCCAGGGACTCAGCCCAACTGTTTATGCAGGTTTGCAAGGAAAAGAAATTCAAACACCACCACAACAGTAAGAAGCAAAGCAGTAAATGGATTCAAGCATTCTAAGCTTTGTTGACATTTTCTCTGTTACTAGGACTTCTTCATGGGTCTTACAGTTCTATGTTAGACCATGAAACATTTGCATACACATCGTCTTTAATGTCACTTTTATAACTTTTTTACGGTTCAGATATTCATCTATACGTCTGTACAGAAAAAAAAAAAAGCTGCTATTTTTTTTGTCCTTTATCTTTGTGGATTTAATCTATGAAAACCTTCAGGTCTACCCTCCTTCCCTCTCTGCTCACTCCAAGAAACTTCTTATGCTTTGTACTAGAGTGCGTGACTTTCTTCCTCTCTTCCCAGTAATCGATACTTCTCGAACATAATTTGCCATGAACTGTTTGATGCCTTTTTTATAAATACGCCCTCCCCTCCCCGCTCCCCCTGCCCGTTAGTTACGTTCTCACCCGTAGGCTGTGTGGGCACGAGGCTGGCGAGGGAGGCAGCGCCCCCCACCCCCCACCCGGCCTGCTCTCTCACCGCGCTGGAGTCTGTTACAGTGCAAGACATGACGCAAACTCAGGTCAGAAAACAAAAGGTTAAATACGTCGCACGTCCTCGTTCAGTGTTTCTAGTCGCGTTGTTGGACAGTCTCACCTTCACTTTCCCTCACCTTCGTTTTGGTTGTGACACACATATCTCTATTTTTTTAATTACTGGGTACAACAGCAGTTTGAACTGCAGACGCTAGGCATTTGGATTACTTTTTTTTTTTTTTTTATGGATATTTAATCCTTCCATCCCATGAAAAACAGCTGCTGAGTCCAAGGGTGCAGCGGAGCGGGGTCCGGCAGGCCCCTCCATGGCCTCCGCCACCACCCTCCAGACCCACCTACCTGTCTCCAGAACCAGAAACTCCCTGGGGGGCCTCCCGGGCACTGGCGGGGAGGGAGCCACGGGGGTGGCCTCCTCAGGGCGTCAGCCAGCCCCCCACCCCCACCCCCTCCAGGGTGCAGGGCCGGAGGGGTCGGGCATGCATGGGCACCATGGTGGCCGATGGCCCTGGAGCCCGGTGCGCTCCCCGGGGGGGGTGGGGTGGGCAGGGCAGGGGAGGGACCAGAGCCCTGGCGCTGGCTCGCTTCTCCTCGGCCAGGAATCCCAGTCCTCGGGGCCCGGGGGTCTTGTTTTGTTTAGTTTTTAGCACTTCTCACCAGAGTGATGACAGCACCCGAGTTGCTTCTGGGATGGAAATGTTTCAATTACGAGGAGGAACAAAGCTAAAGTCTGATGGTTGCTAGTCGTGACGAGATGAAACACGAGAAAGCAAGCATGTCGTGCTTTTTCTGGTCAGTACCTTAAGTCCTGCAACGTTCTCTAGCCTCTGCCCCATGGTTTTTCTCCCTTAAGAAAAAAAAATGAGAAAAAGAAAAAAAGTTAAGAAGGTATTCTATGTAGGAGTTTTAATTTATTTTGTGATACCAGTTTCAATCACTGTAGAGAAGCCCCCAGTGATGAATTTAAATACTGAGGAAAGGGTTTTGTGTGCGTGTGCGTGTGCGTGTGCGTGTGTGTGTGTGTGTAAGACAGGACAGTTTTCGGGTTTCTTTTGGTTTTTTGGTTTTGTTTTCGTGTTTTGGTTTTGGTTTTCAAACATTTATCTACCTCACTCTTCTTTTTTATATGTGTATATATACAGAAGAATACATATCCCATCTCTCAGCACCTGACAATATGCCGTTGATATCGGTAACCTCATCCACACCACAGGCCGAGCACATGAGGCAGGGAGAGGCCAGGAGGCTGTATTCGGGGGGTCGAAGCAACACTAACCCGCCTCTGCGCTCATTTCAGACAGCTTGCCTTTCTCCCAGATGTCTCGTTTCTTTCTCCTCCTCCTCCTCCTCGCTTGGTCTCCTAAGAGGTTCCTCCTTAGGATTCCCTTCCTGGCGGGCGGGGGGAGGCCGACCGGCTGTCCCAGGCCGTCACTGAAACGGACTTTGCGCAGAGTGAATGACACACAGATTGTCATCCGGAAGAGCGCTCGTTTTGCAGGTTTTGAGGACAGGGAGCACCGCGGGGGGGGCAGTCAGTCTCTGGGCGTAACCGCACCTGTACGCGTGCGGTGTCCGGGTCTCGGGCCGCTGCTCTGGCCGCCGAGGCCCAGGCCTGCGCCGGTTCAGTTCGGTGGTGCGGCCACATCAGCGCTTTGAGCCCCTGGCCCGCCAGGCCTCCTGCCCGAGAAAGCAGGCCTTCCTGCACTTGAGGATGCACGCGGGAGAAAAGCTCCCCCCCCCCCGCCCCGCCCCCCCCCCCCAGACTGTTCCTCCACCTCACCCTCCTCTCTTCCTCCCCCCGGGGAAAACAGAGACCAAACCTGCGGGCTGGAAGGGGCTGGCGGTCGGCGCCCGGCCTTCTCCCCGGGTGGCACTGCCTCCCGCCCGGGGCCTCACCTCCATCCCATCACCTGCTGCTCCCGGGCGGACGGCGCGCTGCCCGCTTCCAGACGCTGCTCTCGCAGGCACCGGTGATCCTCTCTGGGAGACGCGGTGGCGGTTTTCCCGAAGGGCGGTGGCTCCTTTCAGATCCCGCACCGCAGTTCCGTCCTGCGAGCACACTACTCTCTTTCCCCAGCCCCCTGGCATCTTAAGGTCACTGAGAAATACTGTCGGATCAGGGTTTTCTTCTTCCGCACTGTAGGTGACCCCTGGGAATAGTAGCCTCTCCTCTTTTGCACAAACCTACCGGTTTCCACAACTGGATTTCTACAGATCATTCAGCTGGTTCTAAGGGTTTTGTTTCAACTGTCCTCGAGTTGTTGGTGTCCTTCTGTCTTTGTTTTACGTAGGTGGTTTCTCTTTAAGTAGAAAGAAAACAGTAATAGCGTAGTGCCCATCCTAACGAAAGCTTCAGAGACACTTAAATAAAAGAAAATTTTGCTTGCGTGACGGTGCAGTCATTTTACTGGACCAAACCACCCACCTTGACTTTACCAAGGCATCATCTGTCCACAGTTCTAGCCTCATTTTATGCTGATTTTCCCACCTCTTCTTGATTTTTCTCTTTCGTATGCTCCACATAATTTAATCAAGCTGCGTTGTGGCATTTTTCCACGCAACCTCCTCCTGACAGCAGCTCACGCTGCTTGAAGTGACGTGAACCACTGAGGCACATCATGGAATTGATGTGAGCATTAAAACGTTAGCACACACAGCCCTTCCCCGAGGCAGCAGGAGCTGGCGTGTTCTGGAGACACTGTCGAACGTCAGCCGTGTGATGCCCAGACCACTCCAGCTCTCCTTTGTGGGATGTCGTGACGTTTGACACACAGTTGGAATGAGCTTCCTCCTTGGAAGATGGAAGACCGTGTTCGTGGCCGGCAGCGGCCTCTCCTTCCAACCTGTCTCTTAGGACTTGGGACGACATTTCAATGGTAGGAAAAGTGGCTTGGTAAAATTAAAAAAAAAAAAAAAAAAAGTGGTGACTGTGGAACTACCCGACGGCAAAATGCTTGGCGTGAGGTGTGGTGTGTTTTGGTCGGGATAACAGATTTCCGAGCCGAGTATGATGCCAAATTCTAGGCCAGTCTGTCCCACCAAAGCCTCTTTCTCAGCGGCTCACCTCCGTTGGTGGGTGGCTGTGCGTGATGCAGGCTGCTGTTGTGGCAAGGTCACACTATAGTTAGATCGGTGAGAAGGCTAGGATGCTTGGCCCAAGGTCCTCAGCTGTCACTGCCGGGTCCTCCCGGGGTGGCCAGTGTCAAAGGCAACTCCTTTCCAAAACATAGGCACCCTCCGGTTGACAGTAATGCTCCACAGTATGCCTTGGCCCATTCCAGCAGTCCCAGAAACGCATTTAAGGTTTGGGGTTCTTTTGTTACTGTTACTTCTGTGTTTGTCGGCTGTTTTTGTCATTGTTGTTGTTTTTGTTTTGTTTTTTTAATTTCCTGGGCTAAGCAGCATTGGGCGATACGGACCAGATCCACTCTCTAAGCACCAGTGATGAAAGTCAAACTTTCTTCCTCCCCTCTGACTAGTCGGTGGCACAAATGAGAACTTCAAGAGAGGATGTTGTGTAGATTGAACCTCTGTTGCCAGAGATGCTGAAGATACAGACCTTGGACAGGCCAGAGGGTTTCATTTTGGGCGTCCGGCTTAGATGGCTAGTTGGTCATTTAGAGAAAAAGGAGATGAACACCCCTTGAGGGTGGGATGATCAGGCAGCGGGAAACCACCGTACCAGGGTCATGACGTGACATGGAGCAGAGTGGCGAGCAGAAGGGTACAGGGCTAGCAAGAAGTGTGGGCCACGTTTTGAACTTGATGGTTTCTGACGGTATCAGACCACATCAAGGCGCAACAGTCATCCAAGGGCATTTGGTTTCAACAAATAAACCTGACATCCTACTTTGGAAACGGTCGTTGCAGTTAAGTGAGATCGTTCAAGAATGCGAACTGCATCACAACGGTCGGTTGTCAGTTCTGGGGCATGACTTTAGGGTTTTGTTTTACTTTGTTATGCAAGAACATAATGATCACTCATCTGTACGTCCACGTTTGTGTGTGTCCACATCTTTCTGGTAAACATTGTTTTAATTAGTCACTCATTAGTGTTTTCAATAGGGCTCTTAAGTCCAGTAGATTACGGGTAGTCAGTTGACGAAGATCTGGTTTACAAGAACTAATTAAATGTTTCATTGCATTTTTGTAAGAACATAGAATAATTTTATAAAATGTTTGTAGTTTATAATTGCCGAAAATAATTTAAAGACACTTTTTTTCTCTGTGTGTGCAAATGTGTGTTTGTGATCCATTTTTTAGGACACCTGTTTACTAGCTAGCTTTACAATATGCCAAAAAAAAAAAAAAAGTTTTTGTTTTTGTTTTTTTTCCCCCTGACCCAGGCCGTTGGTTCACCCTCTTTTCCCCCATGCTTTGTGCCCTAGTTTATAACAAAGGAATGATGATGATTTAAGAAGTAGTTCTGTATCTTCAGTATCTTGGTCTTCCAGAACCCTCTGGTTGGGAAGGGGATCATCTTTCACTGGTCATTTCCCTTTGGAGTGTAAGACTGAAGGAGCCTCATTGGCCAAGCACCCAGCAGAGGCGTTGCAGCCCAGCGGTGGCCCTGGCACTCCTGAGCGTCTGGTTTGGTTGGTCGGGCCGTCACCGTGGGCATGCAGTGCCTGGAGAGGGAAGGACCTGATGGCGCGGTGATCACAGCATGCAGACTTATCACGCTAATGATGATAACTCTGTGCGCACAGGCCGTTTGCTTACATGCCTCATATCGTGATTAGCGCTTTGTTCTAACAAGGAAGAGACCCTATTTCTTTTCTTTAAGGCAGAACACCGAAGATACATTTTTCCAGTCCAAAACAAGTCCTTTTGCGTAAAAAGTACACACACACACACACACAAAAATGTGTTTAAGTCGGACTCCATTTCCTCTCGCTCCCAATGGATTATTGGCCATGTCTACACTACTCCACAAAATCTCCATCGTTAGAAACATCTGGATGTTTTGCACTACATGGGAGAAAGGTCCAGAAACAATTGGTTTTTTGTTTTCAACTGTTCATTCAGATATTTGGCGTTGCATACACACACCCACAGGTGGAACAGGTGCTTGGCGAAAACACCTGTCTGCTTTCTAAGCCAGTGAGGTTGAGGTGAGAGGTTTGCCAGCGTGTCTACCTCTGGGGCAAAGAGAAAAAAGAATCAAACCAGAAGGCGCAATGGAATGGATGCATCGCAAATAACCCATTTTCTGAGTTTTCTTGTTTAAAAAAAGTTTTTTAAAAAAGTATAAAAAAAGGTAATAACATGGCCAATTTGTTACATAAAATGACTTTCTGTGTATAAATTATTCCTAAAAAAAAATCCTCTGTTTATATAAAAAAAATCAGTAGATGAAAAAAATTTCAAAATGTTTTTGTATATTCTGTTGTAAGAATTTATTCCTGTTACTGCGATATACTCTGGATTCTTTACATTATGAAAAAAAAAAAAGAAACTTTGTCTATTTTGAATGGCTGAAGCTAAGGCAACTTTAGTTTCTCTTACTCTGCTTTTTTCTAGTAGTTAAAGTACTACATGGTTTAAGTTAAATAAAAAGAATTCTGTATGCATTTTTGGTCTCTGATTTCGTTCCCCTCCCTTTCTGGAAGAGTCCCCACGCTTCTGAGGCAGGGGAGCTGAGCTACGTGTGGCATGTGTGTGTTCACACATGTCGCTTGGAGGTGTTCTGCGTGAAGGCTTTGCTTTATTTCTGACAGCTGAGTCTTTGCAGCATGCAAATTGCTGAAGACGGAAGCTCTTCTCCCTCCCTCCATTAAATCAGCTAGCAGAAAATTTGAATACATAAGATAGAGAAATCTGTACTTCGTTTTTGACTGATCCGTAGACTTTTCGTGTACCTTCCACTGACAAAAGTTAGGCCGAGCCAGGTTTGCCCTCGGGTGACTCTGGGACGAAGGACTCCAACTTCGCATTTCCCTGTCCTTGTTGGTACCTCGTGACCAGCATACCTTGTCAGGAGGCATGTGAGACCCAAGCAGGCCCACACGGGGGTGTGGCCCCCTGGCGGTGTTCAAAATGTTACTTTCTAGCTGATGACCTTGGCCTGTCCCGGGGCCTCTACAATCTGGGCTTCCTCCCCCCCACCCCAGGGTGGCGGGGGGGGGGGGGGGGGCGGAGGATGGCTATAGTAAGAAATGTGAATATATGTTCAAAGGCAACAAGCTGTAAGTGTTCTGGAATCAGACCAGAAATGCATAGGCACATCAGGCAAGCTGAGCATTTCACGAAACTTCGATCGTAAGAAACTACACTCCAGAAACAAGGTCAGACACCGTGTAAAGGGCAGGGTAGCAAGGTGCGGGCAGCAGAGGTCAAAGGCCACGGTTATTTCAGATCCGATGAGTCGTACAAATACTTGGACCTAAAAACAAAAGGCCTTTCTCAAAGAGAGGGCTGTCTGACGCTCTTGGTGTGGCCCCAGGGTTTCTGCTCACCCCTGGCACTCGGACCGTCAGTAGCCCGATGAGTACAGGCAGACGCACTTCCGAGGCACGGGCGGGGATGTGGGCTGCCGTGGGGACACAGGACCCAGGCGTGGCGCTCCCACGATCCCCGGCCGATCAGCTCGCGCTCCCAGCTTGTGGCGGCGCCTTCCGCGCCCGTCCTCAGCTGGAAGCGGCAGCAGTGTCTTCTCAGGGTGAAGGTGCTGCGTCTTTACAAACGTTAGAGCCTCTCCCCACCGCGCCACTTCTTAAAGAGCACAGATCCCGCGGGGCTATTTCTGTACTTCCCCGGCGGGTCCAGCCACAAGCCCAGATTCTGCAAGGTTGGGGGGGGGGAGGGGAGGGGGCGCTCACACATCCGTTCTCTCATCAGATATTCACGACTCTGCAAAGGAAGGACTTTACTCTTCTTCGGATGAGCAAACATACAGACGTGCCGG
The DNA here is from genome assembly GCF_007474595.2 of Lynx canadensis. Lineage (NCBI taxonomy): Eukaryota > Metazoa > Chordata > Mammalia > Carnivora > Felidae > Lynx > Lynx canadensis. Next base: position 16,740,988 of record NC_044308.2, on the reverse strand, counting down.
AGACCCGCCCCCCCCCCCCCCCCCCCAGCTATTAACCCCTAGACCAACCCAGGGTTCAACCTGTTTAAGCTGGGTCAGCTCTCGGACTCAGAACCGCCAGGTAACAGCCCCAAGTAAACAGGCCCCAGGATGTACCGACAGGGGGATGTGAGTGGGCCCTCTGGGATTCTCCCTGAGGAACATCAGAGGTCACACAGGGGGAGATGATGGGGACGGTCATCAAGAGGGAGCTCTGGGCCTCCCAACTGGCTGACATCTAAAAATTTATAAAACATGCATCGCCTGGTGCCAAGCAGTCTGAAATGACCCTGAGGCTGGGTCCCGAGGCCCCCTGCTTGCCCGGGCCTGAGACAGAAGCTACAGGGGGTGGAGGGTGGGCACGGGGCTCTGGGTAGCAGGTGTTTGCCTACAAATACGGAAGGCTCTCCACTTTAGCAACCAGTGCGGCCGGACCCACGCGTGTGCATGCTGGCTGTACCATCCTGCTTGGCTGCCTTTGATCTGCTACAATGTGACTCTGAACTGGTTTATGTCAAACAACCGAGTTTCATTTGCAAAAGGGGTCCTGTAAAGTCTGTTCCAAAGGCACAAGTGTGCTAGAGAGCTAATGATCAAACAAGCAAGGCCCGCCCAGTTCCTCTGTTATTAAGCTGCAAATGCTTTTTCTTATGGTGAAGGAATCTGGATACTAAGTGAATAATGCTTTTTTTTTAAGGTAATTAAATGAAAGTGATAGGGAGCACAACAAGGAACAAGAAATTTCCCAGACCTTAGCCACCTTCAACCCCTTCCTCCAAAAAAAACAATGTATCTCGTTGGATATCTGCCCCTAGCAAACACAAGATAAAACCTTGCTTTGAGCAGCTTGGCACAAGACCCAGTGCCAAGTGTTTGCCCAAAGGCAACATGATAGCTGAGAAGGGGAGATTCTGCTTCTAAAAAGTAAGTATAACACCCATTGTGGCAGAGAAGCCAAACCTAGCTATTCTCCTTTAAGACCAGACACTAAAGGGGTGCCTGGGTGGCTCAGTAGGTTAAGCATCCGACTTCAGCTCAGGTCATGATCTCGCAGTCCATGAGTTCGCGCCCCACATGGGGCTCTGTGCTGACAGTTCAGAGCCTAGAGCCTGCTTCAGATTCTGTGTCTCCCTCTCTCTGCCCCTCCTCTGTTCGTGCTCTCTCTCTCTCAAAAATAAATAAACATTAAAAGAAAAAAATTTTTCATGGCTAAAGGGTAAATTTTATCCTGTGCATGAAAACACAATTTTTTTTAAAGACATTAGAAAAAGAAAAACCAAACACTAGAGACCCAGTGGCTCAGAAGCTGCACCCAGCACCTGGAGGCATGAGCTGGGCGGCCAGGAATGGGGTACCCAGCAGCAGCTACACCTGTGTTTCCCCACGGCCAGCTGGTCACAGATCACCCCGTCACACGCAGCTCTGCCAAACAGGTCTGCGGTTTTAGCAATCCGGGCAGGATCACACAGGCCCGCTGCACAGTCTTTTTAAGAGGGAAAAAAAAATTACTAGGATTTCATTTTATTGTCATGAAAACCGTAACTGAAGCTAGTTAATCCCTTGTGAAATGTCTGCCTTTCAGAGTGTTCTTCTTTCTTCTGACAATAAAATAACCCTTTGTGATTTCGTTGGGCTAATTTAGAGCTTTTTCCCTCTGTGTAAACTGTTTTACAAGCCATTTTTAAAAAGTCTCTCAAAGCACAGTTGAACTCTGCACACGGGATTGAAACATTTAATTTTCTCTAAAGGAGCAGTCCCCCCATCGGTTCCCCGGGGCTGGAATCACTGAGGTTGAGTTTTCTGCAAACCGGGCTTTGAGCTCGGGCTTTCTCATCTGGTCCAGCACGTCCTGGGAGCCAACAGGATAATGGAGGCACGCGGGCGAGGGCCGTGCGCCCATTCCCATGATGCAAAGACAGGTAGCAGGTGTAATCACAGACGTATCTGCAACCACACAAAGTGCCACCATACTCCTGGCGCGGGCCTCTTACCCCAGGGCAACGTAAGCAAAAGGGCCTCCGCAGCACCCCCAAAGCCTGAGGGGGGTAGGCTGCCACCCAGGAAGACTTCGGTTTTGTTCTTCTGCCTCAGAAAGCGCACGTGGCTGGGAGTGAGCCGGGAAGAGACTGACTCTTGGTCTCACCGTCCCACGACCATCAAGTGGCCAGGCCCGGGAAGGGACCAGATTTTGAAAACGACTAGTCCCAAACCCCTTTTCCCCTAGGAACCCCTCTCTTTCGTGTCTGCACTGAGCCACTTCTTCATTCATTCTCTTGTGGGCGGGGGGGGGGGGTGAACTATCCACTGCGGGTCAGAGTTCGCAGGAACAAGGTAAATCAACCTGTGTGGGGGGCTGAATCAGAATAGTTAACTCACAACTCGGGCCACAAGAAATAAAAACAAAGCATCCACAGACTTTAGTGGCTCTCGAAACACGCCTTCCCATCTCTTCTCTAGCAAGGCACCAAAGGCCCGGATGGAGGGAGGGGGGGTTTGAACCGAGACCCCGGGGGGTGGGGTGGGGGGGGGGCGAGATGACCACGCGCTGGTCTGCACCGCGTGAGCAAGTGGCCGCTGCACGGCACAGGATGGCCTCCCGGTGGGGAAGGGGGACGACCCGGGAGGGGGGCTGGTCATACGGCCGCGCGTCCTCCCCACCCGCCCGGGGAACGACCCCGCCGCGCGCACCTGCCTGCATTGCGAGAGTAGACCACCTGCGCGCCCTCCACCGCCACCAGCTTGCTGAGTGCCCTCGTGCTGACCCCGGACGCGATCACTTCCGGGCCATCCGGAAGGCCCTCGCCGCGAGCGCGGGCCTGAAGCCCCGGATGTCGGCATCCCAGGAACCTCGGTTCTTGGCGCGCTGTTCCAGAACGATGGCCTTGGCGGAGGCGTCCAGCTCTATGTGCACGACAAGCTGCAGAAGCACAAGGGGGGGCCGAGAGCGTAGGGAACCCGAGGCCTGCTCTGCCTTCCCGGATGTAGCTGAAGGGCCAAGCCGAGGGAGAACCAGCCCCGGGCCCAAAGCAGCTCCAACCCCACATCTGGCCGGCACAACCTCCGGGATTCCCCGCCGACCGCCCCTCATGAATGTGCTGGAATGAAAAACAGCCGGATAGAAACCCATGCGGCATTTCATTTAACTGCTTTTATATGTCCAAATATTCTGGCAGGAAAACGTATTCCCTTCTTTGCCCCCCGGCGGGTGGCTAAGGCTCGCACAGGAGAAGCTTCCCATTTCTGGAGAATCTTCCAGCTCTTTTATGAAACCCTAATAAAGGAAGTTAGTAACAATGCACTAAAATATTGTCAGGGTTTTTTGAGCTGATTATTTTTCCTCTTTGAAAAAATAGCTGCAGAGCATTTTATCCACACACCTGAGTCTTAACGGCTTGGTGCTGCACGTTGTGTTGATCCCATCATCGGAGCTTCCTGTTTTGTGGACGTTTGTACAGTTTTGTCCATTTTGGGGAGTTTTTCATATAACTCTATTCGGATTTAAAAAAAAAAAAAAAAGGCTGGGCGTCATGAAGATGAGACCTCCCTCCGCCTCTCTTCCAGTCCCAAAAGGTCCTCGCCCCCGCCCCCTCCCCCCTTCCCCCTCCCCCCCCTTCACCTCACAGCCCACCTGCCCTGTCTGGGCATGGCCGGGACCCAACCCAAGGGCCCCTCTGTTAGGTGGAAACTGTCTTTGAGTCACAGCAAGGAATAAAGATTCCCTTTATTTTCCTCCTTCTCTCTCTCCAGAATATTCTTCCAAGACCTACTCTGTGTTTCAGCTTCAACTCTTGCAGACACACCCAGAACCTTAGAAAATCGGCTAGGACCTCACTGGGGGGAGCGTGGGGGCGGAGTGCACCTCCACCAGCCACTCTAGAACCAGGGTCCCGGGGTTCACAGCTCCGGGGCCCCATCTCCTCATCATCCCAGCCCCACCGACTCCCCAGCCACCATTTCCTTGCGGTTGAAGGTCTTCCCAGATTCTGGTGACCCTCTGCGTCACTTCCCTGTAATCTACAGGCCTCTGAAGAACCCGCAGCCCCACCTCCCTGCGACTGTTCGGGCCCAGCTTGGACAGCTCGCGCAGAAAGAGGCAGGTAGACTCCCCTTCCTTGATGCAGGGCCGGGGAGAGTCCCTGAAAAGCTAACACTTGGGTCATTGATTCTATTCCCTGGGGCCTTTTTATTTTTTTTAAGTTTATCTTTTGAGAGAGAGGGAGAGAGCAGGGAGGGGCAGAGAGAGAGAGAAGGAGAGAGAGAGTCCTAAGCAGGCTCTGCACTGTCACCTCAGAGCCCTATGTGGAGCTGGAACTCATGAACCCTGAGATTGTGACCTGAGCCCAAATCAAGAGTCAGACGTTTAGCCGACTGCGCCCCCCAGGCGCCCCTCCAAGGGGCCTTCTGTGGGCCTGGACCCTGCCCTCAAGGAGCTCACCTGGTGGCAGGGGCCCGCAGGGGAATCACAGTTCCTGCCCCTTAAGGCCCCAGGAGGCCTCGCCAGTCACGATGTGAGTACCCCAGAGGCTCATCTGACCCAGCCTGTGGGTTAGGAGCCCGTTCACGAAAGGGATGCAGGGAAGGTGTAGGGGGACAGATGAAGACAAGCCGGATGAAGGAGCTAGGGAAGGGTGTGCCGGGCAGAGGGAGCTTCGGGGGCACAGAGGAGCACGAGAGCCTGAGCCTTGGGGAAGCACGGGGCGACTTGGCGCAGGGCAGTGGGCGTGGGGCAGCGACAGCCTTCTCCCGTGTGTCCTGCACCAGGATACTTAGCGCCCCTGGACTCCGATCGGAGCGCTGACTGCCTGCAGCACGCCCAGGCATTTTGACAAGTAAGCCACCACCACCAGTGGTGTATCAGGGAGCACTGCCCGTGGGGAAGGGTGGGAACAGAAGCTAGAAAAGTCTGTGGAAGCCAGACTGAGCGCTCAGCCAGAGGCTGGACTTGAAGCAAAAGGAAGCCATCAAAGGATCGTGCACAAAGCGCTAATGGGTCAGAGCTTCCCCCTAAGAGGACGGAGGGAGAAGTGGGCCGGAGGGCATCCTGACGTTGACTTGGGACCTGCTGACTTTGAAGGGGGAGAACCCGGTCCCTTGGTTCCGTGTGTCTGGAGCTCACAGAGAGGATTCTGGGAAGACAGTGGCCTGTCAGGGCTGCAGAGGCATGGGTTTAGGCTAGATCCAGACAGAGTGAGGGGTGGGGGGCAGGGAGAGGAAAGAAGGGCCGTGGGGAAGACCCAGGGTCAGGGAGCACTCTCCTCACAGGCAGGAGTCTGGAAGGAAGAGAGCCAGGAGAGTGAAACCTCAGGCACGTGCAGTTCACTGTCAGTAGACGTTGAATCAGGAGCCTAAAGGCCAAGTCCTTTTCCTGCTCCGGGACCTGTGCTAATCACCAAGATGGTTTCGGATTAGCGCCTGTGTTTCTCCTGACTCCCTCCCCTGGCATTTCCCGACATCCAGGAGCATGCATCCCGGGATGGAGATGGCCGTCCGGGGGCCAGGCCTGCCCAAAGGTCACAGACGGGACATCCGGGGCCCTGACCTGGGCTGCGGAGGAGACGGGCAGGAGTGATGTGCCCCGCTGGAGGGCTGCCTCCGCTGCGCTCCCTGAGGACGGCACTCCTGGCCAACTTTTGGTGTCTCAGGTCCGTCCCCGACCAGCTCAGCCTTCCTAAGGGGTTCTGTCCCGCCCACCGGACACCCACCCGGAAGCCCAGGTCCCTCGACCGGCTCAAGCTTGCTCTCTTCCAAAAGTGCCAAGATCACATCCCCATTTGGGGCCCGAAGGGAGAATTCATTCATTTGCCTGATTCTGGTGGTGGGAGGCGGGGAAGGAGGGCCGGGTCACGCGGGGCAGTGCCCGGAGGGCCATGGAAGAAGCAGGCCGGCATTCCAGGGGCCAGACAGACCGAGGGGTTCCAGTTCTCGTGTCACCGTCTGGGCCCCCGTCCTGTAGGGAACGAGCGAGACGTGAGCACTGAGGTCGCACAGGGCCCCGGCCCCTCCGGATGCTCCCAGAGCAGGGAGCGGGGGCTGGACGGCATCACTCCGGGGTCACCTTTGCCTTTGTCACGAGGGTGAGGAGGCCGTGGCTTGGCTCCCGGGCTGCTTCTCAGAACCCAGTCATCTGCGAAGAACCGGTTTCTTCTACTCGGTGGGGCTCCCGTGGGGTCTGGCTCTGAGCAAAGGCTACGGAGGAGCCCCCAAACCAAATGAGGTTGCCTGGGACTCTGCCTTCAGGGCTGTCCCCCGCAAAGGCTGCTGTAGTTCAGTTGTCCGCAGAAACGTCGATTAATTACGCGTAGTAAGCCTGAGAAGACGCGGTTTCCCGAGGGACGGGGCGTCCACCCTGAGCCGGGCAGGCCCCGTCAAGCCCAGCACCCACCCGCCTCACAGAGGAAGGCTACTCTGCTTCCGGGCTGGCCCACACAAGCCCAGACCAAAGCGGGCCACAGCAGGAGCCCCCTCGTCCCCCACCACCACCTCAGCGTTTCCTCTCCACCCACCCCAAGCCAGCTGAGAGGAGAGGAGAGAGGAAAGCCTCCAGACGTTTTCTAGGTCTTCCGCTGCGGCCTGGGCCCCGGGACCGGCTTCGGGGAGCTTCCTCACGTGACCTTCCCGTGGCTGTCCTAACTAAGCGCCACAACCTGGGTGCCTTGGAACCAAACTCGATCACCCGCACCTGCAGAAAAGAAGTCCAAAGTCAAGGTGTCGACAGGGCCATGCTCCCTCTGAGCCTCTAGGGGAAGGATCCCACCTGTTTCTTCCAGCTTCCAGAAGCCCCCGGGGCAGCCCTCGGCCTATGCGCTATGTCTCCGGTCTCCACGTCGTCTTCCCTCCGTGCACGTCTGTCTCCGAGTCCAGATCCCCCGTTTTATAAGGACGCTGAACCCATAACACTGTCTGAGACCGGGCTTTCCAGAAGGCTGATGGCATGGCTCTCGCCAAAGCAGAAAGCGCCGGGAGGCCAACCTGGAGCTCTCCTTGGAATTCACAGAGCCGGTGCGGGATGGAGGGCATTCGACGTTGCGCTTGACATCTTGATGTTCTTTATTTATCTGAAAAACGATTCCCAGGGGATTAAAGCGCCCTGCTTCTGCTCATCCGGTGTTTCCTTTCCAGCTCCCAGCCGGATGCCCAAACGCACTTGACGACGGGCCGGCACTGGCACGCATCCCTGGATTCCAGCGGAACTCCTGGGCCAGGGCCGGACTCCAGAACCAGCCCCGTGAAAACCGCAGCACAGGAAGCGCGGACATGTACTTCAGGTGGAAAAACCACAGGTGTCACAAGCTGCCTCACGTCAGCTCAGGTCACTTTTTGCCAGCAAGCAAATTAAGAGAAACTTCGAATATGTGGAGATACCAGCATTGCACATGAGGGATTCTGGACCATTATAAACTGGCACTTGGTCACGTATCGCCTTGGAATTACTCTCCAGGTCTCCCTGGGGGTATTTTCTCTTTCTTTTTTTATGATTTTTTAAATGTTTGTTTATTTTTGAGAGAGAGAGAGGGAGACGCAGAATCCGAAGCAGGCTCCAAACTCTGAGCTGTCAGCACAGAGCCCGACTTGGGGCTCGAACTCACAAACCGCGAGATCGTGACCTGAGCCGAAGTCGGCAGCTTAACCGACGGAGCCACCCAGGCGCCCCTGTATTTTCTCCTTCTAACTAGAATGTCACCCTTTTCCTCTTTCTCTCCACTGTTGTCCTGACAAGAGAAGAGCCTGCCGCTTGGGAGGTCTGCCCTGTCACCAGCGACTCTTCTAAGGTGCAGCCAGCCTCCCCGGCCAGGAGGTGACCACTGCCATCCACGCCGGGGCCGGAAGTCTTGAGGCTTTTGGGGCCCTTCGAGCCGGGGCTGGGGGAGACAACTAAAGCCAACAGACACCCCCTGCAGAGGACAGAGGACAGAGAGGAGAGGGACTCTTCCTCCAGAGCCTGCAGACCTCGCCTGGCCCCTGGCCCAGCTGCTTGGACAGCCCTGGAAGGACCACAGCCATCCTGAGGTCACCAGGACAGGGCGGGGATTGGGGGAGGGCCATAGTAGTGTAGGAGGGTGCTATGGACTGAAATGTGTCCCCAGCAAAACTCATCTGCTGAAGCCCTAAGCCCCGATGCGATGGTATTTGCAGATGAGGCGTCTGGGGGTGCTTAGGTTTAGACGAGGTCAGCAGGGTGGGGGCCCCAGGATGGGATTAGTGCCCTCGTAAGAAGAGGGAGAGAGGCCAACGCCCTTCTTTCTCTGCCGTGTGAGGACACAGACAGAAAGTGGCCATCTGCAGGCCAGGTGGAGGGTTGTCACCAGGATGCGAATCTGCCAGCACCTTGATCTCAGACTTCCCAGTCCCCGGAACCAGGAGAAATAGACGCCCCGGGCTTTGAGACTGTGTCGTGACAGCTGGAGTGGACTGACACGGGGCTCCCGGTCAGCAACGAGATAAGGCCCGGGTGGGTCTCAGATTCATGCCAACTCGTCCACCCAGCTCATCGTGAGGTTTAAAGTGTCCCACACAGCCTAGGACTGCAGACAGGATCTGATCTGGGGTACTGAGGAAATGTTTCTAACTGGCAATCATGGAGAGAGTCTCCGGGCATTGCCTCATGTGGACAGTCAGCTCACTCTCTCATTCTCTCCCTCTCTCTCTCTCTCTCTCTCTCTCACACACACACACACACACACACGTACACACACGCACTTGGTGTCCTGGGCCACCTACACAGTGCCCACGGCAGACATAGGCATTTTACAAAAAAATAAGCCAAGCCAGTCTTCACTGCCAGCCTCAGCCTGGAATGAGGAGGGTCCAGGGCGGAATGGGGCCCATACACGAACGGACCCCCAATTACGGTGTCGCAGGGAAAGGCATGGGCTTTGGGGTCAGGAAGATGCTAGTTTGACGCCCGCCTCTGCCACCTTCCACTGGCTAAACTCGGCCATGTTATTTAGCCTCGGCGCACCTCAGTTTTCTCATCTACGAAATGGGGAGAATTCTCAGTCAGAGGAGTTTTCACAAATATTAAATGAGATGATTCACAAAAGGTGCCCAGCACTGTGCCTGGCACACGGTCAGGGCTTTATATGCTCGATCATTGCTCATAATTAATGCATATTAAATTGAGAAAGTCGGGCCAAGATTTACTGAAAGTGACATTTAGTAGAATCTGATGAGCCCGGGGCCTGTCAGAAGCAGCGAGTCGAACATTCTGCATAAAGCAGAAGGCAGGCCGGCTTTCTGCCGAGAAGGGATGGTTGTTTTAGCAAAGAGAATGTAGGTTCTGGGCAAACCTGGAGAGAGCCAGGGGTTTGTGTTTCCCGGACTGGCACGCTTTCTCAGCTAGAAGTGCAGAATGTTTTGTGCTCAACGAGGGGAGGGACGGAGCCCAGTCTAACCACCCTTGCCAAAGTGGCATCCAGGGTGTTGAGCCAGCCAGAGGAATGACAAGGCTCGGCCGGGCTCTGGGTGCCCATGCGGGGCCCATAATGCCTCAAAAAAGCCTGACCGCCACAAGCTGCAAAGGTCCTGGGGTAGCCGGGAGCCCGCCTTCTGCCTCCTTCTCCCACTTCTTCCTGTCTCCCTGTCGCCTGAAATCTGGTCACCAGGAACACAAGGCATTTGAACAAAGGGAACTGATGGGAGGAAAAAAGACACCAGTTGCTGTCCGAATTTTTTTCAAATCCACTGAGACTGTGGCACCAACTGGTGTTGTAAAACAGTTGCTGTTTTTCCAAAATCCGATGCTCCCCTCTCAGATGAGAGTTCAGGGCTGGTACCAGCCAGCAAGAATGCGTTTCTTCAGTCATTCATGCAAAACTCCCGAGAGCCCACAGTGCTGTCCTCTGCTCGGGGCTTGGCACGTCCTGGAGGGTCACGTTCTTAGAGGAGACGCGGACTAGAAATGGGAAGTGATGACAGGATCCTGGCGGGAAGGGCTGGGTTGGGACCCCACCCCCCACCCCAGGCTGCAGAAGCCCAGGGGTAAGAGAGAAGGAGCCTAAACCCTGCTTCCTCCACTCCTAACTGCGTGCGTTTGGGCAAGGCATTAAAACCTGCGGAGCCTCTGTTTCCCTATTTGTAAAACACAGTAAAACAGGACCTCATTCATATGGGGTGCTGTAAAGGTTAAGCATGGCTGTGCACGCGGGAGTTGCAGTCTGAGAGGGCTGCACGGAGGAGGGGGTTCTGACCAGGGCTTGGAGGATGAGCAGGACAGTGCCAGGGAAAGCAAGAGGGAGGCTTGGAGATGTGTGCAGACGCTTCTGTCTCCCCTCCTCCCTTCCTCCCTCCCTTTTTCCCTTTTTCCCTTTACAACGATTTATTGACATAGGAAAACCCCTAAGAAGGAAGAAGTTTAAAAAAAAAAATCAGAATCTCGGACTATTTCCTATAGCCATTTATGGAAATGGGAACACACGGAAATGGGTATCCCTGGAGGGAAGAAATAGGGTGATTCTTTTTATTTTATTGTTACTGTGGTATAGTTGACATATATCGGGGCAATTCTTATCTCTTTCTACACTCTAAAATTTTTACAATGGACAATACTATTTTTCTGGTTCTATAAGCTTAAAAAAGTACTTTTCTGGGGCGCCTGCGTGGCTCAGTCAGTTAAGTGTCTGGTTCCGGTTAAGTGTCCGACTTCGGCTCAGGTCATGATCCCAGAGTTTGTGGGTTCGAGCCCCGTGTGGGGCTCTGTGCAGACAGCTCTGAGCCTGGAGCCTGCTTCGGATTCTGGGTCTCCCTCTCTCTGTGTCCCTCCCCCGCTTACACTCTGTCTCTGTCTCTGTCTCTGTCTCTCTGTCTCTCTGTCTCTCAAAAATAAACATTAAAAAAAAAGAGAAAAAACAACCTTTGCTAATCAGATTCACTGCTCCTGGAGAATGGTGGCTGTGGAGGGCGCTATGCCTGACACCTCACAACAACCCTCCTAAGGAAGGGCTGACAGTGTCCCCATTTTACAGACAAGGAAACTGAGGCTCAGAAAGGATACGTTTAAAAGAGGGGAGGAGGGGCACCTGGGTGGCTCAGTGGGTTAAGTGTCTGACTCTTGATCTCAACTCAGGTCATGATCTCACAGTTCAGTGAGTTTGAGCCCCCCATAGGGCTCTGTGCTGATGGCACGGAACCTGATTGAGATTCTGTCGCTCCTTCTCTCTGCCTCTCCCCTGGTTGCTCTCTCTCTCTCTCTCAAAATAAATAAATAAGAGAGGGAAGGAATTCCAGGAAACGGCCACAAAGGAAATGTTACCAACAGTGGGGTCGAAGGGGGCCTGGGTGGCTCAGTCAGTTGAGCGTATGACTTCCACTCAGGTCATGATCCCACGGTTTGTGGGTTCGAGCCCCACGTGGGGCTCTGTGCGGACAGCTCAGATTCTGTGTCTCCCTCTCTCTTTGCCCCTCCCCACGTGTGCTTTGTCTCTCTCTCTCTCTCTCTCTCTCAAAAAATAAACACGTAAAGAATTTTTAAAAAATGGTGGGGTCGAACTATTTAGGTAATGGGAAATTGTGAGTAATTTGGGAAATTGGGGTTCTGTTTAAAAAAATTTTTTAAGGTTCATTTATTTTTGAGACAGAGCATGAACGAGGGTCAGAGAACTAGGGCCAGATCATGACCTGAGCCGAAGTTGGACGCTTAACCGACTGAGCCACCCAGGCGCCCCAACTGGGATTCTGTTTAAAAGTCCCTCTCTTTTCCTTGGGGCACGCACACACACACACACACACACACACACACACACACACACTATCATTAGCTGATGTCTTGATGTCTGAGGGCACAATGCACCTTTCAAACAGGCTTCATTGTTAAGTGGATAGAAGTCTATATTTTCAATGGTTTTCTTAATTCCTCCTCTTTTGGGGGAGCAATTTCTTACCAGATTGTCATTGTTTTTAGATAATTTTTTAAGTACATTTTGAGAGAGAGAGAATGAAAGAGCACGTGTGCAAGTGGAGGAGGGGCAGGGAGAGAGAGAGAGAGGGAGAGAGAGAATCCCAAGCAGGCTCCGCATTGGCAGTGCAGAGCCCAATGCAGGGCTCGATCCCACCGAACCACAAGACCTGAGTCAAAACCAAGAGTCAGATGCTTAACCAGCTGAGCCACTCGGGCACCTCAGATTGTCATCGCTTTTGTATATAAACCCTGCCTGGCAAGGAGCTTATTTGAGGGCTATGAGGAGCGTCGCTCAGATATTTTTGCGTGTTTGCTCAGGTTCGCATTATTCATGTTATCTTTTATCTGTGGGATTTTGCAGATCTTATCTGTGAGGATTCCTTGATCATAATTTAAAGGCTAGTTCCATGAAAACTGGATGATATAATCCTGAAACCCATTAAGTTGGCTGAAATACTTGTAATAAATTGAAGTGAGCCAGAGAGGGAGGGTCCCTCTATCACCCATGGCCCCCCTTGCCCCAAGACTGACACGTTTCTCTTTTGGCCTTTGGAAAAAAAAAGTTGTATTTTTCACATTGTGCGCGGCGTTGTGCAGAGTTACGATTCATTTCCCTGCGTACCTACGAAGCAAGGCCAGCATCAGTCTAGCTATGAAGCATCGGTCAAGGTTAATTTCTTTATTATTTTCATAGACCGAAAACACAGAAATGCACACCTGCTCAGGATGGCCACTATGGGGGGAAAACAAACCCAGGAAATAACAGGTGTGGGTGAGGATGTAGAAAAACTGCAACCCTCATGTGCTGTTGGTGGGAATGTAAAATGGTACAGCTGCCGTGGAAAACCGTCTGGAGGTTCCTCAATATATTAAAAATAGAATTACCGTATGATCCGGCAACCCTATTTCTGGGTATATATCCAAAATAATTGAAAGCAGGAATCCCAAAGAGGTATTTGCACACCCATGTTCATTGCAACATTATACGCCGTAGTCAGAAGGCGGAGGCAACTCTAATGCCCATCCGTGGACGAATGAACACAAGGTGGAATCTACTCACAGTGAAATATTATTTGGCCTTAAGAAGGAAGGGAATTCTGGGGCACCTGGTTGGCTCAGTTGCTTAGCCCCTCCCCAGCTCATGCGCGCCCGCTCTCTCTCTCTCTCTCAAATAAATAAACATTGAAAAATAAAGATAAATTTAAAAAAACGAAAGAAGGAGGGAAATTTGGACACATGCTACAACCTGGATGAACCTTGAAGACATGAGGCTAAGTGAAACAAGCCGGTCACAAAAAGACAAACCTCGTATAATTCCACTTACATGCGGGACCTAAAGTAGTCGGACTTGTGGAAACAGAATATCAAATGGCGGTTACCAGGGCTGGGGGGCAGGGGGAAATGGGAAGTTGTTTTCACCGGGTGTTGGGTTTCAGCTTTGCAAGATGAAACATTCCTGGGCCCTATTGTATCACAATATGAATATACTTAATGCCATTCAACTGTATACTTAGACGTGGTTGAGATGGTAAATTTTATGTGTTTTTTTAATCATAATTAAAACAATTAACACAGAAATGGAAACTCTAATGTGTTTAATCCCCTATGCCGCAGTGGATCGCCTTGTCAACCCCTCCAGGGAAATGATTTGGGAGCCTCAAGTTGGTGCTGATGTAGGAAGTCTTGGCATGACCTGACCCTCTGTACCTGCACCTGTACCGTGTGGGGTTGCTGCGCCTCTGGGTAAGGGGCTGGACAGGGAACGTTGCCTCAGTAGACCCGGGCTGCTGAAACGCTACATATTCCCAAGAAACTCCTGTCTTCAAGACCGGCCCTTGGCTGGCGGCTGGAGCAGCGCTTTGAGTCCTTGGGATGTTCTCCCTGATAAGGGTGGCTTTGTATGCCTGAGACATCGGGTCACGTCCTAGTAGCTTGACTGGAGTTTCTGCTAACAGGGTGATTTGTTTCCGCTCTGGAGTCTGAGTAGCTGAGGTCGGCCAGGTGGGCATGCCTATGTGACCGACCGCCAATAAAAACCAAGGCTCACATGAGCTTCCCGGGTTGACGGCACTCTACACTCAATGTCAGATGTCACTGCTGGGAGAGTAACACGTATCCCCGGAACTCCCCGGGGGCAGGATCCTTAGAAGCTTGCACCCCGTCTCTCCTCGTCTTTGCGCATTGTCGCTTTCCCTTCACTGATTTTCATCTCGATCCTCTCGCTGTAGTGAACTGTAACTGAGTCGAACAGCTCTTCTGAGTCTTGATCCAGGGGTTATTACGGAGCCTGAGGATGGTCTTGGGGACCACCTGACACAGAGCTTCTCAGTATCTCTTAGGTTCTGGCTCTTCCTTGGGAGTCGTTTCTCCTTTCTTGTTTCCTCCTAGCTTTTTTGGTCCGAGCAGGACAGAAGATTTTTCTCTCTGTTTTCATTCATCTGTTTATGCAGTTTGTCAGTACTCTTTGAGCCCTTCCTTCCACCAACCATGGTGCTGCCTTGTTTGTACTGTGAGTGGGAAATGCCCACGGAGAGGAAATGTCCTCAGAACAAGTAGAGGGTGGGCAAGAGAGACGGTATGACCAGGGCCAAGGTGGAGGGCCTTGTACCTCGTGGGGGTTGAGAAGGAAGGTTTGGAACCTGTGGATATAGGTTCAGTTCCAGATGTGCCCCCTCAGGCACCAGCTCAGGCACTTGACCTTAGGCTCTTAAGGAGCCTCAGATGCCTTATCTGTAAAATTGGGACGTTACCGGTACCCTGGCATTGGCTTTTCACAGTGTCTCCTGAAGGGGTGTTTGACACATGCAGGGTGTTTTTAGTGTTTTGGGGAAAGCTACTGGCAATGTCTCGGAGGTCAAGATGCAAAATATTCCTCGATGCACATTTTACTTGACCCAACACTCTATATACCAGTGGTCTCAGAGTAATAATACTAGCTCCACTTCCAACAGTATAATTACTGAAAAGTTTAAGATATTTTCCTTTTGATTTTTGTTTTTGTCCTTAAATTACTGGGTTTCAAAACTACTCTCTCCGTGCGATCGCGTCACTAACTGCATATACTTTTAGGCTTATTAACTCAATTTGCTTTTAATTTCCATGAATTGCTTCTTTAAAAAAAATTTAGTTTTATTAGTATGTAAAATACTCTATGTTTTAACTGGTTCCGAAGTTAAATCCACAAAACAAGTCTGACTCAAAGAAACCTAGTCCCTTCCCTTTCCCTCCAGTGGAATCCGTGTTTTAATTTTAGGATTTATCCTTCAATTTTTTTTATCGTCATAAACAAATATGGAACATATATTCAGCCTCCCGTCCATCTTTGTGCGTATGTCTTTTCTTATAATTTGCCAGTGCCTCTTCGGGAGAGCTTCCTAGGAATTTGCTGGAATATAGGATATAAGCATATGTCACTTTGTTGTATATTGCCAAATTCCCCTCCCGTGGGATTGTACCATGCTGCTTTCCCACTAGCAAAGTATGACAATGCCCATCAGCCTCACAGCCTAACAGACCAGTTGTCAGACTTTTGGATTTTTGCCGATCTTGGTGTAGTTTTAATTTGCTTTTCTCTCATGAACAAGTTGGAACATAGCATCAGATGGATAAGAGCCACGTGTGTATCTTTCTCTGCAAAGTCTTTTCATGTCTATAGCCTTATTTACCATTTTTTTATTTTCTATTCACAGAAGCTCTTTATATATTAGGGCTACTGCATTTTCACTTCGAAGTTTCTCTGCTGCATTTGGCCCCTGATGACCGGAGAGGACTGAGTGGGGCAGAGAAAGGACGGGAGGCGGTCATCCCTGCTGTCTAGGCAAAGAAGGGCAGTAGGGGGTCCACCACATGCCCCGAGCTGGCCAGTAGAGACGGCCGCCAGACTTGGCTGAACGCATGTCCAATGGTTTTGTCCCGAGAATGACGCCACACCCTCACGATCTGTCAACAGTGCCCTCCCGCTCCAGGGAGGCCCCCGTCCCCCCGTCCGGCAGCCTGGGCAGATTTAAGCTTTTGGGTGTCACCCCCAGGTCCGTGGAGGCCCCAGGTCTTCTCCGCAGCCAGGAGCCGAGGCGTAACCGGACCATCTACGTGATTCATAACGGCGAAGTCAAGGGTGTTTGGGAGGCCTGCTCAGGCTCAAAGGGCAACAGTTCCTGCTTCTGATGCCGGTGGGGCTGCTGTGAGGGCCAGAGTCGGAAGGGGGATACTCCTGTAGCCACAGAGCCCTGGCAAGGAAGCCGTTTTTATAAAATCATCTGCTCTGAGTATCAATTTCCTCCCAGACTTTCTGAGTCGCTCACTTGAAACTTGGTCTCTGCAACAGAATGGAAATGCACTGTCATTCCACTCCGCACACGTGACTTTTTTCCAACGAAAGACAGAGGGGAACAATTAACCCAAAGTAATCGTAATCTCATCCCAGAAGAACGTTCCTCCGGCAGGTCTGGTTTCTAAGCAGCTGCAGGCTCGTAGGCAAAGGAACCTGGGTCTGGAAAGTTGAGGTGCAAACAGGCCGCCTCCAATTTCCCCTCCGCCTCTCTTCCCGGGTCTCCGGGTACTGTGGTCCCACAGATGAGCGCCAGGTGCCCCTCCGCCTGGAACGCTTCTCAGAGCGGCTTCTGCTTCTCATTCAGGTCCTGGCTGAAATGTCACCTACTCCGAGAGGCCTTCCTGGTCCACTTCTGCTAGAGGACTTCCCCGGGCCCCACCCACTGTGTCACCCTGGGCTAATTCTTGGTGGCCCTTAGCCCTCACTGACATTGTCTTGCTTAGTTTTCACTTCTTTCCGGTCTGTTTCCCCACCGCAGGAGGCCAGCACCATAGGGGCTGAGACTGGGGCTCTGGAAACAGGACCTCGTGCCAGATGTGGTGACCAGCCTGTCTCTGAACTGTGTGTCTCCACAGATCCCCAATGCTGGGGTTCTTCACTGGGATTCCAGGATTATTCCCAACAAGACGCAATAATAAATCTGCCTACATAGACTTCCAGAATTTTATCAGCCAATGTTTCCAATCACCCAGATCTGAAGGTTTGAATGAAAAACCAGCGTCTTGTGGGCACACGCTGAAGAACAAACCAGGAGTCTTTGTCGCCCAAACGAGTGAGGGCGGGGGGTGGGGGGATGCTTACATTGACTTTTATTTTCAGTAAGGGGCGCCTGCGTGGCTCAGTTGATTAAGCGTCTGACTCTTGGTTTCAGCTCAGGTCATGATCTCATGCTTTGTGAGTTCGAGCCCCGTGTCAGGCTCTGCACTGACAGCTGGGAGCCTGCTCGGGGTTCTCTCTCCCTCTCTCTCTCTCTGCCCTTCCCCGGCTTGCTCTCTCTATCTCTCTCCCAAAAAATAAATAAACATTACTTGCATTTTCAGTTTTTTTCAAAGTTGAAGGTGGGGCATATTTTGGCCTGTGTAATCTGTTGGTCATGATGATAGTCAAGCCGTAACGCTTGAGATTGACAACTGTAAAAAGCTTGGAAACAATTTCCAAGCATACAGGTGCAGTCTATTATTATCGGGATTATTTTCAGTTTCTAAAATGGGACCAGTCGAGAAACTCAAAGGAATTGAGTTAATGACACTTCTCCTCCACTCAACACCTTTGCTTTGATTTAAGTTTACTGGTTTAATAGGATGTATATTAACAATGTGACACTAACCAGACTACCAAAATCCTAACAGCCCAGTGTCGGGGTGTGTGTGAAGTGCCGTGTACTCTCATTTCCTGCTACTGGAAGGGGGCTTTGGTATATCCCTTCTGAGGGGTAATATTATTTCCTGTGCTAGAATAGCTCCAGGACGGTCCCCGCTGTGGACTGGATGTTTGTGTCCCTCAAAATGCATATGTTGAAGCCCTAACCCCCAAGGTGATGGTATTTGGAGGTGGGGCCTTTGGGAGAAAATTAGGTTTTGATGAGGTCATGAGGGTAGGACCCCCATGATGGGATTAGTGGCCCTTATAAAAGGGCATGATGAGACCAGACCCCTCTGTCTGCATGCCTGAAAGAAAGTCTGCGTGAAGGGGGCTGGGGTGGCTCAGTTGGTTAAGCGTCCGACTCTTGGTCTTGGCTCAGGTCATGATCTCACGGTTGTGTGAGTTTGAGCCTGAGTTTCATGAATTTGAGCCCCATGTCAGGCTCTGTGGTGACAGTGTGGAACCTGCTTGGGATTCTCTCTCTCCCTCTCTCTCTCTGCCCCTCCCCCACTTGCTCTTTGTCTCTCTCAAAATAAATAAATAAACTTAAACATTTTAAAAAGAAAATCTGGGGGCTCCTGGGTGGCTCAGTCGGTTAAGAGTCCGACTTCAGCTCAGGTCATGATCTCACGGTCTGTGAGTTCGAGCCCCGCGTCGGGCTCTGTGCTGACAGCTCTGAGCCTGGAGCCTGCTTCAGATTCTGTGTCTCCCTCTCTCTGACCCTCCCCCGTTCATGCTCTGTCTCTCTCTGTCTCAGAAATAAATAAACATTAAAATAATAATAATAATAATAATAATAATATTAAAAAGAAAATCTGCTTGAGGTCATCACCCGGAAGTGGGCCCTCATCAAGAACCCAATGTTGCTGTCACCCTGACCTTGGACTTCCCAGCCTCCAGAACTGTGAGGATGTTTGTTGAAGCCACCGGTCTATGGGATTCTGGTACAGTAGCCCCAGCTGATTAAGACAGATCCCAGTGAAGTGTACTTTCTAATATTCACACCCTCGTGTATTCTCCTCCCACACTGAGTCTGAACTGGCTTGTGACTCATTTTAACCAACGGAACTCAGCCAGGTCAGGGGCCTACGCCTTTGGCATCTACTCACCCTGCTGGGGAGACCTCCCAGGGAGAGGACAAAGGCCTTGCTACCCTAGCACAGTGGAGCCTCCAGGACCCTGCCCCAGCCTCCATCTTCAAACAACCACATGAGAGACCCAAGCGAGATCAGCAGGAGAACTGCCCGGCACAGCCGGGTTGTCCCCCAGCCCCCGGACAGATAATAAAATGGCGGCTGTTTGACACCACGAAATCCTGGGCTGGTTTGATTTGCAGAGGAAATACATGCCCGACGCAGAGCATGACAATGAAGCTGGGGAGGGCACACACTATACTCTGTTTTTAGGTGGCAGATTACAATCTCTTTTCCTTTGTGGTCTTTGGAAGTCTTGTGTAATTGCTCATTCGGAATTGGAAAAAAGAACAACACCTGTTAAAGGTAAGGTAAGTAAGGTATAGGTTTTTTGCTTCCTTGGGAATACAGCATTTCTTTAAGAACAATGATATTCCTCCAACTATGTTAACTTTGCTCCTACAGTGTTCTAGGCCTGTGCTAAGTACTCATGACAAACTGCAGACCAGGACAGACAAGGGAGAGGAAGGGCAGGTACTGAGAACAGTGTCACGGGGGAGGGGAAGTGGCCAAGTTCAGTAGCAAATGTGAGCAGAAATGTGGCGAAATAGGCCAGACACAAATAGGCAGATACTGGATGGTTCCATTTACATGCGGTAAGCTAGCCTAGCCAAATGCATAGAGAAGGTAGAATGGTGGTTACCAGGAGCTTGGGGGAGCAGGGAATGTGGAGTTATGGTTTAATGGGTACAGAGTTTCTGTTTGGGAAGATGGAAAGTTCTAGAGATGGATGATGGTGATGGTTGCACAACGGTGGGAATGTACCGAATGCCATCAACCTGTACATTTCGAATGATTAAATGGCGAATCTATTATTATGTATAGTTTGCCACAGTTTTAAAAAATGGATGGACCTCACCATCAGGCTGGGCCACGCACGTGGTTTAACCTGGCAAGAAGTGCCATCAGAAGACTGAATTCCCCGTGACTTAGCTCGGCCTGACGCCTCCATCTTTTAGACAGGGCTCATAATTACAGGGGGGTTTTAACAAAGCCGCCTCTTTTTCATATCTGAAAGCCTCCTGCGTTCTATGGCAAAGTCTAGAAGGCATCTTCTCAGAGGACAAGAGTCTAAGAGGGAACAGTGTCTGAGCTGCTGGTTTGCTGGAGGTGTCTTGGAATTTGAGGGGTCCTGAAGGGGAGCAGTTACAGGTGGCAGTTATTCCCAGATAAAGGCCGTATGGCAAACCCAGGCCCATCGAAATGTGGCAGTTTCCCCGGAAACAGGGGAAGAGGCAGGGACAGGGGCGACTGCAGGCTTTTCCGGAGGCGGGGGTGAGAGGAAGGCGAACCATTTGGAAGAGGGTCTTGCTAAGGGAAGCTCATGGTTATAGATGATGTTTTATTTGGTCTATATGGGCCGAACCAAGACATTACAGGTTATTACCGTATTTGGTTGAATCCTCACAGCTGCCTTTCAAGCCAAGACAGGGGGACCCAGTGGTCCTGGGCCTCAGTCTTCCCACCTGTACAATGGGAACAATAACCATAAGGTATCCACCACAAAGATTATTAGGACCCCAGAGAGGTCAAGCAAAATGACAAAAAAAAAAAAAAAAAAAAAAAAAAAAGAGAGAGAGAGAGAGAAATTCGTGACTGATGGCAGGACTTTGAGTGTGGAACAAAGGCTGGAAGCCAGATAGTGGTAAATAAACTTTAAAATTAATAAGAATCATTCTCTCTGTCTCCCTCTGTCTCTCTCTCACTCTCTTTTTTCCTTGATCATTCTGGCTAGAAGTTTATCAATTTTGTTGATTTTTCTCAAAGAACCAATTTTTGGTGTCTTTACTTTTCATTATTAGGACTCTGTTCTCTGTTCCACTGATTTCTGCTTCGATCTGATTACTTCCTTTCTTCTCCTTAGTTCAGATTTCACTTGCTCTTCCTTTTTCCAGTTTCTTACAGTAGACATGAAGGTCACTGATTTGAGACCTTTCTTCTTTACTAGTATTGTTGTTCAGTGCCACAAATTTCCCCCTAAGTTCTGTATTAGCGGCATGCCACAAATTTTATGTTCTGTGTTAATGTTCACTCATTTCCAAAGACTTTCTAACATCCCTTTTGATTTCTTCTTTGAGTCATGGCTTATTTACAAATCCATGTAGTTTCCAAATATTTGGGGATTTTCCAGGTGGTGTTCTGTTGTTGATTTCTCATTTAAATCCACTGCGGCCAGGGAACGTACTTTTCATGACTTGGATCCTTCTGAATTTCTTCCAACTTGTTTTATGGTTGAGGATATGGCCTATTTCGGTCAATGTTCTACAGGCACTTAAATGAGTGTGTGTTCTGGGGCACCTGGGTGGCTCTGTCGGTTGTCTGACTTTGGCTCAGGTCATGATCTCACGGTACATGAGTTCGAGCCCCACATTGGGCTGTATGCTGACAGCATGGAGCCTGGTTTGGATTTTCTGTCTCCCTCTTTGTCCCTCCCCTGCTTGCACTCTCTCTCTCTCTCAAAAATAAAAAAATAAACATTAAAAAAAGAGCATGTATTCTGCTGATCTTGGTGGAATGTTCTATAAATGCCAATTAGGTCAAGTTGGCTGACAGTTTATTCAAGAGTTATGTACATGTGCTGAGTTTCTGTCTGTGTTCT
The DNA here is from genome assembly GCF_007474595.2 of Lynx canadensis. Classification (NCBI taxonomy): domain Eukaryota; kingdom Metazoa; phylum Chordata; class Mammalia; order Carnivora; family Felidae; genus Lynx; species Lynx canadensis. Next base: position 16,719,593 of record NC_044308.2, on the reverse strand, counting down.
CTCACTTATTGAGAGAAGGGTATTAAAATCTCTGACTACAGTTGTGGATTTTTCTTTATACTTCTATTAGTCTTTGCTTGTCGTATTTTGGAAGTGCTGTCATTTGGGGCATCGATGTTTAAGGTTGTTATGTTTTCTTTATTAATCGACCTTGATTAACTGGCTGCTTAATACATAATTGCTAAAAGGTCTCTGACTCCAATTTGTGAGCTCTTAGAACACAGTTACCAAGACAGGTAATGGGCAGGAATAATTTTACAGGTGACAAAAAAGAGGGTGACCCAGCAGCCTGAGGACTGACACCAGAAATGCATCTTGTGGCTCCCCAAACATTTCCCCACCCCTGGGGGGCCCAGTGCCTAAAATTTGACCACCATAGGTCATTTGGGGGTATTAGTTTCTGTCCGGATATTTTAGTAAATGCCTGCAAGAGAAGAAACACTGCCCCGGCACACCTTCCTGCCTGAGAGCAGGTGCAGTGTGTGCGTGAGCTCCGGGGCCGGGACGGGAGAGTCAGGAGCACCCCAGAGAGTTTCAACCCTTACTGAGGTGGGTCAGGGGTGTGGCATAATCCTCTACGATTGTAGGCGTCAATGCAGAGGCTGGGGACCTAAGGGGGTCTCAAACTGACTCTCAGCCTGCAGGCCCACGGAGGCCTCCATGGGTTTGGAATCCTGGGGGCACATCCCTAATATAATGCTGACATTTTTCAAGATTCGTAACGGGCTTCTAATGTGAGTGGATGTAAGGGTGGAGATGAGAAAAAGTAGGCCCAAGAACTTTTGGTTCGTTTTTCCCCAAATTCTGTCCCTCCCCAGAATGAAAAGGAGCTTCAGAGCCCACGTCATGCTGCCCTGAGTAACCTGCGTGATTTCCAGGGTCACACTTGTCTCTGTACTGTTCTCTCGTGTTTGACTGTGTGTGTTGCAGGATGTATTTTCATCATATTTATGGCAGCACAAATACAGCCTTAATCCCCTCAACATTCTGGTCTGGACTCCACAAAGCAAGATAAACAGGCCAGAGTGCTTCCCATGCCGATAGACTGTGTAACCCAGAAAGGACATGGTGAATCTCATCAAATCTAAGCCTCCGAGACTGAACGCCAAGCATTATCGTATGAACCACCAAGAAAGCAAAATCTCTGCTCAACGATGGCAAATGCAACTGACTGTAAGAGTCGTCCAATTTTAGGACGCCAAAATGCTTTCATATTTTTTTAAGTTGGTTTTTGCATCAGTGAAACAGGACGGTCCAATGTGTAGGAGGACAGGAGAATGTGCTCAGACTTATACATAAAAGTAGTACAGTTATTTAAAAAGTGCCCACCTTAGTTAAACCCAGTACAACCAAAGCACACAGCAGAAAAAGAAGTGTGGAATCATGTGTTTCTTTTGGAGGAGAGGGGCATTAGGGATCAGAAAATAGCAAAGGAGATGAGAAAGGTTTCAAGAGAAGATACACTTTTTTTTTTTTTTGAGAGAGAGAGCATGAGCAGGGGAGGGGCAGAAAGAGAGGGGGACAGAGGATCAGAGGCTGGTTCTGTGCTGACAGCAGGGAGCCCGATGTGGGGCTCAAACTCACGAACCAGGAGATCATGCCCTGAGAGAAGTCGGACGCTCACCGACTGAACCACCCAGGCGTCCAAGAAGAAAGACTCTCAAAAGGAAACAAGCCATAATCCAAAATATAAAATAAAAATCCATGAGTGCATACCACTGTAAATAAATAAATAAGTAAACAAGGGAAAAAAAGGGCCAAATCTTGACTGCAGGTGCATTCCAAATAATTTATGCAGATACTCTGCCTTCACGGGGGCGTAACTCCCCACTCTCCCAGGGTGGGCTGGGCTTAGTGCTGTCCTTCCAAAGAGTATGATATGAAAAGGCAGGGGGCAGAGAGCAACTGTGCAGTGAGAAAGCTGACAAGCCAGGTCATCAAGGTCAACATCAATGGTAATCAGGCATATTGACAATACTTGCCCTTGAATGGATAGGAAGAGAACAACACTTGACTTCTGTGCTCTTCCTCTCCCAAACCCATAATCTTAGGCGAATCACGGGAAAGACATGACACAGACCCTAACTGAAGGCAGAGTATAAAACACCAGGCTAAGCAGTACTCCTCAAAACCCCCAAAGCCATCAAAACAAGGGAAGGCTAGGAAACTGTAACAGCCAAGAAAAGCCTTAGGAGACCTGAGGACTGAGTGTGATGTCCTATCCTGGATGGAATCTTGGGACAGAAAAAGGACCTCAGGTGAGATGTTAATAATAGGGGCAACCAGGTATGGGATATATGGAAACTGAACTATTTTCACAACTTTTCTGTACATATCCATGTGTTTGTGAATGAAATTTATACTTAAACAGACAGGAAAGAAGTCAGAGAGTCTGCTGTGCTTTGGCACTTTGAGGCCTCTGCATTTGCTCGCGGGCGGGGGACCCACAGTAAGGCCCTGGGAGGTGCTGGTGTCCTGAGAGATCTTCCTCTGGTTTTTCTGCTTTGTCATCCTGTCAACGGGGGATTTAGGGTTTAGCAAGAACTGAACCTTTGACTCACTTGTGTGCAAATGCAAGTTTCTTTCCCCTAAAAGAAGCAGACTAAATGCATTTCCCTGGATGTTTAATAAAAGCCTGGTGTTTACGGGGAGGGCTGTGAAACCACAGCAGATGCTTTTCGTGAATATGGACGGGGTGTGGGGGGGGTCCTCCTTCACTAATATGTGGGTTTCCTCTTGACTTGCCTTTATCCAGGGGGATCTGTGCAATCCAGCTCCATGTGTGGAGTAAGCCTTCTGTCCAGGACCCGGGCTCTTTGCCATGGCCTCACATAGTCCCCCTCTTCTTGTGAATTCTTGTGCCAATGTGAAATGAGAAGTCGGGGACACTCCTGTGTCCTGATGCACTGGGACCAGCCTGAACTGTGTGCGGTAACACGGCTACTTTCTCTTCCCACTGATAAAATGGGTTCACACTACACAGTCATCAGATCGAACAGAGGAGGTATAAGAAATCATGAGAAATGGTTCAAGTGAGTTGGAGGTCAGTGTCCAACCAGCCTATTGAAGCAGTTGGCACTGAGCTGGTTGCTAGCACAGGTGATGTCCCTGCAGATGACAGGGAGATCCTGGGGTCTCCTTTTATCCCATGTTGGTTATTTTTATCTCAGGCCTTCTTGTATAAATCAAGAAAAAACAAAACCATGGGGGTACCTAGACGGCTCAGTCGGTTGAGTGCCTGACTTCAGCCCAGGTCATGATCTCAGGGGTCTTGACTTCGAGCCCTGCATCAGGCTCTCGGCTGTCAGCGTGGAGCCCACTTAGGATCCGCTGTCCCTCTCTCTCTCTGCCCCACCCCACCTGTGCTGTCTCTCTCTCAAAAATAGATAAACCTTAAAAAAAAAAAAAAAAACACCCAAATCAAAACCCACTGTGGGCTAGACTGAAAAATGTCATTATATATATATATATATGTCGTCTTTGGTCGCCTAGGTTGGAAAAAGTTTTTACTCTTAGGATTTGGGAGGATGAAAAGAGACCTTCCTACAAAAGAAAATAAAGATGAATGCAAGAAACAATTGAGTTTTACTTGGAAAGCTAAACAATTGCCTGCTTGCCCTAAGTGTGCTCTTCAAGACCCATCCTTCTTTGCAAATGATGTTCAGCTTGGTGCTTCTTTCTGCCATCTGATTCACTGCCTATTATTCTTTATTATTATGATTTAAAAAATTTTTAATGTTTATTTATTTTTGAGAGAGAGACAGACAGACTATGAGCTGGGGAGGGGCAGAGAGAGAGGGAGACAGAATCTGAAGCAGGCTCCAGGCTCTGAGCTGTCAGCACAGAGCCTGATGCCGGGCTCGAACTCACCAGCTGTGAGACCATGACCTGAGTCGGACGTGCAACCAACTGAGCCACCCACGTACCCCTATTATTATGATTTGTTTTTAAGCAACGTGTAATAAAGGCATATCGCCACTTCATCTTTGGAGTAAAGAGAAATTATTCTGTATATTAAGTTGATCAAATCTGGCAGGAGCTCTGACCTCTTGGCCACCCAGGCTGGGTTTATTTTATGTGTAGTTACATAATGTCTTGGCCCAACCGACCCATGGTGTGATTTACAAAACTTTTGTTTTATTTGCTGCCTTTCCAGGCTCAGGCACTTCTAGAAGAGCTAAGGACATAATTCCTTTTGAAAGAATGACACAGTACCGGTTCCAAAATCAAAGTATCCCCAAACCAGGAGATAATGACACAGCAACTGCACTCATAAGTCAGTAGATAAAATTTACGAACAGGGTGGGAGGGGTGCCCACCACAGGTCGGCACAATGTTAAATACTTTGGCACATGCTGTTGGTAAACAGCATGAAGTCATTCTTCTGGGAGCTTGCAGACTTTTCATTGTGGACTTTCAGCATTTATATTACTTTTCTGTATTTTCCTACTTTTAAAAAGCACTCTTCTCCCACTCAAGAGCAACTATAACAAGGGGTGCCTGGCTGGCTCAGTTGGAAGAGGATGCGACTCTTGATCTCGGGGTCGTGAATTCAAGCCCCACGTTGGGTGTAGAGATTATGTAAATAAAAACTTCTAAGAGCAACGATGACGAAAACCTGGTCAAGTTATTATCTGTTAATAGCTCACCTCTCTTAGATGTGAGATGCTGCGAGTGCAGAATTCAACATTCTTTCCTCCGTGTAATTCCATAATGTCCATTTACAATGCCTGGCATGTAACAAGTACTCAGTAGACATCGCCCGTGATATTGACAAGGTTGACCTTGCTAGGAGAAAGCATGAGGATAGGAAAGAATAGCATTCATTCGGGGCGCCTGGGTGGCTCAGACATTTAAGCATCCGACTTTGGCTCGGGTCATGTTCTCATGGTTTGTGAGTTTGAGCCCCACATAGGACTCTCTGCTGTCAGCATGGAGCCTGCTTCAAATCCTCTGTCCCCATCTGTCTGTGCCTCTCCCACATTTGTGCTCTCTCTCTCTCTCTCAAAAATAAATAAACATTAAAAAAAAAAAAAAGGGAATTCATTCATGTATCCAGCCCTCTGTGCAAATGGGGATATGTTGATAGAGGTGCCCACAGACTTTGTGGCACTTATACTGACTTAGGAGCTGTGTGCTGTTTAGTGCATAATTTAGCCCATCTAATTATCCATATCTGTATAACGGGCCAAACATATGTACATAAACTAGGTTGGACCTTTGCCTCAAGATGGTCACTTAGATGATTAGCTCTGTAATGGGCGTTGTGTTGGCAGTCTGCTGGCACTTTCGTGGGTGCTACCACTGTGGTCCCAAACCAGAATCGGAAAGTCTAACCCTGAGAAGAGTCTGCAGATGTGTTAGTGAAGGACACAGAATGACGGAGGGAGGCCCAGGAAATGAAAATGGTCCTGCAATTGAGAGTGAAAAGAGCCTTCTAAAGACATCACAAGTGACTCTGCCTTGGAGAAAGAAGCCAGAAAGAAGGGCAGAACAGAAGCCAGAGACAGAGCAGGGACCAGTGGAGGAGGCAAACTGGGGTGACGGTGGGTGCTGGGAGCCGGGCCTCGGCTTGCTTCCTCATCAGATGTTAGTGCGGCTTCTGCTCTGGTCATCACCATTGCGGTCCATCGTGAGCTAGGAGAGTGAGCAAGCTGCCACCTTGTGGGGAAGGGGGTGGGGGATCAGCCTTGATGACAAGGCTGTGGGGCTGAGGCCTGTGGGTGACTCTCCTCACTTTGCTTACCCAGGGGTCACTGGGCAGCGGTTCTGGATGTTTCTTGAGTTCTAGGAAGTTCATAAGCCATTACTGAGCTGGAAGTGGTCCTCTTCCTCTGAACCAAATGTTGTTTTCCCCCCAGGGGAAGAGGAAGGCATGTGAGCTAAACCTGGACTTCACTCACCAGGAGACTGGATTCCAGATGCCATGGGTCTTCAGGCCAGAGAGTCAACCGCCCTGAGCACCTGTTTCCTCACCAGCACAATGGGAATAAATACCAATGTCTCTGGACTGCAGGAAGAACTACACGAGCTACTCTGCATAAAGCGTCCGGTGTGGTACCCAGCACACTTTTTTTTTTTTTAATGTTTATTTATTTTGAGAGAGAGAGACGGAGAGCGAGTGGGGGAGGGGCAGAGAAAGAGGAAGACACAGAATCCGAAGCAGGTTCCAGGCTCCGAGCTGTGAGCACGGAGCTCAAACTCACAAACTGTGAGATAATGGCCTGAGCTGAAGTTGGATGCTTAACCGACTGAGCCACCCGGGTGCCCCAGCACACGGTGGTTTTGAGAATTTATTCCCACTTGTCAAAAATGAGCCTGTCCTTCATTCTGCTTCCACCAAGATGGCCATCCCAGGGACCTCCCACGGGGCCAGTTTCCTCTCATTTTGCTTTAGGTTTTTTTTTTTCCATCTGTTCTCCAGAACAAAATGAGTCTCTTCCTCTTCAGGGAGTCTAAGAGCATAGTGCTTCTCAGAATCTGCTTTGAGTAATAACAATTTTACTTAGGGGCCACCTCATCTCCCTAGACAGGAAACCCCTGTAGGGAACTGTGGAATCAGAGAGAGCCTATCTGGTTTTTGTCCCTATTTCTGGGCACCAGAGCTTCAAAACTTCTGGAATTTCCTGAGTGGCAGGAGTTTCTTTGTTATGCTAATGAGGTGACGCTCCAGGGTAGGGGCCTTGGATGCTTCAGGTTGGGATCTGGTCACCAGAAAAACCAACCACAAGGTTAGAGGATTGGAATTTTCAGCTGCTTAACCTTCTGGGAGGGGAGGGGCACCAGACTGAGTTTAATCACGGGGCCAGTGACTTAATCGTGAGCACATAATGGAACTCCAACGAAAGCTCTGGACATGGGGGTTCAGTAGAGTTTCCTGGTTGATGAATGCACTGACGTACCAGAAGAGAAATGCGCCCTGACTCCACAGGGAGAGAACGTATGGGACCCTTCCAGGCCTCACTCCTTGTATCCTTTAGAGACAAACAAACAGGGGCACCAGGGTGGCTCAGTCAGTTAAGGGTCCATCTTTGGCTCAGATCATGATCTCACGGTTGGTGAGTTCGAGTCCCTCGTCGGGCTCTGTGCTGACAGCTCAGAGCCTGGAGCCTGCTTCTGTGTCTCCCCCTCTCTCTGCCCCTCCCCTGCGCTCTCTCTTTCTCTCTCTGTCAAAAATAAACATTAAAAAAGATATATATGTATCTTTAAAAAGACAAACAACTACAATTGCAAATATAGTGTTTTGCTGAGCTCTGTGAGTCAAATGATCAAACCTGAGGGGGTCATGAGAACTCCTGAATTTATAGTCAGCCTGGGGACCCCTGACATGCAGCTGGAGTCTGAAGTGACCGCAGTCTTGGAGAGAACTATGTCCTTGACCTGTGAGGTCAGGTAGTTATAATAATTGAATTGCAGCACTGGGGTAGAATCTACGGGGGTAGAATCGGAACAGGAAGAAATTACTCAGTAGACTCTATGCTCCACGTCAGGAACTAGGTAAATGTGGGCTGAGCTGACAAGGGTTGAACCTTCCTGTGCTTTGGGGCAACCCTGATAGGGGAGCCTTGGTAAAAGAGCCTGGATCTCCCCACAAGGGCTGCAAAGGTCAGTCTCTCTGTGGCCAAGGCAGGATCACCTAGGCACGGTGAATTGAATACACTCACCTTTGACTTTGAGCCAGGAGCAAATCTCTCTGATAGAAGCAACATCTTTCCAGCTTCCCAGGGCAGCAGATGGCAGTGGGGGTGCGCAGTAGCCAGTGTCACAGGGGCAAGCTACAATAACTAGTGTCAGCAAGATAGTCGCAGTGTCCTCAGATCCAGCTTGTTTCCCACGGGGTGATCTGTGGCCCCTTTGATTAGGGTTTTGTTCAAGTTTCCTTATTCTATTTGGTTTCTCTGCCATCTTGGAAGTTCCACTCTTTTATAGTTACTCTTGAAATTTTGCCGTGCATATATAATTTAACAAAGTCTAAATTTGATATCAGATGCCTGTCTTATAGAATACAAGGGTTTTAGAAGATTTGTATTCCAATTGTCCCTTGACTTCTATGCTGTCATTGTCCTTTATTTTAGTTTAATATTTTATTTGTAAACCTGCAAATTAGCCAGCTACTATTATTATTATTTATTGACAAACAATGCTGCTTTAGGAGCGTCTGGTCGGCTCAGTCAGAAAAGCATGAGAATCTTGATCTCAGGTGCGAGCCCCACAATGGGTGTAGAGACTATTTAGAATAAATAAGGCTTAGAAAAATAATTCTGGCTTAGATTTTACCTCCACTTCCTCCTTCCATCTCATGCCATCTTTCTGGAACCATTTTCATTCCTTCCAAAGGACAACTTTTACATATTCCTTTAGTGTGCCTGCTAGGAGCAAACTCTTGGTGCTTATTTTTATGTAAATGTCTTTATTCCTTTCTTGTTCTAGAAAAATAAGTTGCTGGGCACACAATTCCATGCTGACATTTCTTTTTCACCAGCACTTTGAAGAGACTACTCCACTGTTCTCTGGTTTTTATTATCGTTTTAGAAAAACTCACTCTTCTGGGTCTCATTGTAGTGCCACTTTCTGTGGGTGGCCCATCTTTTCTCTCTGGCTGCTTTTCAGATCTCTTTGTCCTTGCTTTTCTGTGGCTGTACTGTGTGTGAGGTGTGGACTTTGTTAGTCTTTGCTTGGTGTATTTTGCACCTTTTATCTCTGTGAATTCATGTCTTTCATCAATTCTGTTATCATCTCAATCATTGTCTCTGAATATTGTTTCTTTTTCATTTTCTCTCACGGAACTCAACTCGTGGAACTCCAATTAACCATATGTTAGAATATCCCATTTTATTTTTTAATTAAAAAAAACATTTTAATGTTCATTTATTTTTGAGAGAGAGACAGAGCTTGAGCAGGGGAGGAGCAGAGAGAGAGGGAGACACAGAATCTGAAGCAGGCTCCAGGCTCAGAGCTGTCAGCACAGAGCTGGATGCGGGGCTCGAACTCACCAACCGCAAGATCATGACCTGAGCTGAAGTTGGACACTTAACTGACTGAGCCACCCAGGCGCCCCTAGAATATCTCATTTTATTATTCGTACCTTATTCATTCTTAATTTCTTTCATCACTTCTTTGTCCATGTCTTTATGCTGTCCTTTGAATAGTATCTTCAGAACTATCTTCCAGTTCACCAATTTTCTCTTCGTCTGTCTCTAACCTGCCATATATATGTATATTCATGTGTGTGTGTTTCATATTTCACAATTTACCCATTTAAAGTCTATAATTTGAAAAAAATGAAGTATATAATTCAATGATTTTTAGTATGTTCACAGAGTTGTGCAACCATCACCACGATTAGTTTTAGGATCTTTTCATCACTCCCGAAGAAATCCCATACCCATTAACAGTCACTCGCTATTTTCTGTAATTCCCCCTCACTTGCCTTCAGCAACCACTTATCTACTTTATGTCTCAATAGATTTGCTTCTTCTGGACCTTCATCTAAAGGGAATCCTACAACGTGGTCTTTTGTGATTGGCATCTTTCACTTAGCATAATTCTAAACTTCCTTAGAGGTCATCTGTTGAATTCGTCACTTCGTTTAAAATTTCTATATGCTTTATTACTTCCTTTTTAAAAATATTTATTTGTTTTTGAGAGAGAGAGAGAGAGAGAGAGAGAGAGTATGAGTAGGGGAGGGGCAGAGAGAGAGAGAGAGGAAGACACAGAATCCGAAGCAGGATCCAAGCTCCATCCTGTCAGCCCAGAGCTCGATGTGGGGCTCAACTCATGAATTGCATTTGATCATGACCTTAACCGATTGAGCCACCCAGACACCCCTCTACTATTCCCTTTTTCAATTTACCTGATAGTCTTGATAGACTCTAGTCTTGGTAGACTCTCTTTTGATAGTCTTTTTTTCTGATAGTCTTGTTTTTTGATCCTATTTTTACTTCTTTAAATATTTCACATACAGTCATGCTATTTTATGATGCTATCTAGCAGAACAATTTAGAATCTCAGCTCTTGAGGTTCTAGGTCTGCTTCTGCTGATTTTCATTCAGGGCAGTTCATTTCTTTATGTCGTGGGTGACATTTGAATGGAAACTGTTTTAGTTTACCTTTGTAGAACATCTGAGGTTGTTAAATTTTCAAGAGAAATTGCTTCTGCTTCTGCTTCTGCAGGGAGCTGGGGTCAGGAGCGCCTTGCAAGAGTCTAGCTGCCAGGATGAGTCTTGGTTTCATCTCCACCTCCCCCCACCTTGCATCTGACTGCTGATAGTGGTGATTTTCCCCCGCCCACTTTTCGTGTGGAGGCTAACCTGTCACTCCTTCAGGCTGCAGCCCTTGGTATGTGTGATGTATACATGTACACGTGATATATACATGTGACGTTCGTGAGCTATCCTTTCCTATGGCACGCCCAGCAACACATGGAAATTCTGTCCTTCCTCGTTTATCTACAGGGGAAGGGCCCCTCTGAGCACCTAATTTGCCACCTGTTTCCACTTCCTGGAAGCCCCTAACCTGCTTCTGATTCTGCCCTGCTCCTCTGGCTTTATGGGTCAATCTTGGGGCTCCCAAATAATCCTCTTGATTATTCCATCTCCTGTGTAAATCTCCAAAGTCAGAACCTATTTGCCCACAACTGAGAAGACTGACGGATAGAAGAGCTTCCTGGTGACAAGGATCATATTTGTGAGCACAAGCAGTGCGCCCTGCCCTGTTCCAAGGGTTTTACATGTATTAACTCCCATAGCATGACAACCATCCTACTTCGCAGATGAGGAAACTGAGGCACGGAGAAGCAGCGTGGCTTGTTTGGGATCCCCCAGGTTGCAGCTCCTGGAGCTGGGAGGCAAACCCAGGCGGCCTGGCTATTTTCTCTTTTCGTGACTGCAAAAAGAAACAGGGGCTCAGGGGCATCCAGCATTCAGCAGAAAATCCCGCTTTTGGAGGAAAAGGCTACCGACACCCGGGAGCTCATAAAAACCCTGACCTGGCCTTTCTGGTACGATGTACTTAGCAGGCGTGGCAGTGAGTCCGGGGTTCTCTGAGCTTTTTTTCCGGCTGAAAAAAAGAACATGTAAATTCGAACTCAAGAGTCACAAGTTTCCCTGAGAGCATCTGTGCGGACAGGCTAGCACCAAAGCAATGCTACCGAACGCAGGATTCGAGTGCCTTTGTTGCATTTTCAGCTTGCCTGGGAATCCCTGAGAGTAGACTCAAGACCCCACCTTTGACTTGATCCAACAGAGGCATGAAATTGACAGTCAGGTGTGAATAAACAGTCGAATAAACAGCCGGCTGTGCTCTGAGCGGCTAAGTGACATCCACGTGGCGACTGGTAGGAGGACTTTGCTTCAAGGGGGACAGGTGGTCTGCTCTGGGGATGAGACCCTGCCTGACCCCTCTTCATCCTGTCCCAGGACGTCCTCTGGTCGGCTACTCCCTTAAAAATAAGGGAGTGTCATTTATAATAATCATCATCGTCAAGCACTTACTTTAATGCCCGGCACTATGAAAAGCTATTTTTACAGACTTACATACTCACTCGCTTTTTTGCTTGTTTCTTTTACTCCTCAGAACAACCCTGTAACATCAGCACCATTATCCACGCATTTCATGCACGAGGAAACTGAGGCTGGGGGAAGTAACTTTCCTGGGGCCCTACAGCCAGAAGGGGTGGGGGTCATGGGAACCCAGCACTTGGGGCAGGAGAGCCTGCCTTTGGGCAATCCCTGTCCTTCTCAGGAGTGTCCCTGTGGTCTCTTTTCTTTACCGTGAAGCCAGAAGGGCCACCTGAGGGCAGGCGAGTCACAACCCAAGGACCAAAGGCTAGTCCTTCTCCAGAGGTCCTGAGGATTTGTTCTCTGCCCTCTGATGTGGATCTGGCTACTGAGGGGCCTTGCATACGGGGTCTCTCAGAGCCACGGAAGGAATTCGTGGGGCCCTGAGCTGCTGGGTCTGAGCTTCAGGGTCTGGTGGGCGTTTACCTTCACTGCTTCCCAGCTGGAATTCACCAGGTGCTGCCGGAAGGGCCCAAAACCTGAAACCAAAGAGACTCTGGTTAGCTCAGGCCAGGCCTAGCAGGTGGTGGGGGGAGGGGGGGGAAGGGAATGTCTCTACATCTGGGCTGCTCCCTGCACCCCCATGGGAGCTTCCTGCTGTTCTCAGGGCAGTAGTGGCCCCCAGGGGACTCCATACACACCCTTACTTGTGGAGACCTGCAGCTTCACCGATCTGGGAGCATTTCAGAGTTCCCTGTGGGAGGCATTATGGGGGAGCCAGAAAGGAATGTGCAGCCAACCCTCTCCCCCAAGCCAGCAATGCTTGAGAAAGTGCACAGATGTCCGGCTAAAATGCACGCTTTGTAAAGAGCCCAGAAGTACACCCAGTGAATATGCCCAGTCCTTTGCCAGGAGAGGTGTGGAATCAATTCCATGGGAGAGGGATGGCCTTTTCAACAAATGGGGATGGAACAGGACACTCAGAGGCAAAAACATAAACCCTCAACCTCAGTCTCTCAAACTTGTACAAAAATTAACTCAAAATGGGTCATCGGCTTTGATGGAAAAAGTAAAACTATAAAACTTTTAGTGGTGGAGAAAGGGAGGAAATCTTGGGATCTACCCACCAGGCAAGGAGTTCTTTACACCAAGAGCATACTATGATCTATGAAAGCAAATGTTAGTAAACCAGACTGCATCACAATGAGAACTTTCGCTCTACAAAAACCCCTTATGAATGAATGGAAAGACCAGGCACCGACAGGGAGAGCATAGTTGCAAATCACACAACTTCTCACTTGTGGGCAAATAGATTCTCACTTTGGACATTCACACAGGAAATGGAATGATCAACAGGATTATTTATAGTTGCAAGTCACACAACATTAAAAAAAAAACCAAACAAACAAGGGCGCCTGGGTGGCTTAGTTGGTTGAGCATCTGACTTTGGCTCACGTCATGACCACAGTTCGTGAGTTCAAGCCCCACATTGGGCTCTGTGCTGACAGCTCGGAGCCTGGAGCCTGCTTCAGATTCTGTGTCTCCCTCTCTTTCTACTTCTTCCCTGCTTGTGCTCTGTCTCTGTCTCTCTCAAAAATAAGTAAACATTAAAAAACAAAACAAAACAAAAAACGAACGAGTTAGAAAGTTGGCAAAATACACAAAGGGACAGTTCACTGATGAAGATCTACATACAGACAGTGAATAAACACAGTAGGGGATGTCCAACATTGCTTGCCAGGAAAACTCAATGAAGGCCACAATGAGATATCATCACACTTCTAGAAGAATGGCTACAATAGAAATACTGATAACACCAAAAGCTGACAAGGATGAGGAGAAACTGGCTCTCATACACATTGCCGGTGGGAATGCAAAATGGCACCGCCACTCTGGGACATAGTTGGCCAGTTTCTTTGAAAAACAAAAGTGGACTGCACACCACACAGACTCCTGGTTATTTACCCCAGAGAAACGAAGACTTGTTTTTGCATAGAAACTTCTACACCCTTGTTTACAGCAGCTTTATTTGGAATAACCCAAACCCAAAGCTGGAAACTACCCAAGTGTCCTTCAGTAGGTGAACGGGAAAGCAAGAATTCCAAATCATAGAAAACTACTCAGCACTGAACAGAAAAAATTGGAAACAACATAAATGCCCATCAACTGATGAATGGGTAATCAAAAGGTGGCATAATCCATACAATGGAACATTATTTGTCAACGAAAAGAAAGGGAGTACTAATACAAGATACAATATGGATGGCCTTGAAAATATTATGCTAGGTGAAAGAACCTAGCCACAAAGACCACATATTTACGGTTCCATTTATAGGAAATGTCCAGAATTGGCAATCTAGAGAGACAGAAAGTGGGTTAATGGGTAGTAAAGCTGGAGTGTGTGGGGGCTGGGCTGGGGGATTAGGAATTGATAGTTAAGGGGAGTGGGGTTTCTTTTCAGGGTAACGAAAATGTTCTAAACTTGACTGTGGTGATGAATGCATAACTCTGTGAATATACTAAATGCCATTGAACTGTACGTTTTAATGAATGAATTGTATAGCATGTGAATTTTATCTCAACAGAGCTGTTAAAATTAAAAAAAAAAAAGAAGGAACCACTGATACGAATAACAGCTTGGATGAATCTCAGAGGCATTCTGCTGAGTGAAAACAAAGTCAATCTCAAAAGGATACATTCCACATAATTCCATTTACACAATACAGTAAAACCTTGTTTCGGGAGCATAATTCATTCCAGAAATATGCATTAAAAAAAGCACTTGCATATCAAAGCGAATTTCAAGAACCATTGGCTCAGTTGTGATCCTGTGACGATGGCCTTCAGGTACTACCCGTATTGCGAGAATCATTTGTTTATCAAATTAAAATTTATTAGAAATGTTGGCTCTTTTTGTGGAACACTCGCAGAACAAGTTACTTGCAATCCGAGCTTTTACTGTATTTGTAAACTAACACAACTACAGACATGAAGAACAGATAGTGGTCAAGAGTTAGAGAAGGGGAAGCGGGTAGGTGTGGCTATAAAGGGGTAGTTCTAGAGAGCCTCGTGATGTCAGTACAATTATGTATCTTGATGTTGGTGGTCGTTACACAGAGCTGCATCTGTGATAAAGATGCATAGAGCTGTACACACACACACACACACACACACACCCTGAATCAGACCAATGGCAATATCCTGGCTTTGATATTGAAGATGTTAACATTGGAGGAGGCTCGGTGGCGGCTGAAGGGGACCATTCGATACATTTCTTTGTGATTTCTTATGAATCTATAAATATTTCAAAATTAAAAATAAATTTAAAAACGTGTATTTCGGTTCAGCGTTTCTCAGATGCTGATATGCACATCTGTCTTACTAAAATATAGAATTTTATTGTGTGGGTTTGGGGGGAGGCTGGAGACTCCGTATTCCTAAGAAGCTCCCAGGTGGTGCTGATGCCGTTGGCCCTTGGACCACATGGTGAGTAGTGAGACTTTGAACACCTAGGATCAGAATACTTAAAAGAGGAGAGAGAGCTGGTGGGTGTTTTGGGAAGATATGAGCATTTAAATTGGTGGGCCCAGTAAAGTAAATGGTCTGTATCAATCAATGTCAACGTCAGCAGAGACCTCTCTGCCCAAGTTAAGTTCATCTTCACAATTCATGGCTCATTCAGACAGCAGTTAAGTCCCAAGGGCTGCCTTAAAAACAAAAATAAAACCCCACAATCTTCTAATCCATTGAAGGCCAGAAGAGAATAGAAAGTTTGGACAAGGTTGAATTTTCTCTTTCTGGCTGACTGCTGACCTGGGGTATGGTCTCCTGCCCTCAGATGGGACTTACATCATTTGTGTTCCTGGTTCCCAGGCCTTCAGACTTAAAGTAGAATTGACTCCCTGGCTTTCTTGGGCCCGCAGCTCCCAGGCAGTAGGTGGTGGGACTTCTTAACCTCCATGATCACATGAGCCAATACTTTGTAATAAGTCTCTTTCTAGAGATGTATACATATTTAGAAAAGATAACTATGTATTCTGTTGCTCTGTAGAACCCTGACTGATACAGACCTCTCCTTTTCTGGAGAGAGGAATAGAGGGGCTAAAGAAAAGGTGAAATCTCGTCTCTGAAGGGTGGAGATAGGGTACCCCTGGCTGATGGGTTCAGTACCCCAGGGGTGGGGTGGGGTGGGGGCATCAGGTGATCAGAGAGAATCAGGGCCACATGGGGAGACTGGAAAAGGATTCAGCATCTGTGGAGCCCCTCCCAGGTTCTGGAAACTGCCTGGTACTTTCCATATGTGGCATTGTTTAATCCATACAACAGACCATCCCAGGAGGTACATAACTCTAACAGCAGTAAAGGTGAACACTCTGCTTTCTATGTTCCAGGCATTATTGCAAATGCTCCATTTTATTCACCCTTTTATTCCTTGAAACAATCCTACTAGATTACTATAATTGGTCCCATTTTACAGATGAGTAAACTAAGGCATTAAAGCTAAGAAACTTGTTCTAGGTCTTCCAGCCGGTCAGTGGTGGGGCTGAGATGCAAAAAGTGAAGACAAAGCCCAACTCAGGTCTCTGACTTCTCCAGGCTTCCATTCCCACCGTGGCCTGAGTTTTAGAGGGGCCACTTCAAGATGTGGGCGCAGCAAAAACGAGCAGCCAGAACGCAGAGAGGGCCATGGAGTCCCAAGACATGGCTTCTCCCAAGGCTGGCAGGTAACCTTTCCTAAGCTAGGAACAAAACAAAATTCTACCTGATTGCCTTTTGTTAGAAATCTTCACTGCAGGGGCACCTGGGTGGCTCAGTCAGTTAAGCATCTGACTCTTGATTTTGGCTCAGGTCATGATTGTTATGCCCAGAATTCGTGATCCCCAAAGACCGCTAGGGAGCCGAGTCCGATGCAAAAGCAAAGAGCCTTTATTCGAGCTAGCTCGAGCTCAATCCCCTACCTGCACCGACAAGGCGGTGAGATACCAGGGAGAGAGAGCGAGTTTCAAAAGGACAAAGGTTTTATTGGGGCCTAGGGGCAGTTGGTGAGGTAATGACTATGGCCTCAGCTGATTGGCTGGGGAAGGGTCCTGGGGAAGGGTCCGAGTCCTGTTAGGCAGGTGAGGAAGGGGTTACTCAAGGGGAGGAGGTGTGGTCAAGGTGAAGGACACAGAACAAGATGGAGTCGGCCGGCGTAGGCCCGCCCGTTCAATGATCTCAAGGTTTGTGGAATCAAGTCCCCCATCAGGCTTTGCACTGACAGTGCGGAGCCCGTTTGGGATTCACGCTCTCCCTCTATCTCTGCACCTCCTCCAAGCGCGTGCGCACGCGTGGTCTGTCT
Organism: Lynx canadensis; assembly: GCF_007474595.2. Lineage (NCBI taxonomy): Eukaryota > Metazoa > Chordata > Mammalia > Carnivora > Felidae > Lynx > Lynx canadensis. Next base: position 16,702,757 of record NC_044308.2, on the reverse strand, counting down.
TACAATAAATAAATAAACGTAAAAGATTTAAAAAAAAGAAAGAAATCTTCACTGCAGTTGAATTATGAAATAGTACACTGTGTAAGTGTTCCCAGTGGAAGGAAGAAGCCATTCCATTTGTCCTAAAAGATGGTGTAGAAGGAGTGACCACACCTGTGGGGTCTCTTACTTCATTTCTCCTTCAGAGTGGCCCTTGCTCAGGGCTCGTGGGCCACTGGCACCCACCCATCCCTGCCCTTGTAAGGGAGGCCAGTGGCTGCCGGGACCTCCGGCTTTTAGGGTAGGAGAGGTTCTGGAGAGGACTGTGCCTTTGAAGTTCCCGAAACTCTGGATCTAGAACCACTGAGCGTGGCTCACAAGGGGTAAATCTTTCTCAGGGAGTGGAGGAATTTTGGACAGGATCTGGACACCAGGAAGCAAATGGTGTCCTCTTGACGCTGACTCAATCCTATGGAATAAAAAAGACCGTAGCTGCCACGGAGAGCAGCCAGGAAAAAAAAAAAAAGTTTTCAAAAGTATTGAGATTCAGAAAAAAATCACTGACAAACCAGGTACCTCCTGGGATGATTGTAGACGTAATAAAAATATAGCGAGGGACACACAAAAAACCACCTTCTGATTCTCTGCCTTAGAACCGTATTCAGATCAACATATTCAGACCATCTCTTATCTGCTTTTAATTAGGAAAAACAACCCAGCAAGTACAGGTTTGAAGGTTTTGTTTTGCAGGGTCAAACCTTGCACTTTAAACTTGGCAGGCCCTCGGGGTGAAATTTGCACAAGGCTGGAGGAATCTTTTGCAATCCAGGGAGGCGCGTTGGAGGGATGCAGGTTTTCTGGGTCTCCTATGGTTCTGTTGGTGCGGGTCAGAAGTTCTTGAACCTGAGGCAGTTCTTCAGAGCCGGTGTCCTTCCCCCGCCCCCATCCCCATTGCCCTATATGCCAATAGGCTTGGCGAGATTTACACACAAATCCAATTAGATGAAAAGAGTACCCTGGCAGTTCAGAGCATTTTTAATAAAGGAAAGCCACACTGGGGAAGCCCAGTGGGCATTCCCAAATCATGGCTGATTATCAGGTACTTCATCAAACAATCTAGAGTTTGCCAACAAACCACAAGCTGACAGGCCAGAGGCAGGGGTCAGTGAGTCGGAGACTTGGTGGCTGGGCTTCAATATTCATATTTCATTTGTGACAAGTGTTGCATTTATGGGGGGGGGGCGGATACAGTTTCCTTAGCAATTCAAGAATATTTTGAACCGCTCAATCTCTGTACCCAAAATAACACAAATGAGAACAAGGGAGATAAAGGGTTTGCAAAAGAATTTTCTTTTCCCTCAGAAGGTTAACAGGAGTTTGATGATAGTCTGAAAATATTAAGATAGGTAATTTTCCAATTTTCTGTGTACACAGGAATACTGGTCTCTTTTTCCTTCATCTAATACAATTTTAAAAAACCTTAAAATATGCCAAATAGGTCTAAAAGGAAGGAGCTCTGTGAAGAAATCAAGCCCTTCGGGGACCAGCCTGTGACAAGGACCAGAGGTGGCTGGGGTTGATTTTGGATGTGCTGGTGAAAAACAGGAGTGACTACGATTGCTTCCAAGTTGATCTTTTGGGGTTCAGCACCTCCAGTTGGTGGGTCTTGTTATGCCCAGAATTCGTGACCCCCAAAGACCGCCACGGAGCTGAGTCCGATGCAAAAGCAAAGGGCCTTTATTCGAGCTAGCTGGAGCTCAATCCCCTACCTGCACCGAGGTATCGAGGTAGCGGTGAGATGCCGGGGAGAGAGATCGAGTTTCAAAAGGACAAAGGTTTTATTGGGGCCTAGGGGCAGTTGGTGAGGTAATGGCTGTGTCCTCAGCCGATTGGCTGGGGAAGGGTTGGAGTCCTGTTAGGCAGGTGAGCGGGGAGGTTACCCAAGGGGAGGAGGCGTGGTCAAGGTGAAGGACACAGAACAAGATGGGGTGGGGTGGGAGCTGGGGGAGGACTTCAGGGTTTTCTGAGTAGCTGAAGGTTCTTCAGTCCAGGTGTGGGGGCTGTGAGCTCCTCTGGGGTGGTTATTGTAGATGGACCACTGTCCCAGCCTCATGTCCTTTCTGGATCCCCAGCTCCCCCGTCCTTGCTAAGGAAAATGCACCGCAGTGGGTGCCACATGGGCCTACTGGGCCCCAATTCAGGCAGCCCGTGCCTCCCTGGGATTCCTCCCCGGTGGGCAGAGGACAAGGTCTGAGCCTAAGCCACACGCGGGCACCTGTGTGTATGTCACTCGAGGGTTATTTGAAGGGAAGGATAGGACCGAAGCAGAAGCATCCTGTTTTTTAATACGGCATAGTGAGAGGTTAGCTTCCATCTGTAATTATTGGCACCAGCAGATGCCACTCTTTTTCAGAGAGAGAGAGAGAGAGAGAACTGTTTATGACCGGATCAGGCGAGTGCCCATTCCATGGTTGGGCTAAAAGCAGCAGCAAATGGGAAAGCAGAAAAATAGTCGTACAGGTCGCCATCACGCAGCTGGACTGGGAATCCATGAAACCCAAGTGGGGAGTGTATGTTTCTGTGCCTCTGAGGGTCAGATGGCCGTGGCTCCGCGCAGGGCACTGGGCGCTCAGAACACTGGGCACCCCTTCTGCCTGGCTACTGGTAGTCTCAGGCTCCTATCAGGGCACCCAACCTTGTGTGGCTGGGAGCCCCCCCTCCCCCCCCACCAAAGGGAATGAATGGCTGAAGACTCTAGGGTGGGGGTAGGGCAGCAAGACTATGATAGGATACCAATACCGCTTGAAGGCAGAAATAACCAGCTGAGGACTGAGGCTTTGGGCAACAGATAAGTCGGAGCATAATCAGGGACTTTCTGGACTCTTAGGTCTGGATCAGTTTGTTGCTGGGTATGGGTCTAAGGTGAGTCATGAGTTTGGTGGTCAACTGTCCCTGTTTGCCCAGGACTGAAGGGTTTCTGGGACTGGGACGGGGGACTAAAATGGGCTGAAACCAGTGCAGTCCCAGGCATATCAGGTGGGTGGATGACCCTACAAACTGTTGGTTTAGACCTTGTTTTCTCCTTTTTAGTAATCTTCCTTTCCCCTCCGCTGGAGTCCCTCATTGTGTGAGGCCATTAGGACTAAGTGAAATTTGGTTGCTCTTGAAAGCGAGTATGCAAATTATGTTAAAGAAAAAAAGGAAAAAGAAAAGAAAACCAAAACCACAGATGAAGCTTATGGTAACAGTGTTGGTTGAAAGCACCTGTCACCTAGAAGCTGTGGGTCCTCAGATGAGTTCACCTGTTACCCCTCTCCCCTTTCTGTGAACTGGGGAGGATCACACAGCACCTCCTTCCTAGATGGAGCCTTCCTGAGCCTTGGCACTGTCCCCGGCCCCCGCAGCCCTGGGGGGCAGAGGCTCACACCCCCAGAAAAGTCTGTGCTGGCTTCTCAGGCTGCCCCCTCCCCACGTGCTGCCTGCCACAGCACTTAATACGGTGCCTGACTAACCACATGCCCACTCAATGTTAGCCACTGCCCCGTGGTAGCATTCCACCTGGCTATGAAGACGTTCCTCCTCCTTAATTGTCCTTAATTGTGTCAGAGTAACTAAAGCTAACATTTGGGGTTAGTCTGCCTATTGAAGAAGCCATGTAATGCAACATCTTGACCTCTCAGAATACATATGTATATTATATATATTAGCTAAAGTATATATTTTTTAATTTTTTCTTAGAGAGAGGCAGAACGCGAGTGGGGGAGGGGCAGAGAGAAAAGGGAGACACAAATTTAAAGCAGGCTCCAGGCTCTGCGCTGTCAGCACAGAGCCCGATGAGGGGCTCGAACTCATGAACCCTGAGATCGTGACCTGAACTGACATCGGACGCTTAACGGACTGAGCCACCCAGGCACCTCTAAAAATATGTTTTTTAGAAAGCTGTCTGATAGGAAGTACAAAAAACGATTCTCTTTCTCTCTCTGGGTGTGGCCATGAGAAGCTCCAATTCAGGGCCCCTGGCTGCTGGCCGAGCTCCTCCAGGGCCACACTGCTTCCCTAAGTTCAGGGTGCTCTGTATTAGAGGGTGTGATCATGTGGTTCCATCTTCTAAATTGGCCCCCTGATAGAAAAAACTATACCACCCCCTTTAATTGGGATCACTGCCAAGGACTAGACTCCACCTGATGCCTCCCTGGGATGCTGAACCAAAGGCTATTCCTTCTAATTGGCCCCTGGTGTGGGCTGCAGGCTTATTTACAGCAGAGAACAGGTGGGAAGTGGCATTTGCCCCCAGTGGCCTTCCCCTGCCTGCTCTGGGAAGCCAGGGCCACCTTGTTTTGCAAGGGAGGCAGAGGGCATTGCATTATACCTTATTTTGAGATTAAAGTAGACAATACAAAAATCCAGGTTGGAAAGCAATTACTGAGTTTCACATGCTCCCTCAGGCACTGTTGATGTTATGTCAACCCCCACTTTGGTGAATGGCTCCCCTGGTTCCAGTTCACTCACCTAGTTCATCTGTCAGGAGGGTTTTGCATGGCCATCACAGTCATAAACAAATTAGGCCACAGGAAATGCCCACATTTGTAAAGTTGGTTGCTGCTAAGGTCACACGCCGATAACAATATTAACTAATGAGATCTGGGTAGCCAACTTATGTTTACTAACGTTAACTTATCATGCCTCAAAACAGACTCAACTGTTTTTAAGATTGTGCTACTTTTCTGCCAACGAACCTGCAATTTTTTTTTTTTTCAGGATTTGACACGAGCCATCCTTATTTTAACTCAAACTGAAATGGGTCCTGGAATTTTCACTTTCCCATAACTCACTTATTTCCTTATATCCTAAGCTTTCCCCTAATTTTGCAATTAATAAAAAAGAGAATATTTTTACTTAGCAACAGTGACATGTCTCTGACTGCATCCAACCCCACCCGAGAAAAAACCCCACACATTCTCATTCTCTAAAATGAAAACAATCCAGAGAAGTATGGATTTTGAGGTCTGACATCTGCACTTTTATTTCTTTTTCCATTGTAAAAACAAATGGTCTCTAACAATTGCTGATGTCAAACACAATCTTTAGGCGGGTGAAATGCAGTAAGCCTGAGAACGAATAAGGCGACTAAAGAGAGATGTTTTATTTAACAAAAAGCACCGTGATCTTCCTTATGAGTTAGATTCCCGAGAGGAAGATATTTGTAATCATGTTTGACTCTGGGATTAAGAGGGCAAGGTGCAACCCTGTCTCAGTGAACTGAAAAGCAAGTAACAGTACACACATGTTCTCACCAGGGACGACAAATGTGGGCTGCCAAGATCATAATATCCCAAGACCTAAATATTTCAAGTTTTGAACCAAACATAAAACTTTGTGGGATTTGTTTAAAATTTCTCATTGGCAAGTTGTGACTTCCTGCTTAAGCAAGAAAAAGGCTTAAAAGTGTTTATTTGTCTCTTACATGAACAGCTCTTACAACACGTTTTGTACACTTGACATAAACGAAATTTAATCAACCTGGTCAAACTCCTCTTGGGAGGTGGGGAGAATAAATCAATCGTCAAGAAGCATTCACAATTTAAATAATAACAATAACAATAAGCTCTCCTCTGTGTCCAACATCTCTGCCTCCAGCTCAGCTACTTATGTCTATCATAAAATATAAAACTCGTACCCAAACTGCCTCGTCAAAGCACTAACAGATTCTCGAAAAATGTCAGTCTTCCAAGGTAGCCTTTGGGGACTCGCTCACCCTTACTCCTTTACTTTTCCAGCTTAGTAGTTCAAAGGGGGCCCAAACACAGTCCCTGCAAAGAGCGACAGAGTAAACATTATTTGCCCCGCCCTTGTAGTTTTCAAAGCAGCCTGGACAATATGCAAATGAGAGGGCGTGGCTGTGTTCCCATAACTTTGACTTTCGAATCCATGTAATGCCCATGTGTCACAAAGTATTATTCCTCTTGTGCTGTGTTTGAATTATTTACACATGTAGAAACTATTTTTAGCTCACGGGCTGTACAAAAAACAGGCCGAGGGCTGGGTTGGGGCTGTGGGCTGTAATTTGTAGCATGTAGGCCCCTCGCTAGAGTACAGTTTTTCTTCCCTAAAGAACAGGATGTGGTTGATGATAAAGTGACCTTATGGGATACAGGAACAAATTTGTAGTTAAATGACTAACTAGACTTGGTTAAAATCAAAATGAGGATTAAGTGACTCAGAATATTCCATCAAAGAATTCATTGCTTTCCCTTTTCGGTTAGGCTCGCCACGTGTTAAATGAGAAGAGCGTTCTGAATGAATGTGGCAAACAGTTTTGTGTTCAAAATTATAGTATTTATGATTCTCAGTACTATGGAATTAGCTCCCTGAAGCAGTTAGCAATTGATATTTTTTTAAATCTCACCCATCGATGTGCAATTGCTTTTCTAGGCGAGATTTGACTCCAACACTCATGTAAGGAAGCACCCTAAAGCTATACTTCACACCTTTTGGGAGGTTTCTGACACAACATATTCATGTGTTTAACCTTCCTACTAAATAATAGCTCTCAAATGCTCACAGCACCTATTTATTTAAAAATTAAAAATTTGAGACTTTTGTAATACTCTGAAACAACCATTTAAAACTGTTTTAGAACAGAATGGTATGTTAGAAACCACATTATATTATAACATCGGGATTATGTTCAATATTTCCACAGGAAACTGGTATAGAAAGATGCTAGTATTTATTTATTTATTTATTTATTTATTTATTTATCTTTAATTTGAGAGAAAGCATGAGTTGGGGAGAGGGACAGCAGGAGAGGGAGAAACTTAAGCAGGCTCCACACTCAGCTTGGGGCCTGACACGGGGCTCGATCCCACAATCTTGGGATCATGACTGATGGGGTTTTGAAGTGATGGGGGTTCAGAGAGCACAGTCAAGAAAAAATTCTTGTGATGTCTTTGGTGCTAAAAGTTTTTCTTTATTAAAGCACGGGGACAGGACCGGTGGGCAGAAAGAGCTGCCCTGGGACCTTGGGGAGAGAATGATTATATACTTGAGAGTTGGGGGAGGTAAAGTTCAGGGGAAGTTTCCAAAGGGATTTCCATATGCTAAAGAAGACACATATTCCTGGAGGCCTAGCTATTGTCAAGCTAAGGCTGTTTTTCCCTCTAGCAAAGGATTAACATTAAGACAGTTGGGAGTTCCTGGAGAAATGTTTTACTCCGCTGCCTCAAGTATTTGTCAATGGGCTGCAAGTTATAAGGAAATTTAATTTTATCAGCCATTTTCTTCTGCCTTTGTTTCCCACATCAGTGACCTGAGCCGTAATCAAGAGTCAGACGTGACTGAGCCCTGCTGGTTCCAGAAAGCTGCTATTTTTTATGTCACTGAAGAATTATGAACTAATAGCTTGATAATTTGTGTTTTAAAATTTCTAGCAGTCTGCTCTGATACATTATAAGGTAATGTTTTCCCTACATTTTATAGAAGAAAGTTTTGTCTATATTTTTCTTCTGTGTTATATTCTGTCCTTCAATTTTTGCTAAGCCTTGATCTGTTTCTCTCTCTCTCTCTCTCTCTCTCTCTTTTATCAGGACTACAGCTCCTTGACCCAAAAGTAACAACTGCTACAATAGGAATTTGTTTACTTATTAAAATCCAGTAGCTTACTAGCCCTTTAGTTTAAATACTGGATTTTCCCTTCAAATTTCACAAATACCTGGGGAATGGCTAGAACAGTTGTGTTCTGAGCACTGAGGAAATGTCCATGTAGGTAAATGAGGCTGGACGAGGACTAAACTACCTCCTGGATGTAAGACAGAACCATATTGAAAACATGCTCTAGGCCTTTGTGGGAGCTCTATTTTCCAGTATGCATATTTAAATAATATTTTTCTTTTCTTCTTGGTTAGGTTAAAAGCAATTTTAGTGTTAGAAGTGAGTGTGGAGTTGCTGAGGTTTGAGGTAGATTTAGACAGCTAACAACTTATTTATAGACAATCTGATGCTCTACTTAGAAAATCTATGATAATTGACTTTAAAAACTATTAGACCTCATAAGAGTGGCTGGATAGGAAACTGGTGTATACCCAAGCCAATAGTTTTCTTATGTACCTTAATAGCTAATTAGCAAGTGTAACTGGAGAAAAGAAAAATCCCATTCATAATGGCCAACAAATATCAGAAATATGTAGGAATAAACCTAGCATAAGAAATGTATTAGGTCCAAAAAATAAATAATAAAAAATAAAATAAAAAATAATTTAAAAGGGTTGCCTGGGTGGCTCAGTCAGTTGAGCGACCCACTCTTGGTTTCTACTCAGGTCATGATCCCAGGGTCATGAGACTAAGCCCCATGTAGGGCTCTCTACTGAGAGTGGAGCCTGCTTAAGAATCTCTCTCTCTCTCTCTCTCTCTCTCTCTCTCTCTCTCTCTCTTTCTCTCTTTCTCAGGGCGCCAGTTGGTTAAGAGTCTGACTTGGGCTCAAGTCATGATCTCAAAGTTTGTGAATTGGAACCCTGCATCAGGCTCTCCCCGCTGGTGGTGCAGAGCCTGCTTGGGATTCTCTCTCTCCCTCTCTCTCTGCCCCTTCCCTATTTGCACTCTCTCTCTCAGAATAAATAAGTAAGCAAAGTTTAGAAAAAAAAAAAAAAAGAATCTCTCTCTCCCTCTGCTCCTCTCCCCTGCTTGCTCTCTCTCTCTCTAAAATAAAGAAAAAAATTAAAAAATAAAGAAATGTATTAGATCCATCTGTAAAAACTAGAACTTTAGCCAAAAAGAAAAAAAAAAAGACCTGAATAAACCTAAGTGTGCTTAGGTTTTTTTATTGGAAGACTCAAAACTTTAAAGATGTTATGCTCAGGGGCATCTGGGTGGTTCAGTCGCTTAAGCCTCTGGCTCTTGGTTTCATGATTCATGAGATCAAGCCCTGCGGCAGGCTCCTTGCTTACAGCACTGAGCTTGCTTGGGATTGTCTCTCCTTCTCTCTCTGTGCCGCACCCCCCACCCCTGGCCCGCCCAGCCAAAATAAATAAATACACTTAAAAAAATAAAGATGTTAATGCTATGCAAATTAATGTTCAAGGTTAGATGTAATCTGTGTCAACTCCCAATATCCTTAACTACCTGGTTTGAATATTTGATTAGAAAATGCTTGTCTTCCTGGATGTCCAAACATGTGATGAAGCTATGGTAATTAAAATAGTGTGGTATTGTAGAAGAAATAGCAAAAATTGTCAATAAAAGAAGAGCTGTAATGTACACGAGAATTTCATATATGATTTAGGAAGCAATTCATAGTAATGGGGAAAAGAATGGACCATATGATGGTGTTGGAAAAATTGGTTCTAGTTAGATCTGTTCCTTATGCCATAGACATAGATGAGTTTTGATTGGTTTTAAAATTCCAATTTACAGGCCAAAACAATTAAAATATTGGAAGCAAATGTAGAAGAACTTATTTTCTAATTTTGGGGTAGTTTCAGCCTAAAGAGAGACAGAAAAGCCCAGAAATTATTAAGGAAAAGAGGGAGTGTTTGACTAAATACCAACTTTGGAAACAGGAGTTTAATGGGACACAGGGACCTTTTTAGTCTAAAATCTTTTTTTTTTTTTTTTTTTTCCCTGAAGGAACACATATTCAGGTATTATGTAACTAAAAAAAATACAAAACTTAAAAAAAATTAATAAAGACTTGAAGAAGTATGCTTTATTTTTTAAAAAAATTTTTAAATGTTAATTTTTGAGAGAGAGCATGCGCGCACACGCAAGTGGGGGAGGGGCATAGGGGGACTGAGACACAGAATCCGAAGTGGGCTCCAGGCTTTGAGCTATCAGCACAGAGCCAGATGTGGGGCTTGAACTCAGGAACCGTGAGATCATTACCTGAGACGAAGTCCAAGGCTTAACCAACTGAGCCACCCAGGTGCCCTTGAAGCAGTGTGCTTTAGAACAGAGATTAATAAGCCTTTAGCTCGGTGTGCCAATGCCTTGAGTAACACCCACGATTATTAGGAGTGCAACAAAGATGCAAGGCTCCCAAAAAGAGACTTGTTCCCACCTCAGGGCCTTTGCACTTGCTGTAACTTTTGCCATTTCCCCTTTTCACATGCTTACCTCCCTCATTTTCTTCATGCTTTTACCTCCCTTTCTCTGTTTGAAACATTTTTCTCCTCTAGCCCATATTTACCATACTATTGTGTTCTATCTCCTGCTCACTTTCACCCACTAGAAAGTAGCCTCCAAAGGCAAGGTTTTATTAATTTTGTTCACTGCTGAATCGCTACAATCGAGAACAGGATAGGGCACATGGTAGTGGACTAATAAATCTGTGTTTATTGAACAGGACAGGTGTTTGGAGAAGTTAAGTGTTCTGAATGCTATTGCCCAGGGAGCTCTGCGTTTTCATTGCTGTAGAAAATGAAACCTCAAACTTTCAAGAAAGTGACTCAAGGGTGGATCTAAGGTGGGCCACCAGCTCTGGTCTCCATGAACTTGCACACTGCTACGAAAAATAATGGAAGCACCAGCAGGGGCGGGGGTGGGGGGTCGTTTTTCATCCCATGATTGAGGATGTCCGCGTCCGTGACAAGTCTTGCTCCGTAGGTGGGGATACACTCTGACCGGCAGTTGGGAGGCTCCCCTGAGCAGCTGTTGCTGGGGGTGGAGGGACAGGCCGGCAGATGAGCTCTAGACCTTCTGTCCTGCGGCAGAGCCCCAGAAGGACCGAGGATACAGCTTGGGCCATCATCCACAAGGGCGAATTTCAGAGCTGCCAACCAGAGAGCAGGCACGAGCTGACTGACCACAGATCTTGGGTTCCAAGGCCGTTCGCATTTTAAAACCACCCGGCTCCATACCTCCCCTGTAAAAAAAAAAAAAAAAAAAAAAAAAAAAAAAAAAAAAAAAAAAAAAAAAAAAAAAAAAAAAAAAAAAACAACACCTGGAAACACGGCAAGAACTGCTGGAGAAACAATTGGCTGTCATTGAATCACGCTATTTCAAGTGAGGACAAGCCTGAACATCTAATAAATGAAAATATTCGTTATCGGCAAAACTGGGCACATGACAGGCATCAGAAGAAATCTGAAATGGGCAGAAAAGGTTATTAGGCGCCCTGTCTTAAGTGTGACATTCATGGTCTTTGAGTTAGTTTTAAACCGTGTAACTTTTCGAAAAGGAATAATGCAAATGATTCTTGTCCTTAGAAACAGAAGAAGGAAGTGAGAAGGGGCTCAGAGAGGGGGTACTGGGTTTAGGCCCAGAGACACTGGCCGTGGGATGGGGTGCAAATAGTTTTCTCTTCTAAAGAATGAAAGGAAATAATAAAAGCTCCTCAGGGTGTAGCTTTGCAAACTGGGGAGTCGGGGTCGCTGGGCGGCGCAGCGGGGGCCCCCAGGGCACGCGGCTGGAGGCGGGGCAGGGACAGCTCTGGGGAGCGGGCCGCGATCCGGCGCAGTCCGGGGGGAGGGGCGGGTCAGCCTCGGAGTGGGGGCGGGAGCGGGAGCGGGGGCGGCCCCGGGCGGGGAGAGGAGGGAGCGCGGAGGGGACCGGACGCAGCGCCGTGGGAGCCCAGCATGCAGGCAGAGGCAGCTCGCGGAGCCGCAGGTAAGCGGAGCCGCGGCCGGCGGGGCCCGGAGCCAGCTCGCCTCCCTCGCTGGCCGGCGCGATGGCCCCTCCCCGCGTGTCGGGTTTCAATGGCTGGGCTGGCCTGAGAGCTCGGGGCCCCAGCTCTGCAAAACGAGACCGTAAACAGCGCGCAGCGGCCAGGAAACTTTCTCCGGAGTCGGCGCCAGGGCGCCACTAGCCGCGCACCTGTCGCCTCCAGGGAACTAGATGGGCCGACGGCCCGGGACGTCGGGTGCGGGGCCGACGGGCTGAAGCTCTCACTCCTGGGAGGGGTAGCCCTGGAGGGGTCACGGTCACGGTCACGCTCCCCCGCCCGTCTCCGGGGCCACCGGGCGTCCGCACCGCTGACCCGGGCTTGGCGAGCTCACTGACTTCCCAGCCGTGGTGGCCTTGTCTGTGAAATGGGAACCGCAAGGCCGGAGAGAAATCAGTAGAGCAGCTCGGGTTACAGCGGGCGCCTCCGCTGCCCCGCCGCCCCCTTCCCAGCTTCCAGGACGGCCTGTTTTATCCCCGGCACCTTGCGCGGCGGCGGGCGTGCGGCCCCCAATCCAGCAGGCCAGCTGGGGAGTCGGGATTTGGGGGCGCCTCCACCCCCCCGCCTTCCGAAACTAAGTCTGCCTCCTCCTGAGAGGCCCAGGAGGGGCCCTGCCCGGCTCCCTCTCCGGAGAACCAGGCCAGAGTTGCCATTCTGAGTCTGAAAGCACGTGGGACAAATCCCCAAAGGGCTTTCCGCCAGTCCCACAAAGGAGTGTTTGCGTGGGAGGTGGCGTAGGGGCGTTGGATGCTGAGAAAATGCCTCTTCCCTCCTGCATCCGCTTCCTCTGGCGGGGACCGGCGGCTGGAAGGGCCCAGTGGCCGGGGACCTCTCGTCCCCTCTGTCCAGTCGGGCCACGAGGCGCGAGGCCACAGGTGGCCAGCCCTGCCCCGGCGTGCAGTCAAACCCCAGACTGGCCGCTTTCTTTCCCCCCCATTTCTGTAAGGAAAAAAACCCCAATATTACAGAGCCTCCTTTGCCTTTTATTGGAAGTCAACAGCGGCAAATGACTCGTTTTTTACGACCTGCACTTAAAAACTGTGACTTTGAGTTGTTTTCCCTGATTTTTAGAGCGAGTTAAGGAGAGAAGGTGGCCACTAGCCAGTTTTATGAGTTTTACATTCCTGGTGAACGTTTTCATTGGTCTGGAGATTGAGAAATGGTTTGGTCGCTGTTTTTAGAGGTGGGGGTGGGGGGTGATTCTGTTGGGGTTTTGATTTTTTTTTTTCCCCCCTGTGGTCCTTTCTGGAACGTTGGTCACCATGGTTGTGGATAGTGAGGGCTGGGTCAGTTTGAGAACTGGGTCAAGAAACAAAAGTGGCTTGCTCTTCTGATCTCCTCCTCCACATCTGCAAGAGGGAGAAGGTTTTGCTCCCTAGGGAATTACTGTACAGGAATACCTCCTGTATTTTCAACACTTAACGAATGGGCACAGAGTTGTGCAATCCCTAGCTTCTCCCTTCCCCTCCTCCTCGGAGTGTACCGTGAATCAGAGAGTTCTTCCCAACCACTGCCTTAGCGCTGTGCAATTCTACCCAGCCTTTCTACGTTTAATGGGAAAAGTAGGGGTAATTTCACTTCTGGAAAAGTGTAGTTGGCCTGAACAGTTTAAGGATTTTCCTGTATTTCTTTCAGCGTTTGCTGTGGCTTTCGTGGTTGCTGATGGACCAGAGGACACACGGCAGTTACACATTAATCATTTCCACATGTGCTAGAGCCTAATGGATTGGAGTCTTACATAGCTGAACCTTTGCCCAAGCTTTGATAGCCCATTTCCAAAAAGGGCTTGAACGAATCGTGCCTACATAGGAATCCTTTTTTCTTTAGCAAGGAAGCATTAAACTAAGAATTATGCTTTCAGATAAGGTTGTGACCTGGTCCTCGCTTGTTCTAGCCCTAAAGTGTAGGGAAAGGGTCTGTGACACTCCCATGGGCGTTGTGTTCTGGATCTAGATGAGCCTCCTCAGTATTGGGGTGTCTGGTTGGGGGATATGATACAGTGGGGCTCTGGAGCTACCCCGAAGTAATTCAAGACATGCCCCAGGGCCACACACACACACACACACTCACACTCACATACTCTTCCTCTCTCTCTCTCCCTCTCTCTCTCTCCCTCTCTCTCTGTCTCTCTCTGAGGGTTTTTAATTTCTCCGATGCTGAAAAAGTTCTTAGGTCCTAGCAGACCATCTGCTGCTGTCATTTTAGCTTGGAGCATCCTGGAAAAGAAAAGGCAAGTCCGACATGGTCCAGTTCTGTACTCCTCTCATCCTTCACCTTGAATCTCCCTCATCCATAAAATAAAGATGTGACCTACCTCGTAAGGGTTCCATGCGACCCTGAGCTCATCACTGCTGACTGCTGGGTCCATGGTAAAATGTAGGGTCCCCTCTGAGAAGGCCATTGTTTTGCCCTTCATCCCTTCTGTTTACACCCCAAATTGAAAGGTTTGTGAGAGTTTCCTATCTTATGATCTCCACTTAGAAAGTCAGTTTAGGGGTGCCTAGGTGGCTCAGTTGGTTAAGCATCTGACCCTTGGTTTCAGCTCAGGTCATGATCTCACAGTTGGTGGGTTCAAGTCCCGCGTCGGGCTCTGCACTGACAACATGGAGCCTGCTTGGGATTCTGTCTCCCTCTCTCTCTTCCCCTCCCCTGCTCACTCTCTCTCTCTTTCTCTCTCTGAAAAACAAATAAATTAAAAAAATAAGCTATTAAAAAAAAGTCAGGTTAGTGTTCCAGGTAAGAAAAGTTAGGTGTTGGACAATTTGCACTGGTAACAAAGCAAAGCTTCACAGATGGGAAAGCTAGCACACAAGGAAGACTCCAAAGGTTGGGTTGACTCTGAAGCTTGGGTTGGGGGAACAGGGACAGTGATGAGTTCAGTAAAGGAACTGACTTTCAGAGGGGGAAAACCTGAAGCAATCTAGACACAGGGATTTCCGAATGTTCCAGAACATGCCACCCATGGGTGATACTGAAGAGTTAGTCAGAAACACTGACTCTGGAGTGTGGGAGAATCTAGAAAGGCCAGTGCCTGCCCTGAGCTCTGTTGGGGACCCCTGGAGGTCTGGCGAGGGTGTCCCCCGGGAAATGGGAAGAGGAGAGGAGCTGAGGGCACAGCATGAAGCCTCAGAGAGGGGCAAGTGCTGAGGTTATGAGGCATGGACCCAAAGGAGGAGACACCAGAAAGAAAAGCCCGGGGCAGGGCCTGGTGCTGAGAGAGGCTGAGGCAGGCAGGACCTGGGTCTGCCCAGAAGGGTGTCAGGGCAAGGGCAAAGTAACTTGCCTAAAGTTACCTGCTAGTAAGTGGCAGGTTGGGATTCACATGGGGGTGGTCTGACTCCCCAGAGAAAGGAACTTGTCATAAGGGTGATGTTTGATGTGGAGCCCCTCCCACTTCCTTCCTGAGAAGGAAGTAATCCCTGAGCCAGTCCTTAAAGGGCCTCCTTCCTTAGGGACGACCTCATGCGAACATAAAACTTAAAAAAAAAAAAAAAAAAAAAAATCAAATATTTATCAAATGTGGATCTTATCTAGTTCAAGGTCCAGAAGGGTCCCCATAGAGGCATGTGGACCTGGTGAGTCTAGGCACATGATTTGAGTCTCTGGCAGCGGGGCCTCATTGGGGGCAGTGGGTAGGGGGCTGGGCTGGCCACTTGGACTCATGTCACTGTTGCTAAGTGCTTTCAGGTCTCCATCCCTTCATCAGGAAGGAAGGGAGAAGATGGGATGGTCTCTGAAAATCCACTTGGCCCTGAAGTTGGTCAGTTACTTCCTACCCAGCCAGACTGTGATCTCTTTGAGGGCAGGACCTTAATTAATCTTTCTTTTGTAGCGCCCCGCTCTGACCTGGCCCACAGCAGGAGCTCCATGACCTTTGAATGGAGAAATCATTTCCTTTTAGGAGCTGGTGAAAGCTTTTGTTGGTTGTGTTGGTCGTAGGATTACTGCATATTAGGCGTATCAGGATATGGGATGACCCAGGCTGACCTGCCCTTGCTGGTGCAGGGTGTCCCTGGACAGGGTTCTGGTCAGTCCATTCCTTGGGATATCTTTCCCGGGTCCTGCTTGTTCTGGGAAGCCTGGGTCCTGAGCAGGTCCTCGTAATGGCTTGGGCATTTCGTGTTACCCCCCCAAGCCCCACCGTTGGTTGTGATTCCTTGCCGTATAATGCTGTCTGTGCTATAGATGGTCCTTACTCCATTTCTAAATGAGGGCTGTGAAATATCTGTGTTAAATGGGGATCTCCAATGCATGAAGCCAGGCCAGAAATGACTCGTGCTCTGACCTCCTCCTGCCATATGTTGGCAGAATGGTGTGAATGATCGAGCGGCCAGGACTCCGGCTGGATGGTGGGAGGGCAGTGGGCATTGAGGTATTGTCTTTCTGACCTTTGAAACCCTAGTCTGCTGACCAGCTGACTGGCCTTAGCTCAGTTCCTGACAGCAGTTGGCTCCCGCCTCCTCTGATGACATTCTTATTTGTAGCTTAGCCTTGGGAAATTCCAAACAGAGGATTGTAGAAAATGGCTCTGTTTTTTGCTGTGTCCGAGTGGTACAGACAGAAAATGCGGGGCAAAATTCAAGCACATTTTGGGGTCAGATACCCCTGGTGTCATGTGACTTTCCAAGTCAGGGTTGCCGGGTTGTGGGGGCCGTGGCAGTTAAGACTGACTGTCAGTAGCAACTGAAGGTTGGGACCTTTGAAAAACACTCATTAGGATGTAACAGCTGTACTTGAGAGATTCCATGCTTTTTAGTGTGTCCGTCCTCTGTTTGGGTTTTCTTTTCCAAGGCCCTTAATCAGCAAGCTGGGGTTGGGGGTAGGATACACAGGGTGTCTGAATCCAAAGGCCACTGTCTGTTGACATCCTGGCAGATCATCCTCACCCCACGCTGGCCCCCGGGGAGCCCTCTCACATCGAGCTCTTTGCCTTGTCGATGCCCAGGCAGTGGCCTCATTTCCCGCTTAAACCAATACCTGTTGTCTGTCCAGGTGTAGAAACCTTCCACTGTGCTTCTTTGCTCTTCCAAAGGAGGGCAGCCACAGGGCCACTGGGACTCAGGCGAGGTAGAGGTCTGGGGACCCCAGTGGAGGGCTGTAAGGGAGCTCCTGCCCACGTATGTGCTGGGGGCTCCCAAGGCCCAACCAGACTTCCGAGACTGCTCGTTTTCCTGGACTTGCAGAAGTGGAGATGAATGTGTGTTTCTTGGAAACCGAGTTTCTAACCACTGCTCTTGAATTGCATTAAGATAGGGAGCAAGCTGTGTTCATTTCTTCATTGCATTTTGCTGAAATAAACCCTAATCAGAGCCCTGAATATTTCATTCAGTGGTAGGAGCTGGAGAAGATGTTGTGCAGACTTCCCCATTGTGTAGACCTTCCTCTGGCAACACTGTCCTTGCCCAATATTCTTCTGCTACTTCGTGGACTATTTTTGCCGAGTGTATGTATGTGGATAGAGGGGTATAATGCCCAAAGCGAATTATAGTTGGTTGTCGGTTTTGGCCTTTATACCTACCAACAAGTGATTTCTGTAATGCATATGTATTGCTTACATTTGGGCTCTTAGAACATCTTGGGGGAAAAAAATAAGCTATGTAGACAGAAAGGTATTGCTTTGTGTTTTTTTCATACTACATGAACACTGAATAAAAATATTATTAAAATATTAAGAAATATTTGGGTAAAGACACTAATGAACAAAATCTGTCCTGCTAAAGCATAATCTAGTTATTTGTTGATGAATATTGTTTTTTTAAAAAAATTTTTAATGTTTATTCATTTTTGAGAGAGAGAGAGAGAGCATGAGCAGGGAGGGGCAGAGAGAGAGGGAGACACAGAATCTAAAGCAGGCTCCAGGCTCCGAGCCGTCAGCCCCGATGTGGGAATCAAACCCATGAACTGCAAGATCATGACCTGAGCCGAAGTTGGATGCTTAATCGACTGAGCCACCCAGGCACTCCAATAAATATTGTTTTTTAACTGTAACAATTAAATATGAGTATCAACAAATCATGTTTTCATTTTTTTTTTTTTTTTATATTGAGATACCCTTCCCCAACCCTTGTCCTAATTCTGTTTTTTCTCTTTCCTATTTTGAAATGTGATACCTATATTTCTATTCTTTTGGGGGCTAACTTAGAAATTCTATTTATTTATTTTTCAAGTTTTTAAAATTTATTTTGAGAGAGAGATAGAGAGCAAGTGAGGGAGGAGCAGAGAGAGAGGGAGACAGAATCTCAAGCAGGCTCCGTGCTGTCAGCACAGAGCCCGATGTGGGGCTCAAACTCAAGAACCGTGAGATCATGACCTGAGCCCAAGTCAAGAGTGGGACGCTTAACCGACTGAGCCACCCAGGCGCCCCTCACTTAGAAAATTCAAAATGCACGTTAACTCTCATTCTGAAACTAACCAATTTTAAACTTTCTTGGAATCACGTCAAGACCTTATAGTGCTCCCATTTCAATTATCCCCTTTCCAGTTTTTGTGTTGTTGTTACGCAGCACCTTTGTTCTAATTTTTAATTTCCTGATTTCTAACTTCTGATGTTCTGAGTTTTAATTTCCTCCAGTTAGATGTTTTTGTTTCATCTGGTCAGCACTGGCTTGAGTTTTAGCCACGTGGTTATTATTTTCTTTGCTTCTATTCCTTCTTAACTAACTTACCTTGAGGTTCTTCCCTTATCTCCTGGTAGGTATCCTTTAGAAATAACTTCAGTGAGGATTTTCTGGTAGCAGACTCCCTCAGGTTTGGGTTTTCTAAACAGTTCTTTATTTGCCCATGTTCTTGGAAGTTACTTTTGCCGGGTGGAGGATCAAATTTCTTTTCCTTCTGCCCTTTAAAAATGTTCTTCCATTGTCTTCTGGATGCCATAGTTGCTGTGGAGAAGGCCGCTGTCAGTCTACTCAGCAGTAGATGAGATGTCTTGTGTCTTCTGGCTGCTTCATTTTGTGTTTGTTGTTTTGCAGTTTGGTCACAGTGTGTCTGGGTGGGGATTTTTCTTTTTCTTTTTTTCCTACCTTGGGGACTGGTTGGGATTCTAATATGTGAGGATAGGTATCTTTCATCAATTCTGGAAAAATTTCAATCATGATTTCTTTAAATCTCAACTCTTCTCCATCCTATTCTCTCCTTCTAGAACTTCAGTTAAGATTGTTACTGGACCTTGAAGTTCTCCTTTCCTCTTTCTTAACCTGCCTACCGTATTTTCCGCCTGTGTCTTTCTGTGCTGCATTCTGGGTAATTTCTGCAGATATATTTTCTAGTTCATCAGCTCTTTAAGACATTCATTTCTAGAGGTTCTGCTTCCTTTCCCCCTAGGGTCTTATTGGCCAAACAAAAAAATGTTGGCTTTTTACATTTCGTATTTAAATTTCTTTAGACATATGTAAGATCCTTATCTTCTCTACTGGACGGTTTCAATATCTACAGTCCTTGTGGGTCTGATTCAGTTTGTGCTGACCCTTTGTGGCCATTTCTTTCATCATATGTTTAGAGATTTTTGAAATCAGCTGTGAATGACCCCAAAGCTGGTGCCCTTCCCTCATGCCCAAACTACACAGCCCGTGTGGCTCCATACTGGGGAGATTTGGCATGGTGGTATCCTTTTGTGCATAGCTTCATCTGTCTTTTCTGATGGGCTCCATTCGTAATACCTTAAGGAAAATACTTAGTGTTTTAAAATAACATACATCTTATTCTTTCTGTTGGCAGGTTCATCAATTTCCCCCTTTGGAAAGAGCTAGGATCTTAGCAGACTTAGATTGCTTCCAGTGCTAGTTTATAAATCTGTCACAGGCTGAAAGCTCCCAGTAGAATTTCATTGACTTATATAGAGGGGAAGGGGTAAAGTAGGCCACCTTGGCCCCTCACTCCATGCATCCAACCACCATCCAGTTCTGCTATCTGGCTGAAGCCTGCCATCTCTTTCTCGTTATCTGCACTGCCGTCTTTGGTCCAAGCTACTGTCATTGGCCACCTCAACCTGCATTGCCTCTGGTTTGGTGCTGACTGCCGAGTTCTGGAAGAAGGAGTAAAGACACGCTCCAGCTATCATGGCCTGTTGGGGACCTTTCAGAGGCCTCCTTTTGCATTTTCCTTGAAACCTGAAGTTGGGAGCAAGGCCAGGGTCCTGAAACTAATGCAGGCTCACTGGCCGGCCTTTAGCTCTTGGAATCCTTTTGCTCCTTTCTTCCTCCTACATGGGCTGTTCCTTCAGTGTTCTGGGCCCTTGCCCTGCTCTGCACAGGGCTGACATTTTATTCTTCAGTCCTCTGCCTAAAGATTACTTTCTTAGATCGAACTTCCCTAGTCCTCTTGTCTCCTGTCTCCCCTTCCCTTCTCCTGCCATACCATGGGGGTATTCAACATTTTTTTTTTTTTTTTAAAGATTTTGTGTCTCCCTGACCAGGCTGTAAGTTCTAGAAGTGCAGACAGAGACTGTTTTTGTTTTTCTCCAGGGTATTGCCCGGCACCCCTACATGATGGCCTTGATGTCTTAGGTTACACATTTTCACATAGCTTTATGGCAGAAAATTTTGCAAACCTTTGCTGTGGGCTTGATATTGGATGTGACCTGGGTCTGATTAGATCTGTTGCTAGGACCCTGGGGTATCAGGGAGACCTTGGTCTAAGCCGATGTCACCCTTGGGCAGGTACCCTGGGGACAGGTATCACAGAGGCCTCAGGGTGTTACTGTATTATTATTTTATTTATTTACTATTCATTTTTTAATTTTTTTTTACTGTATTATTATTTAAAAAAAGCTGGGAGAAGTTTTCTTTTTTTCCCCTCCAAGCTTTAACGTAGGTTACCAAATGACAGTGCGCACTCAGTCTGTCCTCTTGACTTCAGCTGTCTCCCAGCCACTGCTGTCTTTGTTTGGAGCCTTGCACAGCTGGACGGTGGGCAGAGGTGGGCATCATTGCCCTGTGATGAGGGTAGTGTGAATGAATCCTCTGCAGGTAGTGGTCCACTTAGGCCACTCCAGCCTTCCCATTTAACCCTTTGTGAATGCATATCTTTTTACTTCTTACAAGGTTTTCAAAGTACAGAATGCTCTTTCTTTAATTAAAAAAACTTTTTTTTAATCTTTATTTTTGAGAGAGAGAGAGAGAGAGAGAGAGCGAGCGAGCATGGGAGGGGAGGGCCAGAGAGAGAGGGAGACACAGAATCCGAAGCAGGCTCCAGGCTGTCAACACAGAGCCTGACACGGGGCTCGAACTCACGTACCGTGAGATCATGACCTGAGCTGATGTCAGACACCCAACCGACTGAGCCACCCAAGCGCCCCTTAAATTTTGTTTTAATGTTTATTTTGTTTTTGAGAGAGAAAGATAGGGTGTGAGAGGGGGAGGGGCAGAGAGAGAGGGAGACACAGAATCCGAAGCAGGCTCCAGGCTGACAGCACAGAGCCTGACGCAGGGCTTGAACTCGTGAATGGCGAGATCATGACCTGAGCTGAGGTTGGCCGCTTAACTGACTGAGCCACCCAGGCGCCCCCAAAATACAGGTTACAAATTATGACTGTTTGGGCAAAATACTTGAATAGACCTTTCTCCAGAGAAGATATACAGATGGCCAGCAAGCACATGAAAAGACGCTCAACATCACTAATCGTTTGGGGAACGCAAATTAAAAGCATAATGATATCACTGCACACACCCTTTAGAATGGCTGTTATCAACCCCTCCCCCGCAAAACCAGAAAATAACAAGTGTTGAAAATAACAAGAATGTGGGGAAATTGGAACCCCTGTGCGCTGTTGATGGGGACGTAAAATTGTGCAGCCACTGTGGACAGCAGTATGGTGTTTCCTTAAAAAAATTAAACATAGATGGGGCACCTGCGTGGCTCAGTCTGTTGAGCGTCCGGCTCTTGACTTTGGCTCAGGTCATGATCTCACGATTTGTCAGATTGAGCCCTGCGTCAGGCTCTGTGCTGACAGTTGGCAACATGCTTGGGATTTTCTCTCCCTCTCTCTCTCTGCCCCTCCCCGACACGTGCATGTGCACTCGCGCTCCCTTTCTCTCTCTCTCTCTTTCAGAAATAAATAAACTTTATTAAAAAAATCTTTTAATGTTTATTTATTTTTGAGAGAGAGAGAGAGAGTGCGAGTGAGTGGGGGAGGGATCTCAGAGAGAGAGAGAGAGAGAGAGAGAGAGAGGGAGACACAGAATGCAAAGCAGGCTCCAAGCTCTGAGCTGTCAGCACAGAGCCTGATGCGGGGCTTGAACTCACAGACCACGAGATCATGACCAGAGCCAAAGACAGATGCTTAACCGACTGAGCCACCCAGGAGCCCCAAATAAATAAACTTTTTTAAAAAGTTAAAAAAAAATTAAACATAGAAAGTTCTGGGTGTATACACCCAAAAGAAGGGAAAACGGGCTGAAAGAAATATTTCTAAATCCGTATTCATTGTACCATTATTTACAATAGCCAAAAGACAAAAGTGGTCCAAGTATTCAATAACAGGTGAATGGATAAACAAAATGGCAGTTTTACACACACACACACACACACACACACACACACACACACACATTATATAACGTAATATTATTCAGCCTTCAAAAGGATTATTTTAAGCAGTGCTGTGCTGAGTGCTAGCTCCCATTTGGTGCTGGCTTATAGCACATGGCTCTTGACATGATATACATTAGTAAACGGGGGGGGGGGCGCTGGCAAAGGCTCCCCTGGAAATCTTAAGATCTGAGTTTGAGTCCAGCCCTACTACTGACTTTCTGTTTTTGAACTTCCGTTTCCACATCTGAGAAATGGGGTGAGGCTCTGTGTGCTTTCTTGACTTCAAAGGGTTGACGTACATTTCAAACAAGCAAGTACTTGTGTGAAAGCTTTTTGTAAAACTGGAAAAAAACCCTATGTGAATGGAAGATGTACATTTTATTTATTTTTTAAAAATATTTAGTTATTTTGAGAGAGAGAGAGAGAGAGAGAGAGCATGTATAAGTGAGCAGGGGAGGGGCAGAGGGAGAGAGAAAGAGAGAGAGAGAGGGAAAAGGAGAAGGAGATATCTCAAGCAGCCTCCACGCTGTCAGCACAGAGCCTGACTCCGGGCTCAGTCTCACAAACCTTGAGATCATGACCTTAGCAGAAATCAGGATTTAGATGCTTAACCAACTGAGCCACCTAGGCACCCCAAAGGGTACATTTTATGTGAGAACTTCTCATTCTGTTTTCTCATTCTGTTTTCTCCCAGCTAGTACTTTTCTAAAAGTTTATTTTATTTTTTTAAAGTAATCTCTATGCCCAAGGTGAGTCGGAAACTCAGGACGCTGAGATTAAGAGTCCTGTGCACTTCCCGCTGAGCCAGCTAGGTGCAATTTAGTGGCTACTAACTTTGATGCAACTATTTGTATTTGGTGTGTACATCTTCACCTATGTTTTAGTTTTATACAAAAGATCCAGTGCCCTTATAAAAATGTAGCTACCTTGACACGTTTCCAGTTATGGGGGAACAATTTTCTTCTAAGTAAATAATTTTTTAGGATTCAGGTAAATTCATTCTTTTTTTTTAATGTTTATTTTTGAGAGAGAGAGAGAGAGAGAGAGGCAGAGCACAAGTGGGGGAGGGGGCAGAGAGAGAGGGAGACCTGAAATCTGAAGCCGGTTCCAGGCTCCAGCTGATAGCACAGAGCCCAACGGGGGGCCGGGGGGGGGGGTCTCGAAGTCACAAACTGGGAGATCATGACCTGAGTCAAAATCGGACGCTTAACCCACTGAGCCACCCAGGCACCCCTAAACCTATTCTTTTCCATTCATTCTCCATGGGTGGTAGTCTGGGTGATGAGTCTAAGTACTTTGCAGCGTGCACAACTTAATCTAGAACTGGGATGTGGACACTGAGGCCTGGTCTATTTTCAACTCCCTCTGATGCTTTGCACAGGGCTGGGCATGCCAGATAGAAGCCGATCTTTCCCTCCTCTTCAGAGGTATTATTGTTTGCAGTGTAATAGATGAGCATACATAGAGATATGGTTTTCTGGATGAAAGTTTATGAAGTCCATTAAGAGCCACAGTTTGGGGTGAGTTCTGAGAAATGTTATTCTGTGAGTAACGGGTAAAAGCATTGCGTTGATGAGGAGTTATTTTTCTTCCTCTCGTTGCGTCCTGTGTGGTTTAGGGCTCTGGTTCCGCTCTGGACAGTTGGTCCCCACAGCATTTACCCATCAGCTTCGGGGCCATCGCGTGTTGTGGTGGTGTTACTGACACCGGGGCTCAGTATTTTCACAAGTTCTTGGTCAATTACATTCAGGATACAAAGAGTCAAGCTTTCTGTGTTCTCCCGAGCCTTCTTCCTTCTCAGTAAAGGTTAGACAAATATGGCACCGTGGTGATGATCACATGGCACGGAGCGGCTCAGGTTCGGGGGTGAGGAAAGCCCGAGCTTCCTACAATTGTCAGGGTCAGACAATTACAGGTTACCATTCAGAAGGAAGTATACATTGGAGATGCCGTTTCATCCCGCCTGCCCCAAGCAGGGCTTCACATTTGTCCTCCGATGTGACACCTCTTTGGATGCAAAAACAACAGCGTGTTTCATTCCCACGTCATGTCCTTTTGAATGATTCAGGGGAAGAAATAGTTTTGTCTCTGTATCACTTGCCTGCAAGTAAGATGCACCAGTGGTCAGATTACGAGACCTTCATATTAAAAGCAATTAGGGTTCCATAAACCTTTGTGTGGGTGGGCACATAAAGTCATCGGCATATTTTACCGTCTTAGACTCGGGACGAGGGATTTATTCTCAGCCAAGGCAGTGACAAGTTGCAAGTGGGCCAATACTAAATATGTGATAACAGAGCGACAGGCTCCCTGTCAATTACCAGGGAAGGAAACTTTCCCGCCACCACCTGCAGACCTTTCCCAGCGTGCTTCCGTGTGTTGACAGTTTTGCTCATCTGCTCAAAAAATTCTAACATATTCTACAGTCTGTCTTCCAACTTTCTGTTTTTTTTTTCTCAATTCTTTGCTAAGAATATTTTGGCAATCAGATGCTCTTCAAAAGCAACAAAAATATCTGAGTGGATGTTTGCTTCACCTTCTGTTTTCTACTCTTTTCTGTGGATGATCGCTCTTGTGTCACCGTGGCTCCCTTGGCTGGTGGGCCTTTGGGCTCCGAGCATTTGCATATTTGCTCTCTGTCTGAGCGATGCTGCCTTCTGCCCTGATATTACTTCAAAACACTCTTCCCGGGGCACCTGGGTGGCTCAGTCAGTTGGGTTGAGTGTCCGACTCTTGATTTCGGCTCAGGTCATGATCCCAGGGTCCTGGGATTGAGCCCTGAGTTGGGCTCCCTGTGGAGTATGGAGCCTGCTTGAGAGTCTCTCTCTCTCTCTCTCTCTCTCTCTCTCTCTGCTCCTCTCCCCTGCTTGCTCCCCTTTCTCTCTAAAATAAAAAAATTTAAAATACCCTCCCTCCTCCAACCCCTCACTCTTCTCTAAGTTGTGCTTTTCATCTGTCAGTTGGTGTTTTGGACACAGGGGTCCCTGGTTAAATAAGTATGGGAAATAAATGCTGGATTAAGCAAATTCCACTGCTTCGGGATTTCTCCACCTTCTGCTTGCTGATAGGCACGCGGAGCTCCCAGCACTGAGCTCTGAGGACAGCAGGCCCCCATTTTGAAACGTGCCTGCCTTGGAAGCCCCTTTCACAGCATATCTTATGGAGCTAAGTGTTCACGGGATGTGCTTGGGAAAATGCTGGAATGGCAGGAGGAGAGTCCTCGTGATGGCTGTGCAGACTTGGGTTTTAGGATAGTAAGTAAATGTCAGGCAATGTTTTGTTCAACTGTGGGTATTTCTCACTACAGGTTTCCCCCACTCTCTGCAAGGAGAGCCTTCCTATGAGGCTGAAATGGCATAAAGAGAAGAATCAGTTACCATGGACTTATATGGTGTTTGAGCATGCCTAGTCCCAAAAATAACCTGTCGCAGGCTTTTCTGATACCTTAGGACACAACTTGCTAAGGGATACATAAAATAAATCGAGATAAAGCGCAGGTGCTCACAGACACCGTCAGAAGTTCCGGCAGCTTGATGCTGAGATGCTGAGATCCTTTCCGGGAAAGGAATTTCTCCCGACCACTGTCTGTGCTCCCTGTGTGTGCCTTGTGCCTTGTCTGTAAGGGCTCACTGCAGAACCGATGCCGAACACTGTTTTTGCTTCTCACCTTTCATCATAAAAGGGAAAGACCTGTTTGGATTTTTTCAGTGAGCAAAAACGGGTACTAACGTAGCTCTTTCATGAAAGCAAAGGGGCATAATGTAAACTTGGGAAGAGCAGGGGATACCTGTATACGCAATAACCCTCTTTTGTTTTTTAGTTAAACATACTCATCTTTTAGGTGATGAGTAGTTCTCAGTTTTAAGGCATCCTGTGGTGGATGCTTCGGAGGCTTAAGATGCAGTTTGCATGGTGAATACTGAGTTTTAAAGCATACAGCTTGAAGACACGCAGCTCTGGGAGCGCGTCGTGCAGCAAAACACATGCCTCGCTAGAAACTGGGGAGCCTGATGAGTTCCTGGTCCTGAATCCTGAGCAATGGAGGTGGCATTTGGGAATCTTCTCCCATTAGGTGCTGCCCTCCCTGCCGTGGGTATGTGGAACGCCTGGGTTCAGATCTGCACGGACATCTCTTGCTCCGTGCTTCTGGTCTCTCCTGGTGCCCTTCTCTCTCTGGTTACAAACTAGTCTCCGTGTTTCCTGCTAAGTCCAGAATTAGTCACTTAATCCTCACTGGCAGTTTCTTCTGTAATATGGATTCTTTCTTACAAGTTTCTTTAATTTTTTTTAATGTTTATTCATTTTTTGAGAGAGAGAGAGAGATAGAGCGTGAGTGGGGGGAGACGGGGGAGACACAGAATCCGAAGCAGGCTCGAGGCTCTGAGCTGTCAGCACAGAGCCCGACACGGGGCTTGAACTCATGAACCACGAGATCATGACCTAAGCCGAAGTTGGATGCTTAACCGACTGAGCCACCCAGGAGCCCCTCTTATAAGTTCCTTTGAGAAGAAAATTGATTTTTGAAGAAACAGCAGACCACTTGTATGAAAAATAAAGGAAAGCAAAAAAAAAAACAAAAAACCAAACGTATGTTAGGAATACCAACTCTTAACCATTGTTGAAAAATAAAAGTGGAATACTACCTTCTAATTTTGTATTCTTAGAAATTTTTTCACATATCATGAGCAAGATTCGTTAGGTATACTTCAAGAATGACAACGTACATTACTACAAAAAAATCAAGTGATTACAGTCAGCTTTTCTGATGACATAAGGCCATGTAATTACTGATGGGTAGATAGAGGCTTTCATTGGGGTCAACATTCTCAAGAGCAGGGCTAGGAAAGTTTAAAATATCTTTATTCATGTTTCTCATGATCATAGTCCCATATGAGAAAAATCCCACTTTCCCAAAATGAAAGAACTTTCTTCATATTTGTTTGAGGTGGTATTCAGAGAGAATATTTTGCAAGCGATACTGAATAAATGGGTAAGTGCAGATCTTTCGAGACATCTTTCGATGTCTTCATTAATTGGCTTTTTTTTTTTTTTGAGAGAGAGAGAGAGCACAGTGGAGGAAGGGCAGAGAGAGAGAGAGAAGTGGGGGGGTGGGGACAGAGGATCCGAAGCGGGCTCTGAGCTAACAACAGTGAGCCCGATGCGGGGCTGGAACTCATGCAGTGTGAGCTCATGGACTGAGCTGAATTTGGATGCTGAACCGACTGAGCCACCCGGGTGCCCCAGCATTGCTCTTTATATTGGGAGGACCAAAGAGTGCTGAGAAGGTTCTAGAGCATTAGGCTTTGCCAGACTGAGCAGCAGTGGGTGGCCCTGGAGTGGCCGTGGCTGATCAGCAGTGGGTAACAGGCAGTGGCTCGGGGGAGTGTTGGGTACCATCCGTGCAGCCCTGGGAACTGGGACTTCAGTACAAAGATCCTGAATGATTCAAGTATTTTCCCTAGAAGTATGCTTTAAGAGGTACCACGTTGTGTTGTTGTTCCGGTGACTACAGCAAACATACGCTTAATGTGAATTCTTAAATTGGGGGCTCGTTTGGGGATCTCATTTTTTTTTTTTACAGGCTGCAGTGAATTATCATTTCAACTGGGTGTCTTTTTCATAAAAGCATTTTACATTGTACTGAAAAGATTACATTCTTTTGGCTTTGGAAAAACATTTCCTGTTCAGTCGAAGCCATGAAAGCCTGTTAGCATTTCACATCTGGAAGCCCCTGCCCCGAGTCTGCCTTCCATCACCAGCGAAGCCAGTGCGGCGGTCCCAGCTCAGCCTCCAGAGCGCCTGCGTCAGACGTCCCAGACTTGTTTACTTCCTGGAGGCCCCTGGGCACTGCCCAAGTGTGCCCTTGCGGTCTGGGGGGTGAGTGGGTGGGAGGCTTCCTTCCTCTCTCGGGGTCTCCTGTGTGTGTGTGTGTGTGTGTGTGTGTGTGTGTGTGTGCGTGTGTGTGTGTGTATGCTCATCCTGGGCTGGGGAGGGAGTCTCTCTTCCTGCCAAGTTGGGCAGGGGTCTTTATTCCCCTGGGAGAGCAGGGGTCCCCTTTCCCAGCGGGTACTGGATGTCCCCCTCCTCCTGCCTGAAGCGTTTCCTTTTTTCATTCCCACGCAGATTTCTAGAAACCAAACCCACACATTTTGTAAGAGTGAAGCTGCTGGAGCTTTTCTTATGGGGGAGCTCCTGCCCCCCCACTTACCGCCCAGGCGGAGGAGAACTAATTAAAACCCAAAGGGCTGAAGAATTGAGCCGCCTCCCCCAGACTGGTTTGCCTGTCCCAGGACACTTCTGGGGAGTGTGGGGTCTATGCCTGGCTTGGAGGCATTAAAGGGGAAGCCGGCCTGGGTGCGGCATGGGTGCCGTGTTTTGTGTGGGGCCTGAGATGCTCAAAGGTGCCCTCCGCTTCCCAGAAGGTTAGTCTGTGCCCTCCCGGGTCCTGACCCCCAGAGGCAGGCCCGATTTTTCTGGTGGCCTTCCTGCTGAGAAGACCCCCACCCCACCCCCACCCCAGGGTTCTGCCCCTGGGCCCAGCTGACAGTGGAGGCAGGAAGGCCAAGGGTGTCCTGAGGTTACTGCCCCTCCCCCCAAGTTCTCTGAGGGGGTCTCCCAGCCTCAGCAGCGGAAGCAGCAGGGGAAATGATTTCATGGTGTGTAAGGAGCAAAACACATTCATTGCATTTCTCCTGACCACAGGAGACCAGAACTGATGCCAGGTAACCCTTGGCAGCCTGTAGGGGAGCCAAGCAGGAACCTCTCTGGGCCC
Organism: Lynx canadensis; assembly: GCF_007474595.2. Taxonomy (NCBI): domain Eukaryota; kingdom Metazoa; phylum Chordata; class Mammalia; order Carnivora; family Felidae; genus Lynx; species Lynx canadensis. The sequence goes on along the minus strand of NC_044308.2, from coordinate 16,673,826 downwards.
CCCAGGAGCTCCCAGGCTTTCTGGGCCCTGTGGCCCTGGTGGGGTGTCCTTTCTCTCAAAGCCCTGAAGACCACAGTGTCCTCCCTGACCCCCAAGGGGCCAAGTTCAGCTTCTCGGTGGAGCTGGTTGGTGACCCTCTCCTGGCAGCCGTCGACCTCACTGGAGTGCACTAGATGCCTGGGTCTGACAGGCATCGCTCCTGAGAAGATCCCAGCAACAGAGAGTATAAGGTGGGGGGGGGGGGGTCTTTACTCGCTCCTGAGACAGAGCTCCTGGGGGCAGTTAGGAGAGCGTGTTCTTGAAGCTGTTTTCATGGGGCGAACATGCAGCTTGAGTTGGGTGCTTCAGGGTTGAAGCCACCCTCTTTCCAGTTTGTTTTTCTTAATTCATTTGAACGTGCACGGTCTTTTTTCATAGCTGCGGGAAGCCACTCGACTGTCTAGAGGAAGTGAAGAGCGGTTTGAACAGAGAGCCCGGCTACACACCCGCCCAGATTTCCTAAGTGCTCGGGGTGGGAAAAGCCTGGGGAGGGGTCTCGGCGGCAGGGTGGGAGAGGAGAGAAGCGTGAGCACCAGGTGCTCTGAGGAGCACTCCGTGTTCCTCGCTTGGGAGCCAGTGGGGTGAGGCTGCCTCTCTGGCCCAGCGAGTTCATGCATGTGAGGCACTGATGGGCAGGGGAGGCCGCAGAGACAGATTCAGTCCCATCCTAAGCCGAGTTGGGATTCGAACACAGGACTCAGAGGCCCCCAGAGCCCTTGCCTTTGGGGGCTCCGTGAAGGCTTCAGGGAGTGCCGGTTTTTGAGATGGGCCTTGGGGAGGTCACGATAGAAGGAGTGGGGGGTGCAGGTGTAGAAGCGTGTTGGGTGAAGGGGGCGTGGAATTATGAAGGGCCTTTGGAGCTGGGTGGAGGAGATCGTTTTTGATGGGATCGCTGACATAATCTGACTGTTACACCGATTTTGGAATCAGCCAGAGCTTCATGACCTGCTGGTGCCACTGACTAGCCGCGCATTCTCCTCTTGGCCTCAGTTTCCTCCTCTGGAAACGGGGGTTAAGCCAACTGAGTGAAATAAGGGCTAGAGAGCACTCAGCATCCTGCTGGACCTGGGCCCCAGGCAACCTAGCTGGGTTATTTTGGTCGATGGCGGGTGGCAGGTGGCTGAGATGCTGAGGTTCAGGACTAAGGATGAGCATGGAGACAGGTGACGCAGGCAGGTCTTGGTGACAGGTTTGAAGTGGACCCTGAGGTAGGAGCCGGGGTTCCAGCTTGGATCCCTCTGGGCTTGGAAGGCCCAGTAGGGTGTAGGGGAAGTCTACAGGTTCAGCCTTCAATGTCTGGTTGGTTTCTGGGGCTTCTGGGCTCAAAGGGAGGAGTCTGGACCTCCTTGACTCTGTGTGTGTGTGTGTGTGTGTGTGTGTGTGTGTGTGTGTGTCCGTCCACCAGTGTGTGTCTTTTGCAACAGAATATGTTGGCTATACAGAGATACAGCCCTTTTTAAGAGGGAGAGATCCCAGAGTTCATCATGGACTTTTTCATAGTCACCAAGAGGACTGTTAATTCTTCTGTCTTTATTTGAAACATTTGTATCAGTGCATTTATAGTTGTAATTTTTGGGTACACATTTTATACTCAAATATTTTTTTTAATGTGTATTTATTTTGAGAGAGAGAGAGAGAGAGAGAGAGAATGTGGGGGAGTGGCAGGGAGAGAGGGAGAGAGAACAGGAGAGCTGTCAGCCCCCCGATGCGGGGCTCGATCCCACGAACCGTGAGATCACGACCTGAGCCGAAATCAAGAGTCAGACGCTTAACTGACTGAGCCACCCAGGCGCCCCTCACATCCTTTTTTAGAACATTGAATAGCGGGAGAATGTATTTGCTCATCTCTCTGTCAGTCTGTGTGTGCCCATGGCACTGTCAGCATGTAAAGCCCGGGGCAGGGTTTGGGCATATGCAGAGGCGGGGCCCTGGTCCACAGGCGTTCCTGACATCCCTCCTTTCCTGTGAGCGTTTCCCCCAGTAACGAATCCATGGCAGTAACATTCCTCACAGGCAAAGACTGGGCACTTGAAACCCTTTGCTGCTAACAGCAGCCCGTTTCCTGAAAAGTAGCTGGCAGGAGGAATGGAGGTTCTGAGAGAAAGGTGGGAAGCCGCTATCTCTGTGAGTGTTTATGTGAAGGCTTATCTTTCTGGAGGAGGTAGAGGAGGGGAGGAGGAGGAAGGGGGTGATCAGGCAGCCATTTTGGCAGCCTCACCCCTGTAGGAGGCCCAGAGCTGAATCAGAGGCAGGATCCACAGAAGAGAAGGGGGCGACAGAGTCCCCTCCCACTTGGGCACACGCCAGCCAGAGGCCAGCCAGCATCTCAGGGGAAAGCCGACTGCTGCTTCCAAGCTGAATTGGATGCTATCAATTTGTATGATTATTCAAGGATGTAATTTTCCTTTACAAGTGCGATGATAAGAAAGAGATGCTGAGGAGGAGCCAGGGGAAAACTTGCAAATTAATATATACACTAGTCTCCCTGTGTATGGACATGCGGCTTTACAGTTCCTACTAACGAGTACATTTCAACTCTCTTACACAACAGTAGCCCAACTCAGGGAGAAGAATTGGCAAATCTTATCAGCCTGCGCAGCGAATATGGAAGCTGGCAAAACTCAAGCTGGCTTTGTCAGTGTTATCAAGGTTCTAACCAGGGTGCCCAGGTAGCTTAGTCGCTAAGCATCTGACTTCCACTCAGGTCATGATCTCACGGTTCATGAGTTTGAGCCCCGCATCGGGTGAGCTCGAGCCCCGCTTCCGATGAGCCCCGGATTTCCCTCTCTCTCCCTCTCTCTCTGTCTCTGCCCTTTGCTTGCGCGCCCTCTCTCTCTCTCAGAAAAAAAAAAAAAAAAGTTCTAACCAGCTAGCGTGGGCTCTCAAGGTATCTGCCTGTGCACATGGCTGCTGTGGCTGACCCTCTGGGAAGACAGATACTTGGGAACCCATTTGATGGTTTGGGTTTATGGAAGGAAGTTTCTGTAGCGTTGCAAGAGGGTGTGGGTGGAATGTCCCATCCCTCCAGGGTTGCTGCCACCCCTGCCATTGGGAATGTCTTCTGGTTTCTTTTGGCATCTGTTGCAGCACTTTTTCATTGAAAAAAAAAAAAAATAGGTGAACATAATTTTTACAGCAAGTGTTAATTGTGTGCTTAAAACAAAAAACAAAAAACAAAACCCAGCAGGGCGCCTGGATGGCTCAGTTGGTTAAATGTCTGATTCTTGATTTCAGCTCAGATCATGATTTCATGGTTCCTGAGATTGATCCTCACGTTGGGCTTTGCCCTGACAGCGTGGAGCCTGCTTGGGATTCTCTCTCTCCCTCACTTACCCCTCCCGCCCACCTCATGCCTTCTCTCTCTCAAACACACACATACACATACACCAAACTTCAAGAAATAAAGGACTTTCCCTTTAACAAAAGAGTAAATCTAATGTCATTTCTTGCTGTCTTTCCTCCTTGCAGGAATTTACCCAGTGGATATTTTGGAAGATGACCCTGAAAGGCATCTGGAAGCAACTCTGGGTTATTATGCGACACTCAGGGAAGGGATACGGTCCTCAGTAGAGGTTTTCTCTCTTCCCACTGGGGAGCAGGTATGTGTGATGTTCCTTGTTGGTAGAAAGCTCTGGAAAAATCTAGCTCACTAGAAAGTAGAATGTCAGTACTAGTATGAATATTATAGATTAAGAAAATAATAACTTCCAGAGTGAATGCTAGAATAATTCCACTTTGAGAAGCAGAAGGAATCCTAGAATAGGCTTTGGGAGTCCTGAGTATAAAGTCCAGTTATGCGAGGCAGTGAGTGAGACAGCCTGTTGTGAATCCCACATTTACCGCTTACTAGCTGTGTGATCTTGAGCAAGTGTCTTAACCTCTCTGGTTTTGGTGTTCTTATATTTAAAACTGGGACAATAACAGAGCTTATCTTGTACTGTTGTTATGGGGACTGAAGGAGACACTGTGTGATGCCTGGTTGGGCCTCAGTTTCCCCATGTGTAAAATGAGGGGATTGGTTGCTCTTTGGTCTCTAGGGTTTGGCTCAGTTTTAAAATTTTGTGATTTGGAATGAAGTTTTGTCAGCTGGAATGTAATTATATAAAAAATGATTTTTAGTACCGATAAGATTGCATTTTTTAAAAAAAAGTTTATTTATTTTGATAGAGAGCGAGTAGGGGAGGAGCAGAGAGAAAGGGAGAGAGAGAAAAGGGTAGAGACAATCCAAAGCAGATTCCATACTGTCAGTACAGAGCCCGATGTGGGGCTCGAACCCATGAACCATGAGATCATGACCGGAGCCTAAATCAGACGCTTAACCGACTGAACCACCCAGGCGCCCCAAGATTGCCTTTTGAATAAGGACTGGAAGGGAACAGAGAGAAATGAAAAACATTTATTTGTTAGGATGGTGGGACTGTGGGTAAAATTTTAAAATCGTGTTACCTTTAAGAATGTTTTTTCCCCATGCAGTAAGTAAAAAGAATGTGTGAATCTTGGGCTGTACCTAAGTCAGTCACGTTTCTTTCAGATTTGAGTCTGATGTTCGAAGAGACAAGATTTTCTTGTTTTATAAGATTTTACTCGTATCAGATATCATTGCTGTCTACCCGGCATAGTGGGGTTGTTACAGAGTTAATTAGGAAAGTGGCTGGTGCAGCTTATATAGTGTGGCTTCCTTGAGATTTTGGAGATGCTAATTCATAACTCCTAGATGAATCTCTGGGGTGATTCCACATTGTTGATCTGCAGAGGGAGGTCCCTGCACGCACACGCTTTCGGCGCCCCCTAGTGGCGGTTAAGCCGGAAGAGGACGCAAGCTGTCCATTAGGGTTAGGGAGGGTTGCTAATTCTTGGGGAGCCAGACGCTGTGGGCTGCAGGGTGGGACCGAGTGTGGGGAAGCCTAGATAACCTGAGAAGCTGGTGAAATACAAGAGTTAGCCCTGGAGTACCTTAGGATGCAGTTTCAATCCTCTGCTTTCATTTCACGCTTATTTATGAGATTTCCTTCCTTAAAAAACCCGAATGTGTACGTGTGCTCAGTGAGCCAGTAATTTTAGTGTTCTTAGCAAAAACATAACAAAATAAGACAGTTTTTAAAATTAAGTTGTTTTCATGTGATAGAAATGCTGAAATGACTTTATATCTATCTGCTTCTCCCCCTTAAAGGAAAATAAGTTTCCACGAGAACATTATCCATTTGTTTTCCTACCATTTTAGCAATTACTTAAGCAATGGTAGCCGTTTTGTACCACTTAGTGGTTGAAATAGTCTAATTTGGGGTGGCATCGGACCTCCTCATCGCTTTTAGCAAATTTAACTTTTCTTTTTGAATCCAGAGAAATTTTTCCAAACAAAAAGGAAGATGAGAAAGCGGTTTGAGGATATGTCGTACCCCATCGATCTGGTTCTTCAAAAAGTCCTAATGAACTGTTTCCAGTCTTGAAATTGTCCTATCACGTTTAAACAGTAATACTTATGATTTTTTTTTTCTGGTAATAAACCACCATATGCTGGGATAATTAATTGTATTATTAATTGCATAATTAATAATATTTTGTATAATATTTGGGAAACTGTAGCCAGGGACAGATAGAATTAAAAAAAACCAAAGCTAACTGCTGTGAACATTTTGACATGTTTCATTTGATTTTTATTTCTGCATATACATTTTAAACATTCAGGTCCTCTCAGAATACAATATTGTCTGTAAGAAACATCTTTTTATGTCAATACAATGCTCTGTGTGTATATTTTTGAAAAGATTTTATTTCTGGGGGCGCCTGGGTGGCTCAGTTGGTTGAGCATCCGACTTTGGCTCAGGTCATGATCTCGTGGTTCATGAGTTCGAGTCCTGCATCAGGCTCTGCACTGACAGCTCGGAGCTCAGAGCCTGGAGCCTGCTGTAGATTCTGTGTCTCCCTCTCTCTCTGGCCCTTCCCCACTCATGCTGTGTCTCTTTTGCTCTCAAAAATAAATAAACATTAAAAAATGTAAAAAAAAAAAAAAAGATTTTATTTTTAAGTAATCGCTACACCTAAAATGGGACTCAAACCTCCAACCCCAAGATCGAGAGTCGCATGCTTCACCCACTGAGACAGTCAGGGGCTCCTGTATGTATTGTTTTTAATGGCCTGTAACAGCCCCCTAGTGGGTAAACTGTGCTTCACAGAACCACCGTGGGAGGGCCAGCTCGGAGACTGTCCCTAACGGTGACTTGAATTTGTTAAGAAACAGTTCTCCAAAACCACGGAGGCCTGCTGTAAACTTTTACAGGCATCCTGCCTGCCTCGCTCAGCTGACACATTCTTTTCTCATTTTCTTATACTCTCCTCGGTTTTCAAAACAGGCTTTGCAGTGGAACATGTTGGCCTTTTGCTTTGGGAGCCAGGAGCAGTGGGCTCGATGGCCCCAAAGAGGGCTGGGATGGCAGCGCTTTCGAGAAGGCTCTCGGACAGTCCCCGCATTACAGGCTCCACACATGCTGCTTGGTGTTCCTCTGGTTCATAAGCACACAGGCACCGGCACTGAGGTTCTCTGCCCCTGGGCCGCCCCAGACCCAGAGCTGAGCCTTCAGGGCCCAGAGAGGGTATGGGTTTATTGAGACGGCTTGCGGAGACCAGTGGCAGGGCGGCAGGCAGCCTGAGTGGCATCGTGGGTGGACGCAGGCTTGTTGAGGCTGTTTCCATGGAGTGGCCACAGGAATACAGTGGAGGCCAGCCTGGCAGGTGCAAGCCCGAGGTGAGCGTGTGGCCATTGGCTTTTGTAGGCTGAGGCCCAAGGGGGATTTGGGTGGGGGAGGCTGATGAAGCCCAAAGCATATGGAAGGGAGGGACTGGAAGGGTATCAGTTGAGTAGGTATTTAATCAGTCCTTGGATAGATGGACAAGTAAACAATGGATGGAGAGGGTTTTGCTGGGTGGGAGACAAAGGAAGGGCCTTTGTCACTTGCCACTTGTGTTTAGCTCAGAGTGGGTAAAGGTTTCCATTTCTAAATTGCCTCCATCCTGTCAAATTAACCTCCGCGTAACAGTTCTTTTGGTGAATATTGTGCTAGTTAATTGTTAAGTCATTTCCCGTGCCCTTACCAGGATGACAGAACAAAATGGTGATTTCATTATTATTTTTTTTTTTCAGATTAAACTGGAAGCTTCGTCTGTTTGCTTTTGCACCATGTACCGTGACGAACCTCAACATAAAATATTAGCCTTGGTTAATCCCCAGGACACAAAGACAGGTTGGTGGTTATTAATGGATTAAGCAAGAATTCTGATTGAATTGCTTTTGCAGCTAATGGAATTAAATACATGGAATGGTGGTTGTACTCTTAGGCCGGACCTAGAAGAATATCAAGGCAGAAGTGATTTATTTTCAGCCTTTAGAGATCTGATACTGCATTATTTTTGTTTATTGACACACATATTGGCTTTTGTATTAAGACACTCGACACCTTCGGAGAGCCTGGGTGGCTCAGTCGGTTAAGCGCCTGACTTCGGGTCAGGTCAAATCTCACGGTTTGTGGGTTCGAGCCCTGCATCGGGCTCTGTGTTGACAGCTCAGAGCCTAGAGCCTGTTTTGGATTCTGTGTCTCCCTTTCTCTCTCTCTGCTCCTCCCTGGCTCTCACTCTCTCTCTCTCTCTCAAAAATAAATAAACGTGAAAAAAAAAAAAAAGACACCAGACACCCTCATACCCACGATGACTGTATTCCGAGCTGCCTTTGAGGGTAGTACGTGCTGTTGTTGTTAATAACATGTACGGGTTGTGTGCAGAGGGTGGAGCCCTTTTGTTGGAGTGTCCCCACAGTCCTATGAAGCACAGGGACTATTCTTATCCCCCATGTACAAATCAGGCCTCTGATGGTCAAGTAATTTGCCTCGGGCCACACAGCTAGTGCATTGCAGGGGAGTTTTGCAAGGTGATGATTGGGTGGGGTTTTGTTTCTGGTGAGGAAGTTTATTTAATCTGTAACTCATTTATTCTTCCGCTGCATTATGAAGAGACCATTTGAGACTGATTTCAGCTCCTTGGAGTGAGTGCTGAGTTGCATATGGGGGTAGGGATCTGGGGCTGTTGGTAGTGGGCGGCAGGAGGTGGCTAGGGGAGAAGGTTCCCAGCCCATCATTCCACCTGGGGCCCAGGGCACCGGTGAGCTGTAAGCAAAACACCTTTGAAGTCTCTGACTTCAAGGGGGCCCCAATTTAAGTTCCATTCTATAAAAACTTTTTTTTAAATGTTTATTTTATTGCTGAGATACACAGAGCATGAGCAGGACAGGGGCAGAGAGGGAGAGGGAGACACAGAATCTGAAGCAGGCTCCAGGCTCTGAACTGTCAGGGCAGAGCCCTGCGTGGAGCTCTAACCCACAAACCGTGAGATCCTGACCCGAGCCGAAGTCAGAAGCTTAACCGACTGAGCAACCCAGGTGCCCCAGTTTCCTTTCTATTTTGGAAATTTTCTCTTTGATTATACTTTTCTGTGTTTTATGGGTGTTTTTTTCAGTGACCATGTATTATTTTCCTAATAAGAAATTAAAAAAGACCAAACCAACCCTTTATCAGTCAGCCCTCTGTAAACGATGTGTTATCTGGTGAAAGTTTGGGGTTACAGATCTTTAACTACAGTTTGCAGAGGGGGCTTTCTTCAGCTCTCCAGCCCCCCTGGAGAAAGACCTTTGCTTTTCACCCTGTGTACCCAGCATTTGTACTCAGAGGACACTGCTTGATTGGTGTCACAAAGCCCAAGGTGGTATCCTGGACTGGAGAAAGTTATTCAGCCCAGAGACTGTTGTTTCTGCTTCTTTTCTTGTTCATCTGGAGACACAAGTGTTCTTAGCTAGCTCTTTGTGGGAGCTTTTAGCATGTTGGCAAAGCCTCTTCATTGGTCCAAGGCTGAGAGTGGCTGCTGTGTGTGAGAGCTTTCTGGTTCAGGTTCAGGACTCTTTCCATTTCTGTCCAACAAAGCCTTGGTTGCCATGAACAAAGGGGCTATGAGAACCCCAGGCCTTCGGCATTGCCTTGGATTTGGGACTCCACCACCAGGTTAGCGAAAGTAACAAGATGTGCCCACAGGGACTCTTCGCGGCGAACAGATTGTCAACAAAACTCAAAATATCACTTGCCGATTTTAAGCAAACGTCCAAATATCAGCAGCGCTCCCCCCCTCCCCCCACCTTTCTTCGGCATTTAACAATATCCTGGTTATAGGTCTTTAACTATAATTTGCATAATGTAAACATGTGACTGACTCATAAATCTGTTTCCTATTTATACTGTACTTAATTTTTTGGTTGTTTTCAAGAATGTATTATAATAAATATTCATAAGCTATGAGAAATCTCACTCTGGACCTTTCCTTATATATAATAGCGCTTTAAATAAAGTTTTCAAATGTTTTCCTACTGGCTGGGGCTCTGTGGTGCTTGCTGAAATTTTGCACGAGTTCCAGAAAGTGCGCAGGTGTTATGCGTACCTCACGCTCTTTAATCTAGTATTTCGAAGCCGACACGAGTGCATGAACGCACCTTCTGTAGGTGGTTTGAACTCGGAAGCAGCGGATGCTGTCGTAGACCCTCTTCCCAGCTCTGACCCGCTTGTCACATCACCCCCGTGCCTGGTTGTGACCGTTGTGTCCCTGGTTCCTTTGTAATTCTGTATGGACAGTTACATCGGTGAAGGCCATGTGTGTGTTTGGGTGGACACTAAAGGGATCTGAAGCTGTTTGATAAGCCCCATGTAGGAGTTAATCGTTGAGAAGCTGGTTGAGTCCATCACAGCAATTCTCGATAACCCTGTGAGCAAATGGCAAACATCCTGGAGTTCTGAATTCCCGGGGACAAGCAGTTAACGTGCATGACAGGCTGGTGTTGGGATGTAAGTCATGAAGCTCTCCAGCTTCTTCCTCAAAGATGCTGGAGATGCACTTTCCAGAAAGGTGGTTTGAGAAGCACGTGCCTTCGTCCCTGTGGGGTTCACTCTTCACTGTTTCTCTGATCAGAGGCCGGCCGGTCACCAACGCTGCTGAGGACCCCCATTCCTTAGTTGCCTCTCAAGGGCCTTATCTTTCATTTCTTTCCCCTTGTTTTATTATTCCTTCTATTTTTAAATTCTTAACTGATGTCAAGTGTTTACAGAGATGAAAAAATAACTCCTTATCAAAAAAAGCTGTGGTCTTTTTCTTCTCTCCTGCATTCAATCAAAACTGCTTACCCTAGCATTCCAGATTCCCACCAACTGATGGCCCTTGGCCTTTCCCATTTCCTCCTGTGATTTGCAGGGAAGCATAGGATGAACCCGGACGATGGTGTCAGAGACGACTAATTTGGCATCCTGGCTCTGCCAACCTCCTGGGCGACCCAGAGAAGTGATTTGACCCGAGCTCATCTGTCATTTGCAAACTGGGATGCCTCACTTCACAGGGTGGTGGTGAGCATGAAGTGATTTGTGGCAGAAAAGCTGATGACGCTCTGGACCGTCCAGGGCCAAGAGTAGGCGTGATGCCCGTCGTGTTTTTCCGTCACGGCGCCCTTGGCTCTTGCACGTGAGCCCACGTGGCGCTTGCTCTTCCTCCGTCTTCGAGTGTTGTGTGATAGAAGCAGGGGATTTTAGAGCGGGAGGCATTCTCACCAAGTGCTGGCCACGCTTTGGCAGCTGCGTGACCTCCGGATGAATTCTGCCTGCAAACCTCATGGATAGGCAGGCAGTACCACGCTAGGCCAGTTTAGCCTGTGTTTGAACAAACCCAATTGTAAGAGAGTTGTTTTCCGGCTACTGATCCCAGACCGCCTCGTGGGATAAGTGTCATCTAGTCCGTCCAAAAGCAACCAATGATCAAGGGTGTGCCCGGGAGGACGTGTCTCTGCACCACCCGGGGAAAAAGACACAGATGGAGGTTTTCATCCTGAGAAAGCACAGTGAGCCCCGGCATTGCAGTGGGGCTGCTGGACAGCAGACGTGACCTGGGACTGCGGTAATGGAAAGGTAATATCCCGGTGCAATTACAGATTTGTTCTCTTTGGTGCTGCTGAGACCGCATATGAAGCAAACTGGCACTTGTCCATGGAGAATAACCGGGGTGATGAGAGGGCTTGAAACCATTTGAACAAGGCTTGAAGAGACTAGGGCTATTCAGCTTTGGAGGAGGGATGCAGGGGTCCAGAAGCTCATGATTGCAGGGCTGTGTAGATCATTAGGTCCGGTATTTTCCAAGGAGATTTTGGCGGGGAGTGCGGTTGAATTTCAGGAGAGAAGAGGATGGATGATCTTTTGAATTTTATTTCAATCCTAAATATATCAAGGAAAAAGTTTGCAATTCCTACTAATACGCCTTTGATACTTATCTAACACTTGTTAATCTAAAAAAAAAAAAAAAAAAGAAGAAAGGAAAATATGTCTCCCAGCTGAGAGCCCATAGCTAGAATTGAAAGATTTGTCTAAGGTTTATTTAAAAAAAAATTTTTTTTAGGGGCGCCTGGGTGGCTCAGTTGGTTGGGCATCTGACTTCGGCTCAGGTCACGATCTCGCGGTCGGTGAGTTTGAGCCCCGCATCAGGCTCTGTGCTGACAGCTCAGAGCCTGGAGCCTGCTTCAGATTCTGCCCCTCCTCCACTCATGCTCTGTCTCTCTCTGCCCCTCTCTCTGCCCCTCCTCCACTCATGCTCTGTCTCTCTCTCTCTCTGTCAAAAATAAACTTAAAAAAAAATTAAAAAAAATCTTTTTATTTGTCTTTGAGAGAGAGACAGAGTCAGAGTATGAGCAGGGGAGGGGCAGAGAGAGGGGGAGGTACAAAATTTGAAGCAGGCTCCAGGCTCTGAGCCATCAGCACAGAGCCCAATGAGGGGCTTGAACCCACAGACCTTGAGATCGTGACCTGAGCCAAAGTCGGACACTTAGCCGACTGAGCCATCCAGATGCCCCTAAGGTTTACTTTTTAAAACAGCAAATGATGCCTCTTTTGTGGCAGGGCTAATAAAGTTGGTATGTAAATCTGTCAGAGTCTTGAGGGTGGTGTCTGGGGAGCACTGGGCTCTAGTCTGGGGCCTCTGCATCCTGGGATAGACTGTTCTATTCTGGGACAGCTCTGAGTATTAGAACATTTCTTCGTAAGGAATCCAAACTGATAGGCCCGTATGTCTCCTTCCTGGCCTGGTGCCCCCACTGGGGCCATCCAGGCTTGCAGTTGTAGGCAGGGCTCCTCCACAGGATAGATCTTCCCAGGCGTGGGTCAGCTGCCATGTCTGACACACATTTCTCATTCTTCAGCTGCTCCCCCTGTGACATGGGCTCCAGGGTCATGACATCCTGGATTCTTTTCTGAGTCAGATCTAGGCTTCTCCTGGAACACGGCGTCCAGGGCCCGGATCACGGACGCTGTCGAGGGAAGGACCTGGGTTTTGGAGTCACTTAGACCTGATTTCAAATCCTTGGTCCTTGGTGAGTGGGGTGGCCTGGGTTAAGCTATTTAGCATCTCTGAGCTTCAGTTTCCTGTCTTTTTACTCAGCGGTGTGGCCCGTGGCCCAGCTGTGAGATAGCACCAGGAAGCTTGTTAGAAATAAACGGCTGGAGGTGGAGCAGCTGGGTGGCTCAGTCGGTTGGGCGACAGACCTTAGTTCAGGTCATAATGTCACGGTGTGAGTTCAGACCCCGCTTCGGACTCTGCACTGGTGGTGTGGAGCCTCCTTGGGATTCTTTCTCTCTCCGTCTCTCTGCTCCTCTGCCACTTGCTCATACTCATGCATACTCTCTCTCTCTCAAGATAAATAAATAACTTACAAAAAAAAAAAAAAGAAATGCAATTACAATTACTCATCGTGCCTCGGCATTTCAGTGGAACCAACCAAAGGTTGACTCACCTCCAGCTGACAGCTCATTACCATGCATGCCTGGCTTCTGGGCTTTTTCAGCACAAACTCATTATTAAAGACATGGCCCCGTCCTCCAAAATTTGTGGAGTTGATGTTTTGAACCCACAGGAAAGACTACTTTTATTCCCATTATATGTATAAACAGATTTATTGAGACATAATTCACATGTCATACAATTACCCATTAAAACATTTTTTTAAATGTTTGTTTATTTTTGAGAGAGAGAGAGGATGCGTGTGAGCAGGGGAGGAACCGAGAGAGAGAGAGAGAGAGAGAGAGAAAGAGGAAGACGGGATCTGAAGATGGCTCAGTGCTCATAGCAGACAGCCCCATGCGGGGCTCCAACTCATGAACCTCGAGATCATGACCTGAGCTGAAGTCAGACACTTAACCGACTGACCACTCAGGCGCCCCATACAACCACCCATTTAAAACCTATAGTTCGATGGTTGTTAGTATATTCATAGAGTTTTGCATTTACCACCACGCTTGCTTTTCGTTATCCCTAAAGGAAGCCAACCTGTCTCCCCTTGTGTGTCACTGTCTTCTGCCCACCTATCCTCCTCAGCCTTAGGCAATCTACTCTGTTTCTATGAATTTGTCTGTTCTGGATGTTTCATATGAATGGAGTCACGGCCTTTTGAGTCTAATTTCTTTCACTTAGCATGATGTTTTCAGGGATCATCCATGTTGTAGATGCTTTAGTACATTTATTTTTATGGTTCCACACTATTCCATTGTATGGATATACTACATTTTATGTATCCATTTATCAGTTGTTGGACATTTGGGTTATTGCCACCATTGGGCTATTACGAATAATGCGGCTGTGGAAATTCATGTACGTGGTTTTGTGTGGATAGATATGCATACGTCTCTTTAAGTCAGCGTTTTTGTTTCCTTCAGATAGATACTCAGAAGTGCAGTTGCTGGATCACATGGTAGTTTTATTTTAAATTTTGTGAGGAACCTCCATACTGCTTTCCATAGGGGCTGCACCAAAGTACGTTCCCACCAATAGTGCGCAAAGGTTTCTTTTTCTCCACATCCTCACCAAAGTCTTTTTGATACTAGCCTTTCTAACAGGTATGAGGTGATGTCTCATTATTATTTTGGCTTGCATTTCCCTGATGGTGAGTAATATTGGACGCTTTGTCATGTACCTGTTGGCCATGTGTATGACCTCTTTGGAAAAATGTCTACTCATCCTAAGTGTGTTTTGAGACTCAGTTTCCAGTGCGTGGAGGGGGTGTTTTCCCATACAACACCAAGTAATTCTCCATATACCAGCTGGGTGTTACACCATTCAACTCAGGTCTGACACCATCTATCCAGAGGTAGCATCGATCCCAGAGGATAAGGAATTCAATCCTATAAGACTCCCGAGTCCCTTCAGATGCCAGTTACAAGCCCAGGCTATTGCTTTTACTTCTGACCAACTGGCTACATATTGGAGGTTCCCATGACCTTGTCTTTGAACTTTCTATGCCAGTTGCACATCTAGGTTGTTACCTGTTTTCAGACTGCTATAAAAGCAGAGTTTTCTACTTCTTTAGTTTGATTTGTTTGCCAGAGTGGCTCACGGAATTCAGAGAAACATTTCATTTACTAGATTACTGGTTTATATAATAGGATATAACTCAGAACAGCCAGATGGAAGAGTTGTATAGGGTGAGGTATGAGGAATAGGCAAGGAGGTTTCGTGTCCACTCCAGGGATGCCATTCTTCTGTTAACTCCACATACTCACCAGCCTGGGAACTCTTCAAACCCCCTCCTTTATGATATGGACATGATAGTTTAAATCATTGGCCATTGGTAATTGATTCACCCCTTAGCCTCTCTCCTGTTCTCAGAGGTCAAGGTGATGGGATTGAAAGTTTCCATGGCTAATCACATGGCTTGTTCTCCTAAAACCAGTGTCTATCTTTAGAAGCTGCAAAAATCGTCTTGTGAACCTAACAAGAGACACCTTTGTCACTTAAGAAATTGTAATGAGCTCCTAAAAGAGCTCTGCCAGAAACAGGGATGAAGATCATCCCTGCCCCCTCTCTCTCTCTTCCTTGTTATAATTCACAGTATAACACAGATCCTCTGCCCATTTTGTAATCAGATTATTTGTTTTTTTTCTATGGAGTTGTAGGAGTTCTTTATATATTTTGTATACTAACCCTTTACCAAATATATGATTTGCAAATACTTTCTCCTATTTGGTAGGTTGCTTTTTCATTTTGTCGACGGTTTCCTTTGCTGTGCAGAGGCTTTTGAGTTTGATGTAGCCCCACTTGTTTATTTTGCTTTTGTTGCCTTTGCTTTTGGTGTCAGATCCAAAAATCGTTGCCAAGACCAATGTCAAGGAGTCATTGTGGTTTTTAAAGAATCTTATTTATTTTATGTTTATTTTTATTTTTTAGACCATTGTGGTTTTGATTTGCATTTCCCTCATGACTAATGATGTTGAACATCTTTTCAAGTGTTTACTGGCCATTTTTATGTCTTCTTAGGAAGAATTATCTATTTCAGACTCTTTGTCCATTTTTACATTGGATTATTTGTGTTCTTATTTTTGAGTTGTAAGAATTCTTTATGTATTCTGGACACAAGTCCCTTATTAGGTATATGATTTGCAAAAAATTTTCTCCTCTTCTATGGGTTGTCTTTTTACTTTCCTTTTAGTGTCCTTAGAAGCACAAAAGTTTCAAATTGAAAAGAAAATTTAAATTTATTTATTTTTAGAGAGAGAGAGCAAGTGGAGAGTGTCAGAGAGAGAGGGGAGAGAGAGAATCCCAAGCAGGCCCTGCACTGTCAGCATAGAGCCTGATGTGGGACTTGAACTCACAAACTGTGAGATCGTGACCTGAGCTGAAATCAAGAGTTGGACGCTTAACCAACTGAGCCACCCGGGCACCCCTAAAATTTTTTGTTATGGTCAGTTTATCTATGTTTTGTTGCTTGTGCTTTTGTGTCATATCTAAGAAGTCTTTGCTTGTTTCAAGAGCAGGTCCTTCCATCCGGTTAGATTAACCCTTCCTTCTGGCCGTTTAGTTAATGTCATTTAGCCTTCGACGGTGTGCATTCTTTTTTTTAAGTTTATTTATTTTATCTTCAAGTAATCTCTCCACCCAATGTGGGGCTTAAACTCATGACGCTGAGATAAGGAGCTGCATGCTCTCCTGACTGAGCCAGCCAGGTGCCCCTGAAGGTGTGCACTTTATTTTTTAATCCAAATCATTTAAAAAATGCTGTTTTTTTTTTTAATTCATGCAGTTATGATACCACTAAATATACACCCAACCTGTTATTTAGCATATATTTCTGGTTCATCCATAAGGAGATTTAAAGATGTTTTCTGAAATGCATGCCTGAAATTAAGAATGGAGGAAATCTGGCTCGTGAAATTAGGATTACTTATGTTTAGGTATTTTCCGAACACTAGCCTGGCACACTTGTTAGCAAAGGTAAGTGAGGCCAGTTTGTCTTCTTTGGTCTTGGTGAATTCATGCTGATTTTATTTTATTTTTAAATTTTTTTTAATGTTTGTTTATTTTTAAGAGAGAGACACAGAGCACGAGTAAGGGAGGGGCAGAGACAGGGAGGGAGACACAGAATCCGAAACAGGCTCCAGGCTCTGCACGGTCAGCACAGAGCCCAATGTGGGGCTTGAACTCGGGAACAGTGAGATGACCTGAGCAGAAGTTGGACGCTCAACTGACTGAGCCACCCAGGCGCCCCAATTCATGCTGATTTTAAAGCCAGTCTTTCTTTTCTAGGGTCGTTATGGACCGTCTTTTATAATTCGTTCTAGACTGTCATGAGGAGGGGATGTTCAGGGAACCAGACATTGGTTCCCAGATCTACATCTTCTCCTAACACATTAGGATAGTTCTGGCTCATTTGTTTTTTGTTTGTTTGTTTGTTTGTTTTGTTTTGGCCCAACCCTGGCCTCCCATACTCCCAGAGATTAAGGCTTACAACTTCAGGATTACATTCGCAGGACTTTCTGGCCCCTGGGACATAAATTCCCAGTGTCTAGAGACTTGAGCTTTTCTGAAAGTAGCTAACGCACCCCTCTTGCCTTTGCACTATTTCCAGTTGCCAACCTTGCTCCTAATTTGGAGCAAGTGAAGATGGTCTTCTGTGACCATTAGAGCACCTGGCTAAGGAATGTTTCTACCTCCAGGTTCTCCCCTTGAGTTTAGGCACAGCTCACTCTATTTTCTTGAATATTTTCCTAGCCTGCCCGAACTTACTCACTGCTGCAGTCTTTCCCATATGACCTTAAAGGATTGTGCTGGGCCTGGGGACCTGTCCTTGGTTATGGGGGTGCCTCTTACCCTCTACACTTGGTCTTTTAACATCTGACCCTCTCTGTTGGAAGGTGTCTCGGCAAGCTCCTGGCCCCATGTATAGTTTTCCTAGATGATGTCTACCTGTTTTCCATGTTAGGAAACCTGCCAGATTTTTTTTTCAGCACTTTTTCTGACAATTGTCTTTTTGATATATATATATATATTTTTCATATAAAACCCAGTGGTCAGATGATCAGAGGAGACGGTGAAGAATATCAGAGGCTGATTAAAAAATGGTAATTTATAATTGAGTCAAGTGAAAGAGAGTTAATGCTACAGCATTATAGAAATTTCTGGAATAAGGGGTCTTTTGGGTATTGCTGGGTGGAGGGAGGGGCCAGCCCTGGTTCTTGGCAGGGAGGTGGCAGTCTGGTCAAAACAGGGGGCGGGAGTTCTCCACTGTCTATTTTCTGGGATCGCTGGTTCTCTTTCCTGGCATTTGGGCTCACTGGTGGTCACACAGTGGTCACAGGGGCTGCCCCTCTGCCCTGCAGGGCTGGGGGCTCTGGACCCAAAGGAGCACCTGCAGAGGCACAGGGGACCCAGAAGCTCATCCCGCCACCCTGCCACTGTCCCCCAGCAGCTTCCCATCTTGCAGTCTGGCCATGACTCACCTGGTCCCTTCTTTGAATATTTTAAAGTTTCCTTTCACAGAACCTTCTCATTATGCTCCGGGCCGTTGGCTGCTGGGAGGCCATGCTGAGGGCAGTTAGATGCCTTGTGATGCTCTGGAGGATGGTGGGCTCTGGGGCTGGAGACGGGGGTCCTGTTTGGTTCTTCAGCTCTTTGCAGAGTGCCTTATGGTGCCCAGAAGGGAGGATGAGTGGGAGCACAAGCCACCAGATCCTTGGGAGGACGCTTAGAGCGCAGGGGAGGGATGCCTGGCGGGGAGGGCACGGGTTGGGGAAACAGTGGGGAGGACGGGACTGGGGGTGGATGGCAGGGACGGGGAGGACGGGCTGGGAATGGCTCAGCTCTCAGCTGAGCTTGGCGCTGGTGCCTACAGTGCTGGGCAACCGGGAGGGAAAATCACCTTGTGGGTGAGGGGAAGCAGCGCTCGCGTCTGAAGGGGTCTGTGGGAGCTCAGATTGGAGGGTGGGATCTGGGTGGGGTCCTGGGTGCACCTTCAATGTGGGGCACATCCCTGGTGGCCGTTCATTCTCGAGTCATTTCTGGTGGCTCATCTCCGTGGGCAGACCGTCGGCTCCTGGACGGGAGGGCTCTTCCGGGTGGGTGTTGGGCCAGTTCTCGTAGGCTCCCTGTGCAGGGGCGGGGTGGGGTGGGGGTGGGGGTGGGGGCGGCAAGGCTGAAAAACAACGGGATACTTCCGGCGCAGCGGGATACTTCCGGCGCAGGCGGCCGGAGGAGAGATTGTTTGTGGTCTTTTCACTGCATGTTGACTTCTCTGATTAGAACATCTATCCCCCTAGCTCGCTTCCAGGACGTTTTGTGACCAAGCATAACACTCATCCTTCAAATTGCTGCTAATTTATTTACAGTTTTTGGTGATTGCATGTCATGTGCACCCTGAGAAAAACAAGCAGGGAATCAAAAAATGATGATTTTTTCCTGGAAAAGCATGCCCGTTCTAGGCCTGCAGCGACAGCAACGAGCCAAGGCAAACATTCAGATGAAACTGGAACCTGTGTGGAGCCCGCCTTCCCAGTGGCCGTCGCGGGGCCGGGCGGGATTGCGACATGCCAGGCCCCCGTCCAGGCCTTCTGGGGGCCGCGTTTGGGGCAGGTGGGTGGTGGGTCGTGGGTAGGGGGTGGAAGGTGTGCCCCTGAGGTGCCCAGGGAGCTTCAGAATTGGGGAACCCTATCTGGGATGCTCCTC
The DNA here is from genome assembly GCF_007474595.2 of Lynx canadensis. Taxonomy (NCBI): domain Eukaryota; kingdom Metazoa; phylum Chordata; class Mammalia; order Carnivora; family Felidae; genus Lynx; species Lynx canadensis. Next base: position 16,654,740 of record NC_044308.2, on the reverse strand, counting down.
ACCCCTGAGTGTGCTGTCTGGATTTTGGAGAGGGGTCAAGGGGGGAAGGCCAGAAGGTGACGGTGGAAGGGTGCTGCGGATTTGTGACTCCCAGAAAGGGAGCTCTTAATCCTGAGTGGGCCTTAAAGGGAGAGGCCTGGCCTCCTGGCGGGTAGGGTGGATGGGGCTTAAACACAGCTCCGTTTAGTGGGATGAACCTGCCGATGCGACTCGATGAAACGGTGGTTTCTGTCTATCCAGTAAAAAGCAAGCTTATATGGCGGGAGGGGAGTGGGTGGGGGAGAGGCTTGTTGGCCTGGTAAAGTCTGAATTTCAGCACGTGGGGAAGTCATTGCAGTTTTTCTGGCTCTGAAGTGTGATGGCCCCACAGACTCGCGAAGCCAAGTGTAACCAGGGACCCCACCTGGTAACCACCTGGTTACCAGGCACCCCGTGGGTGCAGCGTCCCAGGACTGTGTGGACTTGGGATCCTTATGTTTGAGTCTGTGCTTGCTTTTTGGTGATGCAGAGGGCCCAAGATGGGTCCCTCCCCCCACTTTCCACATTAGTGGAGTCTCACTGAAGTGGGTTTGACAGTTTGGGGGAAAAGAGCGCTGGCCAGAAATGCAGCTTCAGTTTAAATACCTGTTCCCCCTCGGCAGCTAAGGTGCCCGTGTGACCATGGACGTGAGGCCGGGACCAGGTGGCCCCCAGGTTAAGTAGGACCCGAGTTCCCTTAAGCTAGAGGAGCTCCACGCTGGAAGCCGAGGGTTCTGTTTTCCTTGGGCAGTGACCGATGCAGACCGAAGAGCCACTCACAGTGACAGCATCGTGTTTTGGGAACACATGTTGGCTATTGTTTGGGATTTTCTTCATTATTCCGTGTTAATTTATGGCACTTACTGTGAGTTGGATTTAAGCGTAGGGGAAAACAGCATCCCACAAACAAAGACATGTCATTCTTACCAAGGGACTCATGGTATTTGCAACACAGGGGAGGTCCAAGGAAAATATTTCTAGTGCCAAAGATGGAGCCATTGTCTGGGGGTGGGGGTGCGTCTTTGAGGCATCTGAGGGTTTTACCGCTGCATCTAGGGCTGTCTGCACCTTTCTCTGCTTCCCTGAGCCCTGAGAAACTCACCGCGTTTGCCTTGGTCCAGACTGGTGATTTTGAGATTCCTTTCCTAGATGGACTAGCTTTGGTGTGGGTTTCTTTTTCTTTTCTTTTCTTTTCTTTTCTTTTCTTTTCTTTTCTTTTCTTTCTTTCTTTCTTTCTTTCTTTCTTTCTTTCTTTCTTCTTTTCCTTCCTTCCTTCCTTCCTTCCTTCCTTCCTTCCTTCCTTCCTTCCTTATTTAGAGGGGAGCCTGGGTGCCTCAGTCAGTTGAGTGTCAGACTTCGGCTCAGGTCAGATCTCACCATTCCTGAGTTTGAGCCCCCGCGTCGGGCTCTGTGCTGACAGTTCAGAGCCTGGAGCCTGCTTCAGGTTCTGTGTCTCCCTCTCTCTCTGCCCCTCCCCTGCTCATGCTGTCTCTCTTTTTCAAAAATAAGTAAACGTTAAAAATAATTAAGTTTACTTATTGTAGAGACAGAGAGAGACAGAGAGAGACACAGAGGGGGAGAGAGAGAGAGAGAGAGAAAGAGAATCCCAAGCAGGCTCCACACTGTCAGTACAGAGCCCGATGTGGGACTCAAACTCATGAACTGTGAGATCATGACCTGAGCCGAAATCAACAGCTTGACGTTTAACTTACTGAGCCACCCAGGAGCCCAATGTGAGTTTCTTTCTGCCCCAACACCTTGCATTCCAGCGGCACCTCAGGAACCAGGCACCCCATCTTGTCCCTCTTCCTTGAATTAAACTCTTAGACTTATGAAAACAAAATTGCTTAAGGCAAGAGAGGCCTGAGAACTACAGGGAGGCTGTTGCAAATATACTGCAAACCAGATGTTTCTTTCTCTATGGCAGAGAGGCGCCCGAGTTCATGGGGCATCTGGGGAAGTATTTTCCTTTAAGGAAGACATCTGTATGGAAATGGTAGCCCAAGTAATGTAATGTGACAGTTGCTATGTCAACTTGCGTATTTTTCCCCTCCCCTTAAATTATTGACCGGCTCGGTCAATGTTGCATAAAAGTCATGTAATGCCTTGGAATGTGTTTATGTGCTATCCTCTGCCAGAACTTTTCAACGTTTTTTTTTTTTTTTTTTCCTATGTGTATTTTGCTTTTGGGAAGATGGCCTGTCACTTTGGTTTAACTGTACTCTTTTTTTGTGGAATTACATATTTCTTAGATTTGTAACGGGGCAATCAATGGCAGCTTAGACTCTGGGGGAGTGATCAAGTTAAGGCAGAGGGTGGGCAGTAGGGGGACTTGAAGCCCCTTCAGTTGTGATCGAAGAAGTATAGACCATGGGCCAGGACATGAACAGATTGCAGTTAGTGGCGGGGGGGGGGGAGGTAAGGGGTGTGTGTGTGTGTTGTGCGTGTGTGTGTTGTGTGTGTGTGTGTGTGTGCGTGTAAACCCTTTCCTCTTTGGTTCCTATGATGTTACGGGGGCAGGAACCTTCTCTGTGTCTCTGCTGTGTATCTAGCTGCCTGCTGGCTGACTTGACCTTGTTAGCTTTAACAAGCATTTCAAAACTAAAGCCTTTCCGTTTCCTCTTGTCCTCACTTCTTCCTGGGGAAGGCACCTGCATCTTCCACTCAGGCTTGAGAGCTGGCTGCCAACCTCTGCCCCACCCTGTCTCTTAGGCCTTAGCCCAGTTTGATTCCTCAGGTGGTGTTTTCTGTCCTCTGGGAATCTCCCTCCCCACCAGCCTGACCGCTGTGGTCAGCCCCTGTTCACTTCTTGTCTGGATCAACACTTGTTCTCCCTGCCTCCAGCTTCACCTAAAACCATTCTCTACACTCCATCAGGGAGATCCTTCTCCAACAACCTTTTTTTTTTAAACAACAACAACACTTTTTTAAAAATGTGTATTTATTTGAGAGAGAAAGAGAGACAGACAGTATGAGCGGGGGAGGAGCAGAGAGAGAGGGAGACACAGAATCCAAAGCAGGCTCCAGGCTCTGAGCTGACAGCTCAGAGCCCAACACAGGGCTCGAACTCATGAACCATGAGATCATGACCTGAGCCAAACAAAGTCAGACGCTTAACTGACTGAGCCACCCAGGCGCCCCAAACTTTTCTTTTTTTTAACTTCAAAATGGCTAATTCCTCCTACCTGGGCATAATCCAACTGTTCTCTTTTTTGTTTTTCATTACAAAAATTAAAAAAAAAATTATTTTATTTTTGAGAGAGAGAGAGAAACAGAGTACAAGCAGAGGAGGGGCATAGAGAGTGGGAGACACAGAATATGACGCAGGCTCCAGGCTCTGAGCTGTCAACACAGAGCCTGACTCAGGGCTTGAACCCTCAAGCTGTGAGATCATGACCTGAGCTGAAGTTGGATGCTTAACTGACTGAGCCACCCAGGCGCGCCCCCCCCATTTTTTTAAGTTTATTTATTTTGAGAGAGAGATCACACCAACCTGGGGGAGAGGCAGAAAGACAGGGGGAGAGAGGATCCCAAGCAGGCTCCACACTGACAGCGCAGAGCCCAGTGTGGGGCTCGACTTCACGAATCGTGAGATCGTGACCTGAGCCGAAACGAAGAGTTAGATGCTCAACCAACTGAGCTACCCAGGCACCCCCTGCCCCCCCACCCCAACTGTTCTCTTTCTAAAACACTACTCTGATTATGTCTCTCATTGGTCAGACTATTCTAGAAACTTCTGAAGCTAATATCTCAGCTTGGTCCCAACAGCCTCCAGCTCTGAAGCCCAGTCTGGCTCAGGACTTTCATTGGCATTCTGCCCCAGCCCCCCCACCCTTCCCCCCTGCCGAAAGACTGCTGGTCTGAATATTCGTGTGCCCCGTAAACTCATATGTTGAAATCCAAACCCAGTGGGATGGCATTAGGAAGTAGGGTTTGGGGGAGGTGCTCCACCCTCGTGAATGGGAATCAGTGCCCCTACTAAAGAGACCCCAGAGGGCTGCCTTGTCCCTTCTGCCCTGTAAAGACACCTAGAGAAGTTAGCAGTTTGGAATGTGGAAGGGGGCTCTCACCAGAGCCTGCTCATGCTGGCAGCCCGCTCTCAGCCTCCCAGAACTACGAGAAACACGTTTCTGTTGTTCACAAGCCTGTACAAGTCCGTGGTGTTTTGTCATGTCAGCCCAAATGGATGAGCGCACAGCCCCTGGGTGGGTGCGTGATGGCCGCTCATGCCCGAGAGTGCTGGTCATGGTGTGTGTGGTCACGGCCTGGTCACCTGTCCTGCCCCTGCTGATGCCAAGCGCAGTGCCTGGCCCTTGTCCTTGTTTGCTGAATAAGTGGCAGGCTCCTTCCCCTACCCGAAGCGCAAAATGAAATCCTAAAGCATCCGCCCTAGTAAGGTCTTTCCATGCTGATCTCTCCTTTCTTGTCACAGTGTCTTTTTCTTGTCTGTTCCTCATCTTTCATCCGTGTCTTTCTTTTTGTTTTTAAATTTTTTTTTTAAACGTTTATTTATTTTCGAGACAGAGAGAGACAGAGCATGAGCAGGGGAGGGGCAGGGAGAGAGGGAGACACAGAATCGGAAGCAGGCTCCAGGCTCTGAGCCATCAGCCCAGAGCCCGACGCGGGGCTCGAACTCACAGACCGCGAGATCGTGACCTGAGCTGAAGTCGGACGCTTAACCGACTGAGCCACCCAGGCGCCCCATCATCCCTCTCTTTCTGACTCTGTCAGCTTTCGTCGGGGCCTGGCCCTTGGCTCTGTCCTTTTGTCTCTCCTTCACGTGGAGATTGGGGGATCTGGAACCAACAGGACTCGGTTCACACCCAGTCCCAACGCTGCTGTTTATGGGCACCTGGCCTTGACTAGGTTTCTTCACGCCTCTGAGCCTCACCTGAAAAAAAAAAAAGAATCAGCCGTGCAAGCGTTAACTGAGATACTGCCCTTGGCGCTGTGCCAGATGCTTGGTGCGTGCTTGCACCTGTGGTTGTGGTACCTGTTCTTGTTTTAAAACTGTAACTGGGTCGTGCTCCTTTTTTTCTCCAAAGCGTGGTGGCTGGCAGTGAGTCCTCCCTGATCGGCCGCCTCCCTTCTCCCCGCGCTGTCAGTTCCTGTCCTTGCCCGTCATGCTGTGCCCTCTCACATCTCTGAGGCCTGTCACCTACCGTACCTGGAGCCCCCTTTCCTACCTGGGCTGACGCCTCCTTCAGGCCTGCCGGGGGCGCCTTCCGCCGCAGACTCTCCCGGCCCCTCAGTGGGAATGCCTGCCTCTTGCTCTCTGCTGCCCTGTAGCACGCGGCCTCCATCTGACTTCACTGTATTCCGTTTCACGTCCCAGGCAATTGTCTCCTCCTCGGAGTTGTCAGTGTCTTAAGCCAGAGTCTAAATTTAATCCCTTGAGTGGATTTATTATGTGCTTTGCACGTAATAGTGACTCAACGTGTGGGTTGCATGAGCAACATGTGCTTCAGAATCGTGACCTTCGGAGGGTCTGTGTGTGATGTGGGTGCATCCTGCTGCCTGCCTGTGTGCTGGGGCAGATGAGGAGGGACGGTGAGCACAACCACAGGTGCTCCTGCCTCCTCCCTGGATACTGCTCATCCATCACAGTGCTCCTTTCACAGTGCTCCTCCTTGCTGAGTTAGAAGGTGGCCTCAAAATCCTTCTCAGGAAAGGGGCGCCTGGGGGACTCAGTCAGCTGAGCCTCTGACCTCGGCTCAGGTCATGATCTCGGGGTTCGTGGGGTCAAACCCGGCATCGGGCTCTGTGCTGACAGCTCGGAGCCTGGAGCCTGCTTCGGATTCTGGGTCTCCCTCTCTCTCTGCCCCTCCCCCACTTATGTGTGCGCTCGCGCTCTCCCCCTCTCTCTCTCAAAAATAAATAAATAAAAACATTAAAAAAAATCCTTGTGAGGAGTGCTCGCCTCTGTCACAGCCCGTCCATCCTTTCAAGGACAGGTGACAACCAGTGCTCCCTGACCCGTACTATGGAAAAATCTTGTCAACTTCTTAGCAATGATTGCTTTGCTTATTTATTCATTATAAAAAGCATGTTTAAACAAAAAAGGACTTAGCTCCTTTAAGAGATCTTGGGAGGCAAGATGAAAGGTTTAAAAATTTTGTCAGGGGATGCCTGGGTGGCTCAGTCAGTTAAGTGTCTGACTTCGGCTCAGGTCATGATCTCACGGTTGGTGAGTTCGAGCCCCGCGTCGGGCTCTGTGCTGACAGCTCTGAGCCTGGAGCCTGCTTCAGATTCTGTGTCTTCTCCCTCTCTCTCTGACCCTAGCCTGCTCATGCTCTGTGTGTGTCTCTCTCTCTCTCACGAATAAATAAACACTTAAAAAAATTTAAAAACTTTGTCAGGAGGCACTGAGTGGGTTCAAATGTGTGTCTTCATCGAGCCTGAGGTGCTCCTTCAACAGCCTTGGAAGGAGAAAGTGAGGAAGACGGTGGTGAGCTTAACATTCCCTGACAGAGAAAGGAACGGCCACGAGAAAATGTGGTGTGTACAAACCTGTATCCACTTGAGGGAGCAGACAGGATAGTAGAGGTCAAGCTGGAGAAAGAAAGATAGACATTTCCTTGCAAACCAGAGCAGGAAGTTTGGAATGGGAGTTTCCAGGAAGACACGGGAGTGTTATGAAGCAGTTTCCATTGTCTCATTGACAAAAGCCAACAAGTGACAAAAGGGCTTTTCATGCTTATTTGATATCCCAGAGAACCACTTGAAGCAGGTGGAGGAAGTTTCTGGAAACCACTGACAAGCTTCAAATACCTGAGGAAAAGCAGTTTGGTGAGGTGGACTCATTCACCTAACCTGCGAATGACCAGGTGAGAGGATGTTGTGGTCTCCACTTGACAGGTGGGGGCTCAAGGCTGGGTGAAGGTCATATAACTAGGAATTGGAGAAGCCAGAATTTGAACCCCATCTGGTTCTGAAGTCTGTAGTTTTTTCCCTACACAGGTGCACAGGGCCATATCTAAATGTTTATGTCATCTTGTTCTCCACTGGCACGGAAGTCTGTTAGAGACTGGTGAGTGAATAAAGTCTATATTTTGTTGAGATGGTATTTATTAAGAGTGAGGAGTCTGTATCTAGCTTCATTTTTGTGTGTGTGGATGCCTAATTGTACCAGCACCATTTGTTGAAAAGACTATCTTTGTTCCATTGTATTGCCTTTGCTCCTTTGTCAAAGATCAGTGGACTATATTTATGGGGGACTATTTCTGGGTTCTCCATTGTGTTCCACTGATCTTTCTTTCACCTTTCATTCATCTTTCTTTCATTGTCTCTTCTTTCACCAAAATCACACTGTCTTGATTACAGCTTTATAGTAAGCTTTATATATTTATATATATGGATACTAAAAAGCTTTAAGTAGCTTTGTAGTAAGTCTTGAAGTTAGTTAGTGTCATTCCTCCAAATTTGTTCTCCTTTAATCTTGTTTTGGCTATTCTGGGTCTTTTGCCTCTCCCTCTAAACTTGGGAATCAGTGTTGCTATTCACAAAATAACTTGTTGGGATTTTGATTGGGATTGCATTGAGCCAAAAGATCGTATTGGGAAGAACTGACATCTGTACGATATTGAGTCGTTGTCTTTTTTTTTTTTATTGAAGAAATTTTTTTAGTGTTTATTTTTGAGAGAGAGAGAGACAGAGTGTGAATGGGGGAGGAGCAGAGAAAGAGAGGGAGACACAGACTTGGAAACAGGCTCCAGGCTCTGAGCTGCCAGTACAGAGCCCGATTCGGGGCTCAAACTTGGGAATGGCCAGATCATGACTTAGGCAGAAGTCGGATGCTTAACCAACTGAGTCACCTAGGCGCCCCCCCTCCCCCGCCTTTTTTTTTTTTTTTTTTTTAAATTTTTTTTTTCAACGTTTATTTATTTTGGGACAGAGAGAGACAGAGCATGAACGGGGGAGGGGCAGAGAGAGAGGGAGACACAGAATCGGAAACAGGCTCCAGGCTCTGAGCCATCAGCCCAGAGCCCGACGCGGGGCTCGAACTCACAGACCGCGAGATCGTGACCTGGCTGAAGTTGGACGCTTAACCGACTGCGCCACCCAGGCGCCCCTCCCCCGCCTTTTTAATGTTTATTAACATCTGAAGTAGGCTCTGAGCTGATAGTAGAGAGACCCATGCAGGGCTCCAACTCATGAACCGCGAGATCATGACCTGAGCCGAAGTTGGCACTTAACCGACTGAACCACCCAGGCACCGAACAATATTGAGTTGTCTTATCCATGAACGTAGAATGTCTCATTATTAGTTCTTTGATTCTGTTTGTCAGAGTTTTATAATTTTCCTCATAGATCTTGTGCATATTTTGTTAGCTTTATACCTAAGTATTTCATTTTGGGGGGTGCTGATGTCAATGGTATTGTGTTTTTAACTTCAAATTCCACTTGTTCATTGCTGGTATATAGGAAAGCATTTGGCTTTTGTATATTAGCTTTCTATCCTGGAACCTTGTTGTGACCAACGTTTACAGCCCTGTCTTTCTATCGGTTAGGCCTCGTTGCAGCTATCCCTACTACTTGAGGTGCCCTGAGTATGGCCTTGGACTTGTAGGGCTCTGTGCCTCTGCTCACAGGTTATGCTGCCTGTAGTGCCCTTGCCTGTTGTCTCTGCCTGTTGAAACCTTACCCACGGATCCAGAACCCAAGCTGTCTGAATTCCCTGGGGATGCTTTCCCAACACCCCTCTGCAGAATTGCCTTTCTCCTCTGGGTCCTGGTGATGCGTTGGCTCCCGTCTGGACTCTGGCACCTTTCGCGCCCCGGCCTGTATTGGAGCAGCTTGTTTAGCACTCCTTCCTCCGCAGGCTGCCACCTCCCAAGGGCAAGAATGGGGATTTACGTATCGGCCTCTGAGGGCCTAGGACAGACAGCACTGTTCATGCATTCAGGAACTCGGCCATGGGTAGTCGAATGCAGTTTGACCATGCTGAGTTGCCATGAAGCCGGGCCACTGGGAGGTAGTAGCCTTAGGGATCTCACTGTCTTAACTTGTTTGGGAAACTTTGGAGTGTTCACAGGATAGAATCCATTACTGACATTTCTTTGTGGTGCACATCGCCTGTCGCTCAGGGGGGCAGGGAAATTAAATCCACGCAGTGAGGCTGGCCTTTAACTAGTAACGTCCTCTTGACTGTTGTCACCACTGCGCAGCCTTCTGCGATGTCCAGTCTCTGCTCAGGCCCTCGATGGGAGAGAGCCCGAGGGATGCCGATCACATTTTCTTTTAAAACCACAGGTGTGTGGCTTCCGCTTTCTAACTCTTGGAACTTTCTGGCTTCAGGGTCTCAGAAGTGATGCCCTGAGGCTGGCTCTGCAGTGCCTGTCAGTCCCCAGGATCCGTCCTTTGTCCTTGCTGAGCTGGCTGTAGTCTCTCTCCCTGCGCCCTGACACCACTCTGTCCTCGTGGTTCCTCTTGACTAGATATACGTTTCTGATCAAAAGCTGCTGGTTTCCAGAAGGCCGATTCTGTTTTTAAAGAGTTGATTTGGAGGACAATTTATTTTAGGTCTGTTGAATTTGATTGGACTTCACCTTCATTGTTATGTATCCTTAGCAGCTTAAGATTAGTTTTGGGAAAAAACAAAACAAAACAAAACAAAACAAAACAAAACAAAAACCCCCCGAACAACAACCAGTTCAATCTATTTTGTGACAACCTGTGTGACTAATTAATGCTCTGCGGCACACCGTGAAATTTGCAAGGCACCACACAAACGCCAAATCATCACACATTCCCTGTTTGAAACTGTCTTAGCAAATTGAACATCTGTATTACGGTAATACACTGCATTAGTAAATGGAACATCCTTTATTGATTCACCTTGTTAAGCAGGAAAATAATCCTTATGGCTTTATAAACCTCCTGTAAGTTCTAGTAGGTGCCATTTTGAACATGACTTTAATTGAATAAATGAAGGCGGGTGACAGGCATTTAATTGGCCCTTCTCTCGCAGCTGGCTCAATCAGTTTTGGAACGATTGTTGATGATGTAACTCAACAATGATATGACACTGACATAGTGGATTAGATGCTCTTGGTCTTTGGGGAGGAGGGGCTGGTTGGGCAGAGTTCATGCTTAATAACTGACTAACGTCACTGTAACTTGGTCTTCATAGAGTTTTCTACTTAAGTTCCTCAAAGAGCAGAGAGCAATAGGGAAGAAGGTGGCAGCAGCTTAACCTGATTGGCCCACAAAATTGGTTTCAAAGTCTTGAACCTTATATGAATGTTCGAGTGACTTTTGTTTTCTATTCCATGTCATTTTCCTCCACATCTTCAGCTAAAAAGATCTGACTGGGAAGGTGCATCGTCTTACTGTGTGGCTTCTGGACCCCTCAGGGTTGAGAAACTGGCATAAAAATGGCAATTTGGGGTGCCTGGGTGGCTCAGTCCGTTAAGTGTCTGACTCTTGATTTCAGCTCAGGTCATGAACTTGCAGTTTGTGAGATCAAACCCCATGTCAGCCTCTGTGCTGATGGCATGGTGCCTGCTTGGGATTCTCTCTTCTGTCTCTCTCTCTCTCTCTCTCTCTCTCTGCCCCTTCCCTGCTCATGCTCTCCCTCTCCCTCTCTCTCAAAATAAATAAATAAACATGAAAAAAAGTTTTTAAAAAATGGCAATTTAATAAAAGGGGGTATAAAAAAGATATCAGAGGGGAAATTGTGTGGTACATCCAGACAGTGGAATATTATGTAGTGCTAAAAAGATTTTTGAGATCCCTAGCCATGAGAAGACAAGAAAGGAATCTTAAAGGCATATTACTATGTGAAAGGAGCCAGTCTGAAAAGGGTTGCATACTGTATGATTCTAACTATATTACATTCTGTAAAAGGCAAAAGTATAGAGACAGTAAAAAAAAAAAAAAAAAAAAAAAAAATCAGTGCCAGGGGTGGAGCAGGGGTAGGAGGAAGGGGTCAATCGATGAAGACCAGAGAATTTTTAGGGCAGTGAAAATACTCTGTAGGATACCATAATGAGAGATGCATGTCATTACACATTTGTCCAACACACAGACTGTATAAAAGAGTGAACCCTAATGTAAACTATAGATGTTGGGGGACTATGATGTGCCAGTGTAGTTCCATCAGTTGTGACAAATGTTCCCGCAACGGTACAGATAGTGACGGTGGGGGACACTGTGCGGATGTGCGGGCATGGGGTGCCTGGGAAGTCTGTGCAGCTTCCTCTCAATTTTGCTATGAACCCAATAAAACTGCTGTAAAGAATGCTCTTAATCAAAAAATAAAAAAACCACAGGGGCGCGTGGATGGCTCAGTCGGTGAAGTGATGGACTCTTGATCTCAGCTCACGTCATGATCTCACGGTTCATGGTATTGAGCCCCGAGTCAGGCTCTGTGCTGAAAACACAGAGCTTGCTTGGGATTCTTTCTCTCTCTCTCTCTCTCTCTCTCTGTCTCTGTCTCTCCCTCCCTCCCCCTCTGTGCTGTCTCTCTTGCATGCACTCTCTCAAAATAAATTTAAAAAATTAAAAAAATAATAAATAAAAAATACAACAACAACAACCAGAAAACAATCAAAGTAACTTTGGTGTTTAAGTGGAATCCTTAAGCAAGGAAAGGAGGGTTGCCCAGCAGGGGGGCAAGAGGCAGAGGCCATGACTGGGTTTGCCTTTGGACTGACCACTCAGTAGGGATGGATCAGCGGGGGACACTGAGGCAGGGGGTCAGGTGAGGTACTGTCATGGTCTTCTGTGCATGGTGGCCTGGACCCTGCTGGCATCTCGGGCTGGCTAGGAGGGCATGGGGCCCATCACGAGGTGGCAGCAGCCTGGAGCGGGGGAGGAGGGAGACGTCTATTAGCTGTCACTTGGCCCTGTGCTGGGTGTTTCCGTCCGATCCTCATCAGAACTTGTCAGCCACCTCAGGTGATCAGTTTGGGCAACTCTGATGATTTTGGGGCTCAGTGAGGTTGAGGTGTTCCAAGGTCACCCTTAGAGTAAGTAGCAGGGCCCATGTCCGAACATGGAGTGGGCAGAATCCACAAGCTTCAGGGGCTGTGTAGCCTGGGGTGGGGTGGGGCAGGAGTGGTTGGAGGAGAGATGTCTCTTCCTTCTGCAGATCCAGCCCCAGAGCCTCCTTATTCACAGGCACGCCCGCCACCCCATATTCTAACAGCTGACTCATTTCCGGCCTCTGCGAGAGAGCACTGTACTTGGAGTCCAGTGGCCCAAGGGTGGACCCCCCCCCGCCGCCCCCCCCCCCCCCCCCCAGCTCGCTGCCTTCAGGTTACTTTACCTCTCAGAGCACTGGTGTCCTCAGAAAAACGCAGGTGACAGTTTCACTGTGAGAAGGGGAAAAAAAAATCATGGAAAAAAAGCCGGGGCCAAGCCCGGTGCTGAGGGCAACGAGAAGATGGTGTGTTTGATGCCCTGCCATAATGTTGGATTTGACTAAGTGGGGAGTTCTGAGTTGCAGCCCATAATTGGACCTTGAAGGAAAAAAAAAAAATGTAATTCTTGGCCATAGAATTTGTGAGCAGTGTGGTGTGTAGCGTGTTTTGCCCAGTAGCATGGGGACACATATATCTCGTTTTGGAGCCGGCAGCGGGCCATCTGTGAAGATCTCTGTGGAGTCCCCTTCAGGTGAGAGGGGTCACTCTGTCCTGCTCCGTGCTGTCAGAGAACACGTTCTAGAGCTATTGCCCGCGTTACCCACACATCCTCCTCCTTTGTGCCTCTCTGGAGGTCGCGTGATGTTGAAACCGCCTCTCCGGTGGCCTCGTGGCCGTGTGCACATCATCATTTTCTCTTGGCTTTCTCTTTAGTTGTGGCTGTTTACATACAGGAGGCCTGGTGGGCCACCGAAGATGTGCTGCGAACCTCTGATCCTGCCCGAGAAGGTCTGATGAAGGTGAGGGCATGTAAATTTCCATGGATATTGCAAAACAGGTTTCAAGGCACTGTGCTTATTATCGTGTTAATAATCGAAAGCAGTCTCCCTTTGTGGATTAGTCTCCTAGGGCGGAAACAACTGGAATGTATGGTCTCACAGTCCCCTGAGGCTACAAGCCTGAGGGCCACGGCAGAGAATCTGTTCCACGCCTCTGTCCTAGCTGTTGGTGGCCTCAAGTGTTCCTGGACTTACGGTCATCTTCCCTTGGTGTGGGTCTGTGTCTGTCCAGGTCCCCCCTTTCTATATGGACACCAGCCGTATTGGATCGGGGCCCACCCTAATGACCTTGTCTTTTTTTTTTTTTTAACATTTTTTTTTTTAATGTTTATTCATTTTTTTTTTTTTTTTTTTTTGCGAGGGAGAGACAGAGAGTGAGCAGGGAAGGGGCAGAGAGGAGACATAGAATCCAAAGCAGGCTCCAGGCTCTGAGCTGTCAGCACAAAGCCCGATGTGGGGCTTGAACCCACGAACCACGAGATCATGACAGCCGAAGTCGGATGCTTAACCGACTGGGCCTCCCAGGCGCCCTCCCCCCACCCCATGACCTCATCATCTTAACTTGATCATCTGGAGACCCTATTTCCAAATAAGTCACATTCGCAAGTTAGGACTGCAACATCTTTTCAATCTGGAATACCCTGCCGGTAAGAAAAAAGAGTAATAAATGGTCGTGTGCAACAGACATCTGGCTATTGGCAAATCTCTCTTACCTTCCTGAGTGGCCCCTCTTTGAGATCGGGCATGGAGGTCTTTGACGGGCTGTGGTTTTTTGGAGCAGTTGTAAAGCCAAAACCTAGGATGGCAGGGGTAAGGGCAGGTGCCCCAGCAGCTCCTCGGAGTCCCTGTGGCAATCTCTCCACTGAAGTTTGGCTCGGGCAGAAGCTGAGGAAAAAGGTAGTAACTAGTGAAGAATTTAGACTGTTTATGTCACGTCTGCCTGTTTTCATTTGATTGGCACACTTGTCTTCATTCTATAGGTGCTTCTTGGCAGTCTTGAAATGGTGGATGTGTCCACAGTCCACGTGATCTCCCTCATTGGGTCCTGTAAATACTAAATGAATTATCAGTATTCTTTCAGGTTTGGTTTAGAAAATGAGCGGATAAATCTGTACTCTAAATTGCACCCTTTCAAAGTATATAATTGAGTGATTTTCAGTATTTGCACAGAGTTGGACATCAGTCACCATTACTTGATTCCAGAATGTTTTCATCACCCCAAAAGGAAACCCCTTACGCATCAGGAATCACCCCTCATTTCTCTCTTTACCCAGCCCCTGGCAACGAATCTGCTTTTTGTCTCTACGGATTTGTCCATTCTGGACATTTCACATCCATGGAATCATACACTAGGTAGTCAGTCTTTTGTGTCCAGCTGCTCTCACGGAGCATGAAGTCTTCAAGGTTATTCCACACGGTAGCACGTGTCAGACCTCATTCCTTTTTGTGGCTCAGTATTATCCCACTGCATGGATAGACCACGTTTGGTCATCCATTTATCTGTTGGTAGACGTTTGAGTTGTTTCAGTTTTTTTGGCCATTTTGAATAATGCCACTATGAACATCTGGGTGCAAGTTTTTGCGACATATATTTTGCGACATATATTTTTTTGCAACATATATTTTCAGTCATCTTGGGTATGGACCTAGGAGTGGAACTGCTGGTAAGCGGAACCACCTTACATTCCCACTGGCAACGTCTGAGGGTGTCCATCTTCCCATGTGTCCCTGATACTTGTTACTGTCTTTTTTTTTTTTTTTTTTTTTAATGTTGTCTATCCTACCCAGTGTGAAGTGGTATCTCATTGTAGTCTCGATCTGTATGTCTCTGGCTAAGGATGTTAAACATTTTTTCATGTACTTGTTGGCCATTCGTATATCCTCTCTGGGAAAATGTCTATTGAAATCCTTGGCCCCCTTTTTATTTAAAAAAAAAATTTTTTTTTAATGTTTATTTGTTTTTGAGAGACAAAGACATGGCACGAGTGGGGGAGGGGCAGAGAGAGAGAGGGAGACACAGAATCTGAAGCAGGCTCCGGGCTCCGAGCTGTCAGCACAGAGCCCGACGCGGGGCTCGAACCCACGAGCTGTGAGATCATGACCTGAGCCGAAGTCGGACACTCAGCCGACTGAGCCACCCAGGTGCCCCTCCTTGGCCCCCTTTTTAATTGGTTGGCTGGCTTTTTACTGTTGAGTTGTAAACACTTTTTCATATATTCTGGGCACAAGTCCTTATTGCATACATTGCAGATACGATTTGCAAATACTGTTTCCCAGCCTGTGAGTTGCCTTTTTCATGCCTGCCCCCCTCCCCAGCTTTATTGAGGTACATCTGACATAAACGTTGTGTAAGTTTGAGGTGTACAACGTGTTGATCTGATACGCTTACATATTGCAACATGATTCTCACCATGGCGTTAGCTAACGCCTGCATTCCATTACATAACTGCCATTTTTTGGTGATGAGAACATTTACGATCTATTCTCTTAGCAACTTTAATATAATACAGTATTATTAGCTATATATGTTATCATGCTGTATACTAGATTCCCAGAACTTATTCATCGTACAATTGGAAGTTTGTACCTTTTGACCAACATCTTCTCTTTTCTCCCACCTCTAGCCCCTGGTCACCGCCATTGTATTCTCTGTTCCTAGGAGTTTGGCTTTTTCAGATTCCACACGCACGTGAGATCATGCAATATTTGTCTTTGTCAGACTTATATCACTTAGCATAATGCCCTCTGGTTACACCCAAATTGTACACAGCAGGATTTTTCAGGTCCGGTTTTAACTGACTGAAAAGATAGTGTTTTGTAAAGGGTCCCACCGTCCCCCCTCAAAACTGGCAAATGGCTTGAGATTCAGCAAATGTGTGTGGGGGACCCAGTGGGGTGGCCTCGTGTACCCGTTTGTGTTTCTATGCTGGTCCCTTTCCACAGGTGGGCCAATGGTACTTAGTGGCTGGGTGTTCTGAATGCCAGGAGGAGTCTGATTTGCTCTTTAAATCATTTTTTTTTTTTTCGAGAACAAGAGTGGTCACTTCTTCCATGTGTCAATTCTTCTGTGTTTAGATGAAGAAAACCCCAAATTTTCTGAAAATGTGGCCTATGTTGTGAACAGAAAGAAGCTTGGATGTTACTTGCACTTAATGAACCATGTTGTAAAGATCTAGCTGTCCCCAACTGTCTGTGGATAGTTTCCCTTTCCATTTGTAGAACTTCAGGTCTTGACATTTATTTATTTTTTTCTTTTAATCACATTTTGTTTCTTAGCCAGCTCTTCTTTGTAAATTACCAAAAAAAAAAAAAAAAGGTTAATGTTCTTTCTGTTAACATAATTAGTGCTCCTAATTGAGGGATTAGAATTGGATCTCAGTTTTGTATTTTCAGAAAGGTTTCTAAGTCAGAATCACATGTCACCCATTTTTTTTCCCCCTGTAATGAAATTGGACGAATTAAGTGCCTTTTCTTTTTCTCCTTTTTCTCCTGCCAGTTTTTGATTGGATATTTCCCTTCTGCCAGATGCAATCTGCTTTTCTCTTCTGGCTTTCCTCTGAACTTTTTGGCTTTGTAAGTTGAAAAATATAACCTCCCACATCACCCCACTCAGGTTTTGCGTGACCAGCTAGTTATTCTTAAAGTCTGAACTTGATTTGGCCTGCTACTGTCTGAGATACAAAGTTGGGGTGGCTTCTCAGAGTTAAGCTGGTGTGGTTTTCACAAAGCTTTTTCTCATTTAAGATTTGGCTCCAGATGAGGGTGAACTATTTTGCATTCTGGACCAATTAATAAGTTTGTTGGCACTGAACACTTTGTGCCATTTGCTAGGGTGCTGCAAGCTGCCTTGTTTTTATTATCAGAACACTTGCAAACAAGTGTTTTTTCCCCTCCCCTCCCCCCAAAACAAGTGTTTTAAGGACCACTTAGGCAATCTTCTCCCTTGACCGCTGGAGGAAACGGAGGCTCAAAGAGGTTGGGTGTTGCTAAAGAGCTCCCCACAAATCTAGGCTGTAAAGTCAGTATCATAGATGACGACGATGATGGTGATGATGGTGATGATGATAAAACATTAAGGGGTAAAGTATTCAATATAAAACTAAGCATAGATACTTATGTGAAACTTTCCCAAAGTCTTAGTTCTTTTTCTTTTTTTAAATGTTTATTTATTTTGAGAGAGAGAGAGTGCGCACAAGTGGGGGAGGGGTAGAGAGAGAGAGAGAGGGAAACAGGGAATCCCTCTGCAACTGTCAGCACAGAGCTGGACTCGGGGCTCGAACTCATGAAACTGTGAGATCATGACCTGAGCCGAAATCAAGACTTGGGCGCTTAACTGAGCTGCCTAGCTGCCCCTGCCAAGTCTTAGCTCTAATGCATGAAGATGCAGAAAGGAACCATGAGCTGGGCTATAGCAGGTGCACTGGCCTGGGACTCAGAAGGTCTGGCCTATTTTGAGCCTGCCTGTCTCTGGCAGAGCCCTCATTCAGCTGTCATAAGTCCTCTTTGGAATGAGGCAGGGAAATCAATACATGTAGTCACTTACCCTCTTTGAGTTTCAATTTCCTTACCTATGAATCAGGACCTCCCTGGCGTGTGGTGGCAATGGAATGGGAGCTTGTGGGTGGAAGTCACGGCCCAGTTAATGGCATTGCTGATCTCGTGGTGACGCATAGGACGGGGTGACCAATACCCACACACGTAGGCTGTCACATAGCGGTCTTGTCAGAGTGCAGTGCTTTCTGTTCATCGATAGTCGATTGGGTTCATCCCAAGTGTTTGCTGGTGGTTGCCCGGAGGACTGCAGTTAGGACTCTGACCGTATCCGGGCTCAGTCGCACAGACTGGGATCGATTAGCTGTGTCTGCCGGGGGTGTAGGAGTGGGACGCCTCCGTTTATGCCACATATTTGCCACCTGTGGGCTATACAAATGCAGAAGATTTTAACAGGCAGAGGAGTGTAAAGTCATTTTGACTTGTTAATGCTAAAACTCTGTGTGGGCCTGACCTTGACCACATACAAATGCCTCACTTGTGACATTGCGATGGGCAAGAAGTGGTTTCATGTTACTGCCTTAGAACAAGATGAGCCACAAGATGAGCCTTGACTCCCAGTGAGTCTCTGAGATTGGGACTCTAGTGTGTGCTCCAAATCTATCACATCACAAGCCATTGAAAATCGTCCGCTTTTGGTGTAGCCATTGATCTTCCCCAATTCTTTATCCTCCTTCTGAGGGTCAGAATTCTGGGGCGGTTGTTAAAAATGGAGGGTGGGATGATTTCCAGACATGTCTAGTCAATCTGCTGAATTGGCTTGCCTGGCCCCTTCCAGAGGTAACTTCCTGTTTTGTTGACCAGCAAAGGATTGTTCTCTCTTTCTATTTACATTCCACATCTGTGGCCCTGGGGACCCAGGAGGCCCCTCTGGCACTGCCCCTCGCTCCTGGAGGCCGGTGGGTGCGAAAGGTCAGGGTTGTGAAAACCTCTGTGAGAAATTATGATTCACAGTTTGGCTCCTGAGCACGGAAGGAATCCTGTAATGATGGCGCACACACCTGGCCCCGAAGCGTGGGTTGATTCCAAGTGCAGAATTTATCGCGTGTGATTTTCCTCTCTCACTTGCTTGTTCTTTCTTTCTTTTTCTCCCTCCCCCCCCTCCCGCCCCCCCCCCCCCCCCCCCCCCGCCACCTCAAAGGTTCAGTCATTCGGGGAAAGGATTGTGCTTTTCGTTCTCAACGTCGTTATTTTTGGAAGATTGGAGAGAAATTTGGATGATGGGGACATGTTTTTTTTACCTCACCCTGTGAAGGAGCAAGCGAAAATTCTGTGGCGGGATGGAGCAGCTGTTGGGTTTTACACAACCAAAAGGAAAGGTAAGGGACACGTGGCCCTCGGGGTGAGGGAGGCTCTCGATGTCTGCCTGCTGCTGCGGACCCCCCCTTAGCACAAGTGTTCCTTGGAGAGAATCTTCTGGCACAGGAAGTGTTGCTAATTCAGCTGTCCTGTAAATAAACCCAAGGTATGGATTTCATTTTCTCAATTCTCAGTCTACTGGCAAATAGGGTGAAAAGCGTGTCCTTTTGATTCGCAGGCACTGCCATGTCCCTCATAAAATGCTTATTGCTGTTAATGGTGTAAAATGACTTTGCAAGCACAGCGCTCTTCATTTCTTTTCTTTAATGTTACCAATTAGCTGTCAGGAAAAATACCATTGCTAACAGCTGACATGTGGCGAAAAAAACACACTGGATGCCAAGATTTATAGACATTACCTCAGAAGAGGGGGAGGTCGGCCATGATAATAAGGTTAGGGTAAAATACTGGGACTTATTTTTTAGGGGCTGTGACAAGAAGTGAGTGTGATACTAGGACCATTTTGCCTCAGGGATTGCTCTCGTCTTTAAAGTTGCTTTCTTTAATAGTTTCTTGAATATTTAAAGGCTGTCAGCATCTCTAATCCAAATGGTCCCAGCTCTCTCCTTTAGTTCTTATTGAGTTCTAAATTTTAGCAAGAATGAAGTTTCCCAGGGAACCACCACAGAGATGCTGTTCTCTTGAGTTAAGTGTTTTTCTCAGGGGATCGAAAGGCTGATTGTGGTATTGAGCTACATTCATATTGTGTGTTTGATCCACCTGTCCAGAATGGAGTAAATCTGCATTTCTCCCTTTTTTCCTCCCAGCTCAGTGTGAGATGACCAGTTTCCCATGCAAACAACTCCTTTAGTTAATTATTTGTCAAGGTCACTCATACACACTTAAGTACCTGTGTCTTTCCGCTCCTTTGATCACCATAGCCATTTACTCTTGGATTTCAGTGCACCATTTTGCTTTTCCAAGTGGCTCTGTTCTTTGGTCATTTATTTTTCATAGACCAAGGGATCCAGAGAATAATTAAAATGGAAGGGAAACTTCCTCTTTCACTTTCTAAACATTTTTTTTTAACATTTATTTTTGAGAGACAGGGCGAGACAGAGCATGAGCAGGAGAGGGGCAAAGAGAGAAGCGAGGGGACACAGAATCTGATGTAGGCTCCAGGCTCTGAGCTGTCAGCACAGAGCCTGATGCGGGGCGTGAACCCATGGACTGTGAGATCATGACCTGAGCCGAAGTCGGACGCTTAACCAACTGAGCCACCCAGGTGCCCCCCTCTTTCATTTTCTAATATATGGCTGGTCTTAAATCTGTCACAGTATCATTTGTGCCATAGACATCCTACTCATAGTGAAAATGGTTAACAGATCCCACCTTGATGTGTGAGAACCACAGCAATGGGGTGAAAGGAGTGTGTGACCTTATCTCTCCAGCGCCTTCTGTTGCACCTTGTAGCAGCGATAAACCAGGGCGTCGTTTTGTGAGGATGAAGTACAGGTTGGTTGTGGCTGCCTCGTTCTTCCCAAAGCAGACCCAGACCTCAGAGTGAAGGGGAGGACCTTAAGATGTCAAGCTGAGTCCGATGATCAGACTAAGGTGCTTGGATTTCTGCTTCCTCTTCATTTTTGATGAATTCCACGAATTTGGTGGAAAGTTCTCTGAAGCTGCTTCCTGGGTCATGTTGTTTTCATCCATGAGCTGATCTTTTAAGTGGCAATTGACTCTTAGTTACTCAACAATTTATTGCATTTGGGAAGTACCAAACCAGTATAAAATCAAATAAAGAAAATACAGACTTCTGGTATACATTGCCAATTAAAACTTTTTCTTTTTTAATTTTTTATATTAATCAGCAGAAAAGTTTCATTTCTTTTAAGGACAAACAATTAAACCACATCCAAGGCCTTAACTTACAGACACAAACCAAAGTAGCCATTTAAAACATTAGTTATTGAGGTACAATACCTACACTGGGGGAGAATGCTTCGCCATCTGAAGCTTATATCAAACTTTGCTTGATCGACAACTGAACTCTGCTGGTGTTTGGGTGTGGTTGAGGGTAAGAGGGTATCTGCAAAACCAAAGGAGAACAGCTGTGTTCCACAAGTACTGAAACATTTTAGACTGCATTGTGGGGACAGGTTCCATGCTGAACGGAAGAGGGATGATAAAAGCTATGTCCCTCCCCTAGGGCATCAGACTGTCTTGCAGAGTGCCACAGCAGAAAAGCGGACCTCCCCTTGCTCACGCTCAGTGAATTCTCTGCAGACCTTCGCAGCTGGTTTACCGGAAAAGACATTCGTCCATCAAGTTCATAGAGATGGCCATCCACCATGAAAATTCACTTTGTAATCTCCCCGACATTGGCCATGGCATCATGGACTGCCTCAATGGCCTCATTCTGCTCAAAGCATTTGGTTCTGTCTTCAGGGGACAGCTTCTCTGTTTCAGAAAGAAACCGTTTCAGGACTGACCCTTCTCAAACTCCAGTTTGCCTTGGTTATTGGCCACTGAATGTGAAAGTCTGATGGTACCACAGGGGATCCTGATGGTCTGCTTCATGAAGTACACCTTAGATCTTTTTTTTTTTTTTTAATAACTGCCGTTGCTTGATTAGCTTAGTTTTAGAGAGAGAATAAAACTATTTCTGTTAGAATAATTATATAGATACTGCCCGCAACAATGTATGAGAGTCATTAAATATTTTAGTCCATTTCTTTAACCGGGCCATTTGCTTATTATTGAGCTTCGTGGTTTCTCCACATGTTATAGATGTAAGTTCTTTATCAGATAATGTATTGGAAAACATTTTTATTTTGGCACAACAGTATTTTTCAAAGAGCAAACGTTTTAATAGTTTGATGAAGTCTGTCTTATCAGTTTACCACTTTTCATTATTATTCAGTTCAAATATTTTCTAGTTTACGTTGTCATTTTTATGAGTTGTTTTAAAGCGGTTTTTAATTTCCAGATATTTGGGGGCTATTCCAGATGTTTTATTTATTTATTTATTTATTTATTTATTTATCGGTTTCTAATTGAATTGTTGCAGTATGAGAATGTAGTCCGTTGCATTTTAATATTCTAAAAACTATTGAGAGTTGTGTAATGGCCCAGTATATGGTCTATATTGGTAGACATTCCCTGTGGACTTGAAGGAATGTGTGTATTCTGCAGGTATTAGTGTTCTGGTTAGTGTTTAGTGTTCTGGAAATGTCAGTTGGGTTAAGGTGATTGATTTTCTGCACTGTTACTGATATTTTTTGTCTAGTTCTATCAATTTCAGAGTTTGTTGAAGACCTTATGATTATGAATTAATCTTTTTCTCATTTTAGTTCTATCAGTTTTTACTTTATGTGCTTTGAAGCTTTGTTATGAGTCAAATCTATATTTATAATTGTTCTACCCATCTGATGTATTGACCATCTTATTGTTTTGAAGTTCCCCTTGTCTTCACTAATATCTATTTTAAAGTCTATTTTGTTTGATATTAATATATAGCCACTTCATTTTTATTATAGTTACTGTTTGCATGGAATACATTGTAGCTTTTTATGTTTAGTCTGTTTATGTCTTTATAATTTGAAGCATATATTTTATTGACAGCATACAATTGACTCTTTGGTTTTAAATCTAATCTTAAAAGTGCCCCAGTGCTTTTGGGACACCTGGGTAGCTCAGTCAGTTGAGGGTCCCACTCTTGATTTCGGCTCAGGTCATGATCCTGGGTCGTGGGATGGAGGCCCACATCTGGCTCTATGCTGAGCATGGAACCTGCTTGAGGTTCTCTCTCCCTCTCCCATTGCCCCTGCCTGCTAATGCGCGAATGCGCTTTGTCTCTTTCATCTAAGAAAAATAATGTCTATGTTTTGATTGGGATGTTAGTCCGTTTACATTTATTTATTGATTTTGTTGTACTGAGGCCTTTCCTGTTGCAGTTTGTTTTGTGTTTTCTGTTTTTTTTTTGTTCCTCTGTCCCTCCTTTATATCTTCTTTTATTTTAATCAGATGTTTTTTAGTATTTCATGTTAATTTCTCTGTTGGCTTTCTAGTTCTATATTTTTGCATTTTAAATTTTTTAGATGTTGCTCCAGGATTACATATACGTCTTAAACTTTTCCCAATTTACTTAGAGTTAATATTGAATTACTTCAGGTAAAATATAGAAATCTTGCAACGGTGTATTTTTGTTTACCCCTCATTTTATTTACATAGAGTATTGTTATATATTAGATCTGTTTATTTTATAAACCTATCAATGTTGATTAATAGTTTTTAATAAAGTAGTTATATCTTTTAGAGATTAAAAAATAAAAGAAAAATATAGTTAAAATAGTTACTCACATACTTACCTTTAGAAAAAAATTTTTTCGAAAAAATTTTTTAACATTTATTTTTGAGAGAGACAGAGACAAAGTGTGAGTGGGGGAGGGGCAGAGAGAGAGGGAGGGAGACACAGAATCCAAAGCAGGCTCCAGGCTCTGAGCTGTCAGCACAGAGCCCGATGCGGGGCTTGACCCACGAACCGCAAGATCATGACCTGAGCTGAAGTCGGACGCCCAGCCGACGGAGCCACCCAGGTGCCCCATTTAGAAAAATGTTTTTAATATAGGTCCCAGTTGCCATCCAGTGTCATTTTTCCTACAGGCTAAAGTACTTCTTTTTGTTGTAGTGCAGTTCTGTTGGCAACAAAAAAACAGTCTTTGTTTACTGAAAATATATTTTATTTCATGGGCATATTTGAAGGGTAGTTTAGCTGGATACAGAATTATTAATGAAAGCTTTTTTTTTTTCCTTCTGTGCTTTTAATATGTTTTTCCAGTTTCTTCTGGCTTTCATAGTTTCTGATGAGAAGTCATCCAGTTATTTATTGTTATTCCCTCATACATAACACATAGTTTTTCTCTGACTGCTTTTTTTGTAGTTTGACTGTGGTATATGTAGGAATGATTTTATTTTTGTTTATCTTTTTGGGGGTTTGTTGAGTTCCTTGAATCTTTAATTTTTCTACCATCTTTTGGAAGTTTTTGGCCATTATTTCTTCAATTTGTTTTTTATGTTGCTTTCATTCTTCCTTTCCTGGGGTTCTAGTTGTATGTATGTGAGGTACTTCATAATGTCTTAAGTTGTGTCTTAGAGGTTTTGTTCATTTTTCTTCAAACATTTTTCTCTCTTTGTTGGGTAATTTCTACTGGTATATATTCAAGTTCATCTGCTGTCTCCAATTTGTTGTTGAGCCATTGAAAATTTTTAGTTATACTTTTAACTCTAGAATTTATATATTATTTGTAGTTGCCATTTCTCTGTTGAGATTTTCTATATATTTCCCTTTCATTTTTTGAATTATTTTAATTCTTTGAATATATTTGTAAAGCTGTTTTGAGGCCTTTGCAAAATCCAACATCTAGGTCTATTTAAAGTGAGTTATATTGACTGCCTTTTTTTTTTTTTTTTTTTTTTTTTGTCCTGAGTATGGGTCACACTTTCCTGTTTTCTTCATGTTGAATAATTTTTAGTTGAAAATTAGATGTTGCAGCTATAGTATACCAACATTATAGCTATTGTGTGCGTGTGTTTTCTCAGGATTTTTAGATTTTTGACCTAGTAGTCATTCAATTTGCCTGGATTCAAACAATAGACTTTGTCTCCTTTGTGATGTGCAGCTGTTAACATCTGTTTGTTTGACTTCCTGTGGCTGTTTCTTTAGCCTAGCCCTGTAGGGATCTTCCCTGTGGCTGCAGATTCGGTGGTCAAAGATTTGGATTTAGCTTACCTCTCCTGAGGGTTTGTTGTTGTTGTTTTTTGTTGTTGTTGTTGGTATTTCGTTGTTGTTGTTGTTGTGTTTTTTTCCTGCTCCTGCTGGTTTGGGGCTCTGTACTTTCACTGTTCGAGCCCATTTGGCTTCAGCTCTCTGCCACTTGAGCTGCCTCAGTTGAGGAATGTTTATGGTTGAGAAAAGCATCAAACTCACAGATGATTTAATCCTGTGTAGTTCCATTTTTTTGAAAGTGGATATCTTTCTGGTCTTTGACTTTTTTCATGTTGGGTTCCCTGGGGGCTCCTTCGCTTATGTGTAGGTCAGCTATAAGCCAAGGATTTGGGCAGTTGCTCAGAATTTGAGTCTAGCTCATTCTGTCGTTCTTCT
Organism: Lynx canadensis; assembly: GCF_007474595.2. Taxonomy (NCBI): domain Eukaryota; kingdom Metazoa; phylum Chordata; class Mammalia; order Carnivora; family Felidae; genus Lynx; species Lynx canadensis. The sequence continues at coordinate 16,629,784 of NC_044308.2, read as the reverse complement.
GCTGCTAGGTCTTTCCCTTTAAATTCCCAACTGCTTTCAGGGGCACCTGGGTGGCTCAGTCGGTTAAGCGGCTGCCTATGGCTCAGGTCATGATCTCACTGTTTGTGGGTTTGAGCCCTGCATCAGGCTCTCTGCTGTCACCACACAACCTTCTTCAGATCCTCTGCCCTCTTCTCTCTCTCCTCCTCCCCCACTCCTACTCTCTCTCTCAAAAAATAAACATTAAAAAAAAATAAAATAAAATAAATTCCCAACTGCTTTCCTAATTCCGAATCTGATCTCTGACACTTTAGCTGGTAGCATTTCAGCTTTTCCCACCAATGTTTTCTGTAGCATTGGGGGTTGAGTTACTCATGGCCAGTAAGCTGCAAACTCGTAGGTCTTCCCTATTCCAGTCACAATTTCCTGAAATTAAATTTTCCTCTGGCCCCTATGTGCTTTTGGGTGCCCTGTGGTATCTTTCAATGATTTCTTAAATACATTTCTTAAACAGTTATTACATGTGGGGATTTGCATGAGCATTTCATTCCACCACCGTTGTCTGCTGGGGACTCTGTTCAGGTATGGATCATAGAATTTTTTTTCCTATCTTTCCCAGGTCTTTCTATAATCTGAGAGAGGGATTTATTTTGATAAATTAAGAAATGATTGATACCAGCAGCATCCAAGTAGGCCAAAAAACCCCATAATTTAGAAAGGGAATAGATCTATTTTATTATGCTTTATTATTTGCACACATGATTTATGAAAAATCACTGGCAGATACATGTGGAGTAGTGGACTACAGGAGGAGTTTGTAGTCACAAGTTCAGAACGGTTGTTTCATCAGTCTCGGCTTTGTCTTTGGTGCTTGTCGTGTGGCATTATGTATAGTTTTCGTGTTGGTGCTTAGGGTATGGGCATAGCACATGGCACCCTTCTCAACTTTGTACTGCTACAATTTCTCTTCATGAGATTAGATCCCTTGGATTCAGAATATCTGTTAACTTAGCTCAAACTGGGCCTCAGTGTATAATTTCATTCTGAGAGGAAGAGAAAATGTGCAGATTCATTGCATCAGTTGGATCACAGGGGCCAGGGTTCACCTATTTAAGCATCTGACTTTGGTTAAGCATCTGACTTCGGCTCAGGTCACGATCTTGAGGTTTGTGGGTTCCAGCCCCGCGTTGGGCTCTGTGCTGACAGCTCAGAGCCTGGAGCCTGCTTCAGATTCTGTATCTCCCTCTCTCTCTGCCCCTCCCCTACTCTCTGTCTCTCTGTCTCTGTCTCTGTTTCTCTCCAAAATAAATGAACATTAAAAAAAAGTATGCATTGTTTCTAGGCACATTCTTGGCACATACTTTTAAGTATTTAAAAAACTTATCAGACAATAAAATTGACCCTTTTTTTGGCTTTACAATTCTATGAATTTTGACTTATGTATAGATTCATGTAACTACAACCATAATTCAAATACAGAATGGGACGGCTGGGTGGCCCAGTCGGTTAAGCATATGACTCTTGATTTTGGCTCAGGTCATGATCTCACAGTTGTGACATTGAGCCCTGCGTTACACTCCATGCTGAGTATGAAGCCTGCTTACGATTCTCTCCCTCCCTCTCCCTCTGCCCCTCCCCTGCTTGTACCCTCTCTCTCTCTCTCTCTCTCAAAAAGAAAAAAAAATACAGAATTAAATCCACCATCCCTCAAAACCTCTTTCATGTTATCCCTAGTCATCCGCTACCCTCCCTGCCACCACAGGAAATCCCAGCAACCACTGCTTTGTTCTCCATCACTATAGTATTGTCTTTTCTAGAATGTCACATAATGGAATCATATAGTTTGTAAAATTTTGAGACTGTTTTCACTCAGCATAATGGCTTTGAGATTCATCCAAGTCCACGTGTAGATCAGTAGTTTGTGCCTCTGTATTGCTGAGGAGCACATTCAGTTTGAAACAAGTGCCTTTGTACAGACCCAATGAGATCTTTTCAGGTAGACCTCTCTTTGGGACCATTTTCTTTACAGGCTGGTTTGAATTTCTCCCTTCATTTGGCCGTTCAGTGATTGCCTTTCTTAAGAAATATTGACACTTCAGCCATTTCACTATTTTATGTTGAACTTCTCCCCCAGCCCCAGATAATCAAAACTAATGAGGTTTTACTTTAACTTCTGTTCTCAAACCACTAGTCCACAAGACTGTTAGCATTCAAGGGAAGAAAATACCAGACTGTAAGTGGAGAGCTGGCCAATTTAAGGCCGAGCTGGGAAGTATTTTGCTTTTGTATAAAAATCTGAAAAGAACAGCTTTATATTTCAGATTCCTGAAAGCCCGACGCTAATGCAAATCATAAAACCAGGAGCGGCACTTAAAAGCATTAAATTAGGTGATTTGCAATCCAGACAGGCCTGGGTGACGGCAGCGATGCCATGAAGTGGCCTCGGCTGCCCTGCTCCTCGCAGGGGGGCCAGGGGGTGGGCTTCTTCTCTTCCCCCTCCCCCAGACGCCCAGTGCCCCAGGCACCTCCTGCGGGGTTGTGTCGTCAGGCAGGACTCCCTCGTGCCATCTTCTGGACTTCGGTGGAATCATAAGTAGCCAAAGTGGCGTGCGTGGCGAGAGCGTGGTGTTGGTCCAGGTACTGACGCTGCTGCCCGACGAGACACGGCTGCTGTTGTGAGGAATGGGGGTCCCGTCATGCGCCTGAAGATGGGGTGTTGGAGTCTGCAGGGAAGAGCACGGGACACAGCCTGCCTTCCCATGCTGGGATGTGTATCAGCGGCTGCTGCACGTTTATCCTTGCAAACAGCTTCCTTCACACACTTACGTCTCCTGCTTCCTCTTCTTAACTTTTTAAAGTTTATTTGTTTAGAGAGAGAGAGAGGAGGGGCAGAGAGAGAGAGAGAGAGAGAGAGAGAGAGAGAGAGAATCCCAAGCAAGCTCCACACTGTCAGTGCAGAGCCCATTGTGGGGCTCAAACTCATGAACCGTGAGATCATGACCTTTACCAAAATCAAGAGTTGGACGCTTAACTGAGTCACCTCGGCGCCCCTCCTTCTTCCTCGTAACCTTGACTTGAGTTTGCCATGATGCCCATTGCGCCTCTACCTGTACTGCCTTAAAGGGCCAAGATCTATCGTAGTCCTAGTTTTACTTTATTTTAAGTTCCCTCCAAAGAATCAGATTGGTCCAGCTGGCCTGTGGATTGGTTTCCTGTGGCCCATGGGTCCACCTCTCCACTCAACTGACTGTGGATGGGTGGACTGGCTTTCGTGGTCTAGATATGGCCACCTAGCCTTCGTTCCTTAACTGAGGCTGGGGCAGGGGCCGTTTTAAAGGACTGTGGGCTGGGTAGACACCCCATCGTAATCCATCCTGTTTATGAAGGCTTAGTCTGGCCTGGATACTTCCGGTCAAGACCACCAGGCAGCCCTTCATTACTGCACAGAGGATCATGCGTAACAGATGGCGTGCTCCAGCACCCAGTTTGTGCTGCTCACCTGTTATGGGCTCCAGGAACCCTCAGGCTCCGTCCAAGACCTGCTGCATCAGAAACCCTGGCGGTGGAGTGGGGCCTAGCAATCTGTCTTAACAAGCCCTCCAAGTGATCCCATCGACCCTCTGAGGTTTTAGAACCACTCATCCAAGGCATGCATTCTCAGTGGGTTGGTATTGCCCCCAACAAGCTAAACCATTCTTTCTTGGGGAGCAAAAGAATCATAGATAATACAATGGTCTGTGGCTCTCCAAACCTCAACCCAACAAAGCCTTATTCCTTGGTATTTAATTTGGTGGTGGGGGGGGGGGTTTGGCGATTAGAAGGAAATGCCTCTGAAGGCTCGTTAGGTTGGTGATAATGAGAAAATATTCGATCAACGCTGCTCGAGGGTGTGTACCTACGAGAGGAACTGCTAGCTGTAGGTGAGTCATGCCCTCCGCTTCCCCCCCCGGGGTGCGTAGCTGTCTTCCAAAATGGCCGCACGCATGTATGCCGTCACCTGCAAGAAGTTTTTGTTTCTTCACGTCTTTATCAGCGTTGGTATTGTCCAGGTTTGTTGTGGTTGCTGATCCTGTGGCTACAAAATATCATTTTATTTTAAAGCCTATTTTCTGATTGTTGTTTGTAGATAGAAATGCCACCTCCTTCTTATGTGTTGGTCTTACGTCCGCTGACCTTGCGAAACTTTCCCTCCTAGTTTTATAATTTCTCGGTAGTTTCTTTTGCTTTTATGATTTTTCCGTATTTTATGCCATATGGAGTGGAGGATGTGCAGGGTCCAGCGTAATGTTGAACTGGAGTGGTTCTTTCTCCTGTAATCTGTAAAGGAGGCGAATTACTGATACAGATTTTCTTTAAGTTTATCTATTTTTTTATTTAAAAATTTATTTTATTTATTTTGAGAGAGAGAGAGAGAGGGAGACAGAGAGTGGGGGAGGGGCAGAGAGAGAGAGAGAAGGAGCGAGAATCCCAAGCAGGCTCTGCACTGTCAGTGAAAAGCCAGACATGGGGCTCGAACTCATGAACTGTGAGATCATGACCTGAGCCAAAGTTGGATGCTTAACCAGCTGAGCTACCCAGGCACCCCGGATACAGATTTCTTATGTTTAACAGGACAGACCTGGGCAGATGCTTCATAGCCCCCACAAATGCTACTTTGCAAAAGGAAATGCACCAAGAGCAGCATTGCTTTTGGCCAGGCACTTGGTTATTTTGTGCCTTGCGGCCCCACATCATTACTTTCCTGGTGCCCAGATCTCAGTTCTCAAAAACAGCCGGCAGTGGGAATACGCTGTGACTGTTGTCTTGCCACCTGCCTGTTATATCTTCCTTCTGACAAATCTCTCTGTTCGAAGCAGATACAGTTTCTTCCATTACTTTCTGGCTGCCTGTTGCTATCATTTGCCCATGGTGCACCATCTGTGAATTCTGTCTTAGGTATTCCAAGAATTCACTCCTGTCTTTGTGAAGTAACCCTCCTGGTCTTTTTTCTGTGTTTTGTTGGGTGTGTATTTTTAGTGGACAGTCTGTTGGCATCACATCGTTCAGTCTGTTAGGTTTTGTCTCCTTCTCTCAGAGGTGTCTTCTTCAGGTCCTCCCAGGCTGTTGAAGGTAAAGTCATCATTATGTGCAGTGTTAGTTCATGCCCCTTGGTCATGGTTTCATCGTAGATACCTTACCGGTCATGCATATCTTCAGGAACAGCCAGGGTGGTGAGCAGAGAATCCAGCCCCTTACAGCGATCTAAGTTAACTTTGTGTACCCTGTTGAATTCAGTTTGTTAATACTGGGTTAAGCTTTTTTATTTTATGTTCAAGAATTACTGTTATTTTTCCTATCCTTGGCCATTCTTTCTTTTTCCTTAAAAAGTTGTACTGTACTCATAGATGAGGCTGGAGAATATTCTCTCTTTGTTCTCTGGAAGGCTTTCCTCTGGAAGGTTGGTAAGAAGTTCTACCAACCTAAGATAGAAGCTAAAGCCACCTGGCCTGGTGTGTTCAGTGTGGGAGAGGTTGAAACTTCTGATTCCATGTTTTCAATGCTCATAGGACAGGTTAGTTTATCTGGTTTCTTTCTTTTTTTTGTTTTATTTTTAGTCAGTTTTGGTGGGTTGTTTTATCCTAGGAATTTGTCCTTTTCCTCTCTTTTCAAGTTTATTGGCATAGTTATTTATTGTATTCTCTTACCTTCGAAATTTCTGCCACATCCATAGTGATACCTTTATTTTAATTCCTAATGTGCTTTACGTATGGGGTATTCATTTTTTCTTACTTTAGCAACTCTTTTTTTTTAAATAGTTCGTGTTACATTTTTGTGTTCTATTTTATAAATTTCTATCCTCCTTGTCTCCTTCCCTTTATTTTCTTTGGGTCTCTCTTCTCTTGTCTTCTAACCTTTTAAATTCTGATGCTTGGCTTGTTAATTTTCATCTTGTTTTTTTTTTTTTCCTGTCAGCATTTATGGTTAAAATAATCTCATCCTACTGCCATTTTAGCCAATTGGGTTGGCCATTCTTTTTTTTTTTTTTTTTTAAGTTTACTTATTTATTTTGAGAGAGAGAGAGCATGAATGGGGTAGGGACAGAGAGAGAGGGAGAGAGAATTCCAAGCAGGCTTCATGCTGTCAGCGTAGAGCCCACCATGGGGCTTGAACCCATGAAACGTGAGATCATGACCTGAATGAAGCGAGATCGAGAGTCTGACGCCCAGCCCACTAAGGCACCTGGTCATCCTTGGGCTGGTCATTCTGACTGGTTTGTGCTTTACCATAGTCTTTTTGTTTGTCTTGTTTTGTTTTGTTACTCCCACCATTTACTATGAATTGTGGACTCAATGCATCTGTTCCCATGACCTTTTTTTTCAGGACCGGTTATCCTCAGGTAAAAGACCTTTCTGGATATTTAAATTTGCCTGAGAGATAGCATCTTTATTCCAATTTTGAACAGTGCCCATCTGGAATATGCTTTACTCTTCTAAGTGTTGTTAGATATAGACAACCTGTGTAGCCATTGAAGGCAATATTGGACAGGGAGCAGCCAGAAGGAAGGAAGGGGACACCAGAGGTCTTGGTTCTTGACTCTGTTCTGCCATCAGTTACTATGGTGGTGTGGGTTGGTCTGAATTTGCTGTGGGATCAATAGACTCTTTGTGAGCTGAGGAGAGGTAGTTGGGCAATTGTTACTGACAGAAAGGAGCCAAGCCCTTTGTGTGTGTGTGTGTGTGTGTGTGTGTGTGTGTGTGTGTGTGTTTTCACCTTTCTTGACCCTGTTAGCTGTCATGTCTGTAAAATGGGTAGAATGAATGAAATCACTGCTGGGGTTCTTACCAACCGTTCCATGCTACGTGGCATGATTTCCTTGGACTTTATATCCTGATTATGAGTGGAGAGTTCATTGGCCTACAGCAAGCTCATTGCCTGTGCCCCATGCCAAGCCAAGCCAAGCCAAGCCAAGCCAACCCAAGCCAATTCTTTGGGAATTGATGTTAGAAAAAAGATTTTATTTGACTGGTCTGAAGGTGTGATTGGCCTTTAGAGAGAGCTGGTGGAGTGCTTTTGTTTCTTCTGCCCCCTAGTCTCCCCTAGCTTTTCATTTTGAAATAATTTTAGATTTATGGAAGAGTTGTAAAGATAGTTCAGAGAGTGCCTATTAAATACCCTTTACCTACCTCCCCTTGCTGGTAACATCTTATGTAACCACAGTAACCACAGTCTAGGGATGAATACTAAGAAATTAACTTTGGTTAATTTTTTTTTTTACGTTGGTTAATTTTCCAGCAATGTCCTTTTTCTCTTATGGGGTCTGATCCAGGATACCACCTTGCCTATATTTTTCATACCTCCTTAGTTTCCTCATTTAATCTGTAACCATTTCTTGGGTCTCCTTGTCTTTCATGACCTGCACACATTTGAGGAGTACTGGTCAGGGGATTTGTGGAATGTTCCTTAACTTAGGTCTGTCTGATATTTTCGCATGATTATCCTAGGATATGAGTTTGGGGGAAAGTGAAGTGTCCTTGTCCTCACATGCTCACATCAAACATGAAGGCACATGATACCTACATTACTGTTGGTGATGTTCACCTTGATCACTGAAGGGGGGTATCTGATGGGTTTCTCCACTGTAAGGTTACTATTTTTCTCTTTCTACACTTCATTGTATCCTTTTCATGTAACTCCATATAATTTTAAATACAATTCATTGTATCTTTTATTTTTTTTTATTTTTTTAATGTTTTTAATGTTAATTTATTTTTGAGAGAGAGAGAGAGAGCACAAGTGGAGGAGGGGCAGAGACAGAGGGAGACACACAATTGGAAGCAGGCTCCAGGCTCTGAGCTGTCAGCACAGAGCCTGATGTGGGGCTCGAGCCTATGAACCATGAGATCATGACCTGAGCTGAAGTTGGACGCTTAACCGACTGAACCACCCAGGTGCCCATCATTGTATCTTTTAAACATCAGTTTCCTAGATGGATAATTTTACACCCCGTAAAATTCGCCGATGGTAAGTGATTTCTAAAAAATTTAGAGAGTTGTGTAACCATCACCACCATCCAGATTTTGGATATTTCCATTACCCCAGAAAGTAGCCTGTTTACTGTCAATCTGTGTTTCCATCCCAGCTCTAGGCAATCCCCTATCTGCTCTCCGTCTCCATCAATTTGTGTTTCCTGGACATTTCATCTAGATGGAATGATACAATATGTGGTCTTTTGTGTCTGGCTTCTTTTACTTAATGTTTTTGAGGTTCATCCAAATTGTAGCATGTATTAGGTTCCCAGGAATAGAATTGGTGGTTCATTTGATAAGCGTATGTTTAACTTTAAGAAACTGTCAAATTATTTGACCAAGTGGCCTTACCGTTATACATTCCCATCTGCATTATGTGACAGTTTCAATTTCTCCACATCTTGTCACCACTTATTATTGCTTGTCTTTTTGATTATAGCCATTTTTATGGTAGGTCAAAAGTAGCATTTCATTGTGGTTTTCATTTTCATTTTCCTAATGGCTAATGATGTTGAGTATCTTTCCCCTGATTGTTAACCATTTGTCTTCTTTGAAGAAGTGTCTATTCAGATCATCAGTCCGTTCTTATTTATTTATTTATTTATTTATTTATTTACTCACTTACTTAACTTACAAGGCAAGTTCTGCTTTCAGACTTTCAAACATGTTAAGGTTAAACTTGCAACGGGTTTTTCCTTTCTACAGTGATCAGTTTTTAGTGTTGATGTACAAGACCTTAATGGTGGTTGATAGAAGAACTTAATGCACATTGAGAGAATGACCAAAAGGAGCCAAGAAAGATAGCTGGGAACAGCAGACATTGTGTCTCACATGTTTCCAGAAAAAAAAAAATGGGGGGAGGGGGAAGCCACTGAGAGTCATTATTCCATATGGCACTGAAACAAACATTCAACTCGGTTAGGTAAGAGTTACCTATCCCTGAACACAAAGGCATCCGATTCTAAGTAGCTTTAGGGATTCAATGTTTTCCTTGTACTCTTCCAGCAAATGGCCACCGATCTGAAGTCCTAAATCAAATGCAAGTGTTCTCAGCAAATAATTTCCTTGGTTGTCACTGATCAAGGCTACTCTGCATGTTCCGAGAGACTTAAATGATCCCTGAAACTGTAGTGTTTCATGTGTCCATTTTTAATTGGTTGTTTGTTTTCTTTTTGTTGAATTATAACTGTTCTTTATATAGTCTGGATATGTCTTTTTTTTTTTTTATCAGAAATGTGATTCGTAAACACTTCCCTACAGTTTCCTTTGAAGTACAAAAGTGAATTTCGATGAAGTCAGATTTGTCAATTGATTGTGCTTCTGGTATTGAATTTAAGAACTCTCTGACTCCCTCAGAACTCTGTGATGGTTTTCTTTTTTATTTTCTTCTGAAAGGTTTATAGTTTTTTTTAAAGTTTATTTATTTATTTTGAGAGAGAGAGAGAGAGAGAGAGAGAGAATGAATGAGTGAGCAGGGGAGGGACAGAGAGACAGGGCGAAAATCCCAAGCAAGCTCCGCGCTGACATGGGGCTCGATCCCACAAAATGTGAGATCATGACCTGAGCTGAAACCAAGAGTTGGATGCTTAACCAACTGAGCCACGCAGGCACCCCTGAAAGCTGTATAGTTTTAACTTATATTTATGCCTAGATCCATCTTGAATTAATTTTTGTGATATGAGGTAAGCGTCCAACTTAATTTTTAAAAATACCTAGTACATTAAAAACATTAATAGGCTTTTTTTAAGAGCAGTTTTAGGTTTACAGGAAAATTGAGAAAGTACAGAGTTCTCCCATATCCCCCCACCCTCCTCCACACACACACACACACACACACACACCCTCTATTATTAACATATTGTGATGCATTGGTTACAATTCATAAACTAATGTTGGTGCACGTATTAGTTGGCTAGACTGCCATAACCAAATACCACAGACTGGGTGGCTCAAACAATAGAAAGTAATTTTCTCACAGTTTTTGAGGCTGGAAGTCCAAGATCAAGGTGTTGGCAGGTTTGGTTTCTTCTGAAGCCTCCCTCCTTAGCTTGTAGGTGGCCATTTCCTTGCTGTGTCCTCACACAGTCGTTCCTCTATGTGTGCACATCTCTCTGCGTGTCCAAATTTCCTCTTCTTATAAAGACGCCGGTCAAATTGGATGAGAGCTCACTCAAAAGACCTTGCTTTAACTTCATTACCTCTTTAAAAACATTTTTTTAATGTTTTTATTTGTTTTTGAAGGAGAGAGAGACAGAGCATGAGTGGGGAAGAGCAGAGAGAGAGGGAGACACGGAATTCAAAGCAGGCTCCAGGCTCTGAGCTGTCAGCATAGAGCCCGATGCGGGGCTCGAACTCATGAACTGTGAGATCATGACCTGAGCCGAAGTTGGACGCTTAACTGACCGAGGCACCCAGGTGCCCCAACTTCATTGTCTCGTAAAGTCTGTGTCTCCAGATACAGTCACATTCTGAGGTACTCGGGGTTGGGCTTCAATGTAAGAGACGCCGTTCAGTCCATAAGAATACATTATTATTAACTAAAGCCCATAGTTTACATTAGTGTTCATTACTTATGTTGTATATTCTATGGGTTTTGACAAATGCAGAAGGATGTTTCTCTATCCTTGTAGCGTCGTACAAGCGTCATTGCCCCGAAAACCCCCATGCTCCCTCTATTCATTGCTCCCTCCCCACAGCCTCTTAACAACCACTGATCTTTTTGCTGCCTTCATAGTGTTGCCTTTTCCAGAATGTCATATAACTGGTGTAATTGTACAGTATGTAGACTTTTTCAGATTGGGACTTTTCCTTAAGTAATATGCCTTAAGGTTTCCCCATGTCTTTTTTTTTTTTTTTTTTTTTTTTTTTTTTGCTTGATAGCTTATTTCTTTTCGGCATGGAATCATATTCCATTATCTGGATGTGCCATAGTTTATTTATCCATTCACATATTGAAGGATATCTTGGTTACTTCCAGTTTTTGGCCATTATGAATATAGGTGGCGTGAATGTTCATGTGCAGGTTCTCAACTCCTTCAGATAAATATCAAGGGGCACAATTGAAGGATCATATGGAGCAAGTTCTGTTTGCTTTTGTAAAACCACCAAACTCATCCAGGGTTGCTGTACCATTTTGCATTCCCACCAGCAATGAATGAGAGTTCCCATTGCTCCACATCCTTAGCAGCATTTGGTGTTGACAGTGTTTTGGGTTTTGGCCATTCTGGTAGGTGTGCAGTGATATCTCATTGTTTTAATTTGCATTTGCCTGATGACATATGATGTGGAGCATCTTTCGATATCCTTACCTGCCATATGTAATAGCTTTGTTGATGAGGTATCTATTAAGATTTTTGGCCCACTTTTAAATCACGTTGTTTGTTTTCTTATTGTTGAGTTTTAAAAGCTCTTCATATATTTTGGATAACAGTCCTTTATCAGACAAATGTGCCTTTTGCAAATATTTTTTCCCAGTTTGTGCCTTGTCTTTTCATTCTTTTGACATCGTCTTTCACATGTCAAAAATTTGGGCAGCAAATTTTAATTTTTTTTAAATAAGTGCACTATTTATTTTTGAGAGAGGGAGAGTGAGAGTGGGAGAGGGGCAGAGAGAGAGTGAGACAGAGGATCTGAAGCAGACTCAGCACTGACACTAGAGAGCCTGATGTGGGGCTCGAACTCACAAACCATGAGATCATGACCTGGGCTGAAATCAAGAGTCGGATGCTTAACCAACTGGGCCACCCCGGTGCCCCAGCAAATTTTAATTTTAATGAAATTCAGCTTGCCAATTTTTTCTCTCCTGGATCATGCCTTTTGTGTTGTATGTAAAAAATATGTTACAAAACCCAAGGTCATCTGGATATTCTCTTGTATATTTTCTAGGAGGTTTGTAGTTTTGCATTTTATATTTATGCTGTGATTCATTTTAAGTTAAAAATTTTGAAGTATTTAAGGTGTGTGTCTAGTTTGGTTTTTTTTTCCATGTGGATATCAAGTTGTCCGGTGTCACTTATTGAGACTGTCCTTTCTTCAGTGACTTTACTTTGCTCCTTTGTCAAAGATCAGTTGACTATATTTGTGTGGGTCTAATTCTGGACTGGCTGTTGTGTTCCAGCTTCTTCTTCCTGTTTTTTTTTTTTTTTTTTTTTTTTGTTCTTGGCTTATTGACATCCAGTCATACCACCACAATTTGTTGAAAAGACTGTCTTCTCATTGGAAAAGGGCAACATCGTTGAAATTAAAAGTATAAGAATTTATTTCTTGATTCATTTCTGTTCCATTGATACACATGCCTGTCCTTACACCTGTATCCCACTGACTTGATTGCCTTGATTTTATAAGAAACCTTGAAATTGGGTAGTGTAAAATCTCCAACTTTGCTCTTTTTCAAAACTGGGTTGCTTATTGTAGAGACTTTGCATTTCATGTCAGTTTTAGTATCAGCTTGCCAATGTCCACAAAAATGCCTGCTGAGATTTTGATAGGACTGGTGTCGAACTTACAGATCAGTTTGGGAAGAACTGCCATCTTAACAGTATTGAGTCATCCAATCCATGAACATGGTATTTCCCCACTTATTACCTTTCTTTAATTTCCCTTAACCATGTTTTGTAGTTTTTCAGTATTCAAGGCTTATGCTCCTTTTATTAAATATATCCCTAAATATTGACTCTTTTTTTTTTTTAATGTTTTTATTTTTGAGACAGAGAGAGACAGAGCATGAGCAGGGGAAGGGAAGAGAGAGAGGGAGACACAGAATCCGAATCAGGCTCCAGGCCCTGAGCTGTCAGCACAGAGCCCGACGCGGGGCTCGAACTCACAGACCGTGAGATCATGACCTGAGCCGAAGTCGGAGGCTCAACTGACTGAGCCACCCAGGCGCCCCAATATTGACTCTTTTTTTTAAAGGAATTGTATCTTTATGTAATTTTAATGTTTCTCAGCTTTGGAAGACTACCATTTGGGGAATGTTGTTCTCCTCAATATAAAAGTTGGCAACTGCAGAATTCCAACCTAAGTTTGTACTGTCATTTCAGGAACATTGAGGGTGAAATTCAAATACTTTATACTTAACCATCTCAAGTGAATTGGGTGGTGTTGATCACTGGCCTCAGATTACTTCTTCATTCATTTTTGTCACAAAATCAACTGTTCAGCTCACCATTCTTTTGGATGACAGTTTTGCTGAGGCTCAGCTGGGTGGGATGGGTGGTAGGTGGCTCTGCTCCATGGGACTGGCTAGATGTTTGCTGGGACCACAAGGGTGCCCAGGCCATGTTTCTGTTATGGTGGCAGGCTAATCCAGTTGTGTTCTTAGAGTGAGTAGCAGGGATCTGAGAAAGAATAGTAGAGGGGCACTGGACCCCATGAAGCCAGGCCCCATTTTTGATGGGAGGTGCTTCAGAATCACATGTAATGTGATGTGGATATAGGAAGGGGAATAATTGTGCTCATTTTTTGCAAGCAGTTCACTACAGTAGCATGTATCCCTGCAACTCAGTCTGGCTGATCAGAATCGGAGTCAGTTTTTTCACTTGGGAAATTACCCACCATCTGATTCTTGACAGGGACAAAAACTTCTTCCAATAGGAGCTGAATATGCTCCATACTTCTTTTCCTGGGTTTTCGTGCATCTAGGGTGCAGGCATCTGTACGTTTGGAAGACAGGTGATGTAGTAGGCTCTGTGTAGCATTGATTTTCTGGTTAGGGTGACAACGCAGGTGAACTTGCAAGGCCAAGGCCAAGGCCAAATTCCTTTTGCAGAAACAGCAACTGTGCTGGTATTGGTGCTGGTTGCAGTGAAGTTCAGTTCAGGATGGAAAGGTGGGAAGGGTGCCAACTGTGGCCCCTCTTGCTCTGCTATAGCAAGGTCACTGATGTTGTAGGGGAGGCAGGACTTAGTCTGCTTGGGGTAAATGCACATTGTCTTTTTTTTTTTTTTTATCTTTATTTTTAAGAGAGCAAGCAGGGGAGGAATAGAGAGAGAGGGAGACACAGAATCCGAAGCAGGCTCCAGGCTCTGAGCTGTCAGCACAGAGCCCGACGCGGGGCTCGAACTCACAGACCGTGAGATCATGACCTGAGCCGAAGTCGGATGCTTAACCGCCTGAGCCACCCAGGTGCCCCTAAATGCACTCTGTCTTAATTGGACACGATGACTGCTTGTTAGAGTTACTGAAACAAGTCCATGCCCTAGACATGTGTTGGGTGGGTCTCCCAGCCCATATCCCTTGGGTTCACAGAAAACCTTGATGTCCGATGCCCCTCATTGGCTTCCAGCGTCTCTGTGAACTCTGCACAGCGCAGGCGGCATCTGAGGGTCTTGGGTGCGTGAATGGCACATTCACCTGCGTTTGCTTTTCATTTCGGTACAGCAGTCTGGGGGCTGCACTCCTCGTGATCGATAACATGTGGGCTGGTCAGTCGGCTGGAGAACTGGTGGTTTGGGATGATCTGCTCTTTTGTCTTAGTGATGTGAGCCCTTCTAGGTGGTACCAGTGACCCGGCTGTGTGGGAGTCCCGCAGGGCCCTGGCAGCTTGGTGCAAGCCTGGGACGGCGCCTGTCTCTTCCTTTCCCTGCAGGCAGCCTGTGTGGTGATGGCCCGGGTGCATGCTACCTGCTCCCCGTCTTCGACACCGTGTTTGTCAGGAGGACTTACCGCCGCCAGGGCCTGGGCACGGCCATGCTGCAGGACTTCTGTGAGACGTTCCGTGAGGACGAGGCTCTGGGCGTCAGTTGGCCGATTTCTCCCGCCATGTTCAAAGGTAAACCTGCTTTGTGTCAGGTGGAAACGTATGGGCAACGGTGATGGATAACACGTGCGTTCTAGGTGGTTCCGGGGAGGCAGGTTCCTTGACACTCTCTGCATGTGGGTTTTCTCTTCCTCCTGAGAAATCTCCCGTTGCTTCAGCACAGATGAGACTTTATGCTGTGGCACCGAGGGGGGGGGGAGGCTTTCCCAGCCCTAGAAATAACTGGATTTAGAAATAATAAAAAACATGGCGTCAGAGAGAAGCAGAATCCAGAGAAGTGCACCTGCTGGGCGCTCAGAGGGCCTTTGCGGTTTCGCTTGATGCTTAGAGCCCATGACTTAGTCCTTTCAGCTAGACGCTGAAAGGGAACCCAGGAGCTTTGTCTGGGAGGGCAGCTGGAGTGCAAAGGCAAGCTCTGACCGCACTGACCCCCAAGTACCTCGTAGCTCTTGCTGCAGAAGACAGTCCCCTTCTTCCATTCTTACCCTACTGAGTCCCCGTACTGGTCAAGGTTCTCCAGAGAAACAGAACCAATAGGGTATACACACACACACACACACACACACACACACACACACACACAAGAGATTTATTATAAGGAATTGGCTCACATGGTGTGGAGACTGAGACTCCCAAGATCTGCAGTTAGCAAGCTGGAGACTCAGGAGAGCCGATGGTGTCATAACGGTGCAAATTCTGCCAGGCTCCAGACCCAAGAAAAGCCAACAAAAAGTTTTTGGGTCAAATCCAAAGGCAGCAAAAGACCCATGTCCCAGCTCACCAGACAGGCAGGAGTTCCCTTTTACTTGTGGGAGGGTCAGCCTTTTCCCTCTATATTCAGGCCTTCAACTGATTGGATGAGGCCCACCCACATGAGGGAAGGCAATCTGCTTTACTCAGTCTGTTGATTCAAATGTTCATCTCATCCCAAACGCCTTCACGGACACACCCCGAATAGTGTCTGACCAAATATCTGGGCACCCCCTGGCTCAGTCAAGTTGACACTTAAAATGAGCTATCACAATCCCTTTTCACGTTCTGGAAGAGAAATCCTTATATGTATATTTTTTTCAGAGGAAATGAAACAAGCCCTGGTGTTAAACATTACGTTCCAAGTCAGTAAGGGGGGCAGATTCTGGTGAGCATCTCTCTAGGTTCCCCACACCCCTGCTGTGAAGTACACCCCTTCCACCTTGGGTACTGTTTCACTTCTTGTCATACAGATGTTTTTGGGCCCTTAGTACTGAGTTTCCAGTACCGTTATGGTATGGGGAGATCAAGAGATAAGAGAGAAAACGTAGGGAAGGTAAGGAAACTTCTGTTGCTCTAAAGTCCTAAGAAAAGCAGGTGAAAACATATTTTCAAGTAGGTTTAGTCATTTCTTTATATTTCCAAACTCATGGTCTATAATTAAACTCTGAAGAGCCTTGAATTTCTGCAAAGAGCATTCCAGGATTCCTGTACTGTGTTGCTCACTTTGAGGTGTTGCAAAGTTCCAGAACCACATGCCTGTCCTCTCTCTCTCCTAATTTTTGCATCAGCTCCGAGACCTTTGTTTGAGTGCATTGGCCTCTCAATGTGGCCACCTCAGGTTTCCCTAGGGAAGTATCAGTCTCCACGGAGGGGGGAGGGCACCCCAGAGCCAGCACTGCAGGTACCCTTGCAGGGTCTTGTGGATCGCTGCTCTCCTTTTTCTTTCTTTCTTTTTTTTAATGTTTATTTATTTTTGAGAGATGCAGAATGCGAGTGGGGGAGGGGCAGAGAGAGAGAGGGAGACACAGAGTCCGAAGCAGGCTCCAGGCTGAGTTGTCAGCACAGATCCTGACGCGGGGCTCGAGCCCACAAACTCTGAGATCATGACCTGAGCTGAAGTTGGATGCCTAACTGACTGAGTCACCCAGGCACCCCCCTGCTTTTCCCTTTTCTATCTCTGCCCCATAGAGAAAGAAAATAAGAAGGTGCTGATCTGAAGCACGCGTCGTGTCTTGGAGGTTTGAGCTGCCCAGCTGAGGATGTTGGGGCCTCAGGCTTTTATGTCACCCCTGACTGTACCTGGGCATGTATGTGAACAGGTAGAACATGGAGAAAGAAGCAGCTGGAGGTTCAGGACTGGGTTCAGGTGTGTGCCACCTGCACACTTTACTGACTGGCTTTTTTTTTTTTTAATGTTTTTATTTTTGGGAGACAGAGAGACAGTGAATGAGTGGGGGAGGAGCAGAGAGAGACAGAGACACAGAATCTGAAGCAGGCTCCAGGCTCCGAGCTGTCAGCACAGAGCCCGACATGGGGCTCAAACTCACGAACCGTGAGATCATGACCTGAGCTGAAGTCAGACACTTAATCGACTGAGCCACCCAGGCGCCCCATAACCGGTAGGATTCCTTCTTGCGTTCAAAGGGCAGGCCAGAGCCCTATGCTTTAAAGCCCTCTTGCAGCTGCGTTTCTCTCTGTGGTGTGAGGAGTCTGTGGGCGCAAGAGTATCGTCCTCCCTGGGTCCAGACCACTCCTTCTAAGCTGACTCAGGGTACCAGGACCCCTGGGTTCCTGCCAGTGGCGTGAGGGCCCAAGTGGACCCCATCCTTGGGTCTGCACATAAGGGTGGACCATGCCACCAGTTCGCATATCTTTAGACCCTAGGGACAGGCGTTGGTGGGATGTGGGTGGAGTGTGGGCGTGGTGTTCACATTTGCATTCACAGGGCCCTTGCTGTGTACGTGTGTGGGGCTGGGGTAGGAGGAGAAGCGGGTGGGCCGTCTGTCGGTGGGGGGGGGGGGCAGCTCCCTCAGTATTGCCACATTCTGGTGCAAAACTCCAAGGAGTCCAAGAATTCTAAATTTGAAACTGGCTTTCCCTGTTGTTATGAAGTTATATTTGTCAAGATAGGAGAGCAGAACATTCTATCTAGCACTCTGCTAGTTTGGCTTACACTTTCCGAATACTTAGTTTCACCCTCTGGAGGTTTCCATCTGTGCTGTTGCCCCCCGCTGGGACGTATGAGGGGAGGGCCTGACGGGGTCCCCATGGGCACCTGCGGGACCAGGAGCAGCTGCCCATTTGGCTGGGCTTGGGGCACTGCCCGGAGAAAATTCTCACCCTGTGAATGCGGACATAGAAGTCTTTAAGCCTTGAGGTGACTGGAATCAAGGCATCTGCAGAGGATGAGCTGGAAGTTCTGTGGGAGAGGAGGCCTGGGGAGGCTCAGGATAAGGAGGGACAGTGCCCGAGGAGAGGACAGTGTTGGGGGGATGTTAAGGGCTGATTGGGTCCCCCGAAGTCTTATGTTGAAAGCTTACCCTCCATGTGACTATACGTGGAGGTGGGGCCTTTAAAGAGGCAATTAGAATTTAATGAGGTCATAGGAGTAGGGCCCTGATCCAATAGATTCTTAAGAAGTGGTTCTTATTTATAAAAGAGGAGCCTGGGACACGGATGGGTGCAGAGGGAAGGTCATGCGACGCCGCTGTGGGAAGGCAGCCATCTGCAAACCTCTGCCCATGCCTGGCCGTGGGACTTCCCGCCCCCACCACGTTGAGACAGTGGAAGTCTGCTGTTGGAGCCCCCCAACGTGTGGTGCTTTGTTATAGTGGCCCCCGCTAAGATGGGTTGGGTGAAAGCGGGAGCATGAGGGGTGACAGCTGAGGAGGCCAAACACTGGCGCCCCTGCAGCAGAAACAGAGCAGAGCCAGGGTGGGGCGGGGCCTTGGCTGGAACCGGAAGTGCTCGCCCCTGAGACGCAGAGGGGGCGGGCCTTCCTGGCTCACTCTTGCACATCCTCAGTGTGCAGGAAGTTCCTGTTGGCCCATCCGGAGGAGCGGGGTCGCCTGTGGGAGGTGGAGCCCCCAGGAGCCTGGGGCCAGCGAGGCAGCATCTGGCTGAAGGTTCAACTGCAACAGTCAAGACTTCCAGACCGTGAGTCACAGCGAATAAAGTGCCCTTTGAAGCACAGGTTAATGCATACGGATGGAGTCAGGCCCGGGCAGGTGTTATGTTTATTGTTGCAAGAACAGAGGAGGGAGTGAGACCAGGGTGGTGCCTTCTTGTTTATTTCTTTTTTAAAATGTTTATTTATTTTGAGAGAGAGAGAGAGAGAGGGAGGGAGAGAATCCCAAGCAGGCTGTGCACTATCAGCTCAGAGCCCAGTGTGGGACTTGATCTCACAAATGGTGGGATCAGGACCTGAGCTGATACCGAGTCAGACGCTCAACCGACTGAGCCACCCAGGCGCCTCCGGGGTCGTGGCTTCTTGTCCTTGGTCTACCTTCCTTTCCCGAATGAGCCACATCTTCTGGACTTTGATGAAGATCTCCAATCTAACTAAATCAGAAGCTCCCTGGGACAGAGCGGCTCCCTGTTTATAACTCGAAGGGATCACTGAAACCCAGAAGAGGTCTAATGTGTGCACCTGGTTAAAAATTGGAAGGCCACACAAGGGTTTACCTTGAAGAGCAAGGCTTCCATGCACCCCCTCCTTCCCTTGGGGGAGATGGCAGGCATACGTAAGTGGTAGCATTGCAGAGACAGCGTTCTGCAAATGAGTACTTTGTCCCCGCCCTTTTTATTGGCAGCATAGTAAGCTGCTGTATGGAGGTGTTTATTTGGGCAGTCCCTGTTATAGACAGGCATTGTCTTCAGTTTGAGGTTGTTATAGCACCACGGTGTGTTTGCCGGCAGGGTTTTGATGGAGGGTGTTTTCAAGCAATGAGAACGGGCAGAGGGTCCCAAGGGGAGATGGGGTGGGAAGACCAGATTCACTTGTGTCTGGTTCCCCAAGTTGCTTTTTGACAGTGTGCCTTCCTCCTCTCCCACGTCGGGGATGGATTGCATTCCCCCCGGGATGGATTGCACATTGCTGTTGGTTCTCAGCTCAGTGCTCAGGGAGAGGGCCTTGGAGGGCAGGGCTGAATCCCGGCAAACCCTTTCAGGCTGCAGGTGCTGTGTGTGGGTGGGAGGCTCAGGAGGGTTTAACAGTTTTAAGTTCCTTCCCCGCCCCTGGGGAAGAAAGCTCCTGTCAACATCAAATGCCATTTCCCAGGCTGTAGGTAGCTCATTAGGCCTCCGTGGGCTTTCCACGTGGGTAACTGATTTACGTTAGGTCGTGACAGGGAAGAGCGTCTTGGAGTTTATTGATGATAACAATGATAGGTTTTGCTTTTATGGTGCCTTTCAGCTAGAAGGCTTAATGGATCTCTGCAGATATTAATGGGGTGACCAGGCACCTGGGAAGCAGGCCATGGTAGGGCTGTGACTGTGATCCTAATGAGGCGGTTAAGTGACTTGCCCTGTGGCATCCACAGTTAGAAATGAAAGGGGAGCTTGCCCGGATCCCCATGCACTAAGCTGACCAGCTGCGTGGGTTTATCAAGAAACGTCACAAATGAGCCTGCAGCTCCCACGTGGACTTGGCCTTTGTGTCTTGGATGTTGCAGCTCCTTGGCTGGGAATGAAGGAAAAAAAAAAGTGTTGCATATCAGAATGTGGAAATAATGTGGAAATTGCACAGGCTGGAGGGGGGTAAGCAGTGGGAGAACGTGTTCGCATAATTGGGGAGACTGCTTCCCTCGGAGGAGAATTCCGCTGGGGTTATTTCAAGAGCTGAGTTGGTGTGGTCTGGTCACAGGAAACTGAGCTGGAAGTCAGATGCCAGACCTGTCACTTTAACTCACTGTGAGATTTGCCAACTCTCTCTTTAAAACAGCAAATGAGGGAACTTGCACGGGGAGTGTTCCAGAAGCATGCTTGGAGTCCTTTGAAGGAAGAAGGGTCATCGTTATGATCAGGATATAATTAGATAATTAAAACTATATAATTAAAAAAATGCTAAATTATGATCTTTTCACTCCCTGTATAAATCATGGCTAGTTCCCGGTTTCACCCACAACTTCTGTGTCCCCCCAGGGCCAGCAGTCAGGATTTTAATTCAGTCAGGAAGGTTTTCAGCCAGCCAGCTTCATCTTGTAACAATTTTGTCAGCATTGACATTTCAGGTTTTTTCCAGGTTGGTGAGTGGGGGGCTGCAAATGCAATCACAGATTAGCCCAGATGCTCTGCATTTTCTCAGTTTACAGTCTGTCTGCCTTCATGGAAATCTGTGTTAGCCCATTAGGTTTTCCCACAGGTCACCCCACAGTGCAGGTTCTGGAATCTTCTTTTGCCTGGAAATGTCACACAGCCATTTAATTTAATTTTAGTTTTTAACCAGCCCGTTATTCTTAGAGTTGCTTTCTTGAATTGTTCTGCTTTTCAAGTTCTATCTTTTGTTTCTTTATTTCTGGCTGTTATTTTGGAGGGCTCCTACAGTTTCATGTGCTGTAGCAGTAGAACTGTAAGCAAGAAGCCCGGGGGAGCCAATTGTTTTTTACATTCTAAGTAAGGCATGGACGTTTTACAATGTTCCAAAGGGAAATTAACTTGTGCTCCTTTCCAGGGTTTCAAAATCTATTTTTTTGAAGCAGCGTCATTTATGGACGAGGTCTTTTAAAGTTTGCACGATCTTGCCTGTTGATAACATCTGTGGCTTATAATGGCCCTGAAAATATTTACAGCGTTTTCAGAACTTTTGAGAGAAGGAGTTTGTGGGAATTTTTTTTTTTTCCTTCCTACACTCAGTTACATATGAAGCCTTTGAAACTTGACCAATAGGATCATAATTCTGTCTGGTGTGACTTCTCAGTTAGCTTGCACATGCCTTAAGTTTCTTTACTGGAGGAGATGAAATTGAATCCTCCAGCAGTTGAGTGTTCTTTTACAAAAATGTGGCTGGAGGCAGGAAATAATTGCACACAGCTTTAAAAATCATTGTTTTCATTGTTTAGGTTATAGTGTTGCTTTCTTCCCAGGTGAGTTTTTAATAGATTCAATTGTTATCCACAGGGAGAAGAATTTTATTTACATTTAATTTTTTAATTTTTTTATGTTTTTATTTTATTTTTGAGAAAGAGTGTGAATGGGGGAGGGGCAGAGAGAGAGGGAGACACAGAATCCGAAGCAGGCTCCAGGCTCTGAGCTGTCGGCACAGAGCCCGACACGGGGCTTGAACTCACGGACTGTGAGATCATGACCTGAGCTGAAGTCAGATGCTCAACGGATTGAGCCGCTACATTTAATTTTTAAAGCTACGGTGTATGTATATAAAAAGATGTGAATGAACTCTGAGCTGGGGCCGGGGGCAGGCAGGGTCCTTTTTCTAAAAATCTGATGCTTGCAGCTCTGAGCTTGTCTCAGCTTTTTTTGGTGATTTGGACATGACATAGTGCGGTAGTTACAGCAATTTGGCGGCGTGAGCTCTGGTGGGAAGTGCATAGCAGTACCATCATCCTGGATGGGTTTTTCCTAATGCTGCTCTTTGAAAGGTTGTGTGGCTCCCTCTAGCGGCCATTGTCACCTACTGCGTCCCATATGGTAGTAACTCCTGGATGGTAACTTAACTGTGACCTACCTGTGTGGTTGCTTCTCGGATTCTTATCCTCGTGCTTCCAAATTAGAGCATTCATTTTTTTTTTTAACATTTATTTATTTTTGAGACAGGGAGAGTCGGAGCATGAACGGAGAGGGTCAGAGAGAGGGAGACACAGAATCTGAAACAGGCTCCAGGCTCTGAGTGCTCAGCACAGAGCCCGACGTGGGGCTCGAACTCACGGACCGTGAGATCATGACCCAAGCTGAAGCTGGGCGCTCAACTGACTGAGCCACCCAGGCGCCCCTAGAGCATTCATTTTTAAAAATTATTGAACTGTTATTGGTTAGGAATAAAATACAAGTAAACATTTGATAGTTACCAAGCACGCTTTAGTCTGTAACGCATAAAAAGATAGTTTCACACATCAGGAAGTGTAGAATATACTGAGTTGTCTGCTTCATTCTCTGATTCATTCATTCATGCATTCTTATTCATTCATTCACTCATTCATTCATTCAGTAGATTACTCTAATGGAGGATCTCCCAGTGCC
The DNA here is from genome assembly GCF_007474595.2 of Lynx canadensis. Taxonomy (NCBI): domain Eukaryota; kingdom Metazoa; phylum Chordata; class Mammalia; order Carnivora; family Felidae; genus Lynx; species Lynx canadensis. The sequence continues at coordinate 16,607,095 of NC_044308.2, read as the reverse complement.
AGGCCACTGGTTGAGGTGATAAGGATATAGTAGTGAATAAGGCTGAGTCTCTGAACTCATTTATGAGCTTACTTTTGCAAAGAGAAGTACATGAGGAATCATTACTGCATTATATAGAAACTCCCAAGGGAGCCCTGAAGTACTCTGGTGTTTTTCACTGCTTAGGATTCAATTTTGCCAAACCAAAGTTGGCTAATTTATAAAGTCTGTAAATAAACTTTAAAATTTACCTGTATAGGTAACATTTCAATAATGTATTTATTTTTATTTGAAAAAAATGTGTTTCGTTTGCATTTTCAGCTCAACTGGAAAACTATTTTCTTCCTAAAGCATCTGAGTGCCCCCCCCCCCCCCCAATCACATACCTCTACGTATGGATTTTGGGATGTAGGAAGTACACAGTGGGACAGCAAAGTTATCCTTTCCAAGTTCAGTCTGATTTGGAAAGGGGGAGGAGGGCTGAATTAACAAGGGTGATTATGGGTTCTCTTGTGAGTAACAATTCCAGCGAGCAAAGAGAAGGGCCTAGGAATAGCTCTGCAAGCCTAACTCCGTTTAATGTCCAGATAATTGGAAGAAAAGAATTCCAGCTCAGAAATGCTTGAGTAGTGCCTACGGCTGTACTCCCAATCTCTGATCTTGGAAGCTAAGCAGGGAAGGGCCTGTTTAGTACCTGGATGGGAGACATGCTTGAGTAGAACCATTGCTTCATGTCTCCCCAAACCTGGCAAGTTTCCCTTTTCTCCAGAAGGCACTGTAGCAGGTGTCACAGTGAAGGTCATGAGGATAGAATTGGGTCGTGGTGATCAGTACTTTTGGAAGGGTCTCTGCTGTACTGTTAATCTTTTGATTGTCTGCTCCCTCGAGGCCACCTCCGTTTGCTTATGCCACTCTCTTGCTTGGGGAGGGCAGCACACCCAGGAAATTCCCAGGAGGACGTGAGCAGTTGTGGGCGGACTTCTCCAGATGATGGACCCAGAATGTCTGGTCGTGAAGGAGGCAAGAAGGTACGGTGGTGAATGTGTCATTCTGGGAATGTGTCTTGTTTTCTTAGCAATCACGTTGTGCTTGTTTTAGCGAAGCTCTGAACCCACGAGGCCTCTCCCTCACCACCTTGGCTGTGGGCTTCTCCACGGCAGCGGGCTGTTGATTCACACTCGGAGTCTCTGTGCTGCGGCATGAGGCGAGGCCTTCGTAATTAGACCCTTCACGGTCCTCTTCTCTGAGCTGCACAAGCTCTAATGAAGCCAGAACTAAACAGAGAACACGTGGCAATCAGCATCACCCTGCTCTCTGAAGGAAGTATTGGAAAATCTGAATTTCACATTCTGCCATGGACCAGTGTCTTTCAAGCGGAGCAAATGCGCGGACAAATTTCTTTCTTTCCTCCTCCACGCCTCTAAGCCCAGATGCTGCAAAATGGAATATGGCATTAGGTCATTGTGGAGCCCAGAGTGGTGAGAGAATAGACCCACCAACAAGGATGGCTGCTAAGTATTTCTTAGTGGTCCACCTTAGTGGTCTGCTTTGAAGTGATGTGATTCCATGAGGCATCTTCCTGAAGCCAAGACAGACATTGGCCGGTATAAGATAGTTCTGATAACGCCCCTTCTCGGCCACAGAAGGGTGTTTGCTCTTGAATTCCTGAAGAATTATTAATGATTTTAAGCTCCCAAACTTAACAGTTGCAACTTGTGGGCAGTACTGTTTATTTTGGAAAGTAGATGATACTGGGATAGAAGACGCGACACCAAAGGCATGATCTATCCCAGTAAGTGCTGGATTGTTTTAGAAAAGCGGGCGGAGGAGGGGGCTTTCATTTTCCTTGGTTTGCAATGGAAGATTTGGCTCACTGACGATTCTACCAGGCCACCGAACTGACAGTATTGTGCTTTGCCTCTTTGCGGATCCCTGACTTTGCATTTAAACCTCGAAGGCCTTTGGAGGAAGCAGGAGGTGTTCAGTGTGACGTCCCGCCCGTGGGCAGGCATCTTGGGAAGTCCACGTGCTCAAGCATAAGGGTGCCACCTTTTAAAGTAGTGCTTCTCGCTTTGCCCTTTCTCAGATCTCCATGGGCTGGGCTCTTCAGTTCCCTTCAGGAAGTATGTTCCCATCAGTAAATACGTGTCCAGAGCATCTTAAGAACAAAATACAGTGTCCCTGTGGCTGGCTGGGGTGTTGGAACCCGGCTCAGCCGTTCTGAATCTGAGCACGCAGTGAGTGCAGGGGCCCGGCCAGGACACTGTGGGCTTGTTCCAGCCAGCATTGGAGAGCTTTGTTGATTTTTTCTTTTTTTTTTCCTGATTCAGGAGAGGACCAGCGGAGAACGGGAACAGACAAAGAGTGATGAAGACTGCGGAGTGGAAGAAGAAGCAGGGCAGCTTGGGCGAGCCTGTGGGGCCGAGCCGGCCAGGAAGGAAGCCAAGAGGACCGTGCTGGATGCAGGACTGGCCTGGGAGTCCCAGAAGAAGCACATGCGGCCAGCTCCTAACTCCCAGACGCCACCCTGAGTCTTGTTGAGGGGCCTGTCTGGGCCCAGGGGCCACGGGTGTAAGAGCTGCCCCTGTCACTCCATGCTCCTGTGGCCGGGAGCTGGCTTCTGTCCCTTCTGTGTTCTCCTTCGAGGAGAGGGCGACCGCACAGACCTTGACTACCTCAGGCTTGTTTTGTGGGCCCAGGTGACAGAAAGCCTGAGAAAGTGCTGCGTTCCTCAAGCACAAAGATCTAAAGAGGTACAGGTAGTTATTTTCCAAAGCTCGAATTTCAGAAGCTTGTTTGTTTAACCTAGTGTAGTTTCTGTTACTCGGGGGGCGGCGGGGGGGGGGGGTGTTGTAAAGATCTCACCGGAATCACACGCATGTGCCTCTTTCTTGAAGCTTAGAGAAGGGCCATGCCCGTTCCAGCCTGCACTGCAGAGATCTGTTTCAGGTTTGCTCACGCCAGCCCAGATGTCACCGTGAGACCACAGACACCAGAAGTGTTTCTAGGGAGGCACGTTTCTTTTCCAGAGAAACTTCAGCCACATCAGAAGCTCCCCGAGGGCAGTGGCCGGGATTGGCTGGTGCAAACCATCCATGGGTCCCTCGCTCACATCTGGCCTCGCATACAGGAGGCACTTAGAGCAGGCTCCAGGCGGGTGTCAGGATCTCAGCCATGGCCTGATTCAGAGGGGAAGCCACTGGAGGGGGCTCTGGGCTGATGGCTCTTCCAGTGTATTGGTGCCTGGAGGGAAAAGGCCCACACTGGTAAAGGTGAGTCTAAAGGTACCAGCCAACCCCCAGTGTGACAGTGGCCTCCTCGGCTACCTACACGGCCCTGCTTGGGGCGTGTGCTCGGCCGCTGTTAGGGCTTCTGAGCTGAACCAAGGGACCCCCTGCCCATAAGAGCCCAGTGAGGACAGGAGAAGCAGGCCTTCCACGGGGTAAGGCGCGGTCCAGGCTGCTTCATGAGGCCCCAGAGCCTGCTTCATGAGGCCCCAGAGCCTGCTCCCTGAAAGCTGTGGCGGGGGTTTCTCTGCAGCTGGCGTAGCCTCGCTGATGTTCAGTAGGATTCTAACCAGAGGAAGCTGGCTGAGTCGTCTTGGGGCAGGCAACGCAGTCCCGGCTCCTGCTTCCGTGTGAATGCAGACCTGATCTTATCCCTGGGGACACCCCTCTGGGGCTCTGTCACTATCTTTGGAGCATTCAGGCCTGTCACAGAGGGCCCTGATGACTCTGCTCCCATCTCTGGGCACGCCTACCTTGCGTTCTATATCCCAGCTGCCTGGGCTTTCCCATCAGACGCACCTGTGCCCTTGCTTCAAGGTCAGCTCTCATGCACTTGTTCTGCCATGGGCGTGTGCCTTTTCCTCCCTCCCTCTGTCCTTCTGTCTTTCCCTCTGTCCTCCTTTTTCTCTTTCACTCTTCCTCCTCCCCTCCTCCCTCTCTGTCACTCTCCCTTCCCTACCCCTCTTATGCGCGCGTACATACACACACACACACACACAGCTTGTCAATCATTCTGATTCCTACTCCTACATCTAGTCTTAGATGTCCCTTCCTGACCACCTCCTTCTTCCCTTCCTACATGTTCTCAAAACACCGGGCACTCAGCTGTGAGCCCCATGAGTCGCCACCAGGGTCAGCCCTGGGTCTGCTCAGTTGCTGCTTGTGTCCCCAGCGCCAGTGTAGAGGCAGTCCTCAACTGCATGGGGAATGAACGGTAATAGATCACCTCAAGGGTGAGGGGTGACAGCTTCCTTCTGTTCATCTGTTGCTAGACTCTGGAGATGGATGGAAGAACAGTTTTAGCTTTTTAGGGGTGTAGTAAATTCCTATCCTGGAGCCTGGGTTTAGGCAGGAGACCACCAGCACCAGACACTCACTGCTGTTTCCCTAAGTGGACAGAGGGCACATGTGATGGGACCTCTGTTAATTATTTATTTATCCATCTGTGTGTTCGTCCACCCATCTGTCCGTCTTTTCCTCTACCTGTTAGTCCATCTGTCTATTTACCTACCCACTTGTCTCCATCCATCAGTCTACATTTGTCCATCCAACTGTCCATGTTTGTCCACCCACTCGTCTGACCATGTTTGTCCTTCCATTCATTTATCCATCCACCCACCTGTCTGTTCATCTGTCCTGATATCCATCCATCCGTCTGTCCATCCTGTTTGTCCGTCCATCCAACTGTCTATCCACGCACCTGTCTGCCCACATCTGTCCATTTGTGTATCCCTCTACTCATCCATCCATCCATCCATACATCCATCCTGTTGTACAACCAATATCCAGGGGGTACGTGTGTAGTTCAGTCAGTTAAGCGTCCAACTCTTGATTTCAGCTCAGGTCAAGAACTTGCCATTCGTGAGATTGAGCCCCGCATCAGGCTGTGTTGCTGGCGGTGCAGAGCCTGCTTGGGATTCTCTCTCTCTCCCTCTCTCTCTGCCCCTCCCCCATGCGTGTGCATGCATGTGTGCGTACTCTCTCTGAAAATAAATAAATTTTAAAAACCCTGGATATTTAACATGTTTGCTCAGGGCCAAGCTCTGTGCTGGGCACTGGGGGTAGGTATATAGATAAGTGAAATGTGATTACTGGACTCAAGGAAACCGGTCTCTCTGGAAGGGTCTCTTCTAGAGTGTTCCCTGGAGTTGTTTGTCTTAGACCCATTAGAAAGAGGGAAGAGTCCATTGGAAAGAGAGTGCAGAGCTCCATATGGAGACTGCATGAAGTCCCCAGTGCATGTGGACTCTGTGTGAAGGAGGCACGGACCATAAAAGTGGACTTGCAGTGGAATCTGCGGCCAAGGGGATGCTCTGTGTGGTGGCAGGCATGGCCTTTTTAACATGTGACACAATGGGTGCTGTGAACTTGACACCGTTTGGCATGAATGGCTGGTGCTTTGTGTTTACCTGGAAATGAACTGATGAAAATGTCTCAGGGGTTTGTTGAAGTTACTGTTCCATAAAAACATCCTCCCAAGGGAGAAGAACTGATGTGTTGGTGTAGTTCATTTAAAGATGTTAAAAAAAACACACACACACACACAAAAAAAAACAACCATGCAGAGTTAGAAGGAAACACACTGGGGCTCTGAGCAACCCCCTCTCTGGCCAGTGACACAGTTGGTTTAAGTCGGGCTGTGTGCAGGGTTTCCTTCCACATAGCTTGGAATGTCCATGAGGAATGTCCGTAAAGTGTGTGCGTGTGCGCTGTGTTGTTTTTGTTACAAACCATAAAATTAATTTCATTCGAAGTATATAATTCCTTTTTTTTTTTAGTATATTTGCAGAGTTGTGCAATCAGCGCTCAGTCAGTACCCCAAAAAGAAACCCCGCACCTATTAGCAGTCTCTCCCTTTCCACCCCATCCCCCCCAGCCTTAGGCAACCACAAATCTACTTTCTCTCTCTTTAGATTTGCCTGTTCGGGACATGTCCTACAGGTGGAATTATACTATGTGTGGTCATTTCCATCTGGCTTCTTTCACTTGATGTAACATTTTTAAAATTCATCCACGGTGTAGCACGCATCAGTACTTTATTCCTTTTTATAGCTGAATAACATTCCGTTGTATGGATATACCACATTTCACTTATTCATATACCAATGAATGCATTCTTAGATCGATTTCTTGGCTCTCGTCAGTAATGCTGCTATGACCTCATTCATGGCACAATTTTTATGTGGACATGTTATTCAGTTCCCTTGGGTATATACCCCAGAGTGGAGTTTCTGGGTCAGAAGGTAACCTATTTTTGAGCCATTGCCAAATTGTTTTTTCGAAGGGATGACCGCATTTGGCATGCCCTCCAGCAGTGTATGAAGGTTCCAGTCTATCCCCATACCAGCCAGCACTGGTTGCTATTCGTCTTGTCGACTGCAGCATCCTTCCTAGTGCTTGAGAGCTAGCAGGTGTCTCATTGTGGTTTTCATGTGCATTTCCCTGATGACTAACGATGTGGAACGCCTTTCCACGGGCTTGTTGGCTCTTTGTGTGTCTTCTGTGGAGAAATGTCTACTCAGATCCCTTACCCATTTCTTTACTGGGCTGTCTTTGTATTATTGAGTTGTAACAGTTCTTTATATATTCTGGATACAAGTCTCTTTTCACATATATCATTTGCAGATATTTTCTCCTATTCTGTGGGTTGTCCGCTTCCTTGATAGTGTCACTGAAGGCACAGCATTTTGGGTTTTTGATGATGTGCAGTTTGTCCACTTTTCTTTGGTTGCTTGTGTATTTGGTGGAGTAGTAATGATTGGGTCTTAAAGTGCACTCCATCTAAAGGGAGTTATTGGGGAGAAAGTTATTTGATTCTACAATGAATACAGCAAAATCCACAAAGCAATCATTAGAAGAAAGCCATCCCTGGATCCCAGGCTCATGCCCTGTGAGAGGGGCATTGCCCTGCAGGTTGCTCCAACCCAAGCTGACCATATGATCCAGAAATTCCGCTTCTGGGTACGTAACCAGGAGAACTGAAGAGATAGGGCCACATAAAAGCTTGTACACACATGTTCAAAGCACCTTATCGATGATAGCCCCAAACTGAAATCATTCCCAAAGCCCATAGATTGGTAGACAGATCAACAAAATGTGGTAAATCCATACAGTGGAATATTTAGCTATAAAAAGGAGTAAAGTACTGATGCATGCTACACTGGATACACCTTAAACACCTTATGCTGGGGCGCCTGGGTGGCTCAATCAGTTGAGCGTCCAACTCTTGGTTTTGGTTCATAGTTCATGGGTTTGAGCCTCGCATCAGGCTGTGTTGCTGACAGTGCGGAGCCTGCTTGGGATTCTCTGTCTCCCCTTTTCTCTTTCCCTCCCCAGCTTGTTCTATCTCTCTCTCTGTCTCTCTGTCTCTCTCTAAAAAATAAGTAATAAACTTAAAAAACACATTATGCTAAGCAGAACAGCAGCAACAACAACAAAACAGATGCAGGGTGGGCAGAGGATGTTGGGAATCCGTGGTCCTCTAGAAGCTTGCCTTACGAATGCAGGGTCTAGTCCTGGTGGCGGACGTTCACTGCTGTGTACTGGCTCCTTGAACAAGTTTTCTTTCAGGAAGTGGGGTTTCAGGCTATATTAGCATCAGATACTTTGTTCCAGGAAGGCTTCGGGAACATGCCCTTTGGGGCGAGGAAGAAACATAAATCCAACTGGGTGGCTACTTGCAGAAACCCTAGGGGCCCCACAGATCACGAGACAGTTTCTAAAACCCCCATTTTCTGTGAGAAGCATTATAAAAGTTTTGATTTTGATTGAGTTCTCTTTCTAGGGAGAGATGGTCAGCAACTGGAGGTTTGGAAGTTAGGTGTGTGGGTTTCCATGTTGAGAAGCTGTGAAATTCCTTGGCCACTTTTATCTTCCGCCTCCCGCCATTTTACACAGGGTGCAGAATGTCCCAGTGGCCAGGCAAGAGAAAGATGAGCTGGAAACCCCAGCGACACAGTCACGGGTCTGCGAGCCCAGCACCCAACCGGACATCCGGGGGTCTGGGCATTCTGTCATTTTCAGTATCTACTGAGACCTTATCAGAAAGAGTAATTTCCTGTAAGAAAGATCCTACAAACGGTGCAGCAACAGAAATGCTTCCCTGAATGTGTTCTGCAGGCTTTCTAGAAGGTAACCTCTCCCAACAGTGACACTGGGCAGTGGGCAGATGAGCTACAGAGCTTGTGACCTTTCGTAGCCTTCATTGCCCCCGACTCAAGGCACCCACGCCCCAGTGGGCAGCTCATGGCTGTTGTACAAGGTGGATACTGAGCAGATGGCTCCTTTGGTCTCTGGGTGCTCGGCCTCTGTTTGAATTCCATGGAATTGGAGGACGTGCCCTTGGGTGGATGGTGGTACAGTCTTCCTGGCTCCGTGTGAATTGCAGGAATAGGCTTGGTTGTTGTTCCTACTTGGCTCTACACTTGCCTGATTTGGCAGATGTTTGCTGGATTCTCAGGTTACCAACAGAAGCAGGTAAAAACCACATCATTTCATATATATATATATATTTTTTTTCATATATATGTTTCAAAATATATATATGTTCAAAATATACATATATATATTTCAAAAAATATATATATATGAGATATACATATATATATCTCCAAATGTGTGTATTATGTTTGTAAAGTAATTTAGAACATTTGTATAAATTAAATCTACATAAGCTACATAAGGAACTATAAGGAATATGCTTTTCATTTTTTAGAGAGAGAGCACGAGCAGGGGAGAGAGTCAGAGAGAGAGGGAGAATATCAAGCAGGCTCCATGCTCCGCGCAGAGCCCGATGTGGGGCTGCATCCCAGGACCCCGGGATCATGACCCGAGTCGAAATCAAGGGTCACATGCCTAACTGACTCAAACACCCAGGCACCCCATAAGGAACATACTTAAAGGTACCGCTGTAGGTAGAACGCGGGCCTTTTCCGTGCTCCCTCCGTGGGCATTCGTTTCTGGGGCTTCCCAGGGCAGGGCCTTGGTGAGGACGGGACATCACCTCTTGGCTTGGGTCTGTCCTGCCCACACTGGCAGCGGCTCACGTGTACAGTTGTCCTGTCAGAGTGCCTGGTCTCAGACGCCCAGCCGCGTGGGCACCACGGGCCGCACTGGCAGCCTTCCACACCTGACTCCTGCCCTGCGGCCCCGCAGGCATCTGTGGGTGCTTCCTCGGGTCCCCCCCCCGGGACGAGATGCTGCAGCCTGCAGATTTCCTTGTGACCTGTGCCTTGCTGTTTCTGGCCACGTGGGAAACCCCTTGCTTTCCCCTGGGACCCTTGTGGCTTTGCTGTGGGGCAGGCCCTGGCACCCCCCGTGTAACCCCCATAGTCTGGGGCTCAGGCTGCTCTTTGGGTCCTTCCCTGGGAACTCCAGGCCGGGATGGGGCGTACCTCCTTTCCACTCTGGAGCCCCCAAATCTGTCTGAGAGTTCCTGCCATCCCCTCCCATCCCACCCCTGCCCCAATGAGACCTCAAAGCCAACGAACCGGTCATTTCTTTTCCACGTCTTTCAGGGATGCCCTGTGTCCTCACATGTAGCACAGAGCCAGACTCTGAGCATGCGTTGTCAGTGCCTGGCAGAGTCCCGGTCCCCACGCTGTTGCACATCCCATCCCTCAGGGCAGGCTCCTTGGCCGATTCGCACAGTCTTCGAGCCTCCAGGGGGATGTGGGCTGCTGACGACGCACAGCTTGAAATCCCACCGTCAGAAATGTTTGCCTTTGGGGATGCCTGGTAACCCAGGGGTTTGTGTCCCGAGACTGAAAAGAGCATGGGGCCCGGTTCCAGCCTGGCCCCTCACCTGGGGTCTGGGATGGCAGCTTCCTTTCTGGGGAACCTGGGGTCCTCATCAGTGAAATGAAGGCGTGAGTCAAAGTGAGTCCAGGTCTATGAACTGGCAGCTGGAGGGCCCACACCAGTATACAGGTGAGATTTGTCTGGCGACGCAGGGGTTTAGGACCCAGACACAGCTGTCCTTCTCACCATTCGCTGGCTGTGCCACTCGCCAGCTGGAGCCAGTCACGTTTGTACTCCCTTGTGACTGGCTAAATGATGACCCCCCACCGATGCCCGTGTCAGACTTCCCAGAAGCTGTAACTATATTCCCTCAGGTGGTAAAGGGGACTTCCCAGAGATCTCAGAATGGGGACATTATCCTGGATTACTCGGATGGGCCCCATGTAATCACACGGGCCCTTAAATGAGGGGGGCAGCGGGAGGTTGGCTACAAAAGACATCATTAGGGGGATGTGCTGTGAGAGAGACTCCGCCCACCATCAGGGGTTTCCAGTGTGGAAGAAAGGGCCATGTGCCAGGGGATACAGGCAGCTTCTAGAACCCGGAAGAAGCCAGGAAGCAGATTCTCCCCCTGGAGCCTGAAGGAGGAACACAGTGCTGTGGACACCTTCGTTTTAGCTCCGGGAGACCACCTTCCAGAACCGTATGATAATAAACCGTGCAGTTTTAGGCCACTAAATGCGTGGTTGTTTATTAACAGAGGCAATAGGAAGGAGTATACCCCTAGACAGTGGTTCTCTATGGGTGCCGATTGGCCCCCCCAGGGGCATTTGGCCATGTCTGGCGCCATTTTTGGTTGCCACAGTTGGATGAGGAGTGAACTGGAGCTGGTGGGTAGAAGCCAGGGAGGCCGCCCAGCATCCAAAAAGGCCAGGGTGGCCCTTGCAACCTCAAGAATTCCCCGGCCTGAAATGTCGCACCAAGGCCGAGAAACCCTGCCCCACACTAACAGATGCCTTTAGCTCTCAAGTCCCGGGTGTCTGCAGACTTGCTCCGGGTGTCTCAGCAAGCTGAGAGCTCGGGTCTTGAGACACGGATGGACCACTTTAACCTGCTACTTATGGAGCACTTGTGCTGGCTTAGTTTCTGCACAGAGAGGATTTAAGGAACCCCCGGGACTGTTGGAAACTCCGAGATGAGGACGGGGCTTGCAAGCTGACCCGGCAGAGACCAGGCCAGTGCTTGGGGATGCTTCACATCTCGGGCCTTCCTACTGTGCTGACTGGTGAGCAAGTTCTTCCCCGTTTAGAAGAGAAATCACAGCGTGGGTATAGTTGAAGTCCACGGTAAGGCTGGGAAAGCGCCCCGGAAGATTCAGACCTGCATGGCAACATTAGAACTTGATTTTCCTCTTGATCTGTATCTTGAAGCCCCCATTCTGGCTGGTGGCAGATGAGTGGGAGACACGGGACCTTGCTACAGACTTGCAGAGAGCAGGAACCTCTCTCACGCCGGGCAGTTTCCGGAGCATACCCACGGCGGCCACATGATGGCAGCCTTGAGCACAAACCAAAGCCTGCTCCGCCCAGGACCGCAGCCCCAAGTGGGGGTCCTGGGGCCGCGGACACCCACCTGCCTTCCTGCAGAAACGGAAGATGCCCAGCCTGGCCAGGGTGGAAACACCAAGCTTTATAAAGAAATAGTGGCGCAGGCTGCACATACCTGCCTCTGTTAACTGGTTTTGTTATGGTACTAATTTGCCACCCCAGCCCCTGAATTTCAGTGATGTGGCAAGACAGACTTCTTTTTCCTTCCTCTTTTTTTATTTATTGTTTTTTTAGTGTTTATTTTTGAGAGAGAGAGAGACAGAGTGCGAGCAGGTGTCAGGAGAGAGAGAGAGGGAGACAGGCTCTGAGAATCTGAATCTGAAGAGAATCAGAATCCGAAGCGGACTCCAGGCTCTGAGCTATCATCACAGAACCCGGTGCAGGGATCGAAGTCACAGACTGTGAGATCATGACCTGAGCCGAAGTCGGACACTCAACCAACTGAGCCATCCAGGTGCCCCCTTTACCTTTTCTTTTCTTTTCTTTTTTTTTTTTTTTTTAGAGTGAGAGAGAGAAAGTGGGAGTGGGGAGGGACAGAGGGAGAGAGAGAGAATCTTAAGTAGGTGCCACACTCAGCAGGGAGCCTGATGCGGGGCTTGATCCCACAGCCCTGGTATCATGACCTTAGCTGAAATCAAAAGTCAGATGCTTAACCGACTGAGCCACCCAGGCACCCCAGCTGGGACTTACTTATTCTTAAGAAGGGCTCAAATCTCTCTCATTTTAAAGGAGAAAATGCTTAGCTTTCATTGTGAGTCCAGGGGTGCAGACATGTGCCAAGTTTCCCCATTTCTTCATTAACCCCACAGGCTTGCCCACACAGAAATAAAGACAAGGAGCCCCCAATGCTCTCAAATGCAGCCTGCCTCCTTTCGCTGCTGGGGAAAGTGGGAGGCCTCGCCTGCTCCCCAGACCCTTCACAGGCCGAGTGCTTTCGCGATGCTGTCTTGAAAGGGAACGAATGGAAAACTGTGAGGTAAACACACACCCACCTGCAGTGAGTGTCCTACTGGCGGAGGGAATGGCGCCATCTTGGTTCCCTTGTACCCATTTGTGTGGCCCATCAGCATTGGGATGCAGGGAACTGGGAAGATCATTCCCTTTGGTTCTCTCTCTCTCTTAAAAAACCCGCTCTATTGAGGCATAATTGACACACAGCAGACTGCACATATTTAACGTGTACAATTTGATGAGTTTGTGCACATGCCCACACCCGTGAAGCCATCACCACAGTATCAGGGTAATGGACTTATCGGTCACCTCCAGAAGTTTCCTGTGTCCCTTTTGATTGGTGTAAAAACACTTCACACGAGATCTAACCCCTTCACCAGTTTGAAGTGTCTAATACAGTATTGCTGACTGGAGGTGCTCTGCAGTATGTTAGCTCTGTAGAACTCATTCTTGTTACATAACTGGAATTTTATACCCACTGAACAGTATCTCCCTTTCCCCCTCCCCCAGCCCCTGGTAACCAGAATTCATGCCTCATATGCACGGAATCCTGCAGTATTTATCCTTCGGTGTCCGCCTTATTTCATTCAGCAGAATGTTCTCCACTGTCATGCATGTTGCCACAGAGGTCAGGATTTGCTTCTTTAAGGCTGAATAACATTCCATTGCATGTTTACACCACATTTCCTTTATCTGTTCATTTATTGATGGGCACTTGGTTTCCATGTCTTGGCCATCATAAGTAATGCTGCAATGAACAAGGGGGTGCAGATACCTCTTCCAGATCCCGATTTCAATTCTTTCTCTTTAAAGGTGCCTCCCAGAGCAGCACTCTTCCAGCCAGACTCATTAAAAAAACTTTTTTTTAATGTTTATTTATTTTTGAGAGAGAGAGAGAGTGTGAGCAGGGGAGGGGCAGAGAGAGAGAGGGAGTCACAGAATCTGAAGCAGGCTCCAGGCTCCGAACTGCCCAGAGCCCGACACGGGGCTCTAACCCATGAACCGTGAGATCATGACCTGAGCCAAAGTCGGACGCTTAGCTGACTGAGCCACCCAGCGCCCCCAACCAGACTCATTTTTGGCATTTGATGGCATTTAATTTTTCTTACTCAGCACATTCCCTTCCTTCTGTCTCCACTATGTGTGTGTGGGGGGCTCCCAGGAGGCCCAGACCCAGCTTCCCTGGGGAAGAGTGCATTGACTGACTTGTGGGTGAACTCGCAGGGGAGGAATGCAGGTCCTGGCCCCGGTGTACTCCTCTGCCCAGGCCCCTGCCCCCACGCTCCCTCTCAGCTCTCCTAACCCTTCAGCAGCCTCCCCTGGGAGACGGGTTCAAGAAACCCTGGGGACCAGGTACCTAGGGACAGGTCACCATCCAGCTGTGATTTGGACTCCCTTCTCCCCTTCTCATCTTTCATCACTTTGGCCCCATTTTCTAGATTCTTCCTTTGAGGGGTTTGTACCCTCTGTCCTTAGAGCTAGGAACCTGAATTGACCCAGTTTAATTTGAGGTGGGAATATTCTTGGTCAAGTAAGAGAGACGTTGTATCAGGAGTCAGGGGACTGTGACCTAGCCCATCTCTGCCCCACCAGGTGGGTGAGGTGGGAAGCCATGGATCCTTCTCGGGCTGGCTTCCATCTCTGTACGGGGAGGCGCTCCCTTTGGGTGTTGTGAAGTCTCTTTCCATCTCTCCACGGAGGCTCACACTACTATACATCTGTTTAGCTGGTCAGAGTGACAGTGGGTAATGATGCGTGTGTGGCCGTGGCTCCCCCGGGGCTGCCTTGGTCTCCTCCACCCGGAGCATCATGGAAATAATCACGCAAGAAAGAAGTTAGGGACCTGGGATGAATAAACGGCCAGACAAGAGCATGCTGGAAACCACCGAGGGTCTTGTGGCTTCTGAATGCCATCTTACCTCAGTGAGGGTAGCAGCTGAGGGAGCTGTGTTAGGGCTCTCCAGAGAAGGAGAATTAATGAAGTATTTACCTCCCTCTCCACCTACCCACCTACCTGCCTACCACGTACCTATCTTTCTAGCTCTAAAAAGAGATCGACTATGGGGCGCCTGGGTGGCTCAGTCGGTTAGGCAGCCGACTTCGGCTCAGGTCACGATCTCGCTGTCCGTGAGTTCGAGCCCCGCGTCAGGCTCTGTGCTGACAGCTCGGAGCCTGGAGCCTGTTTCAGATTCTGTGTCTCCCTCTCTCTGACCCTCCTCCGTTCATGCTTTGTCTCTCTCCGTCTCAAAAATAAACATTAAAAAAAATAAAAAAAAAAAAGAGATTGACTATAAGGAATTGGCTCATCTAATTCTGGAGGCCGAGAAGTTCTAGGTTCTGCCATTTTCAAGCCGGAGGCCCGGGAAAGTTGGTGTAAATCCAGTGTGGGTCTTGAAGGGCTGAGAATCGGGAGTGAGGCGTGTGTCAGTTCTCATCTAAGCGGGGGAGACTGATGTCTCAGGAGACTGAAGTCTTAGGTCATGCAGCCAGGTATAGTGGTGTGGAGTCAGGTATAGAGAGAGAGAATGAATGAATGAGAATTCCCTCTTTCTCTACCTTTTCGTTCTCTTCAGGCCCTCAGTGGATTGGACGGTGCAACAAGTGGGGAGGGCCACTTTCATCACTCGGTCTCCCGATTCAAGTGCCAGTCGCGTCCGGAAACACCCTCACCCCAAGGTGACACACAAAACGAACTACCCCGATGCTGCGGCAGAACCGGCAGCCTTGTGATGGAGGGAAGGGGACCAAGCTGTAAGCCGGCAGTGCCTTGGCCACAGGTGGGCCTGCTCTCCATGCCTTCTGCTCCAGAGGGCTCCGACTTCCCTCGCCTGGAGCCCGGAGTGCGTGGGGGATGGTGGGCGTGCTGGAGAGGACCGTCGCGGGACAGCACGGTGATTGTGTCCTGTTGCAGCCATCGGCGCTGATTCCCCAGAGAGAGCCGGTGGGCCCCGCCTGGGGTGTGAGGGGATGTTGGGTGGGTGCGGTGGCCACTTCGAATAGTTCTGAGTTGATTTGGACATGAGTCTTCATGTGAGGAAGGGTGAGACTGTTTCGATTTAAAGGTGTGATATGAAGATGATGTTTAAAACTCATTTTGGGGAGGCGCCCGAGTGGCTCAGCCGGTTAAGCATCCGACTCTTGATCTCAGCTCAGGTTACGACCCCAGGGTCGTAGGATTGAGCTCCGTGTCGGGCTCCGTGCTGGGCATGGAGCCTGCTTAAGATCCTCTCTCTCCCTCTCCCTCTCTAAAAAACAAACAAACAAAAAAACCCTCCAACCGTTTTTGGAAGCATCATAGGCAAGTTAACTTAAGAAAAGTATGTAGGTGATAGTGCAAGTGGCCAAATTGCAAGAGCGATGTGGGTGTGACAGAGGTTGGCATCCAAAAGACTTACTCGGAAGGGTGTCTGCAGCCGGCGAACGGACCAGCAAGGGCCTGCGGTGGGGATTTCTGCATCTTCCGGTCTTCTCCCCCCTACACCTCTCTTGGGCCTGTGATAATTTTCTCTCCGCGATTCTTACACTGCAAGGACAGTAGGAAGGCGGGCAAACGCACACGTGGAGTCTGGAGATGAGGTTCGGTGTTCCGGCTCTGCTGCTTTCCGGGCGGGGGATCCTGGATGAGTTTAACCCGGCAGGGCCTCAGTCTCCTCATCTGTGAGATGGGGATCGTGAGCTCGTGGCCCCCAGGGTTGGTTGGGTGATCCCACGTGCTGAGTGTGCAAAGACCACTCACGTGTAAGCCACGTGCCGCCGGATGGTCAGGTTGGCTGTTCTGCTTGGGATGGGCAGGTGACCCGGACCTAGGCCAGTCAGAGCATGAGTTGGTCAAGACAGAGGGAGGCTCAGCTGCCTGAAGAGAGGCTGGTGGGAGGTGAGGGTAGCAAGGCTGCTGTCATCTTGTGGCTACAGGGGAGGGCCTGGAAAATGGAGCTGGAGTTGAGAGATGGACGGACAGCAGAGCCTAATGGCTTTGACTGAGCCCCTGAATCCAGCTGCACCTGAAGCTAGGAGTTTTGCAAGAGATAAACATTTCTCTTTTGCCTAAGCCAGTTTGAGGTGTTTTTTGTTGTTGTTGTTGTTACTTGAAACCAAGAGTCCAGACTGAGGTTCTTTTTGTCTCCAGTTTACTCTTTTGTAAAAATGTAAGGAAAAGAGGTTACACACAACTATTTACGGTTAGAGCTGTACTGGCCTTCAGGGCAATATAATTCTGTTCTTTTTCTTGACCTGGGACCTCCATGGGCCTTGGCACTTTTGCCTCAGTGGACCCCTTTCTCCATTAAAAAAAATTACATTTTGCTACTCTGTTATCATAAAGATGAACATAACCCAGAACAGAGTGTATCTTTTTTTTTGTTCCTTATTTTATTTTTAATGTTTTATTTTTGAGAGAGAGAGAGAAAACACAAGTCGGGAAGGGGCAGAGAGAGGGAGAGAGAGAGAGAGGGAGAGAGAGAATCTGAAGCAGGCTGCAGGCTCGAGCTGTCAGCACAGAGCCCAACTTGGGGCTCGAACCATGAACCACAAGATCATGACCTGAGCCAAAGTCGGACACTTAACTGACTGAGCCACCCAGGGACCCCTGTTTTCTTATTTTAAAATAAAACATTTCCTTGGGCAGAGTGCCTGTTGTGTTAATAGATAAGTCAACTCTGAGAGTGCTAGCTTTTCTCCTGCTTGTATACATTTTTATCATGGGCAAACATTTGTAATGAATACTTAGTTCCTAGTTACAAGGAAATCGCCTTTTTCAATTGATGTATAATGCAGTT
This sequence comes from Lynx canadensis, assembly GCF_007474595.2. Classification (NCBI taxonomy): domain Eukaryota; kingdom Metazoa; phylum Chordata; class Mammalia; order Carnivora; family Felidae; genus Lynx; species Lynx canadensis. The sequence goes on along the minus strand of NC_044308.2, from coordinate 16,590,037 downwards.
AAGAGCCATATCAACTGGGACCCAGTTCTTAACAGGGCAGGTATAAACAATTTTGTAGATTTTTGGTGGGTGGGGTTCAACGATTAATCACTTCTGAATGGGTGAATTTATTTATGGTTGATTGGCTGTGATGTGGGGAAGCACAGAGCAGTGCTCACTTCTGATTGGCTGAATACCCCTGTTGTCTGATTGGACTGAATGTGATAGGCTATTACTAAGAGCACTGCTCACTTCTGATTGGCTGAACACATGTGCTGGCTTATTGGCCTAGGTGTCGGGACAGAGCATGCTCAAAACTGCAGGCTGAGACAACAGGCCTGTCTTGGAGTCATGCTGGTCGTACCAGTGCAGAAGCTTCCCGTTTGTGTTCCTAAATCTCCAGCATGAAATGCCCTCAGCACGCGTCTTTCTGCGAAGGTTGTGGAACACACACGAACATTAATTTTGCAGAGATGATTTCCAGCTGGCCCTCCGTGAACGTGGGCAGTAGGTATCCTGCCCTGAATGCCTCGCTCGATGCTGTGGTTGGAACTAAGGGTCTTTGCAGCGTCAGCAGGCCTGGGGCTGGGTATGACTTTGTCTCCTGCTGGATTCCAACCCGTGACAGCGTGGTGGTGGGAAAGCCCCAGCGTTCAGCTCTTAGATTTCTCCCTTGTCCTCCAAGTCCCTCTCCCGCTTTTCCTAAGAGAGTGGCCAGCCCGAGGTCCTGGACCTCTGCCAGTGTAACTGCAGTCAGATAAGTGCAGACCACGGGGGGCTTTCCAAATGTTTAGGAAGAAGCAGTCCAGCCTAAATAATTGGCTTTTGTTTTTGTTTTAAAATAACTGTGAGGTTTAAGCAGTGGGTCTGAGTGGGGCCCTAGACGAGCAACATCTGCATCACCAAGACTGTGGTAGAAATGCAGATTCTCAGGCCCCACCCCAGACGAACAGATCAGAGCCTCCCGCTGTGGCCCAGGAATCTTGGTTTTAGCAAAGCCTCCAGGTGACCTTGCTGCATGCTCAGGTCTGTGAACCTGTGCCTTTTTGAGGTCTCTAATCAGAAGAACACAGTCTTTCCCTCTCTGGAAGAGGCCTTTAGTAACAGCCGAGCAGACAGGCACAGTCCAGGCAGGCTGGCGCTAGCCCTGGCAGGAGGACCTGAGACCCGAGAGACCCCCGGCAGTGAGTTCCAGACAGCCGGGGGATGGGGGGGGGGGGGGGGCCCAGGAATCCTGTCCAGTGTCCACGGTGGGTCCCTCACCAACATCCAAGCCAAATAGGTCAACCCCCTGTACACGTTTTGGCTTTTACTTCTGTTAGTGATGTGGCAGCGGTAGCCATTCTTGTTACCTAAGAAGCTCGGGAGGCCGTGTCATAGGCGCTGTGACCACGGATGGGGAGGGACCGCGTCCCCGCGCAAAAGATCGGGCGCGACATGGGGATCTCCGCAATTGCCTGACACGGCCACTAGATGGCGCTGTTGCACTTTCCTGCGGGCCCCGCGTGGCGCGCGGGCACCGCCTCTCCGCTTCCCCTGGTTCCAGCAGAGTCCCCGAAGAGAAATAACAACGTGCCATTGTGAGCCGGGGCCTCTTTCACTAAGATGTTCAGGAAATGATATGCAGCCAGCAGGCTTAGGCCAGAGGGAACTCCGACTGTGGGATTGTAGCTGGAAAGCTCTTCAGGACTTTACAAGTCTCCCTCCCCACGCACTGCATGCCGCGTGCTCCCCTCCCCCCGCACTCCTAGCCCTAGCCCCTTGGGGTGGCATAGTTCAGGCCACAGGCCCTAATATCCATTGGTGGAGGCGGGCCTATACAAGTGGCAATAGGCTGGTTTCTTCTCTGGGAAAGCCTCCCTCTTGTTCTTTCGTGGATCTGTGTGTCAATTTAGCGGCGACAGGGAGTAAAAGGAAACACACCACGGAGTGGACAAGGACCTGGGAAGGTCTCCACAGGGGAAGAACCGTGTGCTGGGTTTGAGGGCACCGGGCCAGGGCTCGTGAACGAGTGGGCCTGCGGGCGTTGGGGGGTGAGTGGGAGAGAAGGCAAGCCCCAGGCGGTCGCAGGGTTCAGGACCAGCTGCAGGTTGGAGGCAAAGGTCAGTGTCAGTGCCCGGCAGTGGGTATCGCATGGGAGGCTCCGTGGAGTTCTGGGTGGTGGAGGGCCACATCTAGTGACCCCTGCCCGGGACTTGGCAGTCTCCTTGGAAGGTGAGGCTGTACTAGTAATAAGCACAGCACCAGCCCTGACAGTAAGACGCTGTCTGTGTGCCGGGCATCGCTCTTAAAGAAGTAATTCGTGTGATGCCCCAGCACGGCCCACAAGGGAGGGACTGTTGTGGACCAGTTTACAGGTGAGGGAATACAGGTACAGACAGTGTGAGTCAGGCCACACCCAACCAAGGGCAGAGGGAGGGTCCACCCCGGGCTTTCTGTTTCTACAAATCCTGGCCACAAAGCTGGTGGCCCCAAGGCCTCTTGGAGCGGTCCCTGGACGCTGTGTCCAGACAAGGGGCGGCTTGAGACGTCTTGACGTTCGTCCCTTCTCTTCGGCTTTAGACGAGCCAGAGGGCCCCAGTGCTCTGGGGTCACATTGCTCCGCTGGAATGCCCACCTCCCCGCCCCCCCACCCCCCCACCCAGTCAGCTGCACAAGTCCTGAGGCTGCCTGAGGAGACCAGATCAGTCGCCGAAGGGCACAGCTTTGATTCCGTCAGGGAGGTTGAAAAGAAAGCGCTCAAGCAGCTAAGACACAGTGGGTCTTAAGACTGCAGTGGGTGAGACTGCAGTGTTGAGATTCTGGCTTCCTCTCAAGAAGAGAAACCTGGCCACAGGTGCAGGGGGCAAGACCAGGTGAGGGCGAGAAGCCAGCCAGAGCCAGGTGTGTCCCGGGGAACCCCAGGGAACCCCAGGGAACCCCAGGGAGAGGAACCGGAGGGAGCAAGAAGTCCAAGTGCAAGAAACAGTGGTGTGAATGGTCTCATCTGCGTGAGCGGCACCCCCTTCACCCAACTGCTGGGGCCCCGGCCCCTCCTCTGCTTCCTGCTCAGGGCTAACTCCTCCGTAACATCCACACCTGTCAGGACCGCCCCCAAAATGCCTCACTCCTCACGCTCCCGCAGCAATGCTTCCGTTTCCCTGAAACACATTCTATTTTCAGTCTCCCACTTTACGTCTTCTTACATCTTTTGAGCTTCTCCCTTGGAGCTTCCAGCAGCTTGTGGTGATGAATTTCCTTGTGTGATTTCCAGTGCATCATCTGCTGCCTCCTCCTCCAGTCTCTAAACTCCGTGAGATAGTCAGTTTCGATCCCCACTATGCTGGGGCCTAGGGAAGCTTCTGGAATGCAGTGGGTGCTGGAGAAGATCAGAAGGGCTCCTCTCCTGGGCCCATGTGGTGCTGCCCCTGCCTGATCCCATGTTGCTGGGACATTCTCTACCCCTGCCTGTAGTCGCTTGTGATCAGATTTGAAAGCCAAGATTTAAACAAAAAATTTTTTTTTCTAAATGTTTATTTTTGAGAGAGAGCAAGAGCACGAACAGGGGAGGGACAGAGAGAGAGGGAGACACAGAATCCAAAGTAGCTCCAGGCTCTGAGCTGTTAGCACAGAGCCTGACATGGGGCTCGAACCCACAAACCGTGAGATCATGACCTGAGCTGAAGTTGGACGCTCAACCGACTGAGCCACCCAGGCTCCCCTAAAAACCAAGTTTTTATTTGGAATTAATTTTAAATGGAAAGGAGTTGACAAAACTACAGATAGCACAGAGGGGCATCCTTGTATCGCTTACCCAGATTTGCTCTGTGTGTAATGCTTTTTGCTGACCCATTCAAAGTCTTTACATATATCATGGCCTTTTAAACCGGAAGATTTCAGTGTGTGTATCTCCTAAGAATGGAAGCGATTGCTCGTGTGATCACAGCACAGTTATCAATATCGATTTTATTGGTACAGTGCTTTCGTCTAATCTATCTGTATTCTAATCTGTCACTTGAGCTAATAATGTCCTCTGTAACATGATCCCCCCCCGCCCCCCCCAGTAATACCAGATGCAGTTGAGGAACAGATATTGCATTTATTAGACCCCTTAATCTGGAATGTTTCCACAACATTTCTTTCTTTCATGACATTGGCATTAAACATTTTTTAAAATTTATTTATTTTGAGAGAGACAGAGACAGTGTGAGTGGGGGAGGGGCAGAGAGACAGAGAGAGAGAGAGAGAGTCCCAAGCAGGTTTTGTGCCTGCCAGGACGGAGCCCAACGTGGGGCTTGAACTCACGAAACCGTGAGATCGTGACCTGAGCCGAAACCAAGAGTCAGACGCTTCACCCAGTGAGCCACCCAGGGGCCCCCATGACGTTGGCATTTTTAAAACATATGGTTCCTCTGCTTTTTTTTTTTTTTTTTTAAAGTAGGATGTGCTTTGTTCTGTGCTTGTCCAGTGTTGCCGTGTGCTCGTGCCGGGGCACGGCAGAGGTGCTGTTGTTCCTTCTAGGGTGTACCATCTGAAGGGAGAGACTTAAGTCAGGACCTTCCTCAAGCACCTTCTCCTAGCTTGAGCTGGTTCTGCTTCTCTTTGCTGCCACGGGATCTGTGCAAACGCTGTTAATGCCAAGAGGTGGCTCGTTTTCAATGTGGGCTCTGCAAAAAGAAAAAAAAAAAGTCTTTCTTCTCAGCTGTGGTTGCAAGACCTGAATGAGCCTCCTGGTTTCTGGCAGGAAGTTCTGACTTCAGGCATGAGTGATGCTGGAGGTTCCCACGCCTCCCAGACATCACCTCTTCTGTGCTTACTGACAGGGTACACTGTAAAGCCCTCCCCAAGGGGCAGATCCGGGCTGGGAACAATCTACCTTCTACCTCCTTGGCAGTGTTGTTGCATACTTTTTAAAACAGTCCAACGTGTGTTGTGCCGTGAACGGCAGGGGTTTAGAGAAAACGCTTGGAAGGCTTCCTTCCTCACACTTGGAGTTTTAAAATGCTAATGTCCCAAGAAGAGGGCACACTGGGAGCTGTTACTGGCCATGGGCTACCGGAGGTGACCCAACAATGGAGTGTCACCGGAGAGGGGACTGTGGAGGCGTGGGGCCCTGGGACTACAGCAGTGACGCCCTCTAGGTGGCCCCTTTCTACACGGTTCTTGCCAGTCCCAGCAAAGAAAGAAGGCACATCTTTTTTGCCTTAAAGCGCCCTTTGGGAAGGCAGCCCGGGGAGTTGGAAGGAGTGCCCGAGTCTGAGTCTCAGGTTCAAATCTTGGTTCTAGACCTGATTAGTGTGGGGCCTTGACTGCCTCTCGGTCTCTCCCGGGTTCAAAGTTTGTAGCCACGAGAGACGAATGAATGTTTGCACACAGTTGGTGCTTCCACATGGGGAGACCTTTCCCCCCTCCCACCTCCTGGCTGCCTTTTCCCTTCACGCCCCCACCATGGAGACGGGAGGAGGTGCTGGATGTGTGGCCGTGACCCAGGCCTGAGTGGGCATAGGCATCTGTAAATGCTGGTGACGTTGGCATTTTTGACTACTGCTGGTTTGGCATTGTTCTGAGGGCCCCCAGGATTTGTTTTGGGCAGGCGTAGTAAGACACGCGGAAGCAGAAATATGATTGTCCCGAAGAAGTTTATCATATTCACGGTTCTCTAGGGCCAGGGACGCAGGACTCCACCCAGGGCCACATAGGGCAGCACCACGGTCGATCAGAGACAAGGGAAAGTGGGTAAGAGCATTCATTGTGGTTTCCATGGGAGGAATGCGTGAGGCAGGTTAGGCAGGCTTAGGATTGGCTGGTTTGAATAGTTTCTGGGCTCTGGGGCATAGGGTCTGTCCCTAGTTATCTGGGACCTGTGGTCCTGGTTGATCAGGGCAGGGGCATAGCTGCTCTGAGTGTGCTAGCCTGGTAGAGGAGGAATTTAGGGGTGTGGGCACTGGATTGGCCGGTTTGTATATGAAGAGTGTCCTTGATGTCATGGAATTGTTCAGGAACTGGCTAACCCTTGAAGGGGCAGTCCCTGCAAGGTCAGCCAGGCCCCAGATGTCAAGGCATTGCAATACAGATAGTAAAAGACGTGATCAGTACAGGCAGTTTCCATCCCCAGTAAGGAGGAAGGTCGAACTTTGGGGATCCCACCCATCAAGGCTGTACAAGGCCACGGCTTGCGTTTAGGGTATTCTAGACTGCATGGTTGACTGCCACAGATAAAGACTTCCTGGGTGACTGCAGAAAGGCTGGACTTTTCATTCAAATGGAGGAACTTCCCGCATTACATAAAACTCAGCGGGGCAGGGCGAGTGTGGACACCTTGTCAACAGCCTCTCTTTAGTCTGTTTCTCGCTCAGTCTGCCAGGGCGATCACCGGGGATTCTGGCCTGGGGTGGGCTGGAGATGCCCAGGAGAAGAGTGACCCTTCTGGAGGAGATTCTGCATCTGTGTTGTGTCTCCTTGGGGTTTATATTCTTTCAGATGGCAGCTTGGAAAGGGAAGGGAAACATTGTACAGACAACTCTGGAATGTAAGAGTTTAGAGCTCAGGGTTTTGTTTGTAACTGGGCGTGAGAGCATCCTAGGTCACCAGCTCCAGCCCTGGGCAGTACTCAAGTGGCCTTGCATGTTATTTCCTGTGTGTAAATACATGTGTATGCATGTGTGTGTGTGTGCACATGGTCAGAGCTCTGTGCGTTCTAGGGGAGAGGGTGAAGTCAAAGTCCAAGGCCACGGGTGGGCCCCGAAGTGTGCACGTTTGGGGTGGAGACAGGAGAGTGTCATTAAGAGTGACACTGTCTGGGGGCACCTGGGTGGCTCAGTTGGCTGAATGGACTCAGTTGGACTTTGGCTCAGGTCACGATCTCATGGTTTGTGGGTTCGAGCCCGTCATCAGGCTCTGTGCTAACAGCTCAGAGCCTGGAGCCTGCTTCAGATTCCTGTCTCTCTCTCTCTCTCTGTCCCTCCTCCACTCACACTCTCTATATTTCTCACACTGTCTCTCTCTCTCAAAATAAATAAATAAAAAACAAAAGGGCGACTGACTGATGTGCCAGGAGGAGTGTCTGGCTGGACATCAACAGCTGGGCTTGGGTAGTTGAAACTCTGCCAGAGAGACAGTAGCACGTTGGTCAAGCCAAAGTTAGTAATGCTCCTTCATCCAGCCTTTAAGTTTCTCCAGAGAACGTTCCTTCCACCCCACCCTCCCTTCCATACCTACTGTGAGTCAGTCACTGGGTCTTAGGCACTGGGGGCCACGCAGTGAACAAGAAAAGACCTACTGCCTGTCTGGATGGAGTTTGTAACCCAGACCGGGGTTTCTCACTCTCAGCAGCATTAACCTTCGGGCTGGATGACTCTTCGCTGTGGGGGGTGAGCTGTGCGCCATCAGGAGCTTAGCACATCCCTCTAACATGCTGGATGCCCGTAGCGTCGCCCTTCTGTCTGCAGCTTTGGCAATCAAAAAATGTCCCCAGATATTACTCAACGCCGCCTGGGTGACACAGACCACATTGGTTGGGAACCAGTGATCCGATGGGTCCATCTCTGCAGCAAAGCTTACATGGCATGGGAAGGGCCTCAGTGGGGCTCTATTCAGGGCTGTTCTAGAAGCTGGGCAGCGGCACGTGAAGTCAGTTCTCACCTGCCTGTTGATCAGGTAATTGACACCAGGCCCCCTAAAACTCCAGTCAAGGGAAGACCTGTCTTCATATGGTGGGAGGATCATTACGGCACCAAAATAAAGTAGGTGGAGGTATCTGTGATCCTCCCTGTTATTGTCTTTTGACCTTTCCTTGACCCTGAAATAACTTCAGCGCAGGAGCGTGCGTGCTTCTGGGGCAGGCCCGCAGTGTGCACTTCCGCGTTCCCGTTCAACCTTGACTCCCCTCGGTGTTTCTGTGGCCCCCTGAAGGAGCAGCGAAGAGTGTGCAAATGGATTTCTCCGCGCCGGATCCGGGGGGGGGGGGGGGGGCGGCAGGCTCAGCTTTTGCCAAATGTGTGGCTGTTATCTGGCGCTTGGCAAGGGCGTATGCACATCTGCCGCCCGTGACGTCTGACAGCAGAGTGCTGTCCGATTCAAGAATCCTTTCCAGAAGACGCTGTCAACACCCCCTGCTTGTCCCTCCCCATGTCCAGCTGAGTTCCCTTCTCTCTGCTCGGCTCCGAAGTGTTGATGGGTCAATCAATGTGGTGCCTGCAATTTTCTCTCCACTGGGAACCCTGATGGGGCGGCCGTGTGCCTGTGTGCATGCATGCATGTGAGCTCGCTCCTTGGTCAACACACACGCGTTTAAAGTGCTACAAGATGCTGCTGGAAAGGATTTTATCTTGTTCATTTGACCGTTGAAAGAGGCCTCGCCCGCTGCAAGTTGCTCACATACTCCAGGATAATTACAAGCATTTCAGAAAACGAGACATCAAAGTGGAGATTTTTTTGTGCAACAAGACATGCTCTGGCCATTTCAATAACTGCAATGGCATGTTTGGAAACGCCTCTAAGTGAAGTAGGTTCCTAAGAAGCCATTTTTGGGAACATATTCTTTAAAAGGAAGACTGTTCTAAACACCAAAGCTAACAATGGTGAGGGTGATCTTTGTGATGACAAGGACAGATCCATGCAATTTCCATTTCTAAAAGGCTCGAAGGTCCCTCTCAATCTCTCAGGCTCTAAACCTTGCAGGAATCTTTGTGATCTTTCTGTCCTGTACTCTCGTGGTCAGCCAGTTACTGAGATCCGTAGCGTTTCCATCTTTCATCAGTTATGGGTGGTCCGATCCTTTCTGTTGCCATCACCCGCCATCAGCCCCTCACATGTCTTTCCGAAACTTTGACAAGGGCTGTCTAACTGGCCCCCTTTCCCCCTTTATCACTCAGTTTCCAGCAATTTCCCGAGCATCCCACTACAGCTATCTATTGCTGTGTAATATACCCCCCTCCCCCAAAAATATTGGTTAAAACCGACAAACGTTCATTATCTCACACACTTTAGAGAGCAGGAGTTTGAGAGCATCTTAGCCAGGCGGTTCTGGTGCAGGGTATCTTGTGAGGTAGTAGCCAAGATGCTGAAGTCACAGTCGTCTGAAGGCCTGACTGGGGCCAGAGGACCCACTTCCAAGATGGCACACTACTATGGCTGTTGGTGGGAGGCCTCAATTTCTCACCACGCGGGCCTCTCCATACTGCTGCTCGAATGTCCTCAGGACATGGCACCTGGCTTCCCCCAGAGCAGATGGGTCCACGGAAGAGAGCAGTGGGGAAGACGCGAAGTCTTTTAACGCCTGGTCTTGGAGTCAGATATCGTTTCTCCCCCCACATGCTATTTGTCCGAAGCCAGCCCGAACTTTAGTTTAGGGGAGGGGGATTAGGTTCTGCCTGTGGAAGGGTGCCGTTTTGAAAAATTTGAGGACGTATTTTAAAGTCATTATATCCCTTATATAAATGTTGCTTTCTGTTTTTCCAAGGAAGTTAGTCTCTAAGGCTCTCCCGTGTTGGTTTATCCCAGCTGAGACAGACAAGCTGTCAGCAAAGTTACCCGGACCTGCTAGATCTTTGTTTAGATCCTCCCCAGGAACGACTTCTTTCCTATAGGATTCAGCGCAAAGTTGCCCCCCCCCCCCACCCTGGCGCCAGCCTTCAAGGCCCCCGACCATCGCGTATCCCTAAGAACATTCCATCTGCCAGCTGGGCTGGATGACTTTCTCTTTTCTGGACATGTCGTGTCTTCCCATCCTCCGCCTCCACTGATTCCCAACTCCCTCCGAACCCCTGTTTCTCCTTTATCCCTGTTTCTAGTCACCAAGCCCTGCCGATTTACTTTCTCAATTCATTTCAAAAACTGGTCCCCACCCCACTCTCCCCCCTTCCCACCTCCAGGTCAGAGGCCTGGCTTCTCACCAGCTCTCCTACAGGAGTCTCCCCTCTGGACTCTCTCCATTTCCATTGGCTTCCTCACCGATATCTAGAGTTGCAGTTGCCCCGTGATTCATCTAAAGGTCATAACTGACTGTGTTCACTCCTTGCCTAAAATCCTTCCCTGCCTTTTCGCCGAGGGCTGGCTCAAGTCCGGCTTCTGCCTGTGATACCCAAGACCCTCTGTGCCCTGTCTGCCAGCCTGCTCTCATGTCCCCATCTTGCTCTCACAGTACCAGAGCCCTTGCTGGTATAGTCACACGAGTCAGTTCCCCGCCATTGCGTCTTGCTCATGTTTTCCTTTGGCAGGTGGGATGAAGGACAGGGGAGAAAGGAAGCAGCACCATAGGAGCCCTGTGAATGTAAGGCCCAAGAGTCCAAAGATAATCTTGGGGAGCACTGAACCTTCCATCTGGCAAGGAATGGGGAGCCCCGGTTGATTTTATACAGGCCTCAGAGGACGGGGTTACATGTAGATTCTGAAGCCAAGGTGCTAATTAAACTCCCTAATGATCTTGACCTGGAAAATGAGGTCCTTTCCTGAGTCCCCTGTAAGTCTTGGCAGGGCCGGGGGTGCTGCTGTTGCTAATAACTCACAGCCGTACCTGGCAGAGTAATATCCCCAGAGGAATTTCTGCTTTTTTGCACGTTTTAAAACTCGCTTCTAAATTGGGGAAAGAAGCACTTTCTCACCCCCGTGCAAGAACCTGAATCCTTTGAGGCATTCTGTCTTGTTCTTGCCCAACACAGGCAGCATTGTGGTATGATGTGCGTGCTCGGGTAGGATGAACACAGTGGACTTTTAAAGAGATCAGCGAGGGAATTCGAGGTCCCCCACCCTTTGCTGAAGGCAAAGTAAAGCCGTCTTCTGCAGTGACCCCTTTCTCTGAGCCGCTGGATCTTGGGAGCGGTTTGATGCCTTTGCCTTCCAGTCATCCTCATGGCACCACTGTCCAGGGCCAGTTTGGATGGAACTTACTAGGCGTTCCTTCTCTTGTGGTATGTGGTGCTCATTAGACTGTTCACCAAACATGTCTCTTTCCTTACACTCTAGGCACATGTTGGATTGCCCATCCTGGCCCCTCTGTGGTTGGGTAGTGCCTGGTGATTGGTTTAGGCCAATGATTGTGCATGGACTGTGTCACCCACAGACGGGGCATTTGATTGCCAATATGTGACCCTCTAGAGCTCCCCTCCACCCCCCGCCAAACCCTTGCCCCCGCACTGGTGATCAGCACCGTTTGAGACGGTAATTGTTCACTATGCCTGGATCTCCAAGCCAGTCTTTGCAAGTATGCAAAGGACATGTGACATGATATTGAACCCACTGAGATTTTGGTATTGCTTGTTACTACAGCACAACCCAGCATATCCTGACTGATGCATAGTGTTTGCATTTTTGGCAACTTAATATTTGCCATCACTTCACTTCCATAGGTGCAGTGCCTTTGCCTTTCCTGGTTGATGCATTCCCACTCCTTGAGGAGGTTTTCTCTGATGGCCTATTGGATGGCTAGAATCTGTTATCATTTTCAAGACTGGGAAGAAAGAAGTTGTGTTCTTAATATTTTTGGCACTCAGCTCCGCCATCTGGTATTTGAGAATGACCTTGGCATTCTTCGTGAGGTTAACCTTTCCTGGCTTGGTAACAGATACCCCAGCTTTGCCCATGTCATTCTCTTGCCGAGCTTGGTTAATGTCCACAATAACTACAACTTCTTGAGTGCCAACCATGTGCCAGGCACAGAGTGGACACAATCTCTCATTCTCAGTACAGCTCTGTAAGCCAGGCCTTATATTGTTTGCATTTCTTAGATGGTAACACTGAGGGACAGTGAGGCTAAATAGTTCACCTACACTCATATTGCTAGTGGAGCCAAGGTACGGACCCGTCCCTGGAAGTAAAAGTTTTTTTGCGCCTAGCCAATTCTTTGCCAATTTCTGAGAAAGGGATAAAGGATGCCCCTTTCCTTCAGGTTGTTATCCTTGGGGATATTAACACCCTGGTATTCTGTGTTTGGTTGGGTGCTACATTTTCATTCATTCACTCACTCATTCATAAATTCATTCATTCATAAACATTACTCATTCACTCAGTCGGTAGGCTTCCTTGAGAGTCTGTTAGGTACTGGGTTTTATTTGCAGCTGGGATTTAGATGTGAGCTGGCCTGATTCCTACCCTCGATGGACTCACAGCTTTGAGGGGATAGCAATGCATATGCACACACATAGACCCACAGAAAACGTTACAGATACGCCCAGGGAAGTGTGGGCACTCTGAGGAGGTGACTCCTGGTCTGTACAAGATGTTGTATTGTGTTAGGGCTGCCTTCCTGGAGGAGATGATGCCAGAAATCATTTTGGAGGTTTTGGTCTTCTATTTGTCTTTGAGAGTCTTTTACTGTTTGCAGCTCCACTCCCCACCCGATCCCACTACATTGGTATTCTGAGGGTCAGTGTCATTATCACCAGCCATGAACCTTTCGTTTCCAAAGGTCACAATGTCAACAGCTTCTGTATTCTATCCTCTTTCCCTGGCAGGTGCTTGGCCCCCTTCCTGTTCTCCTGCCCCCATCTCTGCGTCCTCATTTCCCCCACCTCTTGCTCAGAAGGTTAGGTGGGCCCTCCTGAAGAATGATGGTATAGAATCCTAGCTCTTTGGGGGCATAAATAGATTTTCCCAAAGTTTAGCCTGTCACTTGTTCTTAATGGCTTGAGTTGGTTGCAGAACGATCCAGCAGGAAAAATGAACAGAACCTTCTGATTATGCTCTCCTCAGATGGCTGGGGTAATTTGAGCAGAAACGGCTCTACAGCTCTGGGGAAAAAAATGTAATTCTCGTGTATGAAACGCGTGAACCAGAGTTGCCATGTTCACTTCTTGTTTTTAAAGCCCCCACAGGCCAAGTCACATATCTGGGTCAGAGGGTCTATTGATTACCTGTCAGGGCCTGAGGTGTAGGTAATCAATAACACTAACCTACAGGAAAGGTGGCCTTGAATGCAGAAATTCCATCACGCTGACCATCCGTTTCTTCTGGTCTATAAGTACTTTGCAGCGAAGCCCAGACTCTTTAAACCAGAGCCACAAATGCCCCAAATCCACAGCAATGTTCCTACACGCCAAAGCTTTGGAAATGCCGCCCTTTAAATGAATCAAAGGCAGTTTGTTTCCTTGGGCTCTCATCCCTCAAACAGCCATGGGGCCTGCAGGGAGGTAGGGAAGAGGCAAAGGTTGCAACAAGAGGGTTCCTGGGAAGAGAGATGGAGAGTGATTTTTGTCAGGAGACCTTGACCTTGTATTAGTATGTAATCAGGTGCTTAAAGCAAAGCACTTAAAAACTCTTGCAAATCCATAAGACCAACAAAGGGCCCTGTGATGGAGGAGTCTGGCTTTGCCAGGATCAGCTTGTGGAACTCCTCACACGAGTGATTTTCTTTCTGGAGAGATGTGCCACACAGAGCATTGTGTGTGGGCCACGGGGGTCTCATTCAGGGTTTGTGTTGAGAAGAGCCAGTGTCCTGGGAACTGCTGTGGCTCTTGGAACCATTTACTTAGCATTCAATCCCACTTCCTAAGGGCACCCCAATTTTGTTAAGCCCCCCTTCCCCAGTACAGCTGTGGGAGGCAGGAAATGTGGTTGGGGAATCAGCATGTAGCAGTCCTCCAGCGGCTGAATGGAGTCAAATGGTGAGCATAGGACCTATGTTAGCCCAATGAAAAAAGTTCCAGCATCTGATGGAGGAGGAGTTCTCTCTGGTGCAGGATGAGAACAATCCACTGGTGGTGGTGGCCATCTTTGGACCTTCAAGGGACTGGTGTTTACATAAAGTTGACTGGGGACAGCACAGAACAATCTTTGAAGACACCATTAAGTTGACAGATCAATGTCTAACCTGGACACCCTACTATAGGAATCAACGTTCACATTTCAGAACCAGTTTAAATATGGATGGTGTGTTACATGCAGTTGAAAACATCCAAACTGGGCAGTGGCAGATACAGTGGATATAGTTTTGTCTCTGGATTTTGGCTGGGTCAGTCAGTTTGGGCCACTGAGTATGGGAAGGAAGTTTGAATTTCAGAATGTCTGAAAAAAATGGCGTGTGTTGCACATGGGGAAGCCAGTGGGGTAAATAACAGCTCTCTTGATGGATGATCTTGGTGGGCGGTGTTCCATAAAGAGGGAGCATGGGTGTTGGAAGCCATAGGCCTGGCCTGGTGAATTGTTGAGAATTGTTGAGATAGTCAAGGGTAGTCAACAATACCAGCTGCATGCTGGTGATATTAATGGTTTCTCGTTCCATGAGTGATGGGAATTGCCCTTAGTGGTGCCTTAAAATGGTGTCTTCTCTAAAGAACAGCGGAACGTCAGATAGTCAGAGACCCACCTTCCAGTGCCTTTAGCTAGCAAGGAGAACTCCACACCTGAAGCACAGGGAGAGAAGAGAAGTTTCTCAGGGGAGAAAGAAAGGGTGATAACATATCAGCTCATCCTCTCACCTAAAAATCATCAGTTAAGATCACAGATTCTGGCACTGGCCTACACAAAGTAGAATCTCCCAGGATGGGGTTTGGGAGTCTGTATTTTCAGCACATGTTCCAGGAGATTTTGGGGGGAGGGTGTAGCTAAAGTTTTGGGCTGTTGCTTTAAGGGTTCAGCAGTGACAGGAATAGCAGGGAGACTGAAGGGGACAGGAGCCTGTGTGGAAGGAAGCAGCTAATGGAATTGACTGAGAGATTAACTGTGTGTGTGAGAGAGTGTGAGTATGTGAGAATATGTATGTGTGTGAGAGAGTGTGTGTGAGTGTACATGCCTGTATGAGTGTGTGTATTGGGGGGGGTGGGTAGCAAGAGAGAGAGAAGTAACTGGAAACCAGGAGACTGAAGGAGGGAACCAACGGAAGCCCAGATGTTGGAAGAGGCGGTGAGGACAGCATTGTCCGCTGAGGAAGGAAGAGCCTCGGTGGGCCGTGGGCAGGTGGTCCTCTCTGGAGAAGCGGCCTAACAACCCCACCCCCTGGCTCCCCTTCTGTGGATGAAGAAATGGAAATGTCTGGGATTTTACTGAGCAAGACCCCTGAGCGAGCAAGTGAGGAGAAGGGGAGACTCCTCCGCCCTTCTCCACATGCACTGTTGCCCTGATGGGCCACTCTTCCCCCTTGGTGACCTGACTTCTTTGTCCTTCAAGGCTCGGGTGGGTGGCTACCTCTAGAAACCCCTTTCTGCTCCATCCCAAGGTCTAAGTTAGAGCCTTCCTCTGTGCTCTGCAGCATCGGGGCTTCTCTCTGTCCTTCCCCCTTTGACTTGTATTGCCGTTCCCTTTACTGCTGGGCCATTCAGGAGGCTGACATCTGGAAGGACAGTCACTGTTATGTGGTGGCCTCATCGGTAGGGGCCGAGTATGTGAATTGCAGTCTGGAGTCAGGGGAGGCAAACAGATACCCTTCCCTGCGGTACTGTTGATGTGGGCTCTTGTGAACCATTTGTGTGTGTGTGTGTGTGTGTGTGTGTGTGTGTGTGTGTGTGAAGAGAGACAGCATGTATTATTCCATGGTGTGTCAGCATATGTGATATGTGTACTCACAGCACCATCTACAATGTGGCACAGCCTGTCACAGTTCCATCAAACTTGGGGTTGCCTATGAAATGGGGAAGGTTAATGACCCACAGCCACAGGAGCTTGGGGGAGAGGGGATAGTGCCAACAGGGGACAGCCAAGTGCCGTCCCCATAGCAGTGTGGTACAGCTCATTGGGGTTCTGACCTGATCCATCCTGAACTTGTACAAGATACGCTCTCCCAGGTGAAGCCTGCGTCACGGATTTATTAGAGACGAACTTCTGTAAGGTGAGGAAGAGGCTCAAACAGGCTGAGCTCTCATTTCAGGCTCTAAAGCCTAACCCTACTTGTTCTAGAAATGGAAGTTCCACTGGGGGTGGCTGGCTTGAGGGGTTCCCAGGAGCTCTGGGAAGCAGCACAGGCCCTGACTTCATGGTGCTTTTTCCCAATTCTTTGTATTGTGGTAAAGTACACATGACCTTCAATTTGCTATCTTAACCGTTGGTGAGTATACAGTCCAGTGGTATAAAGTACTTCCGGGTTGTGGTACAACCATCCCTCCCACACATCTCCAGAACTCTTCTCATCTTGTAAAATTGAATCTCTGTACGTATTAAACATTAACTCCCTAACCCCTCCTTCCCTGGCACCTGGCCACCACCACCCTGCTTTCTGTCTCTGTGAACTTTGCTCCAGGGACCTCATATAAGCAGAATCGTATAGGTTTTGTCACCCTGTGATGTGTTTATTTCACTTAGCGTAAGGTCCTCAAGGTCCATCCATGGTGTAGCCTGGTGTCAGAATTTCCTTCCTCTTTTAGGCTGAATAATATTCCATTGTATGAGGAGATCACATTTTGCTTATCCAATCATCTGTTGATGGGCACTTGGGTTACACAGTGTCTTTTTTTAAAACTTTACTTATTTTGAGAGAGAGAGAGTATGAGTGTGTGTGTGGGGGGGCGGGACAGAGAGAGAGAGGGGAAAGAATCCTAAGCCGGCTCTGCACTGTCAGCACAGAGCCTGATGCGGGGCTGTAACTCACGAACCATGAGATCCTGACCTGAGCCGAAATCAAGGGGCAGAGGCTTAACTGATTGAGCCACCCAGGCGCCCTGGCACAGTGTCTTTTAAAAATATTTCCATCATTGAATGAAACTACAAGGTTGGAGTCTATACTCTCAATTACCTACACTTTTGTCTCATCAGATCATTTCCCTGGAACCCTATTCATACGGTTAATGTGGTCTCTGTGAAGGGAGGGCTTGGGAGGCAAAGACAAGCCTCAGTGTGTCTCTCACTGACATTCTTTTGGGCTGGAACCTAGGCCTTCCCTTGGGGAAGACAGTAGGCTGGAGCCGTTCCCGGTGTCTCGGGTATTTGCCCAGTGATGGAAGCTTCTGCCCAGATTTCCCATCATGTCTCCTTTCTACCCACCAGCTGATGTGTTGTGGGAGGCACTTGGTCCCTAGGTGCTGTGGCGACATGCACCTGGTCCTGAATGTGTGACCTCAGGCAGGTGATTTTACCTCTCTGAGCCCCTGTGGTCATAAAGAAAACATTACCTGATTTTTTTGGGAATCCTACATGGGTGACACATCGCACTCTGTCACACTGGTCAATCAGGCTCTCCCGACCCACCCAGGAGAGTCAGGCTGTTTCCAAAAGGCCCAGCTTCACAAAGCATTCCAAGGAATCTGTGAGTCATTCATAATGTCATTATTCAAGGGTGCAGTGAGGTCCTGAGCGCTAAATGTGGTAGCAAAACCAATGACCCAAATCTGGTTGGGTGAGAAGGACATCAGACCCACACTGCACCCACTTTAAAGACCTTCAGGGATTTCATGCTGGCCACTGGCTATCACTGATCACTGCTCAGGAGTTCAGTGCTACTGATTAATTAGGTTCAGCCAGTGTTTTGGACTAAGAGACTTACTAATTTCATAGTCTGGCCTGACGCAGCATTTGTGGAGCCTGAAGTGAGTCTGGTCACCTTAGAAGTTTCCCTGTGCTGTCCTTCTGGTGATAAGGCTCCATTTCAACACAGATGGGGCATGCACCCCATGTTAGCATGACAAACATGTAGAAACCACCAGCAAGGCCAGTGGGGTATCGGAGCCCCAGCTGGGATCCCAGCGCTAGGCCGGTGCAGTTTGGGACCCAGCAGGTGCACTAGAACATTTCTGTGGGCTCTTGCTCACACTACTGCCTTCTCCCTGGCCCTGCTGCCTTCCCCTAATGCTGTCTGGTCCCGTCCCCGCCTGATACAGCCATTTCTTTAGAGCCCGGGTCCACTCACATAGAAACAAGAGCACTATGACTAATTATAAAATCATTATATGATTAAACTCAATTAACTTCAAATAACCCTTGAAATTTGTTTAATGTCAGCCCTTGGCCCCACTTGAACTGCTAAATATTGCTTGCCTTCGAAATTCTGATGAGAAGAGCTGATTGTGCTGGGGTACCTGGCGCTCTGTGGGGCACAAGCTGTGCCCCTGAGTGGGGGGCAGGAAGTGGAAGCAGCGCTGAGGGTCCTGGGTGCAGGTGGGGGAAGGTTCGGGGGAGACAGAGGAGACGGAGTCTCGGGGAGTTGCAGCTCTACGGGGCGTTGGACAGTGAACTGTTGACAGGGAGCCCTGAGGGGCCTTGCACTTGGGCTCTGACAAGTTTGTTCAAACCTTTGACTTTGGACTTGGTGCCCGTTACAGACTGAGTTGTGTCCCCTCCTCATCCTTCTCCCCCCAAATTCACATGTTGGGGTCCCGACCCCGGTACCTCAGAGCATGACATAGGGTCTTTTATTTCTTTCTTTATTAAATGTTTTTATTTATTTTTGAGACAGAGAGAGAGACAGAGCATGAGCAGGGGAGGGGCAGAGAGAGAGGGAGACACAGAATCTGAAGCAGGCTCCAGGCTCTGAGCTGTCAGCACAGAGCCCAATGCGGGACTCGAACTCACAGACCGTGAGATCATGACCTGAGCTGAAGTCGGACGCTTAACTGATTGAGCCACCCAGGCGCCCCGGAGATAGGGTCTTTTAGGAGATAATTAAGTTAGCATGAGGTCATGAGGGTGGGAGCTAATCCAATTCAGCTGGAGTCCTTGTAGGACGAGAAGGTTAGAACACAGACACACACAGAGGAAAGACATGTGAAGACCCAGAGAGGAGAAGGTGGCCATCTACAAGCCAAGGAGCGAGGCCTCAGAAGAAACCCAGCTCGCCAACACCGTGACCTTGGCCCTGTAGCCACTGGAACTGTGAGAAATACATTTCCGTCATTGAAGTTGCCCCTATCTGTGGCACTTTGTTATGGCAGCCTTACCAAACTCAGAGTGCCTTTCACCCTCTACCAGATCCTCTACTGGATTTGGGCCACTTGTCCACTACCCAGCACCATTTTGGGGGCCACAAAGTCACCTCACTCAAGGATCTTCCCTGTCAGCCTTGAGGAAGGTAAGCCTGGAGCCCTAAGGGCAGAGGCAGGAGGCAGGTACCCCTCAGACTAACTCTGAGTAGAAAGATAAAGGGTTGTTGAAGTGATCCAGGCCCTTCGAGGGAGGGAGGCCAGGGAAATGCAAATCAAAACCACAATAAGATATTACCTCACACCTGTCAGAATGACTGTTGTCAAAAGGATGAGATAATAATTGTTGGTGAAGATGTGGAGAAAAGGGAACCCTGTGCAATGTTGATGGGGATGGGAATTGGTGCAGCCGCTATGGAAAAAACGATATGGAGGGTCCTCAAAGAATTGAAAATAGGACTCCATATGATCCAACAATCCCACTTCTGGGTGGATAGTTAAAGGAAATGAAATCAGTATCTTGAAGAGATGTCTGCACCCTTGTGAATACTGCAACATTATTCACAATAACCAGGACATGGAAACAACCTAAGTGTCCATAGATGGATGAATGGGTACAGAAAATGTATGGATATCATACGTATATACATCTCTCTATATATCTATATGTATCACATATATATGAAATATTAAATATAAAAGATTATTCAGTCTTCAAAAAGTAGATCCTGCCATATTAACAACATGGATAAACCTAGAGGACATTATGCTGAGTGGAATAAGTCAGACACAGAAAGAGAAATACTTATAATCTTACTTATATGTAGAATCTGAAAAAGTCACACTCATAGAAGCAGAGAGTGGAACGGTGGTTGCCAGGGGGTCGGGGGAATGGGGAGGTGTTGGTCAAAGCATACAAAGTTTTGGTTGTGTAGGATGAATACATTCAAGAGATCTAAGTCCACCACGGTGTCTGTAGTTAATAATACTGACTTGCATACTGGACATTTGCTAAGAGAGTAGATCTCAGGCACTCTCACAACAATAAGAATATATGGTAAATATGCGACCAGATGGGTATGTTCATTAGCTTAACCTACTAATCCTTTCACTATGTATTTGTATATCAAAACATGTCGTATGTCTTTATTTAAAAAGGAGGGGCACCTGGTTGGCTCAGTCAGTTAAGCGTCCAACTCTTGACTTCGGCTCAGGTCATGATCTTGTGGTTCATGAGTTTGAGCCCCACATGGGGCTCTGCACTGACAACATGGACCCTGCTTGGGATCCTCTATCTCCTGTCTCTCTGGTCTTCCCTAACTTGTGCTCTGTCTCTCTCTTTCTCTCTCTCTTTCTGCCTCTCTCAAAAAGAAATAAACTTACAAAAAAAAAAAAAAAAGAAAAGAAATGGGTAAGAATTGGATACATGCTTTGTGCCCTGATTTCCTCATCTGTGAAATGGGGTCGGCGTCTACCTTACAAATCCTGAGAATTGGTTGAATTAATGAAACTTATCTGTCTGGCAAACAGGGAGCTCTAAATGTTAGCAATTGTGTTAGTTTTTTTAAATTTCCTTGTCACAGATTACCACATGCTTCATGGCTTGATGAGTTGCTCACATATTAGCTCATAGTTCTGCAGGTCAGAAGTCCTGGCCAGGCATGGCTGGGTTCTCTGCACAGGGTCCGACAGGCTGAATCAGGGTTTTGGCCAGCTGTGTTCCTCTATGGAGGATCTGGGCAAGAATCTCCTCTCAAGTGCAGTCAGATTGCTGGTCAAATTCACTTCTTTACCACTATAGGAATGAGATCCCTGTTTCTTTAAGCTGACCTTCAGCTGGGGGCTGCTCTCAGCTCCTAGAGGTCACCCCCCTGCCTTGCCACACCGACTTCCATCTTCAAAGCCAGCCGCACAGATCTGCCCTTGCATTGAATCCCTTCTATGCTTTGAGGCTTTTTAAAATTTTACTTATTTCTTTCTTCATCTAAATTTTTTAAAAAGTTATTTATTTTGAAAGGGAGGGAGGGAGAGAGAGGGTGAGCAGGGGAGGGGTAGAGAGAGGGAGAGAGAATCCCAAGCAGGTTCTGCACCTGCAGAGCCTGATTGCAGGGCTCGAACTCATGAACCGTGACATCGTGACCTGAGCCGTAATCAGGAGTCAGGCACTTAACCGACTGAGTCATCCAGGTGCCCCCCAGTTTGAGGCTTTTTAGCTAAAAGGAGCCCAGTCCCATCTAAGGGCTCACCTGCTGAGGTCAGGCCCACCCAGGACAATCTCTCTTTGTTAAGGTCAACTGATTTGGAACCTTAATTGCATCTGTAAAATCCCATCACGGCTGCATGCGGATTAGTGTTTGATTGACTATCTGGGAGAATGTACAGGTATACAGGGTGGGGGGTCGGTGAGGAGAGCTTGGGGGCCATCCAGGAGCCCCACAGCAGTTCTTGTTATTTTGAGTGTATCATTCCAGCTGTCTTTGGGCAGCTCGTCTCTGTGCAGGCAAATCTGGTTTGCTTGCCTCTAAATATGTCCCCTGCATGGAGGGGCTGCAATGACATGAAAAACGAGTTCTTGAGTCATTATTGTGTGCTTCCTGCTGACCTATGGGAGGAGGTTCCTCATTTTTATTCCCAGCGCCTTTCCCCCTAGTTGATTACATCACCCCTTCTTCCTTTTAGGGGTTAATGGACCATGATAGACAGCAGTCTTTGCTGTGATTGGTCCTGGTGCCCCATAGTTTGGCTGTTCACCTGGCTTCCATTCCAAAAGAGGCCCTGTTGCCTGAGATGCTCTGGGCTCGGAGTCAGAGGCCATCGGCTGTGTCCTTACTTGCTCTCATTTATTAACCACCTGGCCTCCTTTCCTAACTTTTTTGTTTTTTGTTTTTTTAGTAGGCTCTACACCCAGTGTGGAGCTTGAACTCATGACGCTGAGATTGAGAGTCACAAGCTCCACCAGCTGAGCCAGCCAGGCGCCCTCCTTTCCTAACTTCCAAACAGGGAATAATGACCCAACTTTCAGAGCTGTCTTAAAGTTGAAAGATTTAAAAAAAAAATTTTTTTTAAGTTTATGTATTTATTTTGATTGATTGAGAGACCACAAGTACACATATGGGGGAGGGGCAGAGAGAGAGAGGGAGAGAGAGAATCTAGAGCAGACTCCACAATGTCAGCGCAGAGCCTAATGCAGGGCTCAAAATCACGAACCATGAGATCATGACCTGAGCCTAAATCAAAAGGTGGACGCTTAACCAACTGAGCCACCCAGATGTCCCTGTCTTAAGGTTTAAATGAGAGGAGTTGGGGAGCCTGGGTGGCTCATTTGGTTAAGTGTCCCTCTTTGGCTTAGCTGTCAGTGCAGAGCCCACTTTGGATCCTCTGTCCTCCTGTCTCTCTGTCCTTCCCCTGCTCTCTCTCTCTCTCAAAAAAAAAAAAAAAGAGAAAGAAAAACAAATAAATGACAGCAGTTACATGAACATATTTTGCCCATTATTAAACATCCAAACAGATACAAAGCGATGTTGTTTACCATGTAGCTTTTAAATTTTTTTAAATGTTTATTTATTTTTGAGAGAGAGCCAGAGCATGAGTGAGGGATAGGGGCAGAGAGAGAGAGAGAGAGAGAGAGAGAGAGAGAGAGAATCCAAAGCAGGCTCCAGGCTCTGAGCTGTCAGCACAGAGCCTGATGTGAGGCTCAAACCCACAAACAGTGATATCATGACCTGAGCCAAAGTCAGATGCTTAACCAACTGAGCCACCCAGGTACCCCCAGTAGATTTCATATTTGCTAAGTGAGTCATTGTTCCTTGTTTAGGAAAGTCTCTATCATTGGCAAAAATCTCTGTAACCTTCCATATTGTCCACAGTGACCATGTGGGTGAGCTCACTTCTTTCTTAGATTGGTAATGAAGTCCACACAGTTGGTTCATGGGTACAGCTGGGAAGTTTCTAAAGGCTCCATGGAAAGGATGTGATTCTGTGCTGCAGGTTGGGCGTCAGTAGGGCTGGGTGCTGCTTCTGTTCATGTCAGTCGAAGTCCTTACAAGGGTCCTCAAAGAAATGTGTACCTACCCTTGGAGGCTGGGAACTTTGACACTTCTGTGCTGAGAAGAGCAATCTGCTCTCACTGTGCTCACGGACAACTGAGCAAGACGGGTCTTTTAATGCTCTTTGTGATGGTTAATTTTGTATATCAACTTGGAGGGTGTTTTGGGGTGAGATTAACATTCAAATCGGTGGATTTTGGCTAAAGCAGTTTGGTGGCTTCCCCGATGTGGGTGGGCCTCATCTAATTAGTTGAAGGCCTGAATAGAACGAATTGACTGGCCTCTCCCAGCAAGAGAAGATTCTCTGGATGATTTCCTTTGGATTGTAACTGCACCATTGGCTCTCCCAGGTCTTGAGCCTGCCAGCTCACAGTGCAGATTTGGACTACTCAGCCTCCATCATTGTGTGAGCCAGTTTCTTGGAATCAATCTCTTTCTGTACCTACACACCTCGCATCGGTTCTGTGTGTCCGGAAAACCCTGACTAATGTGGACCTTGCTCCCAAATTTGCCCTTCTCTCCCCAGATCTATGATATCTCATCTTCTAGTGGCTGTTTTTCTCCATCATCTCCCACCATTAGCCAGTCTGGGACCAGGTCCTGCTGCATCTACCTTTGAGTGCCTCAGCTATGCCCATTCTCTTCCGTTAGTACTTCCGTCCCTCAGGCCTTCATAACTTCTTGGCTAAAGAATTTTTAAAGCTGCTTAACTGATCTTATTTCTGATACCATCCCCAAATGTGGCTCACTTCATGCCAATTTCCTGCTGAGACCAGTTCACACTCTGGCCACAAAGAATGCTTCCGGTTTCTTGTCCTGAACTTCCCCCTTCCCGGCCATGACTTACTTGACCGTGTTCATTCCTCATGACCTCACTTGAAGTCACCTCTGTGATGGGGGCTTTTTTCAGTCGCTTCTGGTTTTTTTCTTCAACACCCACGACTTGGGAATGTGATCAAAATGTAACTCATTTTCTCTCCACTTTCCAGCCACCTCTGGACTCTAGGACCTTACCCATCACTCTAAAGTAATAGAAGGTCCTCGGGCGTCTGCAGAAAATGGACTTGCCTTCCAATAATGGAGATGCCCAGTCCCGCATAATATTTAACTGCTTAGAATCTTATTCAGAAGAAGTTAAAACTCCTAGACCAAGGCCAGCTGCCTGCCGCATGGGAACGCGTGGGAGGACAGGTCATTTGCTGTCCCTGCCGCACCTCCCTCAGCTTGTAGTTCTGGCTGTCGACCCCTCAAGGCTGGAGCCTGGGGAGGGAGAATGGAGGAAGAGGTAAGGACAGCTTTATGGCTATCTTAGTGGGGGCTGCACAACAAAATATCATAGAGTGGGGGGCTCAAACATCAGAAATCTGCTTCCTCACAGCTCTAGAGGCTGGAAGTCCAAGTTCAAGGTGCCAGCATGGTTGGTTTCTGGTGAAGACCCCCTTCCTGACTTGTAGACAGCTGGCTGCCTTCTCACTGTGTCCTCCCTTGGCAGAGAGAGAGAAAGGAAGCAAGCCATCTCGTGTCTTGTCTTACAAGGGCACCATCATGGGGCTCCACCATCATGACCTCATCTAAACCTGACTGTCTCTTATGAGTCCCGTCTCCAAATACAATCGCACTGGGGATTAAAGCTTCAGCATATGGATTTTGGGAGGCGAACGCCATTCACTGCGAGATGCAGTTATTTCTCTGGGCCAAGCCGACCTCCAAAGCCTCTCTGTTGTCATGCAGGTGTGTCTGTGGGTCCCTCAGAGGTTCTGGCGCTCACAAAGAAGGCAGTGCTCACCTCTGGCAGTTCTTGTCCCTTCTTCAGATCCTTGCTTTCCACCCATCTACCTGCACACACCTCTTTGTGGTCTGATCCCTTTAAAAATGTTCCCAGGACAAGCTCCCACCTGTGGATTCCTCTCTGGGTCCCCAAATCACCTGAGGAGGGGAGACTGTCTGCCCCTCTCCATCAGATCCTTCAGACACGGGCCAGACACAGTCCACTGTGCCCGCCACCCCCCCCCCCCCCCCGGGTATCTGCTCAGAGCCCCCCCCCCTTTTTTTTTTTTTTTAATTTTTTTTTTCAACGTTTATTTATTTTTGGGACAGAGAGAGACAGAGCATGAACGGGCGAGGGGCAGAGAGAGAGGGAGACACAGAATCGGAAACAGGCTCCAGGCTCTGAGCCATCAGCCCAGAGCCTGACGCGGGGCTCGAACTCACGGAACGCGAGATCGTGACCTGGCTGAAGTCGGACGCTTAACCGACTGCGCCACCCAGGCGCCCCTCAGAGCCCCCCTTTGAGAGAGTTGAAGACTTGAGGTCAGCACCGGGGTTCTTGTCCCATTTCTCAGGGGTCACATGGTCACCTACAGCTCTGGCCACATTGGCTGTGTATGTAACCTTGGTCATCTTTGCGGCCAGTTCCTCCTGTTTTCTGGCCCCTTCTACAAGCTGGAGTCTGTGGAGCCTCATTGCCACTTCATCCACCTGCTCTGTCTTGTGAGTCAGCTTCCCAAAAGAGGCAGTTGCTGGTTTCCACCAGAACTCAGGAGGGTTAATGTCAAGCCCAGGATGTGGAGTTTTGCCTTGTTGAGTCCAGCTGTGGCCAGGACCACACGACCACTAACCCAAACACAGCCTCCAAAGCCACAGGCTGCAAGGGGGCTGGGCATGCACTTCAGAACAAGCCTCCCGTGCCTCAGGCTAGATTGTATTTTCCCCTCCTAGTCCCCAGTATCTATCTAGCCCATTACTTTGCATGAAATAGGCGTTCAGTTTACCAGGGAGAAGAATGCATATCTTTCCTAAGAAAGGCACTGTGCTTTCTTTCTTTCTATGTCCCCGTAGCACCTTGCAGCCTGTTTTATATGGCGGAGGTGCTTAATAAATATTGTTGACTGATTCACTGGGAAAAAGGTAGTCCAGACATGCCTTCTGGAAATGTCCAGTAAGGCCCATTATTCCTCTTTGCAGTCCATTGTCATGGAATGGGTCTTTTGGCGTTAATCCCAAGAGGGCAGTAAACAAGATGGCTGTATAATTTTATTGTCTCTCACCCTCCATCAAAGCAGGCTTTCTTGCTTCCATCCATATCTCTGCCTCATTGCTTCTGGGTTCACCCCTAGTACAGCTGTTGGATCATGCTAATAGCCCCTGGATCTTCATTTTGAACAATAATGTTTGTTTCCAGAATAATTGAATCCAGCAGGGACACGAAGGGTGTAGAACAGTTTATAACACTTGCTGTGGAAAAGAGAAAATTCAAGAATTTGCTTGATGGCATTTAGTTCAGAGAACACAATTTATCAGGGCTGTCTTTATCTGCTTATGTTTTAGTGATTCAGTGCTGGGAGAAAATAGCCTCAGACATAAAATGTAA
Organism: Lynx canadensis; assembly: GCF_007474595.2. NCBI lineage: Eukaryota > Metazoa > Chordata > Mammalia > Carnivora > Felidae > Lynx > Lynx canadensis. The sequence goes on along the minus strand of NC_044308.2, from coordinate 16,563,887 downwards.
AGAGCACTTCAGGCAAAGCCTGTCGGTTTAATTCAGATGTTAAATATTTTCAGGAGGGTCAAACGCTCAAGGACCCTATGTTTTGTCCTTTGAGTGAAACTAGCTGAAATAAAAAGGAGATAATCAGTAGCCCCAACCTGGGATACACTTCCACGTCGAAGGGGTCAGAGGTCCCAATTTTACAGGAAAGGAATGTTCCAGCTCTGGGGCTCTGAGAAAAGAATGTGAAACGTGGGTAATTGCGTTATGTAAAAGGCAGCTTAGAAAGATCTTTGCTCCTGGAAAATCGTTGCTTTATTTAAGGTTGATTAAGTTGGAACTCTGTCACCAAAACTTTTGTGTGTCTGCCGTTGTCCCCAAGTGAAGTCAAGGGGACATTCTGGCCGAGGAACCCTCCAGAGCCAACTTCTCCCTGTACCCTGTGCTCATTACCAGGAATGGGTGAGCATTGGGTGGCTTCCAGGTCTCAGGGAGCAAACCGCTAGGTTCCTGGAGAACACTGTAGCCTCTGGGCGCTCCAGCTGTTTGTGTGTAGTGAGGTTTGTACAGAGAAGACCCTTTATTTCCTCCTCTGGTACCTCTCAGGCCATAGGGTGGTGCTGATCCCTCCAGCAAAGATCCTTGCAATATTCGTGGAGCAGGGAGGGGCGTCATTCTCTAGGAACCAGCAGTGGGTTCTTCCCACAAAATTACGTCTTTAAACATAGAGGGAAACCTTCATCACATTGATGAGCCAGTGTGCCTTAATTATTATTAACCCAAATACTGCGTTTAAATAGCTAAGATTTGGGGAATTAATACTTTTATGTTCAACCTTCCTATTGACCGGCCAGAAGCGTCTAGAGGTAACGAACTGGAAAGCCTTCTATAAAATGGAAACTTTTTATTAACTCAATTAAACATAAGCATTAATCAATTTTAGTGTAAACACAGTCTTAGAATAAACTATGCAATTAGACGAAGATTTAAATAATTGTCTCCTTTATTTGCTAGCTGCACTTGTGGAATAAATTAGAAAGAAATAGGTAAACTGAAGTCGGAATAGAATTTAAAAGGAAAGGAAAACAGAACCACATACACAAACTCATACATTAAAACAGGAAGTGGCAAGGTTTTGAAACAGAATTTAGGAATGATTTTCATTCCCCAGGGCCCCTAGATTTGTGGTGTTGCACACTAAGATATTGGATATCTAATTTCTAGAGAAGTGTTACAATTTGTCAGAATCATAAAGCATGAGATAAAGTCTGCCCAGGGTTTCTGCAGAGAAAAGGTAGTTAGTTTTTCCATAAGACCTGTCTCTTACAATTCCTTTTGTTATTCATTTAATGTCTATATATCTTTGCAAAAGATTTAACCCTAGGGTGACTATATAGTTGATTGTGCTGGCCTGACCACTTCTGAGCATGAAAGGGAAGCTTTTAATTAAGCAGGGACATCAGGCTTCATGTGGGACTATAAGGGTAGCTTTTCTATTAACTAGACACCAATGTCATCCCAGCCTCTTATTTGTGTCTACCTTCACCGTCCCAATGTTTGCTTCAAGGTGCTCCCCCAAAGTATTCCTATGGGTTTAAAATTTGTAAAGTCCTAAAATATGTAAAATATTTAAAATTCTAGGGAGGGAAGGCACGAGAACTCGGTGGTTAAGGGGACGTGCACTGGCCAGTCACAGTCCTCGGTTTGGATCGTAGCGTCACCCTTTATTAGCTCTGTGACCTAAAGTGACTTATTTCACCCCATGTGTCTTGATTTTCCTCATCTGTAAAATAGGGATTGTTATGAAGGTTAAAGAAGATTAAACATTTATTATCAGTGCTTCATAGCATATAGTGTGGTGATTGTAGAACTGTTATGGAAAGCTTTAAAATGAATTTGATCAGGCTTAACAACAATTAACACTAGGAGTCTGACTTCTCCAAAGAGCCTGGCAGGGGCTTGGCAGTGTTGGAAGGAAGTGCTAAGGCTGAAAAGGTTTTTGTCATATTTTATCAAATAGTAAAACTGCTTTCCCTGGGAAGAAGCACTTTGGAGGGCGAGCGTAGGAAAGGCTTTTCACTTCTTGTACTTTCTCAGATCTGCCCAGGCCTTGGTCTGCCCTCTCCTTGGTGACAGCCATGAGCTGTGGAAGGTGACCTCGGTTTGTGTGCACATGTACAATCTCTGAAGCCCATTTGTCTCCACAACTTGGATCTTTACTTAAAGAAGTGACATGGGGGCGCCTGGGTGGCGCAGTCGGTTAGGTGTCCGACTTCAGCCAGGTCACGATCTCGCGGTCCGTGAGTTCGAGCCCCGCGTCAGACTCTGGGCTGATGGCTCAGAGCCTGGAGCCTGCTTCCGATTCTGTGTCTCCCTCTCTCTCTGCCCCTCCCCCGTTCATGCTCTGTCTCTCTCTGTCCCAAAAATAAATAAATGTTGAAAAAAAAAATTAAAAAAAAAAAAAAAAAAAAGAAGTGACATGGACCCATTTTCCAGATGAACATATCGAGGCTCACTCGGGAAACAGAGGGAGCCAGGGGCAGAGCTAGGATGTGCCAGGTCTCACAATCCAAAGTTCGATTTCTTCTGTTACATTGACCACTCGCCTTTGAGGCTCAGCACACAGAATAGCCACAAGGACATGCCCCATCACAAAGGCTAGACTTGTAGCAAGCACCAAGGCCAGAGACACACATCACCCGCAGTGTCATCTGTGGGGGCACTTGCAGGCAGCCAACGAGACCCTGATCCTACAGAGGCTCAGCTCATACTTTCTACTGAAACCATTCTTCAATGCTCTTGAGTTGTTGAAACAGAACAGATAAGGATGATACACAAGCACAGTGATTTCTAGGGTGTGAGGGGCCATTTCTTTTTATTTTTTAAGTGTTTTTATTTATTTTTGAAAGAGAGAGAGAGCAGGGGAGAGGCAGAGAGGGGGGAACAGAGGACCCTGGGTGGGCTCTGCAGTGACAGCACAGAGGCCGATGTGGGGCTCGAACTCACGAACCAAGATCATGACCTGAGCCGATGTGGGACGCTCAAGCGACTGAGCCCCCCGGGTGCCCCGGGGGCAATTTCTTTTTAAAAGGGGAAGAAGAGCGACTCTGTTTCATTGGGTATTTCCACAGCTTCCCCCCCCCCCCCCGAAACAGAGGCTGAACACGCATACGGAATTGGCATTAACTGCAAAAGACACACAGCACTTCAGTTGGCATCTCCAGTAACTGATGTGGCGCGTGTGTGTGCTCGTGTGCACGTCTGTGCACACCCACACCCACACACAACCACTGGGGATAGAGGTGGAAGATTCAGAATCACGTACAGATCCCCAGATGTCTATTTGGGTGTGAATGGCCACACTTGCCCACACTTACGTCAATTTGACGGCACGACGCTCGTTCTGTCGTGTGTTTTGCCGCTCAACATCTTCGTTTCTCAGCCTCTTGGTTTCAAACTTGGAAAAGCTGCATTTGATGTTGAAAGCTAAGTTCACACCATGCAGGGTATTTTAAAACCCGGCATCTGATGCCTGAAGTGTGAAAAAAATATCTTTTGAATCCTTTTTGTGTGTAGCAAAAGCTGGGAAAGTTTTTCTTAGCTTACCAGGGAGGAGAAAGCATCGACAGAGGGGGATGGTGGTGGGAGGGTGAATATATCTGATGGTCCAGGAGGCACTTAGAAACGATCCCTCACATTTCAGCCACAAAACAGTTTCCTTAAATATTGGTTTGGTAGAAAAAAATGATACAAATGTTGGACGACAAGGGTCATCTTTTGAGAAAAGATAACTCAAGTTCAATAAACAAAAATAGGTTTTTCTGAATTAAAACAAAATTATGTGATTTTATGCGTCAATTTCAAGGCTTACAAAACAAAAATCAGGGCTAGGGGAAGTAGGGGCAGCATGATGATAAGGACTGGGGTCGCTTATTTGACTGAAACAATCACTACACGTTCCAGCTCATTTGGAACCTTCTGCTGGGCTGGCCGTGGCTTTCTCAGAGCTGCACCTGGATTTGAGGCCACTTGACTTCTTCCTGTGGGCCTCCCCCCTTTTCTCCCAGCTGTCAGATCTGCATCTGAACTGCCCCTCCTGCTCTTGAACCCTTTCCCTCTATAAATCTCTTGTACTTCTAATGCCCAGAGGACTCAGTTGACACGTGCGCTTATCAGTCACCTGCCCGCGACTCCCGATTTCTCACCAGAGCCAGGTGACCGTTGCTGACCACACTCAGGACCACACTCTAAGACCGAGACACTCATTTGCTGCCTGGGTGGCACTTTGTATCACACATTTTATTTTATGTGTGTATTCCCTATTAGCAGAGGGGATGGCATGTTCCTATTGATCCCTTTGACATCAAGGAGAAAGGGACTCCTGTCGCGTTCATTTTTGTTCCCCTCCACGTGTCGTTCAGTGCCCTTCCCGTGCAAGGAGCTGAAAGGTGACAGTTTATAGGAGGAAGTTGGGGGAAGGCTCCCTTGTGCAAAATACCTTGTGGGAAATCAGTTCTGTGTTTGCAGAAGGCACATCTGATCCCATGATGGGCTTCAACTCTAAAGAGGATTTTCTTAATAGTTAGGATAGCTCAGGAAATAAATGTTTGAAACTAAGAATTCTAAATCCTAGGGTCCCCAGTTGAGTGGCGGGCATTAGCCACCATATCAGCTGAGGCTTTGTTTTGAGACTGTGGTATGGCAGAGATGGGGACCCCCAAAGGCATCTTCCCCAGTTCTCAAACCTCTAGGATCCAGCCACTAACCAAAGCCCGGGCAGTGGTAAAGGAGGGGTACCATGGTGTCAAGACCCATGGCCTCCTTGCTGTATTTCATTCCACTAGAAGTTGGCAAACTCTGTCTATGAAGGTCCAGATAGTAAATATTTTAGGTTTTGAGAGCTATGATGTCTCCACCACAGCTTCTCAACTCTGCCATTACAGTGAGAAAGCAGCCATAGGGGGAAAAAAAAGTAAGTCATCATGGCTGTGTTCCAATAAAACTTTACTTACAAAATCAAGTGGTGGGCCAGATTTGGCCCACAGGCCATGTTTGTTGACTGCTGCTCTTGCAATGTTTGTGACGTTAGGAGAGGTAGATAGGGAACAGATTCCTGAAGGTTTCTTCTGAGAAGAGAGCTTTCCTATTGACCTCTTATTTACTGGCCCAAGGAGGGAGGTGGCCTTGCCCCATTTGATGGATGAGAACATTGAGGCTCCATAGCGTTAACCACGTTGCCTGTGATAACATAATTGGTAAGAGATGCAGGTGGGATTTGAATCCAGATATACTGAATCAGAATCCAGTGTTCTTTTTATATTATGACTGTCTCAATCTTGCCTTGAAGTATGGGCTGCTAGCTCAGAATGCCCATTGTACCAGCATAGGTCACTCCCCCTAGCTCTCCTGGAATCGAGGCCTGTCCCGTGTTAACGCACATGGCGAGAAACTGTCTCTTACCCAACTCTTCTGCTTACCAGTAGGTAGAGACAACAGTGTGTTACCTTGAAACATGTAGAAACTGGGCTGGATTTCCTACAACAGGCCTTTGTGCACAAGCCAGTGAGCACCAATAGAAAAAAAAATAACCTTATCGCAAATTAAAAGAACAATCTTTAGAAATAGCTGAAATGTAAGGTTAATTGGAGCCAGAAATGTCAAATTAATGCAGCAATGCACTGGGGAGCCTGCCCTGGCCTTTGTGCACAGAATCAGTGCACACGACGAAAGGAAGCAGGGAACGATATAATAGGATTTTAGGGAGTCCCCTGTCATATTAAACAAGCTTAGCAATTAATTTCGTGCTGCAATGTTATTTTCATTGGCCTATATTTTCTTTGACCTCTCACATTTTTTAAGCTACCAATGCGGGGCAAGTGGGATTTAAGACTGAAAATTTAAAAACCCAGAAAACTGTTTGGGCTTAAAATCAATAGAAATGTGAAAAAACTGCAAGGTGGGGGGTGGGTGAGTAGCTGGAGCGCTCTTGGGGTGAGTTGGGGCTCACAGGTCGTTCCGTGGGCAGACAGTGACCTGGGAACAGGGGGCCTGCTCTGCTCGGGGATCTACCTTGTTATCTCAGCTCCCTTCTGAACCACTCCCCAGGTCCCGTCCTATAGGAGAGGCTTAGGATACCCATAAGGAGGGTAGTGGCCTTCCAGGCCTGTCTCTTGGATTCTCTGAGCGAGGAACACAGGCTAAGCGCCTTTTAAAAACATTACCTTAAAGGAGCGCCTGGGTGGCTCAGTCAAACGTCTGATGTCAGTTCAAGTCATGACCTCACAGTTCATGGGTTTGAGCCCCACGTCGGGCTCTGTGCTGACAGCTCAGAGCCTGGAGCCTGCTTCGGATTCTGTGTCTTTCTCTCTCTCTGTCCCTCCCCTGCTCGCACTCTGTCTCTCAAAAATGAATAAACATTTAAAAAAATTAAAAACATTACCTTATTTAATCTGCATAAAAACGTTGTGAGATAAGTTCTACAACCATTGCCATTTTCAGATGGGGAAATGGAGGCACAGAATAGGTAAATGCCTAGAGGTAGCCACTAAATAATAAACATCCCAGGCCAGGATTTGAGCCCAGGTCCTCTTGTTTCTGGGAGTTGTGTGCTTGATGCTGGGTGATACTTTCTCAGCAGGATGGCACTGAAGTTCGTCTGGAATGCCTGAAGGCCACATAATCATGATCAACTTTATTTCTATTTTTAGTTATTTTTATCCTTAATCATGGTAAAATACATAACATTTACCATCGTAACCATTTTTAGGTTATATGGTCCAGTAGTGCTAAGTATGTTCATGTTATTGTACAACCAACCCCCGGAACACTTTTCATCTTGTAAAACTACACTCTGTTTCCATTAAACACTAGCTTCTCGTTTCCCTTCCCCCAGCTCTCGGCCACCGTCATTCTAATTTCTGTCTCTGTGAACTTGGCTACGCCAGCTGCCTCCTGTGGGCGGAGTCTAATAGTATCTGTTCTTTTGTGCCTGGCTTATTTCACTTAGCAGAATGTCCTCAAGGTTCATCCAGGTTATAGCAGGTGTCAACATTTCCTTCCTTTTTAAGGTTGAATGATATTCTATTGCATGGATAGACAGCGTTTTGTTTCTCCATTCATCCATCATGGGACATTTGGGTGCCTTCCGTCTTTCCTCTACGTGAATATGTGAATTATGCTGGTCTGCACCACAATCCATTTTAAAGGTTGCTATTGGGGTGTGACTTAGGGGTTACAGGAGTCGTTCCCCTGTATTGTGATGGTGGCAGTGGTTACAAGAATCTGTTCATGGGATCAGAGTGCCTGGAGACATGACGCACATGTGCACACACACACACACACACGCACATATACACACAGTGAATGCCTGTAAAAACTGGTGAAAACAGAATAAGGTGTATCGTGTGAAAAACAGTACTACTTTTCCAAAGAAAAAAGTTCCAAAAATAGCTTTTGGAAGAGAAAGTTCCAAAGACGGTTTTTGTTCACCAAAATCTGGTTCCACTACCAGTAATGGCAGGAAGGGGGTTGAGGTTAGCACGCTAAATACAGTATTCTGTTTGTGCAGAAGGAAGGGTGTAGCACTTTGTTCTTTTGAGGTGCTAGACCTTCTGGGCCTCTCTTTCCAAGGCACCTGGCACACAGTGGGACACAGTGATCCCAAGTCACAGGCGTAATTGTTGCATCCTTTTAATCTTTAATTGAAGTATAATTGGCATAGGATTTTAAATTAGTTTCAGGTGTACAACAGAGGTATTCAATTATATACATTACAGGATGCTCACCACAATGAGCATATTACAATATTATCGACTGTATTCCCTTTGCCGTGCTTTTCATTTCTGTGACTTATATATTTTATAGCGGGAAGTTTAAGGGACCTCTTAATCCCCTGCATCCATTTCTCCCATCTCCATCCTCTTCCCATGAGGCAACCACCAGTGTTCTCTACACTTATGAGGCGCTCTTTTTGTTGCTGTTGCTGTTGGTGTGTGCGCTTGTTTTGTTTTTTAGACTCCACATGCAGTATTTGTTTTTTTTTTTTTTTGTTTTTTTGGTTTGGCTTATTTTACTTAGCATAATACCCTCTAGGTCTGTCCATGTTGCTGCAAATGACAAGGTTTCATTCCTTCTTATGGCTGAGTAGTATTCCACTGATGTATGTACCACATCTTCTTTGTCCATTCTTCTGTCGGTGGACACTTGAGTTGCTTCTGTAAACCGGTTATTGTAAATAATGCGGTAAGAAACCTGGGGATGTACATATCTTTTCGAATAGGTGTTTTCATTTTCTTTGGGTAAATGCCCAGAAGTGGAATTATTGGATCAGATAGTAATTCTATTTTAAGTTTTCTGAGAAAGCTCCCTCCTGTCTTCCAGAGTGGCTGCCCCAATTTACCTTTCCACCAGTGGTGCCAGAAGATTCTCTTTTCTCCACATCTTCACCAATACTTGTCAGTTCTTGTCATTAAAATATTTTTTTTTCGGGGCGCCTGGGTGGCGCAGTTGGTTAAGCGTCCGACTTCAGCCAGGTCATGATCTTGCGGTCCGTGAGTTCGAGCCCCGCGTCAGGCTCTGGGCTGATGGCTCAGAGCCTGGAGCCTGTTTCCGATTCTGTGTCTCCCTCTCTCTCTGCCCCTCCCCCGTTCATGCTCTGTCTCTCTCTGTCCCAAAAATAAATAAACGTTGAAAAAAAATTTTTTTAATATTTTTTTTCATAAAAAATATTTATTTATTTATTTTGGGGGACCAGGGGGAGGGGAGAGGGAATCCCAAGCAAGCTCCACGCTGTCAGCAGCTTGGAGCCCAATGCGGGGCTTGATCTCACGAACCATGAGCTCGTGACCTGAGCCGAAATCAAGAATTGGACACTTAACCGACTGAGCCACCGTGTGGCCCAGTTCTTGTCTTTTTGATACAAGCCATCTTCACAGGTGAGAGGCGATATCTCACTGCAGTTTTGATTTGCATTTCTCTGATGACGAGTGATGTTGAGCATCTTCTCCTGTGTCTGTTGGGCAGTCTTCTTTGGGAAAATGTCTGTTCAGGTCCTCTGTTTCTCTTATTGCGTTCTGTGCATGAGGAAATTGAGGCTACAAAGGGGGTAAGTAATGGGCCAGAGTCACACAGTTAATCATCTGGGGGGGGGCTGCTCACACACACTGCTCTGCTTTCCTAGTGACACAGGGCTATAAGGAGCGGGAGCAGTGTGTGTGCTGTCTGCTGTTGGCTGTGACCTGAAATGATACAAATGAAGTCTCTCGTGGGTTCTCCGTTTGAAGATGCTGACAGGTGTCTCTGTTAAGGTTTTTGAGGATCAGATTGTCTTTTGCCAAATGGCTGACCAGCTGATAAAAAGATCCGGCACATTTTAGTGGTCGGATCAATCTTTGCAAGGCACAGAAGCATTTAAATAACAGACAAAATGCCATGTAAGGTTGCTACATTGGGCTTCACAAGAAAGGATATATGTATCCGGAAATTTTTTGGATGGACGTGGCATAGGGCATTTGAAGGGCTTGCTGCTATATTTAAAAGCTAGAAGCATGACAGGGCGCCTGGGTGGCTCAGTTGGTTGAATGACTCTTGGTTTTGGCTCAGGTTATGAGCTCACAGTTGAGGTTCAAGCTTGGTGCTGACTGCGTGGAGCCTGCTTGGGATTCTCTGTCTCCCTCTCTCTGTGCCCCTCCTTGGAGCATGTGTGCATGCACCCTCGCTCTCTCTCTCAAGAATAAATAAACTTTAATTTCTTTTAACGTTTTATTTATTTTTGAGAGAGACAGAGAGAGAGAGAGAGAGAGAGAGAGAGAGAGTGCACGGGTGGGGGAGGGGCAGAGAGAGACAGAGACACAAATCTGAAACAGTCTCCAGTCTCTGAGCTGTCAGCCCAGAGCCCGATGCGGGGCTCGAACTTGTGAACCGCGAGATCATAACCTGTGCCAAAGTTGGACGCTTAACTGACTGAGCCACCCAGGCGCCCCAAGAATAAATAAACTTTAAAAAACAAATAAATAAAAGCTAGAAGCATGAAATATGGATATTGTGGCTAAAATGTGCCATACGTGTCTTGAAGAAAATGTTCTCTCTTGGAACCATTGGAATGCCTATAACTTAAACATTGGAGTAGTTCCTGTTACTAAAACCAGCCTCGCTGTGTATCTTGCTGGTCACAGAACTTGTCCAATGTCAGGACCCTTTGGAATAAGGTGTATTAATTTAGAAATGTATGTCAGGAGACAAAGCATGACTTTGAAGGACCACTCCCACAGCAGGCTGTAGGAGCACAGAGAAAGCTCCCTCTCCTGCAAATAAGACTCTCAGAAGACCAGGGGCCCTGGCCAAGGGCGGATTGGAGGGCTGGCTTCCCTCGTTCTGGGAGGAAGAAAGGAATAAAGTGAGCATTTGGCTTCTTCAATTTCAATTCTTGCCACATCCTTCCAAGATAGATACAGTTTTCTCCACTTGGCCACCGAGGAAGCTGAGGCTCAGAGGGGTTACCTTACCAAGGGTCACACACTTACGACCAAAATAGCCTGGCTGGAACCTACATTCTGATCCCAAGTTCAGTTCATGCTCCTGCATGTTAGGCTGAATTTCCTGTCAATTTGGCTCTTCGGGACGGGTGGTAAAGTCAGACGTTGGAAAATTCTGGCTTCCTAACACATTGGCATCAATATATCTTCCACATTCGTGTGTGGGTGTGTTTGCATGCGTGCGTATGTTTATACACGTATTAGCACTTACTATTTAACCTATATGATACAACTTGATCTTTCACGTGCTAATTAACTTTTGTGAAAATGTTCATTTCTAATGTGAACTGTGCAGTTGTTGAAAATCCACCCAAACTGAAGGATGAATTTGAGTGTGTTTAGCCAACTCAGTGATTCGTGATCTCCTAGGAGACATGAAATGTGACATATAGGTGACTGTACAGAACTGGCATGTTTCCAGTCCTTTGGGCTCCATTGAGAATTCAGAGGTATCTTTGAACCTTTCTTACCTCCCCCCCATAACTAGCCCAATTTGTATGTATTCCCAGAATGCTGCAAATGTGGGGGAATTTTAAGAAGTGGATTTTGTTGTAATATGGACAAATCTTTAGTCGGCCCTGCCAACCAGGTGGCTAGTTGATGAACCACCGTATTTCAATGGTATAAGCAGCAACTTATAGTTAAATATTTGCACGTGTATCTAATTGCTGATATGAAATTATTCCTGCCAAATTAGGAGTCTGGTTGAGCCTTCAAAATAACTTGGCATCCAACACGCATTAATATTTTAAACCGTCGCTAACACTTGGTGCTGTAGATCCAATTTTCCTAATGTGTTTTTTTAAAACACCTCCCACTGCAGTGTGTAATTTTTGAATATCTGTAGCATGCTTAGAATACTATTGTAAGGTCTGAGAACCAAGGATTCTGATTGTGTATTCACAGCGCCCAAATAACCAGTAGGGGGGGGGAGCCCCAAATTCAGTTAATCAACTGGTTGTTATTTTTATTTTTTCCTAAATGATGTTTAAAAATGGAGTTAGCCTTGTATTACTGCTTTGGAGCATGGACAGAGTTGGGCACTCAGCGCAATGTCACATGGATGAGGGCACAGCCGCCGCCATGATTCAGGCTCTCACCCATGAATGATGTCCATATCCTGGGACAGGTGCATTCGGCCCTGTGTTAGAGCAGAGCCCTGCTGGCATTTGCGGTGATGTGGTAGGTGGAGGTCTGGGAGAGGTGTTTCCCCTGCTCCAGGAGGGGTGGTGAGCTCAGAGCCCCGTGCTGAATCATCAGGAGGCATCCTGCAGGGTGGCAAGGAGCCAAGATGGAAGAACAGAGCAGGCTTGGGGAACACTGGGAGGTTGGTGGGGTATCTGACAGGATACCATAGAGGGTGGTGGGGAGTGAGGCTGGTGAGGACATAGGGATTTGAGATCATTGGAAAACTTGCAAATTGCACTAAAGGGCTGTGGGCTTTTTAGGCTGAGGGATGTTTGGCAGGGGCCATGCACTATGACCTCTACTGCTCCGTCTCTGAGATCAGCAACTGGTAGGATGTAGGGGCACTTGGGTGGTTCAGTTGGTTGAGCTTCTGACTTCGGCTCAGGTCACCATCTCACGGTCGGTCTCTGTGCTGACAGCTCAGAGCCCGGAGCCTGCTTCGGATTCTATGTCTCCCTCTCTCTCTGCCCCTCCCCTGCTCACGCTCTGCCTCTCTGTCTCTCAGAAATGAATAAATGCTAAAAAAAGATTAAAAGCAACAGGTAGGATGTAGCACTGGCACTCGGAGAGAACTTCACAAACCCTGAGAGCCTGTTGAATACATGCGATGCCCCTGTTCCCCAACCGCGGGGTCTTCTACAAAGACGGTGAGAAACACTGTCGGGAATTAGAATTCAAAATCAGCGTTGGTGCAGCTAAACTCGGGCACTTACAGTGGCCACTCATTTATTTCGTTTAACAAACATTTGTGTTGTTCGGTGTTTTTCCAACCAGACGAAATGTCCAGAGGCATTTTTGGTTGTCCAATCTGGAGTGGGGGGGTGTTACTGGGGTGGCATCTACCAGGTAGAGCCAGGCATCCCACAGTGCACGGGACGGCCCCCACAACAAATGATCCAGCCCCAAAGTGTTAATAGTGGCGAGGTAGAGAGATCCTGATTCTGTACCTACTCGCTTCTGGACGCTGGGCCGATGACTAGGAATATTGAGATCAATCAGACTTGATTGGTGACCTTGGGGAGCTTGTGAGCTGTGGCAAAGACACACTTGGAGGCACATAGCTCGAGGTCATTTAAAGGCTGTAAGGAGGGGGTTTCTGGAAGCAGGCACCTCCCCTTGAGTCCATGCATGGACTCAGGTGTTTGCCTTGCCTTTTCTTGTGTGGAAAAACAAGTCATGTCCTTCTGTCACTGGTGGGACCAGCTCCTTTGACCTGCATAGAAAGAGAGACTAGTGCATGGAAATTGGAATGGGGAAAAAATGTCCAGGGGAAAACAGCCAAGAAAAGAGATGCTGAATTGAGAATGTTCTAGTAGCTGTACTTTAATTTTACCTCTAAATTGTATTTTATTCGTAGAGGCAGGCAAAGACCTTGACGTAATGTTTTGCAACCCATGAATTCTAGATGAGAGCTGGTACACGGGCTGCTTCCTAAACACGTGTTGGGTTGATTTGGAATCTGCACTTCCACGAAATCTCTTACACTCTATTTGGTGCCCTTTGTGGGGGATATTTCTATGGTGTCTGAGGCTTCTAAACGGTGGTGTATCTCATCCTGAAAGGAGCAGAGCCTTCCAGAAGCATCCTCACTGAGGCTGTTAGCAAATGCCTTATCTCACACTCCCTGGGCCTGCTTTTGCAATCAGGCTAGTCACCCAAATCCCTGCTTCCTGCTGACCTCATGCTGGGAGGGCAGGCTGCAGCTGCACCGGCAGCCAGGGCTCCAGCAAATTCCCAGATGTTTGTGCTCCGGGGACAATGGTCCCTCCTTGGCTGAAATGCCCCATGCAAGGGCTCCTGCAAACTCAAGCCTGCAGTGACCCTCTCTGAGACCTCACTGGTTTTACAGAGTCATTCGCACTCTGGGTCAGAGGAGCAGGTAGACTGACAGGGTGGGGAACCGCAGGGCCCACGCTGAAGCAAAAGAGTGACACGAATCTAGAAGAACACGTAAAAATTCCTGCGTGCTGGAGAAAGATTGTGCTGGCGTACCCGCTGGGTTCCCGCTGAGCACAGTTGTAATTGGAATGTACTCTTTGCAAAGTTTATTGGGTCCTGGAGCGACTTGTTACTGAACTGGTCAATTAATCTATTTTTTTTTTTTTTGTTTTTTTTGTTTTAATGAGTTAGGGGATTTCCCTTAGCAGAAAAGCACCAGGAACCATGACCAAATGCCCAGAGCTCTGGGAAAGGCTGGCCTTTCCTTCTAGAAAACCCTATTCAACAATTAAAGGAGGAAATGGACTCCTCCCACTACAGGTGGCAAATTGGGCTGATCTGGGAACCAAGGAGGAAGGATTGATCCCGCACAGAGGTGAGCACAGGGAGATCACCATGAACCGATCACTCAGTGCAGCAGTTTGAGGATTCGGAAATAAAGCCGTTAGTCTCCCTGCTGAGAGACAAATGATTTCTATTTAAAAACCTGCTTGTTCTGTGCACTAACTCCCAGTGTAGCAATAATTAATGATATCAGAAGGTTAAGAAAGACCTTCTGCTGAAATCCCTCTGCTCCAAGCATGAAATTGGATTAAAGTGAAGATAAACTTAGACATTAAATCTGTTGAGGAAATCAGTAATTATGTGGAAATGCACACATTTTGAGCTGTTTGAGTGAGTCAGGTGGACGAAGTGCTGATAGTCTTGTCCCAGGCATTTGGGCCTTGGTGGAAATGAACTGTCAGAGAGGATGCTAAAAAGGGCATTGTACCTGCCTTAGCCTCAATTCCAGATTTAATTTTTTCCCCCAAAGTGAAGCTCTGTGGGCCTTTTAGATACACTCTGTGGCCAATATGGCTGGCTGCCTGCCTGATACGTGTTTTCCCTTCTTTATGAACAGATTTTTTTTTTTTTTTTCCAGGAGGACAATGGACAGGCCAAAGAACATAAGTTCCCATAAAGTCTTGCAGTTGGGGGTGGCTGTGTGATGTCGTTCTGGCCAAAGATATGGAAGTCGACTGGGTGGAGCTTCTGGGAAAGTTATTTGTTTTTTTTTTTTTTTTTCTGAGAAAAAAAGGGGCAGGTTCAGCTGACATGTACCTTTTGCCTTTCCCTTCTTCTCCTTTTCCTGTCTGGAACAGCAGTGGAAGGGCTGGAGGTTGGGCAGCCATTTTGTAGCCACAAGGATGAAACTTCTGCCCTCAGGTTGGTGGAGTTGGCAGCTAGAAGGGGCTCGGCCCCTTTGTGATTTCCGAGGACAAGTGGGCAAGAGAGAGCCCTGCCATCAGGCATCTTAAGTGATCACGCCCCCAGCCATGAAGTTGAGATTTAGCATAAAATCCTTTTCTTGATTTCTGGCAGAGAGCAAAAGAAAATCTTATCATGGGCAGCACAGTGATGCCACCAGGGCTGAATCAGGGGAGGCGCCCCCTAGAGGCTGAGCTGCGTGGGCAGTGGTGCATCCTCTGGGCTTGGGGAGGCGCTGTTGGCTTCCTCTGGTGTGTGGCTGAGGGATGTGGCTCTTTTGCTTCTCAATGGCTCTCCTCAGTCCCTGCGGTGTATCACATGTCTGCCTCCAGGGCCCCCATCAGTTCCCTTCGCTCTGGGCTCTGAGGTCAACAGGAGGCATCCTTGTATCCATGACTTTAGGACTACTGGGAAAAAAAACCCGTCAGTCCCTCTCCCTGCCACTATCCGAAAGGTCACTGTCTAGACAGTGGATTTCCACACTGCCAGTTCTCCTTGATCCTAGCATGCTGCTGTTAGGTCTAGGCAAAGCTGGACTAAAGGAGGTTTTCCTTCTTTGAGGCACCTTCTGCTAAAGACTTTTTGTGGGGTTGGGCTTCCTTCTCAGGGCACCATGCCTCTGCCTTGCCTCTCTGGGCAAAGGGCTGGCTCCAGGGAGCCAGAGTGTGGGGGCCATGTGCCAAGCAGGCTTTCCTAGATGGCGGAAAGGGACAGCTTTCAGGCCGAGTACCTCCTGAGAAACACCTCTCCCACCAGCAGGAATCATCAGCTCTCGTACTCCTTAAGTGACATCAGCAGAGTCCTTTCTCGGCCAGAGGGTCCAGTATTTGGTCTTCAATCATTTAAAGGCCACACTGCTGTGGTTGCTTTAAGTCCTCATAACAACCCCGGGACTAGTTATTTTAAGCATCACGTCACATATGAGGAAACTGAGGCTAAGGAGGTTCAGTATTTGGGCCCAGACAGTGTTAATCCCAGGCAGAGCTGGGAATGAATTCAGTGGGTCCCTCTTCCTTCTCCCAGCCCTGCATCCACATCAGCCCTCCCTCCTCTATAGACATGCCCTCTTGTGGTGGGGCCCCAGGAATCACAGGGACTGTTGGCCAAGCAGCTATTCACATAGCTGGTTTTCCACTCCTTCCTGGACACACAACTAAATTGCTTTTTTCCAGGCCTTCTTTCTATAAGATGGTACGGTGAATTCAGGCCAATGATATGGGCAGAAATGATTTTTCCTCTGTGATGTGGACTCTAAATGTGTGGATCCCAGAGGGACTTTAAGGGGACCCAGCAGCAGAACCACAAGACAAAACATGTCTGAGACATGCTTAGGATAGAGCTACCCAGCTTACATTGGTCTGTTCTGTCAGTGAGAAATTTGGGGGGTGTTTGTTACAGCAGCTAGTGTTAATAGCCCTGACTGATACAGACTGCTTGGGTTGTTGACACACACACGTCTGTATTGAATCTTCTAAGTCATGACTGGTTAGGGGGGAGAAACCATGTGCCAGACTGTCTGAGATGGATGTTAATTTTTTGTGGAGACATTCTCTTACCATCTGAGTTTCCTTTGGCTACAGGTCTCTGAATGTGCTGTGCTTTTTAAGGATAAAGCCACGAAGGACTAAAAATAGCTTGCAGTCCCTAGATATCTGGTTTGTCTGTCTTTAGTCTCTTAAAGTTTTCCCTTAGTGGCACCTTGAAATTCCAAAGTGAATTCCTCCTTGGGTTTTTCCATCAATATAAATGTGAATTTCCTGCATATGTTTTGTTTTGATCCCAATAGTGGTGCATTTGAGACTGTGTTTATATATCAGAGAGCAAGTTATTTCACTTCTGGAATTCAGTTTCTGCATGTGGAAAATGGAGATATCTGGGTTGTCTCAAGAATGGAACGTGGTAACGTATGTAACAGCACTGGTTACTATGCTGGGCGCCTGGTAAGCTCAACCAACGGGAGACCTGATGGGTTTTCACCACATAGACTTGTCTCCAGGGCTGAATCTGAGGGTGGGGCAAATCCGGAGATCCATACATTGCTTCGTACCGATTTGATGAGAACGTGTGTGATGAAAAAAATATATAATCTGAGACACTTTGCAGGCAATGATCCGCTTCAGTCAACCTATTAAAAAAAAGAGATTTCAGTATATATTAAAGAATTAACATATGATCTTTATCAGAATTCTAGAACTGTTCTGTCATTTTGTTTCACCTTTTATTCTCTGTTTTAGTTAAAATCTACTTTCTGTCATTTCCCCCATGGCACATTAGTATATACTACATGGCTTGTTTTAAGTGAAAACTCCCATAAATTTGGATGCTTATTTATTATTTGGGGCACCTGGATGGCTCAGTCGGTTAAACGTCTGACTTCGGCTCAGGTCATGATCTTGCGGTTCGTGGGTTCGAGCCCTGCGTCAAGCTCCCTGCTGTCAGCATGGAGCCCGCTTTGGATCCTCTGTCCTCCTCTCTCCCTGCCCCTCCCCTGCTCACACACACACACTCACTCTCTCTCTTTCTCAAAAATAAACAAATATGAAAGAAAAAAAAACATTTATTATTTATGGTAGCAGGAGAAGGCTTTCCTTCTCTTGTTCTCACAGTCGTCTGCTGACACTTGAGAGCAGAGGCTGAATATGGAAGACACGGTGTCCTTGAATGCAGCGCCCGTCCTTACTGTCCTTTTGGGACGCCTTCCATGTGGAGCGTGCTTTATGGCATCTCGGTTCTTCCCTTTCACTTCATTTCAACTTTGCTGCTTCTGACATCAGTGGAAGTGGCCAGAGTTGGCAGCTCTTACATTGTGTGTCCAAAGAAATATTTTGGGGACCTATTAATTCTCAACCCCTTCGGTTGGCAGGCGGAAGGCCTGGAAACAAATGAGTCTGGCGAGCAGCCCAGGCTGTCAAACCAGGCTGCTGTTCATTAGCGAGGCCCCACCTTTTGTGCTCTGAGACAGTTCTACTCTGTGGATGGTTTCTTGATCTGACTTAGTGGACCGCTTTGGGATCTTGGGGGTTATTACTCTACTCGCTCAAGCAGGAACTCAGAGACACTGAGTAATGCATGAGGGGGAGGCAGTGCGGCGGTGGGAGGGAGCCAATGGGTTTTGATGCATTCTCCTTGCACGTTGTTTCTATTCCTGACTCTTAGGGTTTGCATTTCAAGCCCATCAATGGGGAAATATGAACTTAGAAAAATACCTTTCTCTTTTCTTGCAGAACAGGAAATCGTATTCTGCTGTGTGTCACGTGAATTTCTTGTCTGTGAGCAGAGGCTTGGGCTTCTCATCTACCTGAACATTCCATCTCGTCTCCTCTTCCCTCTCAGCCAACATCCTGTTCTCTGCCCCCGGGGCTCCCATTGGCGAGGAGAAAAGCGGGCAAAGCTTTTGGATGTTCTGTCTCTCTCCCTTGCTTTATTGTTTCTTTTAGAAAATAACTTATTTTCTTGTTATGAAAGTATTGTATGTTTCCTATAGAAATTGCTCAAACCGCTCTTGGAGAACATGCCCTAGCTGGGCTTAAACTGGGGTCCAGATGTGGCACGGCATGGTCGACAGGTGGGATGATGATGCATCCCCCTCCCCCAGCCCCATTCTGCCTCCCTCCGCTCATCTATTTGTATGAATTTACTATTCATTTTCTTTTCGCACAGCACATGGTAGGAAGCTCACGAAGTGGAGGAGGATGCTTTAAACCAGAGCATTTGAATTATGAGAAGTGCCAAAACTCACCTGCCCTTCTCCATATGATTCTGTTCGGGAATCACATCTACTTTTCCTATACCATCTTTCAAAAGTCTAAAAAGAGTGGTCCTGGCCATCCCCAAGACACTTCCTGAGAGTCTGCAAGTCTCTCTTTTTTCAAGAACATATTTGTGTGAGGCTGGATTTTCTTCAGATATTTCCACCAAACAAGCGACTGCAACAGATTGAACACAGAAACAGATCTAATGGTGGGGCTGTCTTCTATGAAGCCAGACATTCAAGAGCTTTGCACAATGTATTGTTATTGTTATTTTTTTAAACATTATTACACTGTATTTATGTATTTATTTATTTAATTTTAATTTTAATTTTTTAAAACTTACATCCAAATTAGCCTATAGTGCAACAATGATTTCAGGAGTAGATCCCTTAGTGCCCCTTACCCATTTAGCCCATCCCCCCTCCCACAACCCCTCTAGTAACCCTCAATTTGTTCTCCATATTTATGAGTCTCTTCTATTTTGTCTCCCTCCCTGTTTTTATATTATTTTTGTTTCCCTTCTCTTATGTTCATCTGTTTTGTCTCTTAATGTCCTCATATGAGTGAAGTCATATGATTTTTGTCTTTCTCTGAGTGACTAATTTCACTTAGCGTAATACCCTCCAGTTCCATCCACGTAGCTGCAAATTGCAAGATTTCATTCTTTTTGATGGCCGAGTAATGCTCCATTGTATATATATACCACATCTTCTTTATCCGTTCATCCGCCGATGGACATTTGGGCTCTTTCCATACTTTGGCTGTTGTTGATAGTGCTGCTATAAACATTGGGATGCATGTGCCCCTTCGAAACAGCACACCTGTATCCTTTGGATAAATACCTAGTAATGCATTTGCTGGGTCGTAGGGTAGTTCTATTTTTAATTTTTTGAGGAACCTCCATACTGTTTTCCAGAGTGGCTGCACCAGCTTGCATTTCCATATTATTGTTATTTTTAAGTCAGTTAATAAATATATTCACATTTTTCATTTTAAATTTATAATACAGCAAATATTGATAGATAAAACGTGTATAAACAAAATCATTTTGACATCCTCAGTAAGTTTTAAGTGTATAAAAGGATCTTGACACCAACAAGTTTGAGAATAAATATCCTAATTATCCAAAATAAGTATCCTAAGTATTCAAAATACCTGTTGGTACCTTAAAGTCATTGGTTGTTTGGAGGCATATTAGATGTCCATCAACTATAATGGCTAATAAACAATGACATAGCTATGCAATGGAAGACTATACAGCAAGGAAAATGAATCAACCATAGCTACGCACAATTACGTGTTGAGTAAAAGAACTGAGGCACAAAAGAATACATCTTGTAGGTTTAAAAACTGGTAACAATAAAGCACAGTGTTTGGGGATGCATATGTGGGTGATAAAAATATAAATAGAAGCATGGAAGTGATACCTTAAAAGTTAGGACCGCGATTGCCTTCATGGGGTTGCGGGGGGCTATGAACAGAAAGAGTATGAAGGAGCTTCTTGGAGTTGGCAGTGTTTAACCTGTATATGCTGAAGTTTTATGCATTTCTCTGTGTGTGGGTCTGCTGGTTATTAACCTGTTGTCTCTGAGCTCCAAACCTACCCTTTCACACATCTTTTTCGATGCTGGGGATGGCGCTCTGGAAGCCACATCCTCCTTTGCCAAATGGCTCCGTTACGCGTTGCCGGCCAGGGCTTCTGGGGAGAGGCTGGAGGTCTGGGAGATGGAGGGACGTTGTCCTTCTGATGTCACTGCAGCGACGCTTCCTCCCCCGACGGGTCCAGTTGATTCTTGCAGCAGCATCGGATTCCAATTTGCAGCCTTCTTAGTCTCCTTCAAGCAGCCTGGTTGCCCTTTCTCAGAAAACACACCTCCAGCCAGCATGGCATCCAGCCTGAATGCAGCAGTGGCCTGTCCTGGAAAGTCTGATTTCTAGTTCTGCAGGATCTCGCCTTCAAGCTTCTAAATTTCAATAATCCCGACCTCTTCCCTTTGTCCCTGCAGCCTCAGGGGCAGTAACCACTTCTTACAGGCAGCTGCTTTCTGTGGAAAACCCTCATAACTTATGATTAACTAAGGTTGTTAAATGGCATGGGGTCCTGTTATTGTTGTGGCTGTTATTTGCATCTTTTTTTTTTTACCAAACACGAGAGATTGGGGGAGGTGCTTAGGAGCCTCATTCAGGAGATATTCTAGGTGTTACCTCTGCAATAACTATGGGCCCACCTTGTTTCCTTTTCATCCCCAATATTAGTTAACAGGACTTTATAGTAAATTCTCTCTGTTAAAATTGATGTGGTTCCTGTCCCCTGACTGAACCCTTAATGATACAGAAAATAGTCCCGGGAATGAATGACCCCAGGAAAAAAGATCCTCAAAGATGGGATGTGAGCATGATTTTGTTGTGTTCTTGGACTCGAATTCAGTGCTGGGCTCTTTACCAAGGTGTGTGGTGATGTCACGCGTAACCAGTGTCCCCAGCAGTGGCTCGTAATGAAATGCTTACTGAAGCGAAGGCCATGGGTCTGAAGGGGCTGCTGCACTTGACCGTTTGGTTGGGTGATGGCCGCAAGGACTGTGGGATACAGGATGGCGTTTCTCAATGTGCTGGGGCTCCTGCAGAAAGAAAAACAACACACTTGCGTCTTTAAACTCTCAGTTCAAGTCTTGGTCTGAGAACCAGAGAACTTCTAGGGCAACCTCCCTTGGAGCCTCTCCCTTGCAGCCCCAGGGCCGACCTTCCTGAAAATCAGGCAAAACATTCAATTGCACAGCATGCAGAATTACAACCCGCTTTTGAATTACAAAGTGAAGTCAGAGCTATGACAAACCTCTCATGTGAAACTTAGAGTGATCTTTGGGAAGGAGTGGGACCCGGAGTCCTGGTATAGGGACAACTGGGTGGGGGCAGATGCCGCTGGTAATTAGGAAGTGCTGAGACCCTTTGATCCTCTTTTGACCATGGAAGCAGCTTGCCTTCTGGGCCTGAGGAGACCAGGCTTTCATTGTGCAAAGACACCGAAATAATCTCGTGCGGTTAAGTTGCCCTGCCAGGTAGGCCTACCGTAACTAAAACCCAATCGGCCACCTCTCGCTGCTCAGCACAAGCCCAAAGGAGCCTGCGCAGGAGGAAATAGCCCGTGTTACCGAATGATTGCCAAGACTCTGATCATTTATGTGACCAGAAACCTGGGGAATGTGTGCAGTAATGCACTTTAAGGGTGCTAGACAGAGAAGACCAGATGAAACACTGGAGGATTGAGTGTCTCTACATGGTTGCGCTTCCCAGAGATCCAGGATCTCACATGCAGCTGTATTTGGATCTAATGGTTCATTTGGTTGGGTGACTACAGCTGGGCCCCCCAGTGGTGACCTACCCCCACTGGCTTAATGACAGCCAGATGTCAGAGCTTCTTTGGCATAATGGAAAGGGATCCAAAGGCTTAGGGAGATGGGAGTTTTGAAGTGGATTTATTTTGTGCAACGTTCGTCCTCTTCTGCCCACCACACCCCTCAAGGAGGCCCAGAGCACCTCCCCTTTGTTAAGTAACTCATAAACACAGGGGTGAGGGGGATCACTAGCATTCTTGACAAACTTCGTTGGTTGTTCTTCCATGTAAGCTGTCTGATGACTGGGGATGGCTTCAGTGGGGATGGAGGGCTGTGCCCCACCAGGATCTCTGGCAGTGGCTAATGGACATGGTGTCCTTAGGAATGAGTTAGATGGGCAGCCTCCTAAAGTCTATCTGTATTATGGAAAACTCTCACTGTGGAGAGTCTGGCCTTGCGCTCCAATCCCAGGCCCAAGCCAGTTCTCAGATGGAGAGCCCCTTGATGGAGGGGGAGGCAGGGTTCCCTTGAGGACTGCTGTGCTGTCACAAGTATAGACCATAAATCTTCCTCCAAGCCTTTCCCAAAGGGAGACGGGGTCACTAGTAACGGTGACGCCACACTGAGGAAAAAGAAAGACATAGACTCTTCGGGATCTTCTGACTCTGGATTGCTGCTAATTCCTGGAGACCCCAAATGCCACTGGGATCCATCTGTTGAAATGGGAGCTTGTGTGGTGCTCGGGTTATGAATTGAGAACTGAGCCAAGTTCAAATCACAGGGGTCCCCGTAGGTCTGTGAACTCATCCTATAGTTATAGGTAGGGCATATAAAATCAAGATACACGTACTTGGCCATGGGTAGAGTTAATAAATAAGTTCCTCATGGTGGGAAGTCCCTGGAACTTCTCCCTCCCTTGATAGTAAACCAGAAGCTATACTACAGTCCTGACTCTGAATGGACCTAAGTGCCACCCTAGAAGGCGTGAAGATATAAGTGATACTTGCAACATGCTTGCTATAATCTCACGTAACTCACCTCTTTGGCTCGTGCAGATGGTGGGTAGATCCTGGAAAATGAGTGTGAACAACCCTCTACTTAATCGAGTATCGACTTCAACTGCAGCTGCTGTCCTGTCCCAAATGTCCCAGATGTCCCAGATGTGGCATTTTTGTTGGAGCAAATCCACACAGTCCTTGCCACTGGTAGGCGGCTCTTGACCAGAGAAATGCTTTTGCCCTAGACACTCAGGGCCAAATGATAGCTGACTGATACAGTGTGTTATAGGTCACAATAAAAGTTTTCAAAAATTAAAAATAAAAATAATCCGGCTCTTCCCCACGTGAACAAAATTACAATTCTCTGTTGTTGTTAATGCATCATGAGGAGCCAGCCAGAGAGATTTTCATTTGAATCAGAAGGTGTATTTGAGGTGGCTTGAGTGCGAGCATGGGTAGCATCGCATGCACATTTCCTTTGGGGACCAGGGGGCATGCCATTGAGGTAGGCAGCTTTAGTCATGAGGCACCGAGAGGTCAGCTGACTGCCGGCCAGTACACACAGCTGTGTATTCATGCACTGCAGGTGGTAAGAACAAACAGTGCCCATGGGCATGAGTCCTTGTACAGAGCATCCAAATTTCAGGCTCTGGTTCAAGATCAAGTTGCTTCTCACGGCAGCATCCCAGGGCTGGGCGCTCTGGAGCCGGGCATGCAGGGCTCCATTTTATGATGACACATTATACAGGAACAGCGCTGGGAAGGGTCAGCTTCCAAGTCACTCAGTCAAAGCTTTTGAGAATTAGGCGGGGGTCAGTAGCACACTCTTTAGCTACGCACCGCCTGGATTACCCAGAACAAACAAACACAACTGTCAGAGCCTGTTAGGAGACTGTCCTGTGTGAGACATGCTCTGGGAGCAAGGAAGATTCTCTCTCCGCTCTCCTTTTTGATGGAGCCTGAGGAAGAATTGGGCTTGGGATAAATCTTTCAAGTAATTAGTCTGACCTCACACCCAAGGCAGGAATAAGCCTGCAAAATACAAAGCTGTGTGTGTAACCACGGCTCAGGAGGGATGGGAAGCTCCTTTCCCTCCTTGCCCTTAGATTTAAATGGCTTCCTTTGACTTCCCATAGTCCTTAGGGATTCCCTGCATCTTCGTATCCCCACACCCTTCTGTCTTTATAAGCTTTCTGGGCTGCTTCTGCAGCTAGACTGTGAGCTAGCGGGGATTCGTGCCACTGTTTTCTCCTCCCTGGTGGCCCTGGCTACGAGCATCTTCCAAATGTAAGCATTTTACATTCCAGTGTAAAAGTTCAACTTAATCTCCTTTGTCTTCTTACCTCTCAACACCGACAGCCTCTTACTCCATAGACAGATGGACAGCTAAGTGTGTGCATGTGTGCACACACACATATACACACACACACGCTCTGTCCTTCAAGAAAGATGGGATAGAGGAGAACAGTTTAGAATTATGTTTTTCTGTTCAAGTTCTATACCACAGGGCATTGCTGAAGAATTGCAAATAATCTTTTCACGTGGTTGAAATAAGTTTCTAACTTATATATATACCAAGTGGGGTTTCTGTTTTGTTTCAGAGGTGGGATGCTGGGCAGGATATGCCAATACAAAATTAGGTTTAGAAAAGTCAGAAAGAAAGGAAGGGAGGGAGTGAGGAAGGAAGGGAGAGAGAAAGGGAGGAAGAAAGAAAGGAAGAGAGAGAGAGAAGAGAGACAGAGAAAAAGAGAGAAAGAGAGGGATAGATAGAGAAAGAGACGGAGAGAGAAAGAGAAAGTGGGAGAAAGAGAGGGAAAGAGAAAGAGATGGAGAGAGAGAAAGAGAGAAAGAAAGAAAGGTAAAAGAAGAGAAAAGAAGCCTCAAAAGATAAGAAGGGATTTGAACTTGGTAACTGGCTAAATGAGAAGGATTCTTGTTTCCATCCATAATACTCCCCAGAGTCAAGGTTTCCATGAGACCTGGAGGGACCCTGAGGTTTTGGATTGAACACGGTCACAGAGCACTTTGTAGGCTGCCCTGGGTGTCCTTCCCTGGAGAGGCTCTACGGTGAGATGGGGCCTGTGGGTCGTAGATCTTCAGCTGGATAAAGATCCCCATCAAGTAAATACAAATCCTGCCGCATCGCTGTCTTCCCTGTGTCGCCCACTCTTCTATTCCGTGTGCCCTGAGTTTATTAGCCCCTGTAATTCTGAGAATGTGCCGCAGGGCGAGCGGTGTTTACCCTTGCAGATGGGGGAGCTGAGGCTCGGAAGGGGTGCAGAGAATTTCCCAGAGAGGAAGTGCTGACAGGATTCCAGGGAGGCTGTGTGACTCCACCCCCAGAGCCCAGGGCTTGGGGGCACTGGCTCCGGACCTGGACCTGAGGACCACAAAACCTCTGGGAGCGCTCTTCCCCTTCTTGTGGAAGAAGGAGGATGGCCTTTGTCCCTTGTCACTCCAGAGTTCTCAGGGACTGGAGTGTCATTCTGCTCAGGGACTGGAGTGGCGAGTTGGGACATCTGGGCCTCAGTTTCCTTCCTGACCCCAAATGAGGATCCATAGTGCCTCCCTGAGGCAAGCTGTGGGATTAAACAAAAGAACACATGTAAAAAGCTTAGTAAATGGAGACTTGGAAAACCATGGCAGGGGTCCTACTACACGGTCGTTCGGTTGGTGATGCTGTCTGAGCCGAAAATGTGCAGCGCCCAGGCTTCATTTCAGTGGAGAACATCTTCCAGGGACGGCACCTGGGAGCAAGGGGTACGTCTCTGTGATGGTGAACAGTGACTTCCATTTTGCGTCACTGTGTATGTTTTTTTTTTTTTCAACGTTTATTTATTTTTGGGACAGAGAGAGACAGAGCATGAACGGGGGAGGGGCAGAGAGAGAGGGAGACACAGAATCGGAAACAGGCTCCAGGCTCTGAGCCATCAGCCCAGAGCCTGACGCGGGGCTCGAACTCACGGACCGCGAGATCGTGACCTGGCTGAAGTCGGACGCCCAACGGACTGCGCCACCCAGGCGCCCCACTGTGTATGTTTTTGAAACCACGAGTTGGAGGTATTGTCATCTGAAACAGTCTCTCTCTTTTAGTCAATTTTGAATGGAGCAACCTTTTTTCCACTTGGGATTTTCCATCATATCTTTGTACTGACATGAATAAACATGGAAATATTTAGATTTATTCTGTATGAGTATAACACAAATAAAACTGATGGGAGGAGGGGTTTTCCTGCCAGCCACCCCCCTTCTTTTCTCTGCCTTGTGTCCTTTCCTAAAAAAAAATATATATATAAAAATATATGAAATATATTATTATGGTATAATTAATAATTATCATTAATATAGCTATTAATTATAGTAATATATATAATAAAATATAATATATAAAATTTAAATAAAATATAAGCATATGTTATATATAAAATAATAATTTATTGTAAGGACACCTGGGTGGCTCAGTCAGTTAAGTGTCCACTCAGGTCATGATCTCACATTTCGTGGGTTCGAGCTCCGCATCAGGCTCTGTGCTGACAGCTCAGAGCCTGGAGCCTGCTTCCGATTCTGTGTCTCCCTCTGTCTCTGCCCCTCCTCCGCTTGTGCTCTCTCTCTCTCTCTCTCAAAAATAAGCATTAAAAAAATTAAAGAAATCATGTCTATAAAACTATAAATAAAAATGTTATATATATATACACACACACACACTTTTGGTAAGAGTTAGAGACGATTGACACTATAGTTTAAGCCATGCTGTAAGAGTCACAGTCGTCAGGAGGAGTGATTGCTGGTCCTGTAGCTGTTTCATCCTGAAGGACCTAGAGCTACCACCAAAGAAGCTCTCAGGAACCCTCTAGGCTGGTGGATTGGCAGCTGGGGTCTGTGAACAGGGAAGGGGTGGGGAGAGGGCAGCACAAGGGCACTCCGGGACCCCCGTCTGAGCAGGGAGGGGAAGCGGTAAACAATCGGATGCTGCGAGTGGCCGTAGCCGGCTCCTGGGAGGACTTCTTGCTGGCAGGGGGCCGTACCTTCCAGCCCGTTTCGACTTTGCTCACACAACTAAGAGGTTACAAATGTAGTCTTAACATCTATCTCTCTGTCACCAATCATTTTAAAAAAGATCCATGCTGGTTTCTCTTTTATTTGGCACGAGTAGAGCCTACGGTATCTAGGTCAATGGAATGTTACAGTTAAGAGTAACAGATCAACTC
Organism: Lynx canadensis; assembly: GCF_007474595.2. NCBI lineage: Eukaryota > Metazoa > Chordata > Mammalia > Carnivora > Felidae > Lynx > Lynx canadensis. The sequence continues at coordinate 16,536,712 of NC_044308.2, read as the reverse complement.
TACACACTTCAGTCATTTTTTAAGGACATGGCTTGCATGAGCATACGCTTCATGTAACAGTGTCATATGAAATGCCCTTCTGTGGGTGAGGACTTGAAGTTTTAGTGCCTCAGGATCATGAAAGAACACTCGAAGTCATGGACTAAAAGAGGTGCAGGGTGGGGTGGGGGAGTTGGGACTGTGCTCTGTGGCACCTTATTAACAATGGAAGGTTCGAACTGGGTCTCTTGGCTGTGTTACTTTGCTGGGGCTGCCATAACAAAGTACCACAGTTGAGTGGCTTAGAACAATGCAAAATCATTGTCTTATAGTTCTGGGGGCCAGAAGTCTGAAATCAAGGTGTAGGCAGCCAAGAGCTCCCTGAAGGTGCTGGGGATGGGAGGGTTGCGGGGAGACCGCTTCCTGGCTTCTCCCCTTGTCTCCGGTAGCCTCAGGCTTGCAGACAGCCATCTTGTCCCTGGGTCTCTTCACATCGTCTTCCCTGTGTGCACGTCTCTGTGTCCAGATTTCCCTTTTTATAAGGACACAGCCCTATTGGATGATGGCCCACCTTAATGACCTCATTTGAACTTGATTATCTCTGTGAAGACCCTGTCTCTAAATAAGGTCACACTCTGAGGTATTGGGGGTTAGGACTCAACATTTGTTTTTGGAGGAGGGGGACACTATTGAACCCATAACGTGCTAATAACAGATTGGAGCTCTGGGTACGATTTGTTGGAAAAAGAAGTTCACTGTTAAATATTCTGCAAATGGATTACATGAGGGGTAAGGAAACTAAGGCCTAGTGAGGTAGATGTTTTGTTCAAGTTGTACAGCCTTATGTGCCAGATTTCAGATTCAAACCTGGGGCGTGGGACTTCTCTGTGTATTTTCCAGGGCACAACAGGAGTTGCCATGTTACTTGATCGAAAGTTATGACTGCTAGCATGACTGCTAAACCAACTTTATTCTTTAAAGTTTTTATTAGTCTTTTCATAAATGTCCCTTTTAATTGGAGAATTTGACATCGACATTCTGTTGGCTGGAAAGAGCCTAAGGCAACGTAAAGTAATTGTCTTTCATTAGAAGAGTTCAGAAGTACATTTGATGATCTCTGTCAGCGGCTGAAAAATATTCATTTCTTCCTGGAATAATTTTGAGGTGAAAAGGTGGAAAACAATCCAACAGTTAATGACATACAATCAATACTGAATAGAAGGAACATAAGTGTTGTTGGGCTTTTTTTGTTTCTTTATTCCCTCTCCACCCTCTTTTTTTCCCCCCTATTATCTGACAAGACTCATTGACAGATGCTAATTTGAAGGATTCAGAACTTCTGGGAGAGTGGAAGCCAATTTGGAAATCCTGCCTAGTCTTGATTCTCTTGTGACAATTTGGGAATGTGGAGATCCACAAAATGAAAGTAACCAGTCCGTGAGATTTATCTTGTTAGACCAAGATCTATGTTGTACTGATTGGCATGAAAGGTGGCCTGACTTGACTTGTTAGTGACAATTTTAAAATATTATGTTTTTCTAAAAAAAAAAAAAAACAGCTCTAGATTTGTTTCTACCACTTTCTGTATCCCAAATCATTTATTTCTGTTCTTTATTTATTTCTTGTTCTGATTTGCTTAATTTTTTGGTTATATTCCTAATTTCTTGAGTTGGATTATTAAATCACTGATTTTAATTCTTTGTTATTTATTACTCTTAGTATTAAGGTTTTGATTTTTCTCATGGGACCAATTTAGAACCCATGGGTTCTGTAATAAAGTTTTATTGTTGTTTTTTCCGATTTTGCCGTTTCCGTGTTGTCCTCCTGCTCAAGGGTTGTTTAAAGAAAGCCTTGGGGCGCCTGGGTGGCGCAGTCGGTTAAGCGTCCGACTTCAGCCAGGTCACGATCTCTCGGTCCGTGAGTTCGAGCCCCGCATCAGGCTCCGGGCTGATGGCTCAGAGCCTGGAGCCTGTTTCCGATTCTGTGTCTCCCTCTCTCTCTGCCCCTCCCCCGTTCATGCTCTGTTTCTCTCTGTCCCAAAAATAAATAAACGTTGAAAAAAAAAAAAAAAAAAAGAAAGCCTTAAAGTTTTCAGATGTAGGCTTTCATACTGCTTTTTTCTTTTTTGGAAAAAAAAAAGTCTTTATTTTGTAGAATAGCTTTAGGGAAAACTGAGCAGAAGGTACAGAGATTTCCCATATGCCCACTGTCCCCTTTGGTCCTTACTCTTTGTGAGATGAGAAGCTTCCTTCTCTTTTCTGTTTACTCTTTAATCCTTCCAGAGCACATCTCACTGTAGTTTCTTAAGAGTGCTCTGTAAGTAAACACTCCGTGTCTTTGTGTCTAAAAAGGCCTTGGGGCACCTGAATGGCTCAGACAGTTAAGTGTCAGACTCTTGATTTTGGCTCAGGTCATGATCCCAGAGCATGGATGGAGCCCCGCCTCCGGCTTCTCACCGACAGCGTGGAGCCTGCTTGGGATTCTCTCTCTTTCTCTCTCTCTCTCTCTGCCCCTCCCTGTTCCCTCTCTCTCTCTCTCAAAATAAATAAGTAAACATTAAAAAAAAAGGCCTTCATTCTCTCCCTACATTTGAATAGTGGTTAGACATTCTCAAGTTCTAGCTTGAGAATGATTTTCCTTCTGCATCGTGCTGACCCTGTTGTCTTCTAGCACCCAGCGGTGAGAGCTGCATGCACTTCCGGGTCCTGACCCTTTGCATGTGACTCTTTGTTTTCTTTCTGGAAGCTTTTAGGTATTCTCTTCATTTTTGAAGTCTTGTAATGTCATGATAATGTGGTGTTCCTTATGAGCATGTGTGTTTTCTCGTTTTACTGAGCATGTAGTCTGGATGTCCTTATTTTTCAGTTCTGGGAAATTTTTCTTGTTTTATTTTTTGAGTTTATTCACTCTAACCTTCTGTTCTCTCTACTGTTTGTTAGATTTTGGAACCTCTAGAATTATCCTTGAAATTTCTTACCTTTTTCTTACATGTTTCAATGCTGTGTCATTTTGTTCTATTTCCTGGGAAATTTCCCCAGTATGATTTATGAACATTTCTATTAATTTGTGTCTTTGAAAGTATACCTTTAATTTCTAAGACCATTATTTTATAGAAAAACATTATGTTTTAGTCTGGTGAAAACAAAATATATTCTTGTCTCAAGTTAGAATTAAAAATTTTTTTCCCTCTGTTCCCTGTATGATTTCTCTTTTCCTCTGAGTTTATTTTTTTCTACTTATTTATTTTTTCCTCTATTTTTCATATCAGATGGTTTTCCTGCCATTCTGGTGGTTTTCTTAACTTTGGGTGGTTTCTGTGGAGGCAGTTATCTGGTGGTTCCTGAATGCCAGAATATGGTGGCCTTTTCTCTGGTTTATTCAGTTTTCCCAGGTAAATACTCAAATCTGTTTCCTGGAGGAATAGATCAGTGGTTTCCAGCATTTTGTATAAGGGCTGTGAAATTGAAGTTAAGAGTCAAGATCCCTCCGTGTTTGGTTCTTCAATTACACTGCCCCATCCTGAGTTCAGACGTAAGGTGTCTCTGGGTCCTGTAACATTTCCCTTTTGGTTTCTCCAGGACACAGACTTCCAGGCCCCTGCACGAGTGTGGACCATCTGTTGGCATTCTGTGTGAGAGTACAGCTGGGGAGACGATAGTTGTAGGCCTTTCTGTGTGTGACTTTTGACCATTATATTCAACCCTGGGCCTCTGACTTCAGAGGCACTTTTTGGGGGCAGGTGGATTCTCTTTTTGTCCATAAGCCTTTTCCTGCAGACTCTCTGTGCTGTCATTTCCTCCAGTTCATTGAATCAGTCACCACTGCCCTATCTGCCTTTCATTTCCCAAAAGTATGTCAGAATCTCTTGTCCGCTGATGCACCTGACACCATTATCTTGCTTTATGTGGTATGAATTTCTCCCCTTTGCTCTAATTTCAGTGGGGTTTCAGGTAGATTGGGGGCAGACATTTACTCAATCTACTGTCTTTTGATAATTGAAAACTCAAATAAAGGAAATTTAAAAGGAAGGAAGATAATTCTACCGGCCTAAGAGTCCTTTTCACTTTGGAATTGACTTAAGCAAGCTCACTGTGTCCCCTCCCTAAGTGTATCTTTCCCTGTGAAAATTCATTGTTATATTCAAAGGATTTTCAGGCACAGAAAACTAGATAGAGCTTCTCAGGAAGAGTAGGGAGGAGGACCTGAGATAACCCATGTAGGTCCTGGCTCCTGGGGAGAAGTCATGCTGGACCCCCACGGACATCTTGTAACAAATGGTCTTGTGGCCCAGCTTGTGGCTCTTTCAGACACTGAACACTGAGAGGAGATGTCAGGCGGAGCCTGGGATCTGAGGGGCAAGGCGGGACAAGGCCTAACTGGCTAAGGATTGAGGTTTTCGCTGCACCTGACCTTGGTGAATCCCAGGACCGACAAAGCCCTCTAACTTACAGGCTGGGAACCCTCGGGGCAGACAACACAGCAAAGCCACCAGGGCTACAGCGTTTCTTCAGACTTAATCACTTGCATCATCTTCAGAGGGAACTTTTCTGAATATATCTTCTGTGATAGACGCCATGCTGGTCACATGATAGGCATAATCTCAATTTTCAGAACAACCTGAGAAATAAGGGTCATTATCCACATTTTAGGGATGAGGAAACTGAAGCCCGGGAAAGTAAGAAATAGAAATCAGAACTCGAATAGAAGTCTGCTTGGCCTCTGCTTTGCCAGGGCATGAAGTCGATTTAGGCCGGAGAGCTCATCAGCAGCCTGGGGGCCAAGTCTCACTGTACACGTGGATCGCTTGGCCCACACACTGTATGCTCAGTGTTCTAAAAATATTTTGAACTAGTTGGCAATGTTGGGAAACTCAGGAGTTTAAATAATCATCGAGAATTCCAGCTTTTTTTGAAAAGTCAGCAGGCTTGGCAACATTGGGTCCGCAATTCTTGTGAGGCAACAATACCTTGGAGCTGGGGCGGTTTCCGCCTTTAAATGGCAGCTACATTCTGTATGGACCCAGAATGGCCCCGGCGAGGATCTGGCTCCTGGAGAGCATGAAGTTATCCTATGTAGATGTAGCCAATCTCCACAGATACCTAGGAACAAGCTGTGGCACCTGCTGCCACTTTGCCACTGTCCCCACCACTTCCTGTCACTCCCCATCATGGGTCCTTCTGTTGGTGTCTGTTCTTGAGCTTGGGTAGTGGTTTTCCTTACAGTAAGGTCCAAAAGGCTTTATTGAATGAGCTGGACGTAGGAAGGGGAACTTGTAAAGCAGTTTCATGCATAATTATACTTCCCTATGAAATTCCCTTCCTGGGGTCATTCTTTATTGTCCCTGGACGTGTCTTGGTGCATCTAGAAAATAAGAAGTGCTCTTCAGTCTAATAATCATGTTGCTGCAGCCTTCTCCCTCTCCCACTTGTGCATCTCGGTCACCAGTCTGCTGGAGGCTGAGGAGGCTGGTCGGCTGGCTTATTCACCTCTCCTGGCTGCACTTGCCCCCCCTCACCGCCCCCCCCCCCCATGGCTGCTTTTCAGCCCTTCCAAGTCAGCAGTGGGAACTGATGGACAGGACACCATCCAGCGCAGGCAGAGTGGCTGGAAACTGGCTTACGTCTATGTCCCCAGCTGAGCTGACCCTTTTGTGATTCTTACCTGGGATCTCTACCTGCAATTCAGTAGCTTTTTTTTTTTTAAATTTTCTTCTAATTTCTATGAGTTTCTTTATTTGTTTTTTGAAGAACTGATTTGGTCTATTGGTACAACTTATATTTCTTTATATAGGTTATGTGTTTATTTGGCAGCATATATTTGAATATCAGTCAAGCAGAACTGTGTGTGTGTGTGTGTTTTAAATGATGTAATTTAAAATGTATGCATTGGTAGGAATGTAAATTGGTGCAGCCACTGTGGAAGAAACAGTATGGAGGTTTCTCAAACAATTAAAAATAGAAATCCACATGATCCAGTAGTTGCACTCCTGGATATTTACCTAAAGAAAATGGAAGCACTAATTTGCAAAGACACGTGCATCCCTGCTTGTTGTGGCTTTGTTATGATAGCCCAAATATGGAAGCAGCTCAAGTGTCCACTGATAGATGAATGGATAAGAAGATGTGGGAAGTTATGCAGCCATAAAAAAGGATGAGGCCACGTCATTAGCGACAACGTGGATGGACCAAGAGAGTATCACGCTAAGTGAAATAATTCACAGAAAGACAAATATGATTTCACTTGCATGTGGACTCGAAAAAGCAAACAAATGAATAAGTAAGCAAAAAGCAGAATCAGACCTATAAAAACGTGGGACAAACTGATGGGTGCCAGGAAGAAACAAGTAGGGGGATTGGTGCAATGGGTGAAGGGGAGTGGGAGATACAGGCTTCCAGTTATGGGATAAATGAGTCCTAGGAATAAAAGGTACAGGCTAGGGAATATAGTCAATCGTACTGTAATTGTGTTGTATGTTGCTGGGAGGTAGCTACCCTTGTAATGAGCACAGCATAATGTGTAAACTTGTTGAATCACTATGTTGTACACCCGAAACTAACGCAACGTTACATGTCAACTAAGCTTAAATAAAAAAATTTAAAAAATACGTGATTTGTATGTTATGGGTTAAATTTTTCAAAGCAATAATGGATTGGGACTTATAATGGAAATGATATATACTTGTACATATTAAACATTTTAGCGTAAAATTTCCTTTTTTTAAAAGTTTATTTTATTTTCTTTTTGAGAGAGAGAGAGAGAGAGAGAGAGAGAGAGAAAGAGAATGAGAACACAAGCGGGGGCAGGGCGTGGGGGTGGGGAGACACAGAAAACAGAGCAGGCTCTAAGCCCTGAGCTGTCAGCACAGAACCTGATGTGGGGCTTGAACCCACCAACTGCAAGACCATGACCTGAGCTGAAGTCCGATGCTTAACTGACTGAGCCACCCAGGTGCCATCAGTGTAAAATTGTTTAATTAGAATGCTCTTTGCCTTGGCTAATTCATTAGTGAATGTATTCCTCAATTTAATGCTGTATAGTATGAAGCAATCCTTACATAATGTAAACTTGCTTATGATATTTTGATTTCATTTTAAAACTTGTAGTTTGCTCCTTATACATATGTTTCATACTCGATATAATAAGTGCAGACACACACGGAAGAGATAGGTGTCAGCTGTCGGGGTTTACAAATGATAGTAAAAACACCATGTCTTACTACTTGGACTGCCTTGGGTTCCATTTTAGTTCCTGGGCTCCTCTGGGGTCTTGGGCTCCTTGAAATGGTATGTTATGGTAGGGCGATAACCTTTTTGGATGACCCTAGACTATCTTGCTTCTGTGGGGTCCACATCCTGTCTTCTGGGAAACCTGTACCTTTGTTCTGTGCACTTGGTGTTTAATTCCTACATCAAATTCTCTCTGTTAAATAGAACTGGTGTGGTTTCTGTTTCCCTGGCTGGACCTTACACACAGCAGCTCTAACATCTACTCATTTTCTCAGTGCTCCAAATGAGGCACATATTACCTCTGAGAAGTATTGATTAATTTCCGACAGTGCTTAAAATCCATTTCCCCATTTGGGTTCTCTTTCTGTCTCTTCATATCCCTTCTTTTCCCATCTCTTGAATTTTCTCACTTTTCTATGAAGAGAATGGAGTACATTTGCCAACCAGTTAGCTGGAAGTATCTACAGCAATGGTTCCTTTAGTCAAAGGTGCCAGTAGAAAGATGGGGGTTTGTTGTACATAAATGGAGGAATTCTGAGTCATGCTTCATTTATAAATGTCGCTTCTACTTGACAATGTCTGTTAGCCAAGCAAAGTAACCAAAGGAGGAAGGATTTATTTGAAAACCTGATTTACGCTAGACACAGAGCAAGTTACATGACTGGATAGATTCCCTTACTTTGGATCTCTCCATTCACAGCATCTGTACTGTGATTTTTATTCTACTGACCTTTGATATAGGTCAGCTTTATTGTTCTTATGAAACTGTGTTGAAGAAATGGGTGGGCGTTCAAGAAAATGGTTATATAATTAGTGTGAATAGAATTATGAGGCAGAAAAGACTTAAGAGAGGTCCTTTGGTTCAACTCCTTGCCTTCAGGCAAGTCAACACCTAAACCAATTTAGACAGAAAATATTCAGAGAATTCCCCTCATTGCTTTTATTAGTTTAATTCCTGTGTTAAAAACAGTTTCCTCCAGAAATCTCTCCTTGGATTTTATTTTGAATCAATTGAAGTCTCTCCAAGCCTCCCTCATTCATTCAACACAATTCTTTTTGAGCTTCTAGTATGTGCTGAGGACTGTTAGCAAATGAGATGGTCTCCCCATAGCCCCAAATGCTTGTGCCAGGACTGATGAGGGAAACATGTTGCAGGAAGGCAGAGCTCAGCTTAGTGAAGGAAGAGCTTTCCAAGAGCAAGAAACGCTCCAGACGGATTGGGCTCAAACATACCCTTGAGTCACTTGGCCAGAAGCAGGGGGGAGGGAGGCGCGGGCAGCTGCTGGAGGCTTGGACTGGATGCCCTTAAAGGTCCGTTTCACCCTTTGGATCCTGTCTCTCATCTGAGTACAATATTGCCATGTTGGCTCTTTCTTCCCATTTGATTTTCAAGGAATTCATTCTTCCATTTATCCTGGACTTGTTGACAGTGAATTAGTCATTGATTGGTAATTGCTTACTCATTAATATTAGAGAAATGACTCATCCTCCTGATTCTCTTAGAAAGTTGCTCTCTGCCTTCACCCAGCCGATGCCCTGATTACATTCCCCATCACACCAAATACTTCCTGGCACTGCCCTCAACCCAGTTCTGCTTTATTGAATGAGCTTTATATAATATATATGTTATTTCCCACTGTATTTCAGCTTCACGATGCCTGATACAGCACTTAGCACATAGTATGGCTTAATATTACATGTGTACATGTATGTGATATATATGTGTATTGCATATGATATGTATACATATATAACACAATATGCATATATAATATGTAAATATATCTTGAAATATAATTGAATAAGTCTTTAGTCATTGACTGGATTTGTATAAAATGAAAAGACAGTGACATTGTATTAGGATTCTCCAGAGAAACAGAACCAAATATCCATATCTACATACTTATGAATATATTGCAAAGGAATTGGAATGCATGATTTTGGGGTCTGGGAAGTACAAAATCTGTAGGGCAGGCCAGCACATGGGAAATTTAGATAAGAATTGATGTGCAGTCCTGGGTCTGAATTCCTTAGGGCAGCAGGTTGAAAACTCATGAAGCGTTTCTGTGTTACAGACTTGAGACACAATTGCTTCTTCTTCATGATGCCTCAGTCTTTGCTCTGAAGGCCTTCAACTGATTGAATGAGGCCCATGGCCCCCATTATGGAGGTTAATCTGCTTTACTCAAGATCTATTGACTGTTGATGAATCATGTTGAAAAAACAAATCTTCATAGCAACACCTAGACTGGTGTTTGACCCAACATCTGGCCCTCATAGTCTGGCCAAGTTGACGTATAAAAATCCAGCATCACACACATAGAAATAAAACCTGCTTTTGGACACACATTAGATCGGGTGCCATGTGAGGCACCGTGGCAGACAGACCGTAGGGTGACCCCCGACAACTCCCGCCCTGTGGCGTCCGTGCTTTTGTGTGATCTTCACCCTGTGAATTTGGGCAGGACCTGGGACGCATTGCCAACCACCAGAATATGGCAGAGCTAATGGGATGTCACTCTTGTGACTGTGTTACATTGTATCAAACCATGTCAGCTGGCTGGAGTGAGCAGCTCTCCTGTTGGCTTGGAAGGAGCAAGTGGCCCTGATGTGGTCTGTGGAGAGGCTCAGGTGGCAGGGACTGGCAGGTGGCCTCTAGGAGCTAAGGCCTTGGTCCCACAGCTGCAAGGAACTGACTTCTGCCAACGACCACGTGAGCTTGGAAGGGGGCCCTGAGCCTCGGATGCGACCTCAGCCTGAGCCTTGATAGAGACCCAGAGCACAGCGCCCTGCGACGCTGTGCGAACACTCGCCCCGTGGAAGCTGTGAGGTAATAAATGCGTGTTGTCTTCACCCACTAAGTTTGTGGTAATTTGATAGGCGCCCAGAGCGAGCTAATACGGCACACTGCACACACCCCACACCGATGCCGGAGGTAGGGGTCGATGCCAGATGAGGTGCTGGGCCTCAGCAACGTCAGAAAGCTTGCCTCCTCAGAGCTATTTCAGAGCACAGCTGGGACTCCCAGTGGGTTCCAGCCCACACCCACGTTTCTCCTCAGTTAGGTGTGGGAGAACAGACCAGATAATGAGCTCTGTGAAATGGTGAGGACAGAAAGAAGAATCTGTTGTGCGTATGTAAACAGGGAGTCCAGCATGGGAGATTTAAATGTCTTTTTTTTTTTTTTTTTTTTACCTGAGAAAGACTCCAGGAGACGGTGCCACTTTCTCTGGGGGCCAGGAGAGTCTCTAGACTCCCTCTGAGGCTAACCTTAAAATGCCAGAGGGGTTCTTAATGAGGAAGGAAGGGCTTATACACTGTCTGAATTGATCTTCCTTTGCACCCATGTGTGTCCTTTGATGGATACCGATGCATACCAGGTAGGGAGGAGGTGAGCCCGGTGCCTTGGCTCCCTTGGGTGGGGGGAGCCGCACAGGATTCATGGCTGCTCTTGCCCAGGGCCGAGGCTGAGCCAGCCCAAAGGTGCCAGCAGCCTGCTTGACAATTGCCTTCTCACTCATCGCAATAAATTAGCTCCCTGTGGATAACGTTGCCTCCTGTTATCTGTGGGTGTCAGGACTTTTTATTAGCCCTACCGTCTGGGACTGTCTTCTGCCTTTACTCAGTTCAGGAGACAAAACTAGGACGATACTGGGTGCCCTGAGTCTGTTTTCATGCAATAGCTCTGCCTCGGGGGACGCACAAGTTTAATCTGGTTGTGAGATGAGGAGAACCGGGGCCGGAACTCGCCAGTGTGGGCTCTCAGAGATGAGGAGACCCTTCCCATGAGTCTTGTGTGGTGCCCTGGACGGTAGACCAGTTATTCCTGGAAGGGATCCTTGGTGATGTTCTCTTCTTTTCTCTAAAATGGGCAGTTTATTCCTCCTTCTGAGTCCCATGTCACCTTCTAAGAAGCTTCCTCAGCTGAATCCACCCTCATAACTTCAGAGATCAGGGTGTTCATCCTCTTCCGTGTGTGCTTTGGTTTCGTGTTCTCTGTTCCGTGATGTGTGACCTGCTCAGTGAGCTCTCCTGCCCACGGCTCGCTGGCTTTTCCTGCTGTCACCTCCCCCACTGTCCCTGAAGTTCCAGCTCTTGGGAACCACTTGCATTTCCAGAGGTGTCTCTGACTTCTCACCCTTCCTTCCTTCCTTCCTTCCTTCCTTCCTTCCTTCCTTCCTTCCGGAACCCTCCACTGCCTCCTAACCAATGCTCACGTGCTCTCCAAAGCCCAATGTAAGTGGGTCTCCTCTGCAAAGCTCTGCCAGGTCCACAGGATTCTCTCTCTCTCTCTCTCTCTCTCTCTCTCTCGATAGCTGGCTCTGAAACTTGAGGCCAAGTTGATTTACTGCTCATGGCTCAGTTTTCTAATCCCCTAAGTAAATCTTATGATAATCCTTACTTTATATGATTGTTGTGAGGTAAATGAGAAAATGCATGAAAAAGGCTTCGCGCAACACCTGAGGCACGTGAACTGGCCAAAAAGTTAGATAAACCTTCATACTGGCTTTATTTATTTAGGTATCTCTCTCCTCTCTACATCTGTGAGCACCCTGAGGACAGGAATTGTTTCTCAGTTGTCCGTGTTGGTCACTGGGTCTCACTGTGGCTAGTTGTATTCTCCCCAAATGGCTGCAACATGTTCTTTGTGCAGACTTTGACACTGTTTCCAGTGGGCAGTGGAGTTTATGTTCCTTGCCTTTGAATATAAGTGGGCTCGTATTTGGGCGATGTGGTTTGTGACTGGGGCATAGATGGTGACACACCTCACAACCTGGCTTTCTTGCAGTGTGTGCCCTCAGTCTCCATGCTGTGAGGAAGTCCAAGCGTGGACTTCCACCTGGCCCACAGTTCTAGGTGGGCTCCCGGCTGAGATCCAGTATTAACATGCCAGCCATGAGAGGGAGCCATCTTGAAGGTGCATCCTTCAAGCACGAGCGGAGATGCCATTTGGAGCAGAGACAACACAACTCAGCTGAGCTCTTCCTAATCACAGAACTGTGGGCAGCATAAATGATTGTTGCAGTTTTAAGGTATTACATGTTGGGGTAGTTTGTTACTTGGCACGAATAACCGGAACATCCGTGGCAGCCCCTGACTTAGAAGGTTTCCAATCAGAGTGCATTAATGAATCAAGAGGGTTGGGGTATAAGTCTGTCTGTCCTTGGAGTGACCTCTTTCAAAACAGGTGGGATACTTTCCGAATCTCCGACTCTTCCCATGATGCATTCCGCTCTGTAAATATTGGCTGAACTGAACAAAATAGGTGAAGAGACTCAACTGAGCAGTATTTGTAGAGTGTTATCGCATGCCTAAAATTCTGCCAAAGGAAATAGGATAAGTGTCCTCAGGGAGCCTGGAACCTGTTGGGAGGGGAAAACACATAAAGGAAATTTATGGGAAATTAAGGGAAAACGCATAAAGGGGAAAATGCATAACATTCCAATTGTTATTGGAATGTAACAGAAGAAACTACATGTTCAAAAGTCAAAGTCAAGGGGCAAGGTACCAGAAGGGAGTTGGAGTTGAGGTGCACTGGGAGGGCTGAAGGGGCTGGAATATCAGGTGTGCCAAGGGGAGGGAAGAGGGCATCCAGGTGGAGGGGTGAGAATGAGTGGGGTGGGGGCAGCAGGTGCTGGGAGGGAGCAGAACTTGTGGGTCCTTAAGCATCAGGATGAAAACTGTGAGTTGGATTCTTTTCAGGCCCATTCTAGATTTCAGAACAACGGGGTGACTTGGGAAGCAGGTTTGTTGGAATCACTTGTTAAGCAGCAGGATCCAGGACTGGGGGAGCCAGGAGGCTGGGGAGGGTGACTGGAGGTCCCAGCAGTAATCTAGGGGATTGGCCAGGAGATCTCTCCCTGGTAAGTGCCCCTTGGATGCTGCCCAAGCCCCTCTCAGATGCCCTTTGTTCATCTGCCAGAATGCCTATGTGTCTTCTGGTGGCACAGCCTTCTTGTTGGTGAGGTGGGGACCCCAGTGACAGCTTTGAATCCTGGCTTTCTTATTAGCCTGTGTGTTCTTGGGCTAATTAATTCACTTTCTTGGCTTCAGTTTCCTCATTTGAGAAATGAAAATAACAACAACAACAACAACAACAACAACACAGGGCTTTGTGACATTGTGAGTTGATTGGTACAGACAGGAAATACTCAGTGACTATTCCTGTTAGTTATTTCATGTTACAGCTTCAACATGTTTGCACAGCTGGACTCTGGCACTAAGTATATACTGATCTTTTATTTAGGACACTCTGGGGATTTCCCAAATAGCCATCATTCGCCAATTTATAGTTTATCCCTCAGATGCAGCTACTTTAAGAGATGCTTGAATTCATTCAGCATATACTAATTTAATCAATTTTCAGAGTATCACACTGTTTCTCTTCTGTGGTGGTGTTCACCTACAAATAGTTGGCAAAGTCCATGCACTTGGCATCTATAAAATTGACCAGTCATTTTTTTCTAGACAATCACAAAACATCCTAAGGGCACTCAGGCACTTTTGGTCCTGGGGGGAAATGGCACCAGAAAGAGATCTCCCAGAATTGGGGCTCATTTGGGGGTGATGTAAGTCTTGCTGAGGATGGCTGGAATCTGGAGCTTATGAAAGATTTTGGAGAATTGAGCAATAAGAAATTCTCTCTCTCTCTCTCTTTCTCTCTCCCTCTCTCTCACACTCTCGCTCTTGTTCTCTTTTTCTCTGTTCTTAAATCTGTCCATCTATCCATCTATCCATCCATCCATCCATCCATCCATCCATCTTTCCTGTATGCTGATAGATCTTTTTCATCTACAAAGCAAATTACAATTGATTTATTAGTTAGCTTTCTTGGTTATTCAACATAATTGATCAGTGACTTGTTTTAGTTATGTAGACCCAGCTAAAATATTACCACATTGTCCCAATTAAGAAAATAATTTTTGAGCAGGGTCTTTGTCTTCGGTTCCACTAGTAATATGTGATTCACTTTTAATATTTAGTATCACAAGTAGGTACTTGTTACTAATAAAGGTAGAGCTTTTGCGGTATTTGAAGCTCCAATGGGTCTTTGATAACTGCCCTGCAGTCCCATGTTCCTCTAGGCAGTCCTGATTGATTCTTTTTCTCAAAGCCAAGAAATACAAGAAGCTTCTTTTGGTGTTGATTAGAACCATTAAAAGGCGCACAAGGGAAAAGCACATGGTCCAGATTGCTATCTCTCCTAAATTGGATGTAGAATCTTCTTATTTCATAAGGCCTTCAGCACTGATTTAAAAAAAAAATTCTTTTCTCTTTCATTTACGGAAGGTGCCTCAGGCATCCGTTGTATGATAGGTGCTTAATAAATAATAATAACAGTTATTATTATGGAGCAGAAATCTGCTGATCCTTTCACATGAATGGAACCTTGAGACCTCTTTCTATTACAGAGGCAGATGTATTTGTTTTAACATCACGTTATTGTGGCTTTTTATTTCAATGCATCAGCATTCTGTTTATCCACACGCTTCAGGATTTATGGTTATGACTGTGTCTGTTTTTCTGTCTCCTCCGTATTCCCAAGCTCCACATTCTTTTCTCTCTAAATTCCAGGAGTTCAGATAACAACATAAAATGCATAATAAATTTGGGCCTCCGTAAATAATACGGGAAGTGAAGGAAGCTTGCATGGGATTAGGCTCGTTTTGCCTGTTTTTCCTCACTTGAAAAAATTTTGATGAGTTTATTCTTTATCTCTTTGGGAAATAATGTAAATGTGATTAGAGGCCTACATAATCTGGGCTGTGTTCCCAGAATTGTTTTTATTTAGTGTTGCTGTATTTGGGTGATGAAATGTTTATGCCACAGCAATAGATTTTTCACGTTACACCATATTCAGTAAAGATAATGCATTTAAACCTCACATTGTCCATTTTGGGGTACCAGGGTAGGGGATTTTTTGCTCTAAACTCTACCCAAAGCGAATGGGATGAAAAATATTTTCCGAGGGATGACCCATTTCTCATCAGTTCATAAAATGCATATAATGTCATCTTTTCTTTATGACTCAGAGTGGGTATGAACCTAAGTTGGGGAGCGTGGCAGTGTCCTCAGGACTGATCAGGATATTCTCACACTAAATATTCCCAGGCTGCTTTCCAGAACTTCTTCCTTGGTTCTGTCTCCTCCTGCAATCCCCAGGCTGTTAATTCTTTTTCTTCCTGCTGCTGTTTCTGCATGGTGTTTCCCTCTTTCACCCCACAGACATCATGTGAACTTTGAGATGGAAAACTAAGAGAGTACTGTTGGTATTGTATGCAAAACAAGAATCAGTGAGCTAGGGAATAAGGCACCAGGCTGTGTGTGGGAACTCAAGCTTATTGGACTCCAGTTCTGCTCTGAGAACCACTGGTGTGACCTTGGGCAACAATCTCTCAGGACCTTAGTTCTCCTGTTGTAAAAATGATCAAGTTAGACTGCAAGACCTCTGGTCTTAACATTTATGAGTTTACCAAAGGCAGCTTTTAGTTTTTATACTTTCTGACAGGAGAAACAGCTCCCCTGGTGCCAGTTTTGTTTACCTGCGGGTTTTTGCTGTGTCCTCCCAGTAATCTGCTGGGTGTTTTCCCTCAGATGAAGGGAACATTAGCCTAGTCATGACCTAGCCCTACCCTGGGTTGTCTATCTGCGAATCACTCCCTCATGAATTACCAGAACATAAAATCTCCCTCTCAGAGCCTGCCTCCTATAGGAAAACCTGACCCGTGACAGAGCTGTTCAATAAAGATTTCTGTGCGTGACTGTCTATTCTGTACTGGAAAAACACGAACAAAAGAATACGTTAAAAAACCTAAGAGCATAGGCTAGGATAAATAGTGGCTCCCTAGTTCCTAGCACCCGTGAATATATGACCATTTTTGGTAAAAGGGATTTTGCAGGTGTAGTTAAGGATCTTGAGGTGGGGAATTATCTTGGATTACTTGGGCGGGGCCTGATATAATCCCAAGGGACTCTGTAAGAGGGAGGCAGGAAGCTGGCTCTAAAGATGGAGGAATGCTAGCAGCTTCTGGAAGCTGGAAAAGTCAAGGAAACAGATTCTGCCCTAGAATGAGATATAAACTCTCATCGCAAGGAAAAACCACAGGTTAGTCATTTTCCTTGGTTTGTACTGGTGCGTCTTCCTCCCATTTTCCCCCTAAGATACACCTTATTCTACAAGTACTCCAACGTGTGTCTTTTATATCCCCAAAAGAAGTGTTTGGGTGGACTGGGGGCCTAGTTATGATCAATAAGAAACAATGTCTGCCGTACTGGAAGGGCATTCCCAGTACAGATTGCTAAAAATGCCAGTTCATTTTCCTCATTCATTGTGGTGAGGTTTCTGGTGTCCCCTGGATTTACTTTATGTGTTGAGGGAGCTCCCTGTTCTGCATTTAGAGAGTTTGTTCTGGTAGAATGAAGGTGTTAATTACAGTCCCATGTCAATTGCGCACTGTGCAACGCGCCATGAGGAAAGTGTGGCCCAAAAGTAACTCGATGAATTCTACTCCCTCCAGCAAGTTAACTGGGGGGCTCCAGGTCATGCCCATGGAAGCTTGCCCCACTGCAGTGTCCCAAGCCCATGGACACAGCAGCTGAGACAGAGGATGCAAGGTATAGAATCTGGTCTGAAAACTTTGCCCAAGGAATGTTGTATTTGAATTAATTTTTCTGTCAGATTTGTTGAGAATGGTCAGGAGTTAAAATACGATCAGTTTTGCTTCATTTATTACTTGTTTGATTACTGTGAACTGGAAAAGAGGACAGAAAGAAAATGCAACATCCTGGAGTAAGTCAGAGCCAGACAGACCTGGGTTCGAATTGCAACTCTGCATTTTCTGAAAGGTAAGAATTGGGGTGAGCTCTTAATTACCTTATCCATATGATACATGATAGTAATATCTACCGTTCATGATTGTTGGTGAATTAAATAATACGATACAAAGTGCTTCGTTTAGTACCTGGCATATGGCAAAGGCTTAATGAGATGTTAATTTTCCTGTCTTACATTATATAGTCTGTAATCGTACTAGTCTTCTAAAGATCCAAGCAGCAGGCACTACCCAAGCATCGTGGCCCATAGCAGAGTTTGCTTATTCTGTGTCCCGTAATTCTTATTCTGTAATTCTGGGATTCACTCCCATAAAGCAGTGGTATCAGGTGTTCCAGAGATGTATGGGTACTTGCTAAATGAGTCGTTACTCAGCTTTAACCTTCAAATTAGATTTTGGTTTGATGTTCTTGGCATTGTCAACAAAGCATTTTCCAAAATCTCGAATGGAACCAGATCAAAGCTTGGAGGTGTCTGATCATATAGCTTTCCAAAATGTGGAAAAGGTCCTCCTTCATTTATGAAGGCTAGTTCATGAGGCTTATTGTTCTAGAAAGAAGGAGAATGCCATGTAGAAGTGGATAGGTCCAAGCTGGCCTCTTCCGGTAGGGGAATGTGGGCTAAAGAAGGGACAGAGTCATAGAATGGAGGCCTGCACCTTGGAAGTGGGTGAGTATTACTTTAGAAACATCCAGATAAGTAGGGGGAAGAGTCTTACAGGAGATGAGCCTAATGGCATGCTTGCCTGGCTTATCCTCTAAGGAACTGCCTGTCCTCTGTCACTTCCACCATGACCCATGTCAATAGTATAGCAATATTGGCAGGATGGGGCATAGACCGTGGGGTTAGCCCGAATGTGGCAGAGCCTGGGATGAGAGGTCCCTGGGCCCTAGTGATGGGATGTGCAGGTGTGATGAGGCCGGGAGCTGGGCCTTTGAGACTGGTGTTAACCGACTGTAGCCATGGCTCTAGAGAGGAGGTTCATCAAGGTAAGGACGAAAAGCCACAGGAGACCATGGACACTTTGGCGATCAGGTATCCTGTGGCTTGGTAGAAGAGACCAGAGGACACTGGAGATCCAGGGACCTTTCCTTATTGCCCATCAAAACACAGTGAGGCCCTCACACATCCCGTCGGCCCGCTTGAGGGAAGAGGACAAGTATCGACCTGATAAGACAGAGGCGACAGAAAAGGCTACCGATCTGAGAGTCCAACTTTGCATAGGCTGGTTGTTTAAACTACTGGGAGATTATTCCAACTTGAAGAGACAGGAGAATGGCTAGTTGGCACATGTAAAATTTTTTGCTACTCAGGGAGAAAATATATTAAGTGCATTTTCAATGCACATCTGAGTGTAGTATGAGTAAATCTGCAAGCCAACTAGGTGTTAGAGCTTGGCACGCAAAACACTTTAATCTACCTTTAAGGGTTATGTTCTATTTAATTCACTTCAGCGGAAATTTGGATTTCTCTTTGATTTTCATGCTGCTGTTGTGACTTCTAAAAATGTTTGTGTCCACATGTAGGAGGTTGACTATGAGTCTTTCAAGATGTTCTCTTTGTCTTTGTTTTTTTGCATTTTGTATATGATATGCCTAGGCGTATTTTCGTATTTATCCTGCTCGGTGTTCTCTGAGCTTCCCTATCTGTGGCTTGGTATCTGTCATGAATTTTGCAAAGTTCTCAGCCATTTTTCTTTTGCTCTGTCCTCTCTTCTGTCTCCTTCTGGAATTTTGATATTCATGTACACCTTTTTTAGAAATTATCACACAGTTCTTTGATGTTCTGTTCTCCCCCCTCCCCCATTTGTTTTTCTGTTTGCATTCCAGTTTGAGAAGTTTCTATTGATGTCTCTCCCAGCTCACAGATTCTTTCCTAGACTGTGTCCAGTCAACTCATTGCCTCATCAAAGGCATTTGCCATTTTTGTTACAGTATCTTTGATTGTTAGCATTTCCTTTTGATGTTTATTTATTTTTGAGAGAGACAGAGACAGAATGTGAGTGGGTTAGGGGCAGAGAGAGAGGGAGACACAGAATCTGAAGTAGGCTCCAGGCTCCAAGCCATCAGCACAGAGCCTGATGTGGGGCTTGAACTCACAGAGCTGTGAGATCATGACCTAAGCCAAAGTCAGACGCTCAACTGACTGAGCCACCCAGGTACCCCAGCATTTCCTGTCGAATTCTAGAATTTCCATCTCTCTGCTTCTATTCTTACATGTTGTCTCCTTTCCCCCTTAAAGCACTTATCATATTAAGCATAGTTATTTTTTTTATATTAAATATAATGTATTGCCAAATTGGTTTCCATACAACACCCAGTGCTCATCCCAACAGGTGCCCTCCTCAATGCCCATCACCCACTTTCTCCTCTCCCCCACCCCTCATCAACCCTCAGTTTGTTCTCAGTATTTAAGAGTATCTTAAAGCATAGTTATTTAAAAATTTTTAACGTTTATTTTTGAGACAGAGAGAGACAGAGCATGAATGGGGAGGGTCAGAGAGAGGGAGACACGGAATCTAAAGCAGGCTCCAGGCTCTGAGCTGTCAGCACAGAACCCGACGCGGGGCTCGAACTCACGGACCGTGAGATTATGACCTGAGCCAAAGTCGGATGCTTAACTGACTGAGCTACCCAGGCGCCCCAAGCATAGTTATTTTAAATGCCTGGTCTGAGAAGTCCAAAATCTCTGACACATCTGAGTCCAGTTTTGATGATGCTTGCTTTGTTTCTTCAGTGTATGTTAAAATTTTTTTTCCTTGGCATATCTAGTAATTGTTGAAAGCTAGATATATTGAATTGGGCATAGGAACTGAGTTGAAGAAGTCTTTGTGTAAGGTTTGTTTGTTTGTTTGTTATTTAGAGAATGAGTGAGGGAGGGGCAGAGAGAGAGGGAAAGACGGAGAATCCCAAGCAGGGTCTGCACTGCCCTATGTGGGGTTTGAACTCATGAACTGTGAGATCATGACCTGAGGTGACATCAGATGCTTAACTGTCTGAGCCACCCAGGCGCCCCTGTGTAAGGTTTTATATTAATGTGAGTAGGGTTTGGGCTGTGCTTCAAGTTGTTGTAGCTGTAGGTGCCAGAGGCTTTATTTTATTTAGTTCTAAATGATGTGTATATCATTTGTATTGTTTTTAGTTTTAAATAACCAGGGATTTTACATCCCTCCAGGGTCTTTGTTTTTGTGTCTTTGACTTTGGGCTTCCTTGGGTACGGGTCCTCAGAGTCTGTGCCTTGGAGCATGTTCCGAGGTGATCCCCTGGTGTAAGCCACAGTAGCTATTTCAGTAGGGATGATTTAACAGGGGAGGATGGAAAGAACAAACATAAGCTTTGAAGCAACGTAGTGAGAGCAACTGCCGGAAGCCCCTACCAGAACCTAGGGTTATGGGAGCCCTAGAGCTCAGGGGCGGAGCCCTGTGGAGCTGGGACTCAGAGGGTGGAGGAGGGGTGCGGTGGAGCTGTGTGGGACTCAGACCTCCAAGGAGGGGTTCTGGGGACATCAAAAAAGATGGAGGTTGGAACCAATTGTTGCTCTCAGGGTGGGGTTGTAGAAAAGCTATGGACTGGGCGGCAGGAGTTTAGGGTGATGCCCTTTGGCAAGGTTCTTCCTATGGTGGGGAAGAGTGCCTCAAACAAATCCGCTGAGCTATACTTTTCAGATCTAGTACATGCCTTGATTCTGATTTCATGTTCTTCAAGTCCCTTTCTGATTGTAATTTGGTTTTCTATTCTGTATTCCCTTCTGACTGTGCCAGAGAAAATAGTCCAGTCATACCAACCCCATTAATCTGAAGGCATTGGGGTTAGACATCAGTCTCTATTGATTTGACTACGGTGAATTTGCCGTGGGAGACAGATCTTTCTGTGGGCTTACAGAACCAGGGCTCTGTGTCTTAACACTGAAGGGTATGACACAACTCTGTGATGACTTGTTCAGGAGATATGCCACCCGATTTTCTCCTGGAAATGTTCCAAATGCACAACATATCTTTCCCAAGTTTCCATCAGCCCTGACTGAATAAAACCACATCACGTACAGGCAAATCACAACAGATGAATGCCTAACTCGCTCGGATTCAACTCTTTGAGCTCCTTACAAAAGGAAAACGATAATTTCACTGACATTACTGGGGAAGAGAGAGACTCATCACTGGGTGCCATGCAGGATTCATCCTCTTTCTTCATAGTTCATCGGACATTTGGTTTTTATGCACACACGGTAATGCACTGGGTGGAATATACCAACCATGTGTGCTGAGAGGCATAAAGGTAGGGCTGTAGAGCCTGGTCTGGAGTCAGACTTCCCAGTGTTCAAATTCTGGTTCCACCACTTAATGGCTCTATGACCTTGGGCAAGTATAACTTAATCGCCTCAGTTTCCCACATCTGTAAAATGGAACTCAGAATCATACCTCCCTCTTAGGGTTAGAAATGAGCTCTGTGGGGCGCCTGGGTGGCGCAGTCGGTTAAGTGTCCGACTTCAGCCAGGTCACGATCTCGCGGTCTGCGAGTTCGAGCCCCGCGTCGGGCTCTGGGCTGATGGCTCAGAGCCTGGAGCCTGTTTCCGATGCTGTGTCTACCTCTCTCTCTGCCCCTCCCCCGTTCATGCTCTGTCTCTCTCTGTCCCAAAAATAAATAAACGTTGAAAAAAAAAAATTAAAAAAAAAAATAAATAAAAAAAAGAAATGAGCTCTGTAAGTAATAGTAAGCTCTGACTAGTGCGAGGTATTATCATGATTCTTCTTAGTCTATTTAATAGCTACTTAAGGGATTTTCAAGGGCAACTTTGGCTCCACATGACTTTTCCATTACTTACTGATTTTATAAATTTCATAGGGCTCACCTACAGAAAATGGGACCTGTAGGATGTCCTTTGCTGGGAGCATCTCCAAAGCTAAGTAAGCCCTCTCAGGGGTACCAAGAATTATGATCTTCCAGCTCAGTGGGAAGGAAGGCCACACCCCTGGCCAGGCCCCCTAACCTCCTTGTTGCTGAGCTAACCTTGATGGAAACTTTCAGCAAGGTGTTTCTGCAGAGCGATCCATAAAGCATGACCTAGAGCTATATTAAACCTACAGAAATCAACCTCCAACAGTGAGAAACAGTTTTATGATAAAGTAGTGATTACATTTTCTAATGATTGCTCAAAGTATTTTGTAATCTATCGGGAATATATTTCACAGCTCCTGGGAGCCCTCCCACTTGCCCATTTGTCATTCCAAGCTTTAAGTAGAGCATAGAATATGAGCAGAGCAATCTTGGCATACGGTATCCTTTGGGGGACTCAATATATGCAACCGTCATGCAATTAACCTGTGTTTTGCTAACTTGCTCATTATGATACTGTTTTTTACCTCAGCAACAAAGAGAAAACATTTGTATGAACTGCACATTGGGCCCCCTTCCCCTACCCCAAGTTTCTTTTTTTAAATAGGATCATATCTTTCAGACTCTAAGTGAATTGCTAGCATTTTTTGTTTTCCTGCTAGAAAGTGTTTTCTCTTGGAAAGTTCAGAACCACAGATCCTTTGTGAAGTCTTTTGAAAGGCTTGTGGTGATGTGGAGTGGGCCCTGATCTAATAGTCTTCAGACAAGCAGTTTCCTTCTCAGAGACTGGTTAGATCTTTTTCTGCTCATTCCCTGAACCCAGAATTCCTGGCTTGAGGTTCAGAGCCCAGCTACGGGAGTTAACAGTTTTTCTGAAGGGAGAAAATGTACCACTGCTAATCATGAAGAAAACACTCTGGGTCTGGATTTTCACACAGCAGAGAGAAGCATGGAAGGAAGAAAGAAGATAGAAAACAGAAGCGTAGAATTTAGTCAACCTTCTTCTCAGTGTTGGGCTGGAAAGTGGCTTTGTTATTGATCTCAAGACGGGGATCTCTGGCTGCCATTGAGAATGAGGCCGTAAAGGTTATGGTCTCATTTGAAAGTGGGCACTGATCCCAAAGATTTCTATTCAAAATGTAAGCAAGAGTTAATATTCTAATAAAGAACATACAATATTAAGTTGGAAGGGATTGGAATAAATTAAGAAATGAATATACACAATACACGTGTACGTTTGCATGTTTGTATGCCTATACGCGCAGATGCGTGTGTGTGTTTCCCCCAGTCAATACTCGATGCTCCATGTGTGTGTGTTTTCATTAAAGGAGAGCAGATATGGAGCCTGGGCTATTATTTCCAGTGACTTGCAGCCTCGGGGGGCAGCAGTGAAATGGAAAGAGCAGGGTAGCCTATTCTCCCAGAGACATTCACTGTATCTGAAAGGGTCGTGTCATGTTTCCTGGCAATTGACTCAATGGGTTTGGATTCTATAGCTGTTTCCACTCTGCCCATGTGTCCCGAGGATCGTGCCTTCCAGTTGTTTTCACATTGACCTCATTACCCAGCCCGAGCGATGAGTTTGGCCTGGACTCCCTGTGACTTCCACCTGCTCAGGGCTGCCTGGTCCCCACGACCCCATGCCTCTGCCCCAGGAGCATGGGTGGGTGTGAATGCCTACCTCTCTCTTGGCTTAGGAAGGCTGATCCCCCCACCCCCACCCCCCGGCAAAGACTACCTGCATTCAGTGAACAAGAAATGGAATGTGAGGATGTGTTGCTGGGTGTGCGGGGCTATTTCTCCTAGACACAGGAGGGCAGGAATCGAGGGAAGAAGAGACAAGAGACGCCCAGGCCCCTAGTCTCAGAATGCCATCACATGAACAGAGGGACTCAATCAGAACCAGTACAAACTTCCCAAATTCCCCAAGTCTTAGATCACGCCTGGATGCTCGCTTTGAGCAAGGAAACTGTAATTTTCTTGAATTCACTGTCTACAAAAGATTCTCTCTGGGGGCGCCTGGGTGGCGCAGTCGGTTAAGCGTCCGACTTCAGCCAGGTCACGATCTCGCAGTCCGTGAGTTCGAGCCCCGCGTCAGGCTCTGGGCTGATGGCTTGGAGCCTGGAGCCTGTTTCCGATTCTGTGTCTCCCTCTCTCTCTGCCCCTCCCCCGTTCATGCTCTGTCTCTCTCTGTCCCAAAAATAAATTAAAAAAAAAAAAAAAAAAAAAAAAAAAAAAAGATTCTCTCTGGTAACTTTCAAGGGAATTACAATACTTTTAAAACCAAGATTGTTCCAGTCCCTGGAACAAGGTAGACTCAGTCAAAGCCAGAATGCCCCATGAATTCAAAGTTTTAACTGCCAAGCTATTAAGGAACTTGAGCATGAGTCGGTGGCCAAAGTGGGTCCTCCAGTCAGACACCGGGAAGCCTAGTGGATTGGGCCCACAAGAGCAAGTCACGGTCACGGATTTATCCCTTGTGTGGTCACCGTGGCTGAGTTATCTGAAGTCACAGGGCTGTCAGATGAACATCTTGTTCCATACCCTTGTTACAACAATTAAATGGATCGCATCCAGGGAGAAGTTAAGTTATTTAAGGCCATATTTTGGATTTTGACTGTGGAGCTATTTCATCCACCAGAGTCTGGCCAGTTATCTGAAGTCCGGAGAAGGAAAACTAAAGTCTGATACGGAGGACAAGAACATTCTGAACCATGAAGGTCAATCAGGGGATAGAATAATTCCACTCAGGAAGCTGTCAGGACACTAGAACTGGAGGTATTCAAGGGAAAATTGGATGTAATACTTAGGGAAATAGTATGGGAAGACTTTCTGCCCTTGTTTTCGATGTCTGAAGGAGATGACCCCGCAGCCAATCTATAAATAAAATGCTTTTTGTCATCTAAGATTTTTGGTGCTCTGGGAATGATGGGATGCATCGGGCACTTTGAAACGTGATAAGACAAAAATCATTGCGGTAAAATGAAAGCTTGATGTTTCTCTTCATCACAAAAACTATATTTGAAATGTGAGGCTCATTCTAAAACGCACCTCTGACCGTGTCACTCCCTCTGCATTAGGGTAGATCAGGCTGTGCCAACATGTATAGAACTGTTCAACATGATGGCACTCTATCTTTTGCTCTACACTCTGAGACGGTGGTGCTTGGCTGGGAGAAAGTTTTCTTGCACATGGTGATCAGGAATCCGGACTTCTTTGTCTTCCTCGTTCCATCACGCCCCAAACCCCTGCCGCCCTCTTCATGAGCTGTGGAAGGAGAAAGCGTATACGGGAGGGACAGACGTTTCTTAAAAACCTTGGCCAGAGGGGGCACCTGAGTGGCTCAGTTGACTTTGGCTCAGGTCATGATCACGGGATCATGGGATCAAGCCCCGTGTCAGGCCCTGCGCTGAGTGTGGGGCCCGCTTAAGATTCTCTCTTTCCCTAGGCCCACCCTCCCCCACTCATGCTCTTTCTCTCTAAACAAAACAAAACAGAACAAAACACAGCACCTTGGCCAGAACAGGCACCGTCCTCCTTTTCATGTTCCATTGGTGGGGCGCCAGTCACAGGGCCGTATCTGCCCAGGAAGCGACGATCGCTTTCCACTCCCTTTCTTAAAGTTCTTCATCAGATCCCTGCAGCAGAGGCGGAGAATTTATCCCGGGCAGAGCAAAGCCACAGTCTTCTTCGAGAACCGACAAAAGCCTCAGAACCTCTCTCCGTTCCTGAAACCACAGCCAATTCTGCCTGCAGGTTTAGGAAGCGTTCCCGGATGGCCAGTCACAGAATCCCTGATCTAGAGGGACAGAGAAATTCGTCTCTGATACTGGTCCGGTCTGTGAAGCAGCTCTTTCATGGAACCTTAGTGCACCTTCAGAAGGCCTGGAGTGGATAGGGGGACATGCAAGAGGCTCGTTTAAAGGCCAGCGTCTGTGGGACTGGCTGCCTGAGGACAAAGGTGCAGGGAAAACGCTAGACCTGCGCAGCAGCACACGGGGAGCCGAGCCGTTTGCTCCAAAGGCGCTGCTAACGAGGCCCTGTTTGATTACCATCTTCTGCCCTGTGAGGCCATCGTGGCTCCCCGCCGGAGTGGCGAGGCTGACTTGTGTGCACAAGGTGGCCGGTCCTCGGGGCCCAGTTGCGTAGAAGTGCACGCAGGTGTCATAATTAGCCATTTCCTGGCAACCCCCCGCCGATAAGCTACAATCCTCAAGACGCAAGCCCCTGGAACCTTTTACAGAATTGTTTGCAGACCGAGTAAATATTCATCTGTAACCTGTTTAATTACCCTAGCCATATATTTAACTGCCCTAGACTCGCCGGTATGAATTTTACAGCAAATTGGATGTGAGGGGGGTGAGCAGCAGGCGGGGCTCCAGCTACCATTTGAGCTCAACAAAGCCCAAACCGAGGCTGGTGTGCCCACAGCCAAGTCAGGTGGGTGCAAGGTTGCAGTTTCCTGTTCTATTCCTCGCCCGTCAAGACCAATAAACATGCCACGGAGTGGCCAGAAATTTGTGAAGTTGGGAAGCCGAACGCCGATGGTGAGCACGTTTCAGCAGCCTGAGCAGGTTCCCTGGTCCCCTAGGAGGGGAAGTTAAGGCACTAGATTATTTAAGGCGAAAACTCCTGTAAATACCCAGCTTTCTGCTCCCAGGTATTCCCTGCACATCCCTGCTAATATGTGAACCAAACGAACATTTCCCTCCTAGGAGAAAATCGTATTTCATGTCAAAGTCTAAATTCTGTTTATTTGGGCTCTGCTTGTTACTGGCACGGATGAAGGTCCCCTAACAGCAAGACAGGTAGTTGGGGAGCTACTGTGCGTTTTGTACTACTGAAGAGATGCCTGCTCGGGACACGCTCATGCGGCGTGCCCCCGAGGTGGTTAGAGGGCACAGTCATTGAATAGGCAACTGCTCTTGTTTCCTGGAGATTCATGCAAATGTATGTGCATCACACAATCCACCTGCCGGTGTGCACCTCTCTCCTTTGAGGATCCCCGTCCTCACGTGGTTTTGGAGCCCCTGTTAGCCTTCTCAGGCTCAGGCTGCACAGATTGTCCTTGGACAAATGCAAACTTAACTACACGGTTAGGTGAGAACATCTGACGAGGAGCTATTGTATGAAATGCGATGCATTCCTCTTTGGTAATGTTGGGAGTAAACAAGGTTGATAAGAATGGAGAAACAGCAATTTCTTTCTCTCATATTTGCAAAATACAGTTATGTGTGTGAAAGAGAGATTGGGTGATAGAGTCATCTGAACAACACTTCATTGGTCTTGTTCTATTTGAAATAAATCTCAACTTTTCCTTTTCTTATCAGTGTAAATCGTGCTCCAACGCAAAGGACTTCTTTTATCCTTCTGAATTATTTCCTCAAGTGTAAGTTTTATACATGGGAATAGTTGATTAAAGGGTATGAGTTGTTTGACATTTAAAAAATATATATTGTCAATTCATGTTTCCAAAAGAATTATGCTAATTTATATGGTCACCGGCAAATAATGAGTTTGACAACTTGACTGCAGTTACATCAACATTGGATTTTGCCTCATTCTTTTTGTTCATTTGCTAGGTCTGAAGTGGCACTCGTTTCAATTTGATTTTTTTAAATTTATAGCAATGATAGTTTCCCATGTGTTTGCTTACCCTTTGTAATTTTTCGGTGACTATTCAAATATTGTGACTTTTTGTCCATTTTGGCCATGCAATATCCTCTTTCATTTGAATTTATAAACATGAGCCTTTACAAAACATGAGCCTTATCCCTTTAAACAAGTGAAGTGTAGCCGTGTTACTGACATTCATATCTGTAAAGTGAACATAATTTATTCACTGGGCTAATCGCATCAAATTGTGATCATGCATATTTCAAAGTGCCTTTTTTTGGGGAAGACAGGGAGGCGTCTGGGTGGCTCAGTTGGTTGAGCGTCCAGCTCTTGATTTCAGCTTGGGTCATGATCCCAGGATCGTGGGATTGAGCCCTGTGTTGGGCTCCATGCTGAGTGTGGAGCCTGCTTGGGATTCTTTCTTTCTCTCCCTCTGCCCCTCACCCCACTTACATGCTCTCTGTCTCTCTTTCTCTAATAAAAAAAAAAAGTGCTTTGGAAAAATCCTAAGCATTATATGCAGGCCAGATGATCTTAGTGTAAAATTTTAATATAAAAATTTATATTTCTTTAAAAGTTTAAGTGTAAGTATAAATATACCTTGGGGATAAGTGGCATAGTAGGAATTTATGTGCAAAAGATTGAGGGGTTTTAACTGGTCACAAACTCAGTGAGAGACAGTGGTGGGAATCCAAATGATGGAGGTTACTTACTATGAGACACGTTTATACCTGAATGTGGGTTGTTTTCCTACCAAAGTCATCCATGAGAAAGAAAGCGCCACTTTATATTCAAGTTCAAAACTCATTTGTTTAAATTGAATATAGTTGGCACACAGTGTTATGTTAGTTTCAGGTGTACAATATAATGATTTAATATTCTGTGTTATGCTATGCTCGTCACAAGTGTAGGTACCATCGTCCACCACACAATGCTATTCCAGTGCCATCGACTGTATTCCTTATGCTGTACCTTTCTTTCGTCCCCATGACTGTTCGTTCCATAACTGGGAGCCTGTGTCTCCACTCCTCTTCACCCAATTTGCCCCTTGGACAACCACCAGTTTGTTCTTGATGTTTATGGGTCTGTTTCTGCAGTTTCTCATTTTATAGGAAAAAGATATATTGTATTAGGAAGACATGGTGGCATAAAAACTCCCTGGTCAATGCTAATTTTGATGCTTATGAAGTTCCTTGATAGAATGGGTTAAAAAGGAGGCAAGGAAATTTACCATCAATTTCATGATTATTCCCAGTTGTATGACCTCACAATTTGAAATGCTGATTGTTGATTCAAGCAAGTCTTTCAGTGATCTTTCAGAAATCACTCCACAAAGCCCAACTGGTAAGGGGTCATATTGTAGAAGTCATATATATTAGTCTAGGAGATGAATTTAAGTAGGTGAATTTAAGGAGATGACCCCAGTTGCCTCAGGGTGCCTTGGGTGTCTCAGTGGGTTAAGCGTCTGACTCTTGATTTTAGCTCAGGTCATGAATCTCATGGTTTGTGAGTTCAAGCCCCACATTGGGC
This sequence comes from Lynx canadensis, assembly GCF_007474595.2. Taxonomy (NCBI): domain Eukaryota; kingdom Metazoa; phylum Chordata; class Mammalia; order Carnivora; family Felidae; genus Lynx; species Lynx canadensis. Next base: position 16,507,697 of record NC_044308.2, on the reverse strand, counting down.
TCTGCACTGACAGCATGGAGCCTGCTTGGAATTCTCTCTACCACCCCCATCCCCCTGCCCAATCTCCGTCCCTCCCCTGCTTGAATGCGCTCACTTTCTCTCTCTGTCTCTCTCTCTCTCAAAATAATAAACTTAAAAAAACCCCAACTGCTTAATATTATGTAAATGGACACTTGTGGCTCAGGAGAACATTTTTAGTGAAGGCACCACACACAGATTTAAACAGTCCTTGAACTAGATAGAAGTACAGCTACAAAATGAAACAGTATGGACGAATCTTGAACACAAGGAGCTAAACACAAAAAAGCACACAGAAAATCCCAAAGTAGGCAGCTCTCACAGACTGTGTTAGAAGTGAGGGGGGGGTGTTTACCTTCTGAAAGGGAGGGAGGGAGGCTCTGGGGTGCCCGCCTTGTGATGAGTGCAAGGGTCAGTTCACTTAGTGCAAAGCCAGTGAGCCAAATAAAGATGCTTTGTGCATCTTTCTGTATATATGTGTTGTGCTTCAGTGAAATGTTTTAAAAAACACCTCACGTTGAACAACTCAGAGCTCAAGATGGTGGCTCCGGAAAACAGTTTCACATCATTCCGGAAGAAGCTCTCTCAAAGATGCCAACAGAGACTGAATTATTGTCTTGTGACGAAAACCTGGGCCAGGAAAGACTAGCCACACTTCCACATGAACCTATTACATTAGAAATATCGGGTTCGGAACAATTTAATCCTTAAATTATGAAATCAAAATGAAAAATGTAAAGTAGACATTCGACGGTTGCATCTCAATCCCTCAATTATATACCCACGTGGGCCGCCCTAGTGTGCTGTAGGATTGTCTCATCTGCAAAACTAGTGTGGCCTTTTTACCCTGAGAGTGGCCTTTTTATCCTGCACGTTAAATGTGCAGTTGTAGCTGTTTTGTTTAAAAGGGAGCCTTACAGGGGCACCTGGTTGGCTCAGTTGATTGAACATTCGACTTTGGCGCAGGTCATGATCTCACGGTTCGTGAGGTTGGAGCCCTACATCAGGCTTGCCGCTATCATTGCAGAGCCTGCTTGGGATCCTCTCTCTCCCTCGTCTGCCCCTCTCCCCCCCACCCTCTCTCTCTCAAAAAATAAATAAACTTTAAAAAATGTTTAAAAAATAGAAGGGAGGGGTGCCTGGTGGACTCAGTCAGTTAAGAGTCCGACTTTGGCTCAGGTCATGATCTCATGGTTCGTGAGTTCAAGCCCCAAGTTGGGCTCTGCTCAGAGCCTAGAGCCTGCTTTTGTCTCCCTCTCTCGCTGTCCCTCTCCTACCCATGCTCTGTCTCCCTCAAAAATAATAAAAAACATTACAAAAAATTTAAAAAGTAAAAGGGAGCCTTACATCACAAAGCCGCCCCGAAGAGGGGAACTAGGGTGTGAAGAAAATTCCAAGAGCACTTGTATGAGGGACTGAGGGGGTGCTAACCTCAGGTAACAGAAGACTTGAGATGAAGGATGTCTTCGAATATTGGAAGGGCGTCATGTGGCTCCAGAGAACTGAACTAAGTACCAATGAGTGGAGGGCACATTTCAAGCCAGTATCTTGAAAATATCGGTAAGAAGTTTCATAACAACTGGAACTCTTTAGAAGTGAGATGGGCCACCTACAAATTGGTCCCCTAGAAGATTTAAGAAGAAGCTGAATAATTACTTATTAGAAATATTTATTGAAGGGATTCCTTTAATGGATTAGCTCATCTTTGAAGATTTCTCCCAACCGGGACACCTGGGTGGCTCAGTTAAGTGTCTGACTCTTGATTTTGACTCAGGTCATGATCTCGTGGTCAGTGGGTTTGAGCCCCACGTCAGGCTCTGCATTGATGGCACGGAGCCTGCTTGGGATTCTCTCCCCCCCCTCTCTGCTCCTCCTCTGCCCGTGCTCTCTCTCTCTCTCTCTCTGCCACCCCCCTCAAAATAAATAAAATAAACATTAAAAAATTAAATGAAGATTTCTCCCAACCTCAAGATCATGATTCATGATCCCTTTCTTAGCAGTCTGTCTCTGGTCAGTTCAGTGTCTGCAAAGTTCAGGAGGTGGAGAGTTACTCCCCAGAGTCAAGCAATTTTGGCAGTAATCCCTGGCCAGGATTATCTGGTTTGATTCTCTGTAGGGAGCAAATGAACAAAAAGACCTGTTGTTGTCTGTGTTTGTTTTTCTAGGTCAAAAATTCTGAACCACTGATGTGTTGCACTTAGCTTACAGAGTTTTGAAAAAAAAAATGAATTTGTTGCCAACATTTCAAATCAGATGTTTTCACAGAAAACTCCAGGTTTCTGGGGTTTTCTTGAAAAACCTGTAGGCAGGCAATGCTTGGATGGGCTTCTTGAGGGTAGCCGTGGGACCCTGTGGTCTTTGCAACCTGTAGGTGGTGCTGGTGTTCCTGCCTTCACCCAGGCCACACCGGGCTTCTTTACCTGATGCTTCACCTCATCTGCCCAATCCTTTTGAGTTACCAATCCTTATTCAAAGAAGATAGTTTAAAAAATTTTTTTTAATTTTACACATAATTTCAATTGCCTTTAAAAAACAATGAAGTCTACAGTGATCAATCCACACCAATGAAAAAAAAAATCAAAGCCTCCTGCTCTCATATTCCAAGTAAAAACGACCCTACCAAGAACGGGTATATTATCTGCTAATTTGATTTTCAGTGTGAACTTAGAATGCAGTTTTCCTTGACAACTTTGTCTCTATGTTCCTCAGTTTCCTCCTATGTAAAATACAGTGTAAAATATAGTCATTGTAAGCTCATGGAATAATTGGGTGGATTAAATGGAGGCATTCTGGAAAGCACTGTCATGCTTGGCACATAGAATACTCTCGGTAAATATTTATTACGATGGGGGCTACAGTGAAGGAATAATCTGAATTTCAAATAGTAAAATACAGTGAGCTAGAAATACCAAAATATTTACTGTGGTATCGACTTGGCAAACACTTCACTAATTTGACTGCCATTGTCTTTGGTGGGATTAATGAAATTCATGTCATCGTGTTCATTTTCCAATTCTCCTGCTTTGATCCAGGGGTCAACATAGTCCTGGAGGCTTCCTTAGGCTGGGGGCAGTCACTTGATAGGACTGGGGTCTTTTAAAGAATCAGAGTAACTTCCCTACCTTTTTTTAATCTAGGACATCTCTTGAGGAGAAGTCTTCAAAAACAGAAATCAAACTAACACACAGGGGTGCCTGGGTGGCTCCGTCGGTTGAGTGTCCAACTCTTGGTTTCGCCTCAGGTCGTGATCTCACAGTTTGTGAGTTCGAGTTCTGGTCAGCACAGAGCCTGCTTGAGATTCTCCCTCTCTCTCTGCCCCTCCCCTGCTCACACTTTCTCTTTCTTTCTCAAAAATGAATTAAAAAATAAAACAAACAAACAAAACCCTTAAAACACAAATAAACAAAACAGACAGTTCCTTTTGGGATAAATAAAAAACAAGAGTCTCTTCAGTACTGCTGGAGCTAGCCAGATTCAAGGTGAAGGACACAGTCCTCCAAGACCACCAAGTCTGCCCAAGACTTCTGACACTAGTTACAAGTGTGGGAGCCCCCAGGGCATCCCTCACATGAGTTACAAATATGTGGGTCCTTATGGACTCCCTCAGGTTTGATAATTTGCTAGAATGACTCACAGAACTCACGAAAGCACTCTACTTCAAGTACAGTTTTATTATAGAAGAAGGATGTAAGTCAGAACCAGCCACAGGAAGACACATGCAGGGCAGAATCTGGCACTGGGGTGTCCCAAATGCAAAGCATCAGTGTCCTCAGGAATGAGTTTCATTAAGTAGGCAGGACAGATGAGTCCTTGACAATATGACTCAATCTCCACCCTCCTCCCTGGAAAGGCCACCGATGTCATGTGGCTCAGAGCCCTAGCCCTCTAATCACACGGTTGGACTTTCTCAAAGCCAGTCTGCATCCTGAGTCACCTGGTTAGCACCAACTGTCCAGGGGCCTCCATGAATAACAAATACACTGCTTTTACTCAGAAATCCCAAGGTTTAGAGGTTACCTCTCAGGAGCCGGGTCAGAGGCCAGACCTCTCTTTGGGTAAAGTTTACCTTTCACTACAGAAGTACATGCCTATGGCAGGTAGCCTCTGAGATGGCCCCCAACGATCTCCACCTACTGGCATTCATACCTTGTGTAACGCCCCTCCATTTGAGAGTGGACTGGACCTAGTGACTCATTCCTAGCAAGGAGAATTGAAAAAAAATAGTGGAATATGACCGCTGAATTAGGTGAATAGGAGTCCAGCTTCCCTCCTCGTTGTGTTGCGTCTTCCATTGAGGAAGCCAACTGCTATGTTGCAAGCCGCCCTATGGAGAGGTCCCAAGTGAAGGAAGTGAGGGAGGCCTCTGGCCATAGCTAGCGAGGACCCGAGGCCTTTAGTTCAAGAGCCATGGGAAACTGAATCCAGCCAGCCCAACATGTGAGCGAGCTTGAGAGGGGATCCATCCTTACTGAGCTTTTGGATGAGACGCACACTCTGCCAACATCTTGATTGTGAACCTTGTCGGGAGACACTGAACTCCCCCCTCGAGACATCCAGCTCAGCCACAACCTGGATTTCTGACCCACAGAACTATGAGGAATATAAATGCTTGCTGTTTCAAGCTTTGAAGTTTGGGGATATATATATTTTTTAATGCAGCAACAGATAAAAAACACATTATCCTATTCTTTGCTCTTTTCTCTTGGAAATATGCTTTCCAATTGGTAATAGAAATACCTTTCAGATCATAGATTGAAAGATGGGTTATAGATGCAATATTTAAATATAGATATGTCCTTCACGGCTGCTCATATGAGCTTTGACACCTACATGATGCTATCATTTTGTCCTTCAGACATCCTGTTTTTTTCCCTCGTATATTTTGTTTGTAACAAGTTAGTATAAAATTAATACAGTTTTATAGGTTCTTAGTTTTCTTAATTTTAAACAAAGCACATGGCATCTATCCATTGCTATAATGTGTTAAGGGTTAATAAACTTCTCCTCAATAGGAGAAATTCTGTTTTGGTTTATCTTCATTTTCCATTAGGTCTTCTTCCCTCCAGATTGAATCCATGTTAAACTAATAGGGAACCGAGCCATTGAAATGTTATTTTGGGATGCTTTTTAAAAAGTATGAACACTCAACTCAAAAGTTATGTTTTCGTTGAAAGTTATTGTTTCGGAATTGGACGTTTCTTGGAGCTAAGCCCTTTGACAGTTGTAAAGGCTACACCTGTGAATTTGTTCCCTAGAAGACGCTTCCATTCAGTGACCAATTGTTTCTCTGTGGATAAATTCAATTATAAATTACAATAGAATTGACTTTTTCATAGCATCCCTCACTCTCCAAGTATCTTAACGTCCTCTGTGGATTGTAAAGTAATTACAGTGCTCGAAGGACAGCTTAATAATTGTGGACTCGAACACAGCCTTCTCTATATTCGAGAAGGACTCATTCCCAGCTGGGAACATTAAGTTGGATTTTATTGAGACTGAAGCCAGACAGCTGGGTGATCCCTTGTGCTATTTTGAAAAGTATCCTGGGATCTTTAATTTCCACTTGGATGGTCAGGGACGTGAGAGAATGACCCTCGCTGGGGGTGACCTTGAGTTCCACTTGGGGTCTTGAACCAGACAACCTCCTGCCCCAGAGGTGAGATGCGCCGTATGGGCAAATTATACAGCCTCTTAATTATTCGCGCTGAATCCCAGCTGAATTCCACGGTTGGCTCTCTCCCAGGTGAGTTCAGATGGTGGCCAAGAAGAAGTGTCAGAAAGTTTTCAGACAGGTGTTTCCTAAGAATGTTTCAGTGGGTCTATATGTGATGTTGTTGTGTCGTTTTATTGTCTTTTAATACAAGTGTTTGTCTTTCTGTGAGGCTCTTCATATAATACAAGCCTGACAGACCTCAAGGTTACTTGGTTGCCTGCCACAGTTTTCTTTTGGCACGTCACAAATGGAGCATCTTTGTCTGTTTCCCTTTGTTCCTTTTCATCTCTTGCCTTGATACCGCTGACTGAGTGTTTAAATGATCACTGTGTCTTTTGCACCTCACCTTGACAGGCTTTGGTATGAAAAGGTGCTAATTAAGCTGTAGCTGTTGGCCCTGTTGTCTGTGTGGGCTCCAGGACTGGAAGGATCTGGGTTGGTGCACGCACGTGTGTGTGTGTGTGTGTGTGTGTGTGTGTGTTCTATTTTCAGCTTTTTGAGGAATTGTTACCAGTGAGAATTCGGTTGAGAGCTTAGAAACACATCAAATTCCTCAAGCTATGGAGTTGACTCAAAAACAACTCAAAGGGAGTTTGGCAGTTCAGCGAAATGCTGTTGTGGTGGTAATTGTAACTCTACATACACTGAATTTGAATATCTTCTGAATCTAAAGAGAGTGTGTGCCTTTTTTTTTATTAAAATTTTTTTTAATGTTTATTTTTTTTTTTTTTGAGAGGGAGAGAGACAGAGTGTGAGCAGAGGAGGGCTGGAGAGAGAGGGAGACACAGAATCCAAAGCAGGCTCCAGGCTCTGAGCTGTCAGCACAGAGAGCTCGATGTGGGGCTTGAACGCACGGACTGCGAGGTCATGACCTGAGCTGAAGTCAGACGCTTAACCGACTGAGCCACCCAGGCACCCCTAGAGAGTGTGGGCCTTTTAAACGATTCATTTTCCTCCCACTCCTCGCCCTGTAGGTACAAGGAATGTAGATCACTGAATATAGGAGTAGAATAGAGTGCTTTTTTCATCAGTGTCTAAAATGTGAGGCAAATTCATGCCATTGCCTGCACTTGTACGCTCATCCACTGGCTCGTGATGACCACAGTATTCTCCTGGGATCTGTTCCAAGGCACCGACTGTGTATCTTCTGAAACTAAAGTACTTAACCTTTGCTTTCATGCCTTTCAATAGAATTTGTAGGCTTCGGCAGACTTCAAAAGCTATCCCACTTGATATCTTTTGCAGCTCAAGATACATTCTATCCCATGAACTTATAGGATTTTTGTGTTCTTTTACCTGGGGTGAAAATGTACTTTTTTCTAGTCCTGTTCTTCTGAGATGACTTTCATCTGTTTACATAAATTCCATTTTTCTCGCTGTGCTTAAAAAAATTTTTCCCAAGTTGTTGACGTAGATGTGAAACTTTGGTTGTGATTTCGGTGAAGTTAGGTGGGACCGGAAGGTTTTCATGCCAGTGTTCTGAGCGCCTCTCGCATTGCCTAGCACAAAGCAGATGCTCAACTAAGAGTTCTGGAGAAGCAGAGTTGAACAGTGGTTACCAGGGGCAAGAAGGTAGGGGAAATGGGGAGATCTCGGTCAATTTATTGTAGGATGAATAAGTCTGGAGATCTAATGTATGGCATGATGATTATAATCACACTCGTTTTTCATACTGGAAATTTGCTGAGCGTGGATTTCAGGTCCTTTCACCACAGAAAAAGAAAAAGAAAAAGGGAATGGTAACTATGTGACAGAGATGTTAATTGGCTTGATGGTAGTAATAATTTCACTACTATGTATATCAAATTGCCATGTTGTGTACCTCAAATGTATAATTTTAAAATTAAAAAAATGGTTATTGAATAATACAGTAATGGATCCATTCTGTCCACCAATCGATGGCATTATTTGTAAGCGCTTCATTGGCTGACTGGATTAATGTACATAAGAGCTGTTTTGGGCATCAGGGATATTTATATGCTTCTGGAGAGTGTGTCGTCACCCCGCACACAGTGTTTGTCGAGGCATTGGATGGCAAAGGGGCCCAAAAACCATGGTTGAATTCAGCTTGGTTATAACTCCACTTTCTACCAGAAAATGGGTAAGAGCTTTTTTGATAACTAATGTGAAAATTTTAGCTCCTAGGGACAGCCAAAAATCTCCTTCTGCAGCAAACACACAGAATGATCTGAGAGAATCAGAGAGGGGGCAAGATTTGTTCGCTCTCCCTGCGAGCTGGAGTATTCTCGAAGTCTCCAAGGAGAGGATGGTCTCATTATGAGATCGTGGAAGGACCCAAGCATCGACTAAACTGTTCATGCTTGGAGACAGAGAGGGGGCTCAGAACTTAGGGGAGGACCCCTCGCAATAGTGAAGGACAGCCGAAATAATAAAGACCTGTCATCTACACTACTTTTTTTTTTTTTTTTTTTTTTTTGCACAAACCATAACATTCTTGGGGAACTCAAAGGGAAAGCAAAAATGCATTTTTGTTTTGTTTTGTTTTGTTTGTGTTTTTGTTTTGAAGAGGAGGATAATAGAGTACAGGAGGTAGAGTGATTTAACGTGTCTAGTTGGAACCTTTCAACTTAGCCCCTAAGGCTTTTACCTAACCCTGTCGCTGTCCCAACACCTGCTCGGGGCTGACAGTCTTGGTAATTGATGGGCTGGTGGGGGCTCTTTTCTGCAAACACATTAAGACGGGAGGGGACGCTCCAGTCCCCGCCTGGCTGCCTGGCACGGGGGGGAGGGGCCCGGAGGCGAGCAGATCCAGAGCCTGGCCACGCCGTGGAGGAAGAGGGGATCGATTCTGTCAGTCAGGCTGCCCAGCTACTGTCAGGCTCGGGACCTTTCACCTGCTTCTCGAAGTCATTAGAACTCCCAAACCTCTTTGAAGCCCTTTTCTATTAGACACATACTCCCATGTTTTGATTTTTTGTTCCCAAACTCATTTTTTTTTTATAATTACCTGCATTGAACCACACTTACCATCTGTGGGCTGAGAGCGAGCGAATGATTTATTAGTCTTGGTTTCATACTGTGCGGAGCAGCACGGGATTGATTTGGCTGGTGACACACACAGCGGACCCGCCGATGGGTGGGGGTCAGTGGCAGAATGATGCTTCTTGTGCAGCTGACACGCACGTGGGGACCTGGGGCTCGATGCCGAGTCGGCGGACTGTGACATTGTAGACGCGGAGCCTCAAGTCAGGGTGGGTATCGACAGGCAGAAAAAGCAATGAGGGGCAGCGCCGGCCTGTTTCTCTTCAAGTAGAAAGTAAAACTGGGTGACAAGAGGAGACATCTGTGCGACTCGAATAGTTTCTGGCGAGGCTCCCCAGCTTTCTTTTGTCCACGCGGCTTGCCCTGCGCACAAAGGTTTGATTGTGCAATGGCCAGCTGTGATCGGGGGAGGGTCCCCGAGCACTTGACTGGGCACCTGGGTGGACCTTGATTTACACCCATATCAAGGTATCCATCCATATAACCATTTCCCATGGGGGCGCCCGGGTGGCTCAGTCGGTTGAGCATCTGACTCTTGATTTTGCCTCAGGTCATGATCTCATGGTTTGTGGGTTCGAGCCCCATGGGGTCTCTGTGCTGACAGCACACGGAGTCTGCTTGGGGTTCCCTCTCCCCTCTCTCTCTGCCTTCCCCCTGCTCGCACATGTTCTTTCTCTCTCTCTCCCACTCTCGGGATAAATGAAAAACTTAAAAAGATTAAAAAAATATATAACTATTTCCCACTCATAGGTGTTATGCTTCCAGGACTAACTGTTCCTTCGATGGGTGGTCAGCTTGCAGCCTGGCCCATAGGACACATCTTCTTGGAGAATCACCTGTCCGCACACACAGGATGCTGACTATCGACACCAGCCACCGTGCCCGGCACGTGGGCAGCATTCAGTAGCAGCGACTCCCTTCCTTTGTCGTTTCCTCCGGCCCAGAACAGCAAGACGGAGACTGACCGAAACTGCTTGGGACATGGAGAAGATGATGTGAGCAGGAGAGTAGGGATCCCCGGTGTGACTTCCATGGACTCCAGGCACTTTTACCTTCATGGGCCCCTTTTCCACGAAAGAAAGAAAGAAAGAAAGGGAGGGAGGAAGGAAGATCATATTTTACTATATGTTGGTATAAAGATGACATTATATATTCTATATTAAAACTTTTTGTTCCACTTAAAAGTTTGCATTTGTTTTCCCTTCTGTCTTCAAAGAAATTGAACTATTTTCATGGCTCTCAGAAGGATTATGGACCCTGGGCACTGTGGCTGCTGGGCCTAATGGATCCATTGACTCTGGAGAAGACGTGTCAATGACTGTGTCAAGCGGAAAATGTAAAGTAACCTGATCTTTTTCCAATGATGTACTAAAAGTAAGGCATCCGATGCGTGTTTTATTTATTTATTTTTCATTGAACTCTGTAGTCTCTTAGTGATGAATGCTGTCTCCTTTTGATTTGCAAGGTAAGGGTGGAGCCCATTTTGTTGACTCTGAGACATTCTCTGAAGTTTGGACTTTCTGGATAACTCCTGATAGGGCGTATTTATTTATTTTTTATAGCTATGACTTTCACCTAAACTTCTACCTTTGTGTAGTTAGAGTGTGGTAAATTATGGTGCTATTTACCAACTGATCTACTCTTTCGACAAACCAGGGAAACTAGCGATATGAGGAATTTACAATAAATTCCTTTGTGAATAACGATAATAACTAAAAAGTCCCTGCTGGCCCCTGCAAAGGAAGCTGTTATAAAGCAAATTACGCCCTCTAATGTATTTGCTTGTTACTTGGGTTTTTCAGCAAGTGAAAATTTTTATTTTACTTTATTTATTTATTTATTATTTATTTTGAGAGAGAGAGAGAGAGATTGAATCTCAAGCAGGCTTTGTACGGTCAGCACAGAGCCCAACGCGGAGCTCCAACTCGCGGACTGTGAGATCACGACTTGAACCGAAATCAAGAGTTGGACACTCAACTGACTGAGCTGGCCAGGTGCCCTACAACTACTGATTTTAAACTGGATGTACCTATCCTTTCTGACCTGGTGATTCTTGAGGGATTGAGCCATTGCTCTGATTCTTGTGTTTGTTTTTTTTGTTTGTTTTTTGTTTTGTTTTGTTTTGTTTGCTACTCTGACAGATATTTTCCTGTTATGGGAGATCAAGTCCGGTGCAGTGATAGTAGCTTGGGCTACTAAAACAGCTGAGTGTGGTTTAGATCCTGGCTCTACCATTTGCTCTGGGTGACCTTGGACAAGTTGCTCAAATGCTCTGTGCTTTAATTCCCTCTACTACAAAAAGAGGATAAAAATCCAAGTAGCCTTCATTCTTCAAAACAAATTTGTCCCTGAAGTCACGTAAGACTGAATATTCACAGAAGAGAAACCTGTATCCTATATTTAAAATAGGAGAGGGGCGCCTGGGTGACTCACTAGGTTGGGCGTCCGACTTCGGCTTAGGTCATGATCTCACGGTCTGTGAGTTCGAGCCCTGCGTTGGGCTCTGTGCTGTCCGTTTGGAGCCTGGAGCCTGCTTCGGATTTGTGGTCTCCCTCTCTCTCTGCCCCTCCCCCACTCACACTCTGTCTCTCTCTATCAAAAAAAAATATAAACGTTAAAAAAAAATTTAAAATAGGGAGAAAATGAGAACATTTCTAGTTCATCCTAGGATCCCACCTGATTGCCCCCAAATCACTAAAACTCAAACCCCTCACAACAATCCAGGAAAGATTTATGCTTAACATAGAAATATTTAAAACATTATCTCATTTTTAATCACTTAGTTAACTCATTGGTGGGTATGTTTGTGTGTATAGTAGTTACAGGGATTATTTTCTTTCTATGTTTCATCACATGTATACGCCAATATAAATGAAGTAATATGCTAAAAACACATAAAAACATGTGAAATAAAATAAACAAAACAGTTTAAAAAATGAGTCCTAAGACTCTACATGTAAGACATACAGATTGAAGGTGAGTATGATTTGGAGGTGAGAGAAGGTATGGAGAGTCTGGGTCACTGTTGTCTGTGAGATGTCTTGAAGATACAACTCTTTGGCCCATTGGCTGTGTGAGTGGCTTGGACATTATCTTTGTCATCTACAGCACTAGAAGGAGTGTCTTCTATCAATAAAAGAGTGTTGATTGAAAAATTTCATTCTTCACCTAATCTTAAAATTTTTTTTTTAGTGTTTATTTACTCTTGAGAGAGAGAGAGAGAGAGACAGAGCATGAGGGAGGGAGGGGCAGAGAGAGGGAGACACAGAATCTGAAGCAGGCTCCAGGCTCTGAGCTGTCCGCACAGACCCTGATGTGGAGCTTGAACTCACAAACCACAAGATCATGACCTGAGCCGAAGTCAGACGCTTAACTGACTGAGCCACCCAGTTGCCCCAATTCTTCATATAATCTTAAACGGATGGTGACCAAAATCTTCTAATGTAATCATTGCTACAGGACGTGTGATTCAAATGCCACACAACCAGCAACATGTTCATTCAGTCTCTTCAATATGGCTCTCAGGGGCACCAGAGTCCTTGGAGGAGTCCTCTGATCTGAGTTTCCTCCCCAAGTCAGTGTTAGCCTCTCCTTAGAGGCTTTATGTCCTGGTACATTTTCTTGCCTTCTGCAATGCACATATAAGATGGCATCTGTTAAAAAAAAGAAAAACACCTAGTTTCATCAACACAAAAAATTTGTTTTGCAGCAAATCACCTTCCTTCAGGGTTTTCTGCTGTTCTCAGGGGAGGATGTCACAGCCTCACTGGCGGCAGTAGCTGTCACGCTTGTGCTCTTGAAAATATCCATTCTTTCATATTTCAGTCTTTCTGAAATCTTTTCAACCATCCAGGCCTTGGTGTGGAACTCTGCTTCTGCACTGAATTTTCTCTCTCCTTCTTCTGGTCTTTGAAGGTGATTAGCCCCTTCTGTTATTTCCACAGGGAGTTCAGTGGCATCGCATAGTGGCCATCAAGCCCCTCATGGGGTATTTTTCAGTTTTTTTTTTTTTAAATTATGCTTTCCCGAGTAACACTGTGAAGCTTTCCACAACTAACCATACTTTTATAATTTTGTTTATTTTCCTGTGCCTAGGAAAGCCATCAAGTCGTTGTGAACTTGTACACGGCCATGTTTTCAGGTGTCTGTTTCTTCTACTTCCGCGTTTTTGTCGCATGTACGCGGTTCTCTAGGCTTCTTGGGGATTTTCCACTTCTTGGCATGCATTTTTCATTTGGTAATGTAGGAAGCTGATAGCAGCAGGGCAAATTGCATTTATTTAAACAACGTTGAGATGAAATCAGTGAGTGAGCTTGATTCGGTCCCAGAGCAGCTCCGTGCGTTCTCTCATCAGGTGCAGGAACATCAAATAGTGAATATGGGGTAAAGCTTTTTGTAGAGATTTCCAACAAATATTCTACTAGTGAGAGTCAGGTAAGGCATACTTATAGTACCTGCCTCATAGGGTAGCGACAAAGGTGAATACGGAATCCAAGGGCAGGAGGTTGGATGTGGGGTACATTGACATTGCATGGGGCCTTTGAGATCAGGAGCCCATTTGCCCAGCCTTGCAGCTCATCGGTGATGAACAGCTTCTGTAACTGGCCTCTCCCATACTCCAACCATGCTCAAAATAGCTTGAATGGTTGCACTTCTGCTGTCTTTGTTCCATGGATGGGAAACTACCATAGGGAGAAGTCCCGGAGGGTTGTGGGAAATAGAGATCCAAGGGAGCTTGGAAGTGGCTAATGGGATATAAAAGAAAAGAGATAAAGAATGATAAGAACAAAAATGTTTCCTTCTTTTGAAGAAACTCAGTGAGTTCTGTCTTGGGTCCCAGGGCTCAGAGGTCTCTACGTGGCCTTTTTATGAGTCTAGGCAGGCAGGAAGTGAGAGTTCTCTGGGCAGACACTAGGAGGATGGACAGATTCTCCCAGGAAGCACCCTGCTCACACACTCAGGAAGCTCGTCAGGGAGAGCAAAGAATCACCAGTTTGGCTGCTGGTTTCTGGGTTGACATGAACATGCTATTTCTTCAAGTTAGGTTTGCTAGTGTTGGAGCTGCGTTAGCAATGTTCACAAGACACATGTGTAGCCTGAGATGTCTCCGTGTCTGACACACACTAGATAAACTTAACTCTCCATAAAGTTCTTGATCTGGCACTTCATGCCATATAGAGGTGACATTCGGATGGCGCAGAGAATTCTTCATAGGACTAATTTTTGGATTTGGTTTCTTTTTTTTTTTTCAGCGAGCTGGTAAATGTTGAATTGAAAACTATGGCATTATTTGGGTCAGGTTTATGTAGAATAACAATAAAACGTTTCATTGGACCAATGGAACTAGCTGGACTGAGTTCCCCCATTCATTACCTCTGGCTTTGTAACTTTCTTGCTTCTCCAGAGAATTGCTTCTGTTATTGGAGTGGGGAGAGTCAAAGCTTTGGAACACAGATTCTTAGTGAATAAAGAGAAATGAATGTAGGTGGGGAGAGCACATAAAGTCAAATAGAACTTTGGTACAAAAATCGGATGTGATCTAAAGACTATTTCACGTTAGGAATGATGTCTGGATTTTAAATTCCCGACTTAAAATGACTATTGCATCACTGCCACCTGCTGGCCAGGAAAGGTATTAGGCTAAGGTGCCATCAGGAAAGGGGCTGTTCTTTAAGGAGTAAATAAATTGCTTCCTATGGTTATTTTAATGTATAAAGGGCCTTCCTCTGAAAAAAAATTGTGTTTAAAAATTTGTTCTGTTTAGGAAATGTTTTATTATTCCAAAATTAGCATTTTGTATATAAAAACATTGTCCTTGTAGGGAGTTGGGAAAATACAGAAAAGTATTAGGATTATATCTTATCGTTTCTTAACATGAAACATTTGGAAAAACAAAATTGGGATTGTGATATATATATTGTTTTGTTTTATTCAGTTATTGAATTGATTTTTCTTTTTTAAATCATGAAATATTTTAAGCATACTGTAAAATGTAGAACATAGCAGATACCCCTTAGCCCCCTTATTTAGATTTAACTCTTTCAATATTTTACTGCAGAGTTTGCTTTAGAATTTTTTATAAAAGAAATACAACTTTATAGGTACAAGTGAAATTCACACCTGTCCCCACCCTCACCATCAAATTGCCCTCCAGAAACAATCTATCAGTATGGTATTTAAGATGCAGTGAAAATTGTACACAATTGGGTGATACACTCTACTTTTTTTCAATTTTCTTTTTTCACTGAACGTTGTATTTCTGAAAATTTTTACTGTGTTTATATGTAAATCTAGTAAATTACCTTACATACAGTTGAATTAAAAATTCCAGTTTGGAAAAAAAATTGATCCTTAACTGGAGAGTTTAATCCATTTACATTTAGTGTGAATGTGTTCAGATGTATTTCTACCACATTCTTTTTGTTATCTATTTATCATGCTTTGTTGTAAACATCTTTATGTTTTCTGTTAGAGGCTGAGTATTTTAAAAAATTGTTTTTCCTCATTTACTTGTTTTGAAGCTATATATTCTATTTTTTTCCTACCCTTAAATTTGTACTATGCCCATTTGACTTAAGTCTAAAGGGAATAATCATTGCTTCTCTTCTCCTGAAGAGTACAAAGATCTTAGAATGTTTCTTTCACATTTCTCCCATCTTCCACGTTCTATTTTCCAGGATTTAATTCCTTATTGTTTTAGATCCCCACATTAGCTACCACATCACCATGATCGTCATCATTATTACCATTATATATCAATCAATGCTTACTTAGATTTGTCCACATGGCCACTTGTTACATTTTGGTGTGTGTGGCTTATTTTAGATTGTAATGCTTGTATTCTGTATTTTAGCAATCTTTTTGGGAAAGATTTTTTTTTTGAAAGGATGGGGTAACAGTGGGATCTAAATGGGGTTGAAGTAAAAACTAAATGGGAGAAGGAAACAAGAACCTAAAGCATAAGAAGATATAAAGTCCAAGATGAACAGAACATTTGCCTAAAGCCATAAATGGGGTTTATTTCCTGTTGCCATCTCAAATATGAAAAGAACATTTCTGGATTCCAACTTACAATAACATGAACAAGTTATGCATATATTGACTTCTTGCTCTGGGTGGTCATGTAACTGTGGGCTGGTCTCAGTTTGTGCACAGTGAACATTTGTTAGTAGAATCCACAGCCCTGGAACTGGATAAAATGCCACAGATAATCTCTTGAAAGACACATGCCTTCTTTTTTCTCAACTATCTGAACTGATGGAACAGGATACTAGGTCAACTATATTCATTTTTAGAAGCAAATAGATGAAGAAGCAGAGTCGAAGATTTATGTGATATTTAGAGATGCCCTTTATTATTATTATTTTAATTTTACTCTCATTCTGACATTACCTGTGTTTGCTCTTGTTGGGAAAGCTTTCGTCTTTGCATGACCACAGATGTGGGCTGTTAGGAGGGACATATTAAATTGCTCTGTTTTCTGGAAGTTGCTTCAGGAGTGGAGGGCCAGTGGGGGTTGTACTTTCATAGCCTCCTTTTGGAATGGGTAGCTATCTGAGTTGAGGGATTCTGAGTAGAATGTCTTAGTCCCATTGGCAACTCCTTTAGCTGTTCCTGACAGAAGGAATCTCCTCTGAAGCGTTCACAGTAGACACATTTAGATCATAGAACCACAGTAGGTTAGCCTGGAAAATTACTTAGAAACATATTCATCCAGCCCTGTAACTTTCCAGAGGAGGAAATGGGAGACTGGAGTGATTCATGATTTATAATGGCAATACGTGCTAGCTCGCCCTCCAGAACATGAGAAGCACCTTTGTAAACTCAAAGATAAACCACACAGCCTCATGTCAAACAATGGCGCTTCTCCTCAGAATCAAGGCCTCCGCCTAGGGATCTGGGGAGCACTGAGTTGGAAGTGAGGAGACTGGGGTTCTAGTGCATGGCCACCTCAGCTGGTGACCAGAAATTTCATCTCTGAGATGAAGCAGTGGGGAGCAGACCCCTGTTTTCTCCCAGCTGTAAATTGTGTCTTAGTTCCTGCCCAGAGTGACAGGTGTAGTTTGCAGAGCAGAGTTGAGGGGTGGCCACCCCCTCTCCAGAGACTTTATCCAGGTGCCTTCACTACAGATCTGATTGTTCTGTGTAGCTGAGCAACTGAATGTACAAATGGACAATGGCTAGACCCTATGTGAAACTAGAACTCTGCCACACAACAGGTAGCATCCTGCCCAGGGAAACCAATCCTTTATCTAGAATAACCTGCAGGGGAAGCCAGCCTCCTATCAGCCAGACTTGCAGGAAGCCATACTGAGATGCCTAGTAACAATCCAGGACAACAGGTGCCATATAACTAGGACTTGATTAGCCCTGCTTCCAGCTTAGGACCAACCAGAAAAAGCTAAGTGTGCTCCCCTAACCAGTGACATAGGATACCCCCTTCCGGTTAGCTGCCTCCAGCTTCCCCATGAACAGCCTCCACATTCAGGGCACACAGGAAGCCTTCCCGTGTTTCCCTGCCGAGATGCAAGTGATGGTGGCTGATTCACCTGCCACAACAGGCCCTGAAATGCCTTCGCCTCTTCTCATTTGGTCAAACTTTATTTATTTCCACGCAGCAGTAACACCAGGGATGGGAACTAGGACCCTCGGCCCCATCTTCCCCACCTTCCTCCTGGCTACGGGGGTTCTAGCAAGGTCAGATGCTAGGAATGCCTGGGGAGCAAAGGACTCCCCTCAATGCACCCATTGTTCTTTTGAATCCTGTTTTGTGGCATTCTCTGTGGCTAACCCCAATGTCATTGATAATGACAGGGGAAAAAAAAAACTTTTCATGGGATGTAAAGTCCACGTAACTTCAACTTCGGTCCCACTCATGGCAGGTGTGTGGATGTGGGTTTCTGGTCGATTTTGTCTCCTGTGAGACGGAAAATTGCAGCTTTGGGTTGGGCCATTGGGGTTGTGCCAAAATTCTCTTTGAGGGCAGTTGAGTATGAAAATCCCAGTTCAGTTTGCTCAGACCCAGGTAATCTCCCTTCAGCTTGCTTTTGACGATGATAAATAATTTAGTATTTTAGAGCAGGGGAATGTGGAAATTTATAAAAACAAAAGATATTTTTTAAAAAAGGAAGACTCATCTATTTAGCGGTTATTGAACACCTACTATTTGCCAGGGTCATGACTTACTATCAAAATTTGTTTCCGTCATGTCTGTGAAAGTTCAAGTTCATGCAGACACTGTTGATTCGCTGTTACCACTTGCTGTGACTTTCTCTTTTCCATAGTCTACAAATCTGCTGGTCCACAGAATGTTGGATGAGGAAAAGGCATAAACTGATGTTTCTTCACATGAGTTCTCTGACCACTTGCATCCACACTTCCGGGGATGCTTATGATAAAAATTCACTTCACCTAGACCTGCAGAATTGGACATTCTAGGGAGTGCAATCTACATTTTTGGTGGACTCCTTTGGAGAGCTTGTGAGCACCAATTGTCTAGGTCACATGGCTTCTGCATTACTGGATGTAGAGGGATTTTATTATGTAGGAAGACTCCGCAAAGGAGGTTAAGTGGTCTGCTAAAGGTCACAGAATCAGTTAATGGGTGGTTGTAACATACAAAACCCAAGGAGCTGAATGATAAAGAGATTTGAATCTGAGTCTCTCCAAGGCTTCAGGTCAAGTGCCTACCATTCACAAGTCATAAAAGAAATCACTTCTTAAACTGTGATACAGTTCTCAGTCAGAAGTTCACTGAATGGGGTGGAAAAGCTGGTGCTGTTTCTGGAGCCTTAGATTTTTGTTTGTTTGTGGCTCCTGGGAAGCCAGGCATTAGGGGGGGGGGGGCCTAACCCCCAGGCCTGGCTTAGAGTGAGTTTCTCAACCCCTCCAGTTTAGGAAGCCCCCCCCCCACCCCTCTCAGGAGGGGTCAAGGCTGTCATCGCACCTTTGAGTAGAGTCTTTGCCCACATCAATTTACCCCTGTGGTTTGGGGGGCTCTTTGGAGGTTTCGGCCATAACTGAAAAAAATCCTTTTCCATTTTGTTGGGAATAACCTAATCGGGAAGACTGTTTTCACTGGCATGATCCCCCCTCCCCTTACCTTCCTTGTCTTAATCTTTTTCTGTTTATTTTATTTTACTTTATTCACTTTACAAGGCTGGTGACCACTTCCTGAGTTGAGCTTTGCCACCTTCCAAAGCAGCTGCTGCAATGCCACAGCACCCCGGGGACCCCCTGCAGTTAAGAGTGTGGGTGCCAGGCAGGACCAATCCCTGGAGACTCCTGTCTCGCCACACTGCTGTTCATGTGAACACACAATCAGTGGCCAGATCTGTGCCTTTCCAGAAATAGAAAATAAAAGTAAAATGAGCCCCGCATTTATGTAGAACCTGAACAAAAAACGTTTCTGTTAGGGGCGCCTGGGTGGCTCGGTCGGTTTAACATCTGACTCTTGATTTCGGCTCAGGTCCTGGGATCAAGCCCCGCTTCAGACTCCATGCTCCGCACAGAGCCTGCTTAAGTTTCTCTCTCACCCTCTGCCCCTCTCCCCTGCTTGTGTGCTCTGTCTCTCTAAAAAAATACATAAACATAAATAAGTGAAATACTTTTGTAAAGTATAGTATATACCCAGAGAGAAATAATTCTTGCTGAAGCAGCAGATTGTAAGGAGTCCTTCTTTCCTGCTTTACTCGTTCCGGATTCCAAAGCCACATCTGCCAACATCAGGCAGGTCTACTGATCCATTTGCAATGATCCAACACATTTGGTGTCCACGTGCCATAGACCTCACACGCTATACAGCCGGGTCCCGATAGAAGCATCTGGCTCTTCCTGTCAAAGACATGGCTGACACCCTTCTCAGAGGAGCAGACTTTGTCCCGGTTCCCCTGCATGCCTTTTCCTGGGTTCTGTGCATTCTTTTCCTTGGGTTTCATGCTGTTCTGGATTGAAGCAGGCTGTCGCTGGCTGGATCGCTTCTTGTATAAGTCTGTGCTCCCGCTTGCTCAAGGTTCCAAGTTTACAACCTTTTTTTGTGAGGCTTTCAGGGAGGCACTGCTTTCAGCCAAGGTGCTCTGAGAAATGCAGGCCACTGGGGCACCTGGGTGGCTCAGTCGGTTGAGTGTCCGACTTTGGCTCAGTCATGATCTCATGGCTCCAATGTCATGATCTCATGCGTACTCAATGGGTTCGATCACGTGTCCAGCTCTGAGCGACAGTGCAGAGCAGCCTGTTGGGATTCTCCCTCTGTCTGCCCTCTCACAATTACACACTCTTCTCTCTCAGGATAAATAAATAACACTTAAAAAAAATGCGGGCCACTAACTACTTACTTACCACTGGTCACTTCAGCGCTGAGTTCTGACCCAGGCCATCCATCATGCCAATGGTTTGGCCCCAAGAATTCTCCTCTGCACTGGCTGAAGGGAGGATTCTAGCAAAGCAAACACAACTACCCTTAATTCCTTTACTTTTAAAGAAATGATAAATTATATAATTTTAACAGATAAAATAACATATATATGTAATAAGCAAAACAGAAAACAATCTAGGAAGTAGCGATGAGCTAAAAGGAGAGAGGGATCTTCTGTGGTCTCATTGCAGAAATAGAAACATCAACATTTTGCTTTACGTCACTGATTCTGCCATCTGGTAATCTGTTCTCCCCACTTAACACGGCATCTTGAGCATATTTTCAGGTCGCGGTCTTATTTTTAAAAATTAGTTTATTTTACTTTTTACATTCTTTGGTTTAAGCCATTGTGTTTTGGGGGATTATTATTTCAGTAGCAGTATTTTTCCTCCCTCTCATTTTTTAGAAATGGTGGGTTAGTACATCACTGTGTGGGAGGTCTGTACATACCTGACTTCTGTTGGACAACATAGGTTGTTTCCTAGCTTTTGATATTGTAAACGACATTGGGGTGTGGCTGCATAACCTGTGGCCACCTGTTTGCCCCATCCTTGGTTATGGGAAGGCTGTTTTTAATGCCTTTTCGGTTGGGTTCCGTGTGAGCTGAACACATTTCCCCAGCAGGCAGAAGGGACCATGTCATGTGGTTCTCTGGACACCAGGGTGTGTCTTCCTTGCTGACTCAGGTGTCCTGCTTCACCCTTTCCAGCTCACCTTCAAGGGTTTCACTTTCCCATCTTTAGTGATCCCTTGCCACTTGCAAATAGGGGAGTAGGAGGGGCATCCGACTGGTTTTGTGGAAGATCCTCCCCTCCCCCCGTGACAGCCAAGGATTCCTTAGTGTTCTCCATCCAGGCATGGTAGTGGGGGGGGGGGGGGGGTGAGGGGCGGGGCACTTGGCTTTGGATTTGTCTTTCCCTTCTAACTGAATCTCCTTTCTAATCTGTGACCCAGCCTCAGGCTGAGAATGCTGTGCGTTCCCACTGCCATCCCTCCCCTTAGGGTATTAAAGGAGGACATCATCCATTTTCTCGTGTCCACTATTCTTTTATTGCTGTGTGAGACCCTTGACCTCTCAGGGCCACAGGCATTGATAATTCACGTAGAGGCCAAGTGACCACTCATCTCAAATGGATTTGGTGCTAAAATGGATTTCTAAAGGCCCCGTGGGTGATGGGTGTTCAGTGCCCTCTTGCGTTCCCTGGGTGTAAGGTAGGCTCAGGAGACAGGGGACTTCCCGGTGCCTTTGGCCATGGCCTTTTCCTTCTTAGTTATAAATGCTTCCACCCTTCTCCAAAACCAAATCCAGTTTACCATCTACACCCTGGCACCGGGAGACAATGTCAGCATCCATTCTACACCGCAGGGGCTCCTCGCATGGCCCTGGCAGACACTTGCTCCTGAGGTTCGGGTTTTGAAGTTTCCAAGTCAGTACGATTCTGTGCAGGAAACGGTCTCAGTGATGGTTTGCCTGCAAGCTTTCTAATTACCAGAGGAACTTGGTTGGCCATTTCAGGGTCAGTAGAGAGGGTCCACGTGGTCGTTTGGGTCCCCCTGTCAGAGTCCATGGGTGTTCTTCGTTAGCCGTTGTGTATTTCAAGGGCATGTCTGTGTTACCAACATGGCCTCCTCACTAAGGCATCTCAAAATTGATGTGTTTTGTCCAGCAATTCCATGTCTAGGAATCTATTACTAAGGAATGAATTGAAGATCCCACCAAAAAAAGCCTTTTCAAGGATGTTCACTGGAGTGCTGTAGTGCCGTTATGGAGGAGAGGAAAAAAATGGACGGAAACAACGAACCGTTATGAAAATCTTAGTAAACCAGGGTAACCATGAATAACCGTGAAGGAAAGGTCACTTATATAGCTGGGGATACATTCAGAATCTAATGCTGGGGGGAAAAAGCAGAAGGTAAGACAAGTATGATTTGATACAATTCTTCTATCTGCATAGAATTGATGGACACACACCAGTACATTTGTATCAGTTGGAACTAATTTTTTTGTGCCTTTTTTTGAGGGAGGGCAGGCTTTCAGTTATTGCGATTAGCAAGACCCCAAAGGAATGCTTATGCGACTATATTTATACAGAGAATAATGGTGGTGCCCTGGCCAGCATTTTTAAGCCTACACCACAGGGATGGGCTACTCCCCATTTTCCCTGACAGAAGCAGACAGCTGGCTGGCATCTCATAGCATTTTTTTTTTTTTTTAGCATTTTAGCATTCTTCTGTAGCATTTTTAACTTTCTCATGGTGCACACATTTTCTTGCGTCACTTTGGGGGCAACTTCACACTTTCTGGGAGAAACAGGAGGACAGATGACCCACTAAAGTCTAAAGTGATGGCATTTCCTGAGCCTGTCAGGCACACCATCTGTGGGGTCTCAGAGCACTTACGTGGAATACAGGTCAGTATCCTTGAAGTCAGGACTTGTCTGGAAAAAACAGGATAGTCCCTACCCACCCATGAGCTTGCGGCTTCCCTCCAGACACCCACTAGGAAGAGGGTTCTGGAAACCAGCTCTTGCCTCTTTCTAGCTGCCTTCATGGAAAATAGAGCCGGAAAATCTCATCCCTATGGTAGAACTGTTTTTAAGAAGAGGAGGTGCTAGTGGCAGAGACAGCTGGGAGAAATTGTTTGAACAGACGGTTCCTTCTGAAAACCTTCCTGCAACACACACACTCACATACACACACACACACACACACAGCTGTGTGCATATGGGGAGTGAGTTTGGAGGAGATGTAGTGGGACAGCCTAGAAGCAAAGCCCCCTCCCCCACCCAAGGATGGAGGGCGGCCAAGGCTAACAGGAGAGAATTAGCATGTGGAAAAGACAGACGATGGGAACCTGGGGGGAAGGAGGAAAATCCTCCCCCCAAAGATCGGTAGATAGACTGCACCTTCCTTATTCTTATTAGAATCACCAGGGGCTGCTTGGTTGGGAGTGGGGAGGGCCATGTTGTGGAGACATTTTTAAACATTTAAAAAAAGTTTATTTTTGACACACACACACACACACACACACACACACAGAGTGGGGGAGGGGCAGAGAGAGAGAGGGAGAGAGAATCCCAAGCAGGCTCCACGCTGACAGTGCAGAGCCCGATGCAGGGCTCCCTGTGAAATCATGACCTGAGCCGAAATCATGAGTCCGACACTTGAACCACTGAGCTACCCAGATGCCCCCCGTGGGGAGACATTTTTAAAGGGGCTTTTCAGATATAAACTCCATTGAGAGAGCAGAGGGAGAAGGGTATCAACGGGGGCCAGAAGGAAGGCAGAAGCTTCCAGAGAGGAGGGCCAGCAGGGCCCAGGCCCCACGTGGACGTCTGGGAGAGAGCGAGAGTGCAGAGCAACTGGGTGATAAGGACGGTGGTCAGTGCACCAGCAGGGGCCGGTGAGCAAGCAGACCTCAGGGCCCCTTGGAGGCAGCAAAGGGGACATAAGGGGATGGTGGGGGTCTGCGGGGCGGGGCTTCCCCCACCCCAGCAGATCTGAGTGGCTCTCCACTCTTCAGAACCAGATGGCCTGTTGGTGGAGCCGGGTGATCGAGAATTCCTGAGCTCCATGAAATTATATGAAATATGTCTTTTTCTTCTGGTGTTTTGAGGTCTGGGGACTTACTGATCTGGGGAGCCAGGCTCTCCCAAGACTGGCCAATTCCTAGAGATAGCTGGAGGACTCACCTCTCACGAACGAATCCAGAGTCCCCCAACCTTACTTCCTCCATCTTGCTCTTATGCTCTGGGCCAGAATCCCCTGCCCTAATCACCCCAGGACCAGGGACACACAACTCGGGACAGCTCCTACCACCTAGAGCACACTGAAGTTATTTTAACTAGCTAATCCTAAGCGTTTACCCTGCCTCACCCAGTCTCTCCTGTGGAAGCCACAGGAAGGCTCTCATCCGTGTTCCCCTCTGCTCTCTGTGCCTTTGGTCTACCCCGTACTGTGCTTCCCCCTGTGGCCCCCATGTACCACCTTCCTGCTTCTAGGGACATGTGAGTAAAAGTTATTTTGACAGTCCTTTTCTGTGTCTGCATGTCTTATCAAACCTGGTTAAACAAATCCGAGTGCAACAGGAAGTGAAGGGGGCCAGGCCCAAGTGAAGTTGGCAGTCTGTGTGCCCCCAGCATTCTAGATTTGCTTTCTCTCTCTCTCCCTTGCTCCTTGTGTTCCCAGAGGCACCCCACCCCTTGTTCTTACGCTCTTGGTCCCTGTGCTTCATTTGGGATAACTACAGTGTCATTTAATCTATCGGTTGACCTCCAACATCAGCATTCTCTCCCTGACTTAGTAATAGAGGGGGGACAGGGCAGAGGCGGTATGTGGGCATCGGGGGGACCTCTCTGGTCATTTGCTATCAGACATTGTCTGTAGGCCAGACAGTAACACAAGGCATGCGTATTTTTAAAATAAAATTCCACACAACCTCACACATAGTGAAAACATCTCTGAACTGCGCAAACCTTTTGGAAATTTCTCATGACAGAAGGCTTAGAACATTCTCTAACTAAAGGTGATTTTAGTAGCGAACAGAAACGATCACACCTCTGTCTTATTACATTATGAAGTTTTTCCTAGGACGCTAATTTTTGAGTTATCTTTAAAATAAATTCCTTCCCTCTTAACCACTAGAGGTCACTCCTGCGAACACATATGTGAAAAAAGCACCCTGGGGCCGGGGAAGGTCAGAGCAGCTAATCTGTATAATTGCTGAACCATGAGTCAAATTTGTACCTAATTACGAGTTGCTTTGATGCAGCCCAGCGTCTATTAAAAGTTTCCTTCTTTTCTGCGGAAATGCAGATGTTGTGATGTGTGTATTTCAACTGGAGCCCTGCCATTTCCCGGCGAAGCAGTCTCATCTCAGACACCTTTCTACCATCCAGAATTTTTGGTGTTCAGTTTCCAGGTGGAGAAAACTACCTGTCACTTTGATGTCAAACACTGGTAACTTAGTTTCTATTTCTTCATGAGATTGAGTTAGAGACAGGTTTTATACAACCCTGGAGATGGAGGCGGGGGGGGGGGGTGGGTGGGGAGGGCTAAACCACAGGCAGTTCAGACCGTGTCGAAACAGTTGTCCAGAATGATCTGGAAGTTTCTCTTTTCTGTTTTTGGAGATACATTAAGACCAGCTTGGCATCCGGTGTATGGAATTTGCATCTGACACGGTTCAGGTGTCGCTGAACCTCCAAATGGCTTATCAGTTGGAAATGCAAAAGCCTTATGTCAGCATCCCTAGAAAAATGTCAATTTGCCTTGGTTTGTACCTTCTCAGAGTAATGCTATTTCCTATTTGGATAGCCACAGCTTTGGAGATTTCTCTGTGCAGAAATTTCACGTGTATTTGCAGGCAAAATTTGCGCTTTTTTATTCGTGGCTCCTGTTCGTTGGAATTTTGTCTCTGACCAATGGGATCTGTGAGGCTTTGCAGTGTCCTCATTCAGAGAAATTGGGGTTTCTGTACTGGGCAGGCATCGAAGAGCTGAATACCAAACTTAGCGGGAAATAACAGGAATGGTGGAAGCTTGTCCCTCGCTCTAGTAGCTTCCTGAGGTTTGATGAAGACTTTGCAGGAGAGGCAGGTAGTGCACAGGGTATGCCGAGCTTTCTTCTCTGGAGGGCAGACTCAGCTCCTGGAAGTGTTAGAGGTGCCTTGACACTGGTGGTCTCAGCTGGGGAGGAGGGACTGTATCCAAGCTGCTCAGCTAAGCCCCCGACCCCTGCAGCAGCTGGAGAGCTGACGGGCACATAGTGGGGATGATGAGCTGTCCTAGGTTCCGCTTCCTCACATCCCGGGGTGGCCACGTTCAGAAAGGCCTTAACTATGGGCAAGCCAGGACTCCCCCCCGCCCCCACCGAGGGTTGTACCACAATCGTGTAATTGCCCTGACCCCTCTGTGTCGTCCCCGGGCCTGGATTGAATTTGCGGTGTGTTTTTTTGCTTAGATTTAGAGCACTCAAAGCGGTTCAGATCATTATTCTCTGTAAGGAGATAACAGAAATACTCTATGGCCAACTTATCTCGGCACCTAACCCGCCCGCCCACCATCGATTTCCCATCTGGGTTCACAAGGTGCTGAATGTCGCGGATCAATTTAACAGCACTGATGTGGCTCAAACATTCCCATAATCTATATTATAGGACGGCTGTCTTCCTGAAGTCCTCATCTGACTTGGTCAGGTGGCTTCTTGATCAGAGAAATGAAAGGGGGCATTGGAGGTCTTCATGGGAGCATGTCAGCTTGAGCCTTGTTATCCAGAAGGGATGGGGTGGGCGGGTCTCATCATGTCCATATCCCTCCACCCCATTTTTACTAATGGACACGCTTGCATCCCCTGCTTGGATTTAAATTAAAAGCCCTAATGGGTCTCCTGTTTCTAGCAGCCTACAAAAACACCATTTGGGGAGGGACTGTTTAGAAAGCAGGTTTTTACTTAATAAACAGTGATCAATCGAATTGATTAACCATGAACACATTCCCGCAGAGTCTGAGGGTGGCGCTTGCTGTTGGTAATTGCAGTTCACGTGCACCAGACAATTAAACGGCTGCCTGGAGATGATCTGCCAGCTTTCACTTAACGGAAGTA
Source organism: Lynx canadensis (assembly GCF_007474595.2). Taxonomy (NCBI): domain Eukaryota; kingdom Metazoa; phylum Chordata; class Mammalia; order Carnivora; family Felidae; genus Lynx; species Lynx canadensis. The sequence goes on along the minus strand of NC_044308.2, from coordinate 16,480,947 downwards.
GGGTGCCAGCCTATATTCGCGGCACTTTTCGGGTAGGGATGGCCTGAGCAGCCTTTGTTCCCAGCATGGCTTTGCGATGTCTCTATCCACTGTAGCCATTTACCGGGCACTGGAAGGCATTTCTGTAAACCTCATATCTGGCTGGGTTTTGTTGTTGTTGTTTGTTTGTCTGTTTTTGCTTTTTAAATTTTTTTGTGTTTTGTTTGTTTTACTAATTCCCGTGGTAACGAGATCTCTCCGTGCCGGCCGTGTGGCTTCACATAAACCCCAAGTGTTTGGAGCTGCCTGCCTATTAGAATTAGTGCTGTGTGCTCTGCAAGGCTTATTACCACCAGTTTCTCTCGGTTACCTAAAACGACAGCTAGAAACTGAGAGGGAAGCTTCCCGGGGCAGCGTTAGCAAACTGGCTGCCTCCGAAGGGGGATGAGAAGGACATAGATGAAGGCAGTTTGCACGGCAGAGATACCAGTCCCTGCTGTGGCTGCAGGGGGTGCCCGGAGCTGCAGCTGGTAAACGCAGGGGTACGGCTGGGTGGGCTGCCCAGGGCTCGGGGCCCAGCTCTAGGCCCAGGGGATGGGCTGCTCTCTGTGGTGACAGAGGAGAAAGCCACCAAGGAGAGACACCTGCCGCGTGGAGTCCCCACTGAAGCCCCAGCTCTTTTGGGAGCATGCTTTCTGAGCCCTTCTCTGCGCTTCGTTTACCAGCTTACCAAAAGTACAAAACAGTAACGCGGTGTATTCCATGTCCCCAGGTTTTGGTAAGACGGCGAGTGGTTCTGGAAGATGGGTGCATTTACGTAGTTCGAAGTCCTAGGTAAGTGGGAGCCGCCAGAGACTGGATCGCTGGTGTGCAGGGCTTCTTGACAGAGGAGGAGTCCTTCCGGCCAAGTGATCTCTTCTTGCGCCCTCTCGTGGTTCACCTACGTGCTCTCCTGATAACCCAGGGGTCCTGAGCCTTCACTGTGAGTGTAATTACCGGACCCCATCCCCGAAAGTTCCCTTTGTCTGAGGAGGGACCCAGGTGTTGGTACATGGTGCAAACTCCCCAGGTGGTTCTAATGTGCAACCAGGTTAGGGAGCTTCTTAAAAAAAATTTTTTTTTAAATCTTTATTTTTGAGAGACAGCCCGAGCAGGGGAGGAACAGAAAGAGAGGGAGCCACAGAATCTGAAGGAGGCTTCAGGCTCTGATCTATCAGCACAGAACCCGACCTGGAGTTCGAACCCATGAACAGCAATTTCGTGACCTGAGCTGAAGTCGGACCCTTAACCGACTGAGAAACCCAGGCGCCTGGGGAAATTCTGATATAAACCGAGAAGGTATAGAATTCCACATGGCAGGAACCAAACCATCTATATTTGGTTTTAAAATATTTATTATTTAGGTGTTTGTTTTTATTTTGTTTAACATGTAACTGATTGTTTTTTAAATTGTTTTTTTATGTTTATTTATTTTTGAGAGAGAGGGAGATGGAGTGAGGGCATAGTAGAGGCAGAGAGACAGAGAGGGAGACACAGAATCGAAGCAGGCTCCAGGCTCTGAGCTGTCAGCACGGAGCCCAATGTGGGGCTAGAACTCATGAACTGTGAGATCATGACCTGAGCCGAAGTCTGACGCTTATTGACTGAGCCACCTAGGAGCCCCTATCTGTTTGGTTTTAATCTAAAAATATGTGATTCTCTGGAAAGACTCTGAAGGTTGCCTGGACCTGATAGCCATTCCCAGCTCTTGACCTCTTTAGTTCAGAGATTGAGGAAACAAAATAAGGACATGAATTCCGAGTCTCTTTTAATGCAGTGGGTGGCTATGTGACACAGAGCTAGTCGATATAATGTAAGGAAGAGTCCACTCTTGGAAGTTTCTGGGAAAGCCGTGTATTCCATTTTTTTTCCCTATTAAAAGAGACAGCTATGGAAGACCACCACTCACTCCCTTCTTCCTCTTGCCTTGGACGTAGATGTGATGCCTGGAACTCCTGCAGCTGTTTTGCAACCATAAGGGTAACTCTAAGCAAAAAGGAGAGACACTGGCCCAAACAGGATAAGCCTTCTCCAGCAGTGACTGGCCTCTAGGCTTTTATTGTGGGGAGAAGTAAGCCCCTATTTGTGGAAGCCACTGGTTGGTTATCTGTTACTTGCAACCAAATAATTAATAACAAACACACTTTCCAATGAACATCCCAGTGAGAAGCTGATGAGGAGAGAGAGGAGAGGAAAAACACATCTCTCTAGAATGTCTACGCTGGGGCAGGCATGGGGCTTCACACGTGTCATTACAAGCAGCATTGAGACACTGTTGTCATTACCATTTTCAGCTGAGAAAACTGAGGTTGACTAATTTTTCCTTTGTTCAACAGTGTGTGTGAAGGACCAATTATCCAACACAAGAATAAAATTTTGCGGTAAGATTTCTCTGTCTCCAGAGCCCCTGCCCCCCGCTTTAGGACTCTTTTCTTGCTCCCGGTTGTCAAGAGGTGATGCCATGGCCCAGCATTGCAGGAGGAGTTCATGCCGTCAAGAGGGTGGAAAGGGAGGGCCGCAGAGACTCCAGGGAGAGTGTGGTGGGTCCAACACTCAGAGCTTTGAACTGCCTTCCCCATCCCGACGCCACCTAGAACGACAACGATGGCCCGAGAGGACTCAGCTGGCTAAGACACACGGCCAGACTCTTACATCAGAGAGACGTGGTCAGAGAGGAGCAGACTCCCGGAAGCATGCCCAGAAGCCGAACACCTGAGAAGCGAGGGAAGCTGCTGGCAAACTCTTCTTGAGGGGGATGTGGACTACGGACGACACAAAGACTGAAAATCTGGCGAATGGGCTCTGAAATGAGAAGCAGCATCGGGGGATCTATGTGTTTGATGGAGGGAATGGAGAGCTGATATAGAAAACTTAGCTAGAGATGGACATCTTCATCCACATATTACAAAAAAACTCACGCGTTCTGATCTCATGGACCTTCATCGCAGATTGCGGGGTCGGTCGTTCCTCGTCAAACTCTTATCTTCACCCCAACACTAAGTGCAAGACCCCTCCCCTCCGGACACACAGCCCCACATTCAGCCTTCCGTCCTCACCGTGCTCACTGGCGCCTCCGTGTCCCCTCTCCAAGGTGGAGCTGCTGGCCCAGAGCCCGCGTTCCCCGTATCATTGTTTGCACCTTCCCCGACTGGAGAGATCATTAAGAGAATGGTTTACAAGGCTCTTGCTGAGCTGTTGGCTGTGGGAGAGAAAGTAAACAGACGCTAGATAGAGCTGTACATATGATGTTATATCCAATGCTTAATGAGGCCAGTAAAAACAGGAAAGCAAGATTAGCCGCAGATAAATGAACATGCCTTGTGTAGAATCAAGAGTTGACTGTATTTTGTTTGATTTAGTTCTAGAAATAGCAGCTGTTGTGTCAATTATTGCAAAGTCGTTCTTCCTAATCTCTTCATTGAATTCATCTCGTTGACTGAAACGGATTAGAAAATTATTTTGTGGCCATGATTATGAGAGACCTACGGTTGCTCGTAGAAATATAAAGAAGAAGAAATGAGAGAATTGAGACGACCGGTCACCCTACCACAAATAACCGTTCATAACGAAGGATGACATCGACAGGTATTTTACTGGGTGCCACACTCTGTTTGGAACCGTCGCTCTGTCGGCACGTCAGCCAAATTCTCTATGAAGAGGCAGCAGTTAGCAACCATTTGCTTTAACATGAGGAAACTGAGGCACGGGGAAATGAAATAACTTTTCCAGTGTTACACGCTTGGACTTGATGCGGTCAGGATCCACCTGGACCCTGCATTTTTAGCCACAAAGACCTATTGCCTCTGAGGGAGATTGCTGACACCAAGGAGTTACCATTTATGCCCTGGAAACACGTATAAATATATATTTACAAGACTGGGAGCACTTTCTGTGTGTTGGTTTCCAACATGGTTTGTCATGTGACTTTATGTGCCATTCTTATAACTAAACTTTTAAAAAAAAATTTTTTTTCCAACGTTTTATTATTTATTTTGGGACAGAGAGAGACAGAGCATGAACGGGGGAGGGGCAGAGAGAGAGGGAGACACAGAATCGGAAACAGGCTCCAGGCTCCGAGCCGTCAGCCCAGAGCCCGACGCGGGGCTCGAACTCACGGACCGCGAGATCGTGACCTGGCTGAAGTCGGACGCTTCACCGACTGCGCCACCCAGGCGCCCCAACTTATAACTAAACTTTTGATGGCTGCGTGGTATTCCTTCCTATGGAGGTGAATGGGCGTATTTTAAACATTAATCTGATTTCAGGCATTTGTGCTGTTTCCAAGTGTCGGTTCATTTATGAGAACTACTGAGATGAAAACCAGTTTTATTTATTTTATTTATTTTTTATTTATTGTTATTTTTTATTAAAAAAATTTTTAATGTTTATTTCTGAAAGAAAGCATGAGTGGGGGAGGGGCAGAGAGAGAGGGAGACACAGACCCCGAAGCAGGCTCCAGGCTCCGAGCTGTCAGCACAGAGCCTGATGCGGGCTCAAACTCACAGACTGCTGGATCATGACCTCAGCCAACCAACTGAGCCACCCAGGCACCCCAAAAGCCAGTTTTATATATACCTCTCTGAGGGAATCACTGATTATTTCCTCTAGGTAGATTCTGGAAGAAAATCTACTGGCAAAAAGGTTATGGGTAGCTTTAATGATCTCGATGCTGAAACAGGTTTACGTCGGTGGTTCATTTTGATCATGATGATGGAATGAAGGGGCTGGTTTCAAATTTGTAGTTGTGGTTACACCTCTGTCCTTAGCTACACAGCTAAGAATGCATTTGATGCATTTGAATGCATTTGAATGCATTTGATGGGTTGGAGAGTAAATTGCACAGTGGCTCTAATGAACCCCAAAAGCACCGTGATGGATCGTCCTCCTTTGCCCCTTCATGGCACTGTGTTCGCCACTGTCACTCGTCTGTTCCCTTCTGGAATGTAAGCAGGGAGAGGGTCATGCACTGACCCCGGGTTCACTGAGCATCTTCTGGCGGCCGGGCCCATGTAGACAGGGGCCCCGTCTTCATCTGAGTCCTTGCACTTGGGCAGAACTGAATGCTCTAGAGGTTCTCTCTATCTTTTTAAATGTTTATTTATTTTGAGAGAGAGAGAGAGAAAGAGAGAGAGAATGAACAGGGGAGGGGCAGAAAAAGAGAGAGAGAGAGAGAGAGAGAGAGAGAGAGAATCCCAAGCAGTCTCTGTACCGTCAACACAGAGCCCAATGCAGGGCTTGAACCCATGAACTGCTAGATCGTGACCTGAGCTGAAACCAAGAGTCAGACGCTCAACCCACTGAGCCACCCAGGTGCCCCTCTAGAGGCTCCTAATGAAGGACTGCTGAAGGAATGGATGCCCTCTCCCTCTGGTTCACCTCATGTCCTCTCAGCCTTCAAAACTCACCCAGGCGCCTTCTCCTGGGATGGAAGCAGACACTTAAGGCAGACAAGGGTGACTTGGATCCTGCATTATCATCCCATTTTACAGATGAGGAAGCCAAGGCACTGGGGACTTTAATAATTTGTCCTGGAGCCACACTTCCAGTCAGCAGTAGACTTGGGAACTAAACCTGTTATCTAATTCCCAAGGCTCTGTTCTTTCCGCTTCCACACTGTGGTCTCTAGGAATGAGCTTGAGCAATTCCAGTTCGGGTTAAGCTTAGGGCTGGGCGCTTGCCTGGACTCCTACAAGGTGGGTGGGGCTCACCCCAAGCTGCCCAGAGAGCAGGGACTGGCGTTCCGGCTGTGCCTCGGGGTCCAGGCGGTGGATTCAGAAGGCCTCGTGGAGAGGAGGGAGCCCTGTGGTCGCAGCGCCTAACAGGCTGACATGAGTGTTTGATGTTATTCCCTCTGGTAGCACTTTAACCCTGTGGCATCTGGTGGCAATAATCTCACCTGGTTTCTTCTAATTAACAAACATGACTTTCATCGCTGCAGCCATTTTTCGCAACGTGGCTTCCAGCACATTCTCCATCTCAAATAAGGAATCTAACTAGGGGCTCTCTTGTTTGATCATTCGTTCGTCTGCTTTTTTATGTGCCAGACCTCATTCTCGGGCACGGAGAGTCCAGAGGGCACTACAAGAAAGCTTCTCCCAGAGGAGACATTTGGGCGCGATTCACTCTTCACCACGCAGAACCAGACTGTGGCTCTAGGAGCAAAATGCTCTGGGCATGAGATGAAGGGACAGTTGATCTTAAGAGAGATTCTCTCTTAAGAGAAATCCCTCTCTCAGGGGGATTGCGGGAAAGCTCCTCAAGAGGCTCCTTTTGGAAAAGGAACCACACCCAAAAATAATTAGGAAGTTGTAAGCAGAAATACATTATGACAGAATAAGTCAAAGGAATGATCGAGGTCAAGTCAAAAAAAAAAAAAAAGAAAAATAATCAAATGGCAAGAAATTTACATCACAACTGAGCACCTCTAAAAGTGGGCTCATTTTAGGTTCTTTTTGGTCAATTAGCGAAAAAGAGGAAAACGTAAGTGGGAACCAGTAATAAAAAGAATTGATTTTTTCCCTCTCTCATGCCACAGCATTTGCAAAGCTTGACATAATTTGCACGGATGTCTTCCTGGGAAGTGCATCAGGATAGCACTTGAAATAATTACGCTCCTAACAGGCCCGTGCTTACACGGAGCTGGAATCCTAGCCTCTGAGTGCTGACGTTCCCACAGGACCTGTGCATGCCCCACTGAGGTAGAGAGGAAGAAGGCCTTTGCAGCTGGGTTCCCACGGGCTGGCTGGTGAAGGAGGAGAGCTTGGGGGCCCCCGTGCATGGCCTTGTATGCTTAGAAGCTGTTCTTGGAGTCCCTTGCTGGGGAAAGAAATGGAGCCTCTGAAGATGGCCAGCCCGGGGGGCCTGAGTACACATCATAGGGACCTGGGCCCTGGGGCTGCCTCCAGGGGTCTGGTATCTGGAGCCCCAGACCTCACCCACAGCCCTTTGTCCTGGCACAGAACAACTGGCAGGAGAAGAGAGAAATTGCTGTCAGCGTTCGCTCCCTCCTCTGCCTTCTGTATTTCAGAGAGTGAATTTTGCCCATCAATCTGCACTAATACTGGGAATTGTGCCCCTGTGAGGGTCCTCAGCCCCATGCCCGCCTGGTGGGGCTGTCTGGGGTACTGCCTGGCAGCTCCCAGGACCTCTGAGGTCAATAGTTTGCAAATTAAGAAGGATTTACATGATAGGTTGTGACTGCAACGGTTTCCAAAGGAGGGCCTGGAGTCTTAGGGATCAAAAGACTTTCGAGAGTGCCTTCTGTTTTCACACTGCCTGCTGGAATGGCTCTACTGGGTTCGACCCGGTAATTCAAGCTTTAAAAACTCCACGTCTTTGTTTGTGCTTAGACAGTACAAAGCTCTGTCGTAAATCACCTCCCTCCGGTGGCCACCTCCTCCTTCGATGAGAAACCCTGGTTATAAATCAGGATCAAACCAGACACAGCAGAACCCCCACTTTTAAGTAAGTTTATGAGACTTTTTAATTATAAGAAATAATGCTCCTGGTAGATATTTTAAACAATAAAGGTATAGCGAATACATAGAAATTGACCATAATCTCACCACTCAAAGGCAGCCCAACTATTAATTCCAATACTGCTTTTTTTCTTTTTTTAAACAGCAGGACTATCGTTATAATAGTCTTTATATTGAATGAATAGGAAGGACTGACATCCACGTGTTCTAGAGCGTTTTTTAGTTTTTCCCTCTAAATAGTTTCTGACAGCTTAGTGGCACTACTAACGTGTTGTGGGGCAGGTGCCGGGACAAGGCAAACTTCTTTCTTTGATGGACCCCCTGACGGTATGTTAAGTTGTCTTACTGACTGCGAGTGGGGGTAATCTTCAGGCAAGACCCAAATGTAGTCACCCCTGGGGGTGCACACACCTCTGCCGCTGTCCGCACTCACAGCTGGAGAAGACAGGTGGTTTGTAGAAGCGGCCACCCCTTGTCACTGAAAGCCCCCCCGGTCCTGCTCCGTGTCATTCATTCATCCCTCCCTGGCATTGGCTTATCTCCCCATTGGGTGTTGTCTGTGGCCCCCAAGAGAGTATATACTTCACGCAGGCAGGAACTTACTGTCCTACCCCCCAGCACCTAGTGCGGAGGCCTGGCATTTAGTAGATGATCAGCTAAAAGTTGTTGACCATATAGATGTGTGCTGGGAATGTCATGGTATGCAGTGATTCAATCTCCAGCTGGAAAGAAGGATGTTGAGGCTGCTATCACATAATACTATAGACGGGGGTGGCTTAAAGCACAGACATTCATTCGCTCACGCTTCTGGAGGCTGGGAAGTCTAAGATCAAGATGGGGACCACTTTGGTTTCTGGTGGGAGCTCCCTTCCTGGCATGCAGAAGGCCACCTTCTTTCTGTGTCCTCACATGGCCTTTCCTTGGTGTGTGCTTGGAGTGAGAGAGAACTTTCTGGTGTCACTTCTTAAAAGGACAACAATCCTATTGGATCAGGGCTCCACCCGTATGACTTCATTTAACCTTAATTACCATTACCCCTTAAAGGCTCTGTCTCCAAACACAGTCACGCTGGGGGCTAAGAGTGTCAACATACAGATTGGGAGACACATAGTTCCGTCCATAGCAAATGAAGTCACTATTGATTGCAGCAGCCTCCTGCCACAGTGGCATTAAGAATGTGTCCTCTCTTGTCCTGAAGGGTGACTGGCATGGACTCCATCACATGTCCCTTTAGCACCACTCAAAACAGGTCCTAAAGGAAAATCAAGCAACTGTTCTTACTAAGAGACATTTGAGTTATAGAAACCTAGGCCAGTGGTTCTCAACCGGGGGACGTTTTGCCCCCAAGGGGCATTAGACGATGTCTGGAGACATTTTTTGGTGGTCACAAAGGGGGAGGAAGGTTGCCACTGACATCTACTGGTATAGGCCAAATAGACTATGATGCACAGGACAGTCCTCCCTGCCCCCATCAGCAAAGAATGGTCAGGCTAGTAGTGCTGGAGTCGGAAAACTCTGTCCTAGTTCTTGTCTCCCCTTTACTGAAAAGAAAACAAAAATATTTAGCACAAGAAGGGAAATGAAGAGAAGGGACTTCTCTTCATCACCCATGTATCTGGCTCTGTGTTAGATTCTTCATGGATTCAGTCTTCCCAGTGAAATTTCGAAGGGGATAGTATCAGCCCCAGTTTGCAGATGACGAGCTGGGGCTCAGAGAGGTTAAGTAATGTACCCAAAGTCAGACAGGTAGCACATCTGAATATAAATCGGCGTTGTGCCAAAGCCCACACCGTTTCCACCAGGAACAGTGTATTCTGCAGATGGTAAGATGATGCTCCCTTCCGAAGGAAGCGAGTTAGACGAAGCAGAATGTCTCCAGGAGGGATGCAGTTAACCTTTTACATTTTAAGACCTCATTAATCTTGAATCTGAAAATGTGACCAGGCTGACGTGGAGGCCTCCCTTTGCATCATCTGCCAAGAAAAGATTTGTACTGTGTTCACAAGACTATGGGAGGGCTTAGTGAACTCGTCCAGAGAACTGATATTTTTAGAGTGATGATTATCGCCTAGTAGGACCTCAGATGGTAACTACTTCACCTGGAGAGGCATAATGTCCCTAGCACTCTGCATTCAGGACGGGGTAAACTCCCTATGTGAATCAGTCAACAGGTCCTTCAGTTGACATTTACTGAGCACGTGCTTTGTGGCTTATGCGCCCCTGGTCCTGAGGAAACCCTAAAGAGACATTCTGACCAGACAAAATTCACAGTTTATGTAAGGTTAGACCTCAAGTAGAGTTACAATACCTGTCAGAGGTGCCATAACTGAAGCATAGATGGAGGCATAGATATCACTTTGTAGGTGATTGGAGACTTCAGAGGGGACAGTCAAAATCCAGCTTGGGGAGTAAGGGCAGGGAGGGAAAGTGTCTCTGAGGAATAAAGGTTGATCTGGGTTTTGAGGGATGGGCAGAACTTTCTGGAGTGGACATAGTAAATAAAGGCACATCAACAGAGGAGGCCGCTGGGGTGAAGGCCTTGTGGCGAGAGAACATGTTTTTTTCAGGAGACAGTGAATATTTATTCACGCATACTTGTGCCCCTGCTAGGAGACACTGGAGACAGTGATAAACAACAGACAAACGGAAAAACCGGACAGGATCATGTGACAGATGTAAGGGTTAGAGGGGGGGTATCAGTGGCACATAATGCCAGCCTCCAGGCATTATGTGACCTGAGTATTCCACATTTAGACTCTTCCCTTTTCCTGACCCAGGCTCCAGCTTGAGCATTTTGGGTAGTAAAGTTCCATCTTGTTTCTAAGGTCCCTGGGCTAAGGTACCCAGGACACAGGAAAGGTTGCTGGGAGGGAACTAGGTTTCCTGCCTCTCAGAGTCTGTGCTGGTCCTTTAGGGGAGGTGGGGGCCTGTCCTAGTGTCACCCAGCTCCTTGGCAGCTCCGTGAAGCACCTCCCTGAAGGTGACACCTGCTGAGCATCCCCCATGACTCAGGTTGCCTCCCTGATTAAGGCACTACTGAGAAGATTCCACTCTTGGTGGGGATGGTATGTCCTCAGGATCACACGAGATGTGACATCGTTGAGAAGCTACAGACGCACTCTGCACTGGACCAGTTATTTCCTAAGGGGCCAGCCTGGGCTTTCATGGGGAAGAGTCTGGGGATGGAGAGGGGAGGCAACCATGGCATTGGGCTTTGTTGGGAGGCAGGGTCATTACAACACTGTCTCCAAGATCTAGGACTACTTTGTCCTGGGTGGAGGCATCAATCTGACCAGCATGATGCAAGCTGAGCAAGGAGAGGGTCCCCCAAAGACCATCTGGGTGAGTGTGGTTGAGAAGGTGGAGGTGAGAGGGCTGGAGATGCAGGTAGAACCTTCTGAGAAGTCACGTCATTGACCTTGGATTCCTCCCCGCACGTGATCTGAAAACACCCGCCAGTGTTGGGTGGTGAGTGACACGGCTGATTTGGAGTTTACAGAAATTCCCTCTGGAGACAGTAGAGAGGATAGATGAGGGATAAATATAACGTGAGTCGTCAGCAGGTGATGTCAGAGGCACTGGGGGTCATAGCAAGCAGAATCCCAGGTTTCTGAAGCGGGACAAGAGGGTGCATGGTTGGTTCTGTCATCAGATAGTGCATGTGGGGTCGGAAACAGGCTGGGCTAGGGGAACGAGCATGAATGACTTCAATGTTGAAGATGATGCTGAGTGCAGATGGCCAGGCAGCCTCCGGAGACTCAGGCGTGATGCTCTGGAGGCCTGTGACAGAGCAGATGAGGCATGAGTAGTGGGTCGGCCACGCCCTGGAGCAAGAGGAGGCAGAGGACAGAATCCTGGCAGATCCCAACGTTTAATGAGAAGAGGAGAGAGTTCCATGGAGGTGGTCAGGAAGGAGTAGCCCAGGAGGCAGAGAATCAGAGAGTGTGGGACTGTGGACACTGGTGAAAAATCATGACAGCCACCTGTGAGAAGAGATTGTTCTTTTTTTCACGATGGAGTTGAAGCTCAGAGAAGTGAATGATTCCCACAGGTCAACCGTTGTCAGTGGGGGAGCAGGCATGCGGCAGGGCCCCTCAACCCCACTTCAGGGGTGGATCCATGAGTCAAGCCATTTGCTTTAGATTCATTGGACAGGCTTATAAGAGTCACGTTTACAAGAGTTATGTTTTTTTTCTTTTTCTTTTTCATACCCTTCATTGGAAGGAACATAAAGGCACTGTAGAAAATTTGGCAAAGCAAAGAAAGACAAAATTATCAGTCAACCTCCTCCTTTTAACCCAGTTATTGTGGTATTTTGGTGCGACTTCTGTGTCCCGAGTTTTTCTGATTTATATTTGGAATTTTTAATTTTTAAAAATGTTTAATGTTTATTTATTTTGAGAGAGAGACAGAGCACGGGCGGGGGATGAGGGGGAGCAGAGAGAGAGACACACACACAGAATCCGAAGCAGGTTCCAGGCCCTGAGCTGTCAACACAGAGCCTGACACGGGGCTCAAACCCATGAACCATTAGGTCATGACCTGAGCTGAAGACGGATGCTCAACCGACTGAGTCCCAGGCGCCCCACATATTTGGACTTTTTGAACCTAATCTTACAACCGTTTGTTCAGATTTAGCACAATCTCCATAACCATCCCTCTTAAAGGTCACATAATAACCCATCGGGTAGATGCAGCACTTAATTAATTCGAACATTCTCCGATTTTGAACGCTCAGGATATTTTCTTCTTTTGTTGTCGTTGCTGCTGTGTTATGCGATATTATTACACTGCATGGAACATTTTCCTGAATTTAAGAATGTTTCCTCATGAAAGTTTCAGTCAATATTTTTATTGCGCTTGGTACGCATTGCCAAATTGCTTCATGAGAGGGCTGTACAAGTCATTATCCAGCAAATGTGTGACTAGAGATGTTGATTTTTTAATTCTGGATTTCTTCTTTGGAATCACCCAGCTCAGTGAGATGGAAGTCAGAGGCACAAACAGGGTCACCTCTGGGCCACGGGGTGGTTTTAGAGCAGCGTGTAAGGCAAGTGGAGACTTAGAAGAGCCACATTTAATCTTTCACGGAAAACTTCGCTGTCAGTGGGCAGGATTTGCAAAGGAATGGGGGAGGCCAGAAGGGAGCTGGGTAGGGCTGGGTGTGGGTGAGCGGGAGAGATCCACAGGGTGAGACCAATAAGGCAAGAGGGTGAAATAGTGCAAGAAAGCGAGGCAGGTGGGAGCCCCCAGTCACCTTTGCCCACCCTAAAAAAGTCTTCGGAGGATTTGCCTCTGGAAACGGTCCCCTTCGGATTCTTGAGGGACTAATTTGTGGGACTAGTTGAGGATCTCATCATGTCCGAAAGGGATGCGTGGAGTCCTCATGCTCAGTCACATGGGATGTGGGGAGTGGGAAGAGGCCAGCCAAGTCCATGGCTCCCGGAAGGGCTGAGCCAGGCCACCGCTGATGAGCCCCACGCTGGTGTCTTAGATCCAAGGGACGCGTGCACGGTAGCAGCTACAGCTGTAGCCTGAATGCCACTCCTCTGTGTGCACGATCTTACTTCTTTGGCCCCTGGAAGGTTCTTAGAATGACAACAGCAATAGAAGGGAGGTATAAGGTGACAGGAAGTGGTCGTACATGGGGTTTCGGTTATCGACAACGTGGCAGCAAGATCTAAATCCTGCACAGCCAAGGAGAAAAGGGGAAGGCGACTGCCTGGTCCTTGTCCTTTGCTCATGCACTGATGGACCAGAGCAGCTACTCATGGGTGGGAAATGCTTTTCGGTCCAACTTACCTTCTGTGTGTTTCTAAATCCTGAAAGGTTCAGATAAGTCCCCCGGAGCCCCGGGGGAGCAGAGGGATAAACAGCACACAATTGCTGGTTTCTAGAGAAGCCCTAAGACAACAAAGCACTCATTAATGGAAGAAATACACTGTGGCAGGCACCTTTATTTTTGTTTAGTCTTTTGACAGGGCCGAAATAACAAGAGTTATGCGATACGGAGAGAAAGCTCTACCTTCATTTAACTTGCAGTATGCTGCAATAGCGTATAATTACCTGTAAGTGTAATTACAGGCAAGACAAATAGCACTTTTAGCTGTGGTCTTAAAGAGGCGAGTTAATTTCTGACTTTGACCAGAACTATGTTAATTAGCCTCCCGCTCTCTCTTTCTCTGAATGGAAGTTCCTGCACCCAGGGCTGAGTGTGGTCTGCTGCTCCTGTACCTTTGAGTAATGAGAGGACACCGCGTGCGAACCGAATCAGGGCTGCTGTATTAATAAGGCTACTTTCCTGTCCATTTATCATCAATTAAAGGGGCGCTAGTTTGTAAAGTAACCCCACCTTCGGCCCGGCCGCCCAGAACGGCTCCTCATTTATTTTCTGCCTGGTTTCGGTTGGAGTGAGACCCACCTTGCAGCTCAGAGGTGACAGGCGGCATGAAAAAGTACACTAATTGAGACATCTCAAGGGAGAAATATAAGAAAACTGAAATGGTAATTAGAATGAGCGGGTTTCAAGCTGGGTGAGGAAAATCGAATAGAGGTGCGCCTGAGGGGCTCTCGCAAACGGGGATGAAGGTACTTGGAGGCGGGAAAAGGGGGAAACGGATCGGAGAGTAGCGTGTACCCTTTTAACACTTCAAGGAGAGGGAAGAGAGAGTACGAACGTGTTGTGTCGTGGGTGGGGCGTGCGGGCTTTAAGACAAAGCAAGCAGGGAGATCTCCAGGGTTGGAGTGGAGGAGCAGAAAATGTGGGATCTCCGGTGGAGAAGGGGGGTTCTGGAATTAAAACTATGATTTCTAGTGCTCCCAGTCCTCTGTGCAAAGCGGCAGGGACGCTTCCTGTGATTTGAGAACGAGAGCATCCTTTGGTTTCTGCCTCGTTCCGAGGATGCTACCATGAATCCCAACCTTCACAGGCTGAAAGGTGATGGAGGCGAAACCGTTTTCCCTCAGTGTCGTGCCTTGCGAATGACTGGTTGAATGTGGAGACGTATTTTGGTTAGAGCTTTGATTCCAGTTGGTCATTTTCTTCCTGAAATACAAAGTCCCAGAAACGAGCTACAAATGGGCTGTGTTAGGACACGTTCTTCTCTGGGTGGGAGAATAGTCTCGAGGGGTCAGTTCCTATTTCTGCTTTCTAATTAAAGCCCCCCCCCCCCCAGTTACTGCCTCCCCGATGTGTAAGCTCAGAGAACATTGCGGGGGGCACTTGATCTGACCTTCTCCTCTAGCAGATGAAGGCTTGGGGTCTGGAATGGAGTTCCTTGAGCTGTGGAATAGTGATGCGTGGAGCTCCCAGGTTCCAAGAGAGAGAACATGTGTCATAGCCCGGCTCACACTGGGAACCTTGCCGAGTGGCTGGAAGACTCAGACTGAACATTCTCAGCAGCAGGGCACACACACCTGTGCTTCTCTCTGCTGACTAGATAGCTGCCGGTATCATAGAAGAGCCCTTCAGATGTTTGCATTTCCCGGTCTTGTTTCCAGCCTAAGCGTGCTCAGTGCCTTTCATATTTGTGGGAGGGCCTGGTTTCGAGTTCCTTCCCCACCTTAAGCGTTTTTGCTTGGCACCCAAAACGAACCCCAGTGTGTGATCTGAGCGGTACATAGATCATATACCTTTTTTTTTTTAAGTTTATTTATTTTTGGGGGTGGGGCGGAGAGAGAGAGAGAGTGCACGTGCAAGTGGGGTAGAGGCAGAGACAGAGAGAAAGAGTGAGAATCTCAGGCAGGCTCTGCATTATAGGCACAGAGCCCAATGCGGGGCTAGAACCCACGAACGGTGGGATCACGACCTGAGCCGAAGTGGGACGCTTAACCGACTGAGTCACCCAGGTGCCGCAATCATATACCTACTCTAATGCCTCTCCCCACCATCTTGGTTTCTGCAGCAGCTACATCGCACTGAACACCTCATCAATTTCTGTTCACTATTAGTTGCGTCCTGTGATGAGCAAGACAAACATGGCCCCTGCCCACCTGGACTTCACAGTGTGGTGAGGAAGATCCGCGTGGAGAGAGGGATCCCGGTCGTGAGTGTTAGGCAAGGAGAGGTTGGGGCAGTGATGGGATCGTAGGGCACAGGCTTGGATCTGGTTCTGTGGGAGGTGGAAAGCCCCTGAGGAAGAACTGGTCAAACTGAGACCTGGCAAAGTAGGAGCGGGGAGTGAGATCTGGTGAGTGTTCCTGTCGGGGATAGCATGTGCAAAGGCCCAGAGGTGAGGAAGAGGGAGGCATGCTGAATGAAGACAGAAGTGACGGGAGCCAAGAGTGAGATATGAAGACATTAGCAGGGGGCCAGCCTGGAGCCAGCCTGGTCTCGGGAGGACCTGTGAGCTCACATAAGGCCTTTGCCTTCCGCTAAAGCCAGTGGGAGGCACCGGGAGGCAGCAAATGTGTGCTTAGATTTCAGCTCACTAGTATCAGGAAACCCAGAGTCTTCTCGCATGTTTTCCTGGAAACCCCATTCTTTCCTCCACTTCCTTGATTGTGGCCCAGCTTTTCACATTCCACTGAAGGCCTTGATGTTTGTCACGTAGACGTCATTGTGTACGGTTTTGACAGCCTACGTGGACACATAAATGCCACCACCAGTGGCAGCACGAAGGAAGCACTTAGCAGGGATACCTGAGAAATTCAGGAAGCATCCCCAGAAGGCCTTCATTCAGAGCCCCTTCTGAAAAGCGTTCTGCTTTGGGGACGTGAAAAAACTGATTCTGTTGTCCAAATGCTTATTTCTGTCAATGCATGAAGCGTTTGGGGGTTTTCTGATCAGTGACTCCAAAAAATAGACAAAGCCCCTCTCAACAAACGTGGAGCCTGCCAGTGTGGGACCCCCAAGTCCTAATGCTGTGTGGGCTGGTTCTGTTACCAACTACAGGCCCCTCCTGAGTTCGGTCCCCTCTGGGACTCCAGGTCTGTGCTGGTCCCCGGGGGGACTCCGGCTTTTGTCGGTCTGTTAGATATGTCTGCTGAGTCTCTTTTGTGTGTCATCTCTGGTGCAACTGTGAGTTTGGATAAACTCTGCTTTCTTGGCACTTTCAGAGCCCGGAATCCTTAGGCTCTCTACCTGCAGTGATATACCAGCCGTCCCCAGAGTTGATGTGCTGACACATGCTCCTAGAACATACCGCGTCTTGATTTCCTCCTTTGTGCATTTTTTACAAATGCCTGTCCCCGGCCCCCAGCCTCTGCTTGGAGGGCTTGCTCTTGGAGCTTTGCCTCAGCACTGGCACTGGGAGACCTTTCACTGACACCCAGCCCCAGCTCCCTCCCTGGAAGAACACCGCTCCCCTTGGTGCCCTGTTGAGGTGTCCTGGCTCTAGTCACCTCCCTCCACCCGGTACCAGTACCTCAGGACCGACACACTCGGTTGTCTCAGGAAGTGGCTCTTTTACCCTTTTGCGCCTGTTGAAAGTGGGCTACACATTTCTGGATTGCAAATGCCAGTTAGCATGCTTTACTGTTAATAACCATAGTCATAGCACGACTAATTTCACTGATCTTGCAGAAATAGTTACCAAAGGCAGCGTATTTGAGGGAGAATGGGTAATTTTATAAAACCGTGAAGACATCGCCTTATGAAGGTTGAAAATTCAAAGCGAGCATCGCTTGGACGGCATGGCGTTGAATTAGCTAATTATAGTGTTTTATATCTGTGTTTGATCATTATTAAAAAAGTTTCTCCCTCCCCTCAACACACACAAAAAGCAGGCAAAATCCTATCAAGTAAGTTTCTCTTTGAATTTAAAATTACTCTTGGGGCCAAGGAGGTTTCTGAATCACAAATGAAAATTTGGACATCAAAGAGATTTTTTTACTCCTCCTTCTAAGGGAAGAAGGGCTGTTTCTTCCCAACTACATAAGAAAGGGAAAAAAGCACATAGATTTGAAAGTGAATTTTCGCTAGAGCAACGAGAGAGTGGAAAACACCAAATTCCCATTGTGTGGACAAGTTTGAGTATTGCCATAATGAGATAAAATATGGCCTTAAGAAGGACTGACAAAAAAGGACAACATGCCTGGTGTTAAGATCAGGTCCAGTGCTAAGTGACCATTTCTTCCTGAGCAGAGCCCATTTGGACATAATCTATCAACTGTCGGATCAAGAGAAAGGATGCCGGATCCCCAAGGACAATGAACTTTGAATTCACCCCAAAATGTATTCTTTAGAGGAGGATTGACAAAAAGTGGCCCTTTAAAAAGTACAATTTTCTTTGGTAATTAAAAAAAAAAGTACTTGTTCCTGTATGGAAACCAAGTGGACAATAAATTTCATATATTAAAAAAAAAAAAAGTATTTGGCTTTCCATGGATCATCCACTTCCAAAATGGCAGGAAAGCCACAAAGGGAGATAATGGGTCCACTTTATTAATTAGTAAGAACAGTAACCGCCTCCTCTTCTCAATTTGCAGTTTTAAAATATGTCATTCTGGCAATTGTATGTTTGTGGACTGGGCTATGCTTTTCTTCTTTGGGTTGTTTCTTTGCTTTCTGGGGTTTAGTGAATGCTGATAGCGAAAGTGGAATAATCTATGGATTATAAAGTGCTCTCGGGGGTTGTCACAACAGTCTTGTAAGACAGAGAGATGATACCTCCCACACTGTTGAACAGGAATCTAGCTAACTAAGGAAAGCCTCACGTGGACATCATAATTAAGATCGAGACAGCGTCTGCCCTGACCACTCCTATTTGTAACGTCGTACGGAATTTCTGTAGGATGCCGGGAACTGAAGTGCATGTGTTACTTGATGGCGTTTTGTTCAATCTTCCCCACAGCCCGATGGTGTAGGGACTATTTCCCCCGTTTTACAGATGAGGAAGTAATTAATGGCTCAGAAAGGCTGTGGTCTTGGGCACAGCTGCACAGCGAGTAACTTTTGGAGCAGATGTTTGTCACCACAATGGTATGTCGTCTCCAAAGCAGGAGTGCTGATCTCTATCTGGCACAAAGACCCTCTGCTTGTTTTGGAAATACAGATCCTGAGAGGGGCCATGACCAGCCTGAGTCTGAAGGTGGTGCAGCCAGTGCATGTGCCCTCCTCGGTTTATTTTCACTCACTAGATATAGGCCAGACTTTTGGTAGATCTTTCAAATTTTCATACATGCTGAGATCCTGCATGCTATAAAAGATGTCTAAAATTTCCTTCCCTTTCCAGTGAAAAACAAAGCCCAGTTGGGAAGTGAACAGAAAAGAACCCAGTGCAGCCTTTGTATTTTTAATGCCCTTTAAATTTCTAAGGTCATTTTAATATACTGTCTGGGTTTTCTCATGAAAACATGTTGCTCATTACGTTAAATGGACTAGAAGAGTTTAGTCAAGGGAGGTTTTGTGTGTAGTGGTTGATTTTCGTGTTCTTAGGCTGTAAATTTAGGAGACATTGGCATAAAGTTGAGGGCAGAAGACTCTATCAGAGTGGAATGAAAACAAAGATGTGATGTACGGTGGGGGTGGGGAGGCGTGCCCCCTGTGCACGACCCCACTGCACCATGAGTCAGGATACCACTCAGGGGTGTCCCTCCATGGTGAGTCCAGCATAGTCCTTTATTTACCTTGAGTTCTTTCCCTACCTGCTCCCAGAATGGGGGGAGAGGTGGGAAAAGAAGGGTGGATAAGAGGGATCTGGTTTCTGCTTTTTCCCAGTACCATTTTCATTATCTCCTTCTCTTAAGCCCCCTCCCTGTGGCCATAAGGGGGCCAGATGGGGAGGGAGGGGGAATACCCTACCCAGAGTTTTCAAGTAGAGTGGCTCCCTGCATAAGTGAGTTCACTGTAAAGATTTCCAACTACTTGAGACAGAGAAGGCAGAACGCCATTTAATATTAACATATATAATTCCAGCCAACTAGACATGATTACATTAGGAGAAAGTAAGTCAGCTGGAAGTACATGTAGAGATTCTGCAACTCCCAACACATTCTAAGAATTAATATTTCTGTGTTTTTCTGTTAAATTAATTGGCTGCTTATTCGTTCATTTTATTATCTGCCTTTGTTAGCAAACAAGTCTTAGCATCTGTCAAATGCCTAAGAACATTTTCTAGAGAAAAGCATGACATCTAAAAAAATCATTAATGTTAGGGAGACAGCCAAAAGAATCAGGCAATAAAGCTGTTTATAGCCTGTGTGTGTGTGTGTGTGTGTGTGTGTGTGCGCATGTGTGTTTACTCTTTCCTTTCAATTTCTGGTTATAATAATACTATTATTGATAAAGAATATCCCAGCATGATAATAATTATAAATGAGTCATATAAAATTGCAGAGATCATTCTATTATCAAGATGGTATCTCTAGTTTTTTTCTTGTATAATTATGGCAATCTTTGGAGATGGTTAAACTGTTTTCTGTCCTTCTTAACCATCCGATTAATGGCATATCCCAATTACTCATTTTAAATGGAAGTGTTGGGATATAATTCAGTCTTTGGAATGAAGAAATCAAAGCACTTAGGTGCTTGCTTTTTATTTTTTATTTTTTATTTTTTTTAAATTTTTTTTTCAACGTTTTTATTTATTTTTGGAACAGAGAGAGACAGAGCATGAACGGGGGAGGGGCAGAGAGAGAGGGAGACACAGAATCGGAAACAGGCTCCAGGCTCCGAGCCATCAGCCCAGAGCCTGACGCGGGGCTCAAACTCACGGACCGTGAGATCGTGACCTGGCTGAAGTCGGACGCTTAACCGACTGCGCCACCCAGGCGCCCCAGGTGCTTGCTTTTTAAAAACCTTTTCCTTGGATTTGGAAACATTTGGGTGAACACTTATATTAAGGGGAGTGTATTGGTATTTCGTTGAACTTCGAAACATAAGATTTTTGCTTGTCTTAAGAGTGGAAGAGTTGTCATTTATCTTCGTGTTATTTCAACTTACCAGAAGACCTCATTCCTTTTTCTCATTTAGTCCTCTGATAAACTTCAGGGAGAAAGGATCTTGTCTTCCTGCAATGGGGGGTGGGGGTAGGGTTCCCTCACATCCAAGCTAAGTTGGGCATGAGTCAAAGAGATTCAAGGGGAGGAGAAGCTAACATTGGTTACATGTGGCACTGGGCTTGCTTCCTACAGACTCCCCGAAACTTACCAGGGCCACACACCAGTGGTTGGTGGAAGGGCTGGGCTTCATCCTCAGGTCTGTGGGACATAAATCCCATCTTCTCACAACCCCAGACTGCGCTGTTTTACCAAATGTGTTGGACACAAAACAGTATTTTCAACTGAATATGTGATGTTGATATTCTTTTTAAGTACGATTCTCATTCTATCCAGCCAACACCAGTTCTGCTTTTAATGAGCTCATACTCCTGTCGTTGCTAATGATAATGACATTATCAACTACTGTTTACTGGGCATTTTCTTTTGAGCATTTAATATGTGCAAAAGACTACGAGCACCATGTTATTTCATTGTCACAACAATGCTCTGAATTCCATGTAATTCACAAATAAGGAAAAAAAGGTCCCAGATGTTAAAAGGTCACACAATTGGTCAGACCCAATTCCAGGCCTCTCTAATCCCAAAGCCTTACTCTTTTTTTTTTTTTTTTTTTGAGAGACAGAGAGTATGAGTCGGGGAAGAGCAGAGAGAGAGAGGGGAGAGAGAGAATCCCAAGCAGGCTCTGCAGTGTCAGCACAGAGCGGGATGTGGAGCTTGAAATCATACCATGAGATCATGACCGGAGCCAAAGTCGGGCACTCAACCGACTGAGCCACCCAGGCAACCCCCAAAGCCTTACTCTTTTTTTAAAAAATTTTTTCTTAACGTTTATTTATTTTTGAGACAGAGAAAGACAGGGCATGAACGGGGGAGGGTCAGAGAGAGAGGGAGACACAGAATCCGAAACAGACTCCAGGCTCTGAGCTGTCAGCACAGAGCCTGATGCGGGGCTCGAACTCAGACCGCAAGATCATGACCTGAGCCAAAGTCGGACGCTTAACCGACTGAGCCACCCAGGCAACCCCCAAAGCCTTACTCTTAATTATTATACTTCACTAACCATGGTAAAGGGTCCTTCTCTTTTTGAAAATGAAAAGAGATTAGTGACTCAGTTTTTAAAATTTTTATTAAAAATTTTTTTTTGTGCAAAGGGTGGGGGAGGTGCTCTTCCAACCGATGCCTGCTGAGGCGGCAGGCCAGGGATGTGGTCTGAGGTCCCATGATGCTTTCCTGGTGACAAGGGAATCAGCCTCTGATCCTGCTAGGGCAGGGGCTGGCCCTCCTTCTAATGATCCAGCTACACAGGTCACAGCTCTGTCTCTGAGTCTGATGTTCCCTGCTTAGATCCCAGGGCCTATCGCTGAGTGCCCCTGCTATACTGCTGTTCCCTATAGCTCTCTGAGTGTCTCAGAAGGCCTGATGGGTATGTATTGCCAGGGCATTTCTCCCTCTTCTCATCACATTACTGCAGTGCAACATGGAATCCCTCCTGGTCATCTGGTGTAGATCTCATTTCTTTAAACTTTTTATTAAGAAAATTGGAAACAAACACACAAGAGGCAGAACAGGATAATGAGCCTCCAGGTATCCATCATCCAGCTTCCACAATGATAACTTGAGGCCAATTTCACTGCATCTGTGCTTATACTCTCCTTCCCAGTGATTATTTTGAGGTAAATCACAGACATTATATTATTTCACCTCAAATACTTTGGAATATATCTCTAAAATATAAGGACTCGTCAGAAACATACTTATAATACCATAGCCACACTTAATGGATTAACAGAATAATTTTAATGTAATCAAATAGTCATCTTTCTTATTTCCTAAATTGTCTCAGAATTTTTATTTTAGTTTTTTGTTTGTTTAAATCAAATTCCAAATAAGCACCATAGATTGCATTTTTTTTAAATCTGTATTCTAAATCTCTCTTAATTTTAGACTTTCCCTCCTAGTCTTTTTGTTTTTCTTTGCTCTTCATTTGTTGAAGAAACTGGGCTATTTGTTGTGTAGGATAGTAGTTCTCAATCTATGTGCCATAAAGGATGAGGGGTTTTTGTTGTTGTGGTTGTGGTTGTTTTAAATTTAAAATTTTTTTAACGTTTATTTATTTTTGAGACAGAGAGAGACAGAGCATGAACGGGGGAGGGTCAGAGAGAGGGAGACACAGAATCCGAAACAGGCTCCAGGCTCTGAGCTATCAGCACAGAGCCTGACGTGGGGCTCAAACTCATGGGCTGTGAGATCATGA
Organism: Lynx canadensis; assembly: GCF_007474595.2. NCBI lineage: Eukaryota > Metazoa > Chordata > Mammalia > Carnivora > Felidae > Lynx > Lynx canadensis. The sequence goes on along the minus strand of NC_044308.2, from coordinate 16,458,255 downwards.
CCTGAGCCAAAGTCGGACGCTTAACCGACTGAGCCACCCAGGCGCCCCTTGTTTTAAATTTTAATAAATCACAGCCAATAGTTGGAGAATACTTAAGAATAAGTTACTTGAAAAATAAACAAAAATATGCCACCCACGACTTTTCATTATTATATACAACAGACATAAAATTACATTTCAAATGAATATATGAATATAATCACAAAAAATGTAACCTAGGCAGCAAGAAGAGAATTATGCAAAGTGTATGCATTGTTAACTGAAAGTATGTGTGATTAATAAAATTTCAATTACACTCATGAATTTTATTGTTATACAATTGTAACTAAATGAAACTAATGAGTAAAAAAATAGCAATTTCCCATATTAAGTACTTATATATACATTTTGGATATGGACAAATACCATATATATCACTATTTAAGGTTTTTATGTAGTAAAGAACCTGCTTGTTGTTTTCTTTTGAGAGAGAGTGAGTACAAGTTGGGGAGAGGGGCATAGGAAGAGAGAGAATCTTAAGTAGGCTCTATGCACAGCCAGAGTCCAATGTGGGGCTGGATCCCATGATCTTGGGATCATGACCTGAACTGAAATCAAGACTTGGACAGTTAACGGACTGAGCCACCTAGGCACCCCAAAGAACTTGAGTCTTACTTGTAAATGTAGTTAATAACGGTTGGATTGATGACAACATTGTCTACAGATGGTACATGTGATTTCTTCCTGTCTTTTTTTTTTTTTTAATTTTTTTTTCAACGTTTATTTATTTTTGGGACAGAGAGAGACAGAGCATGAACGGGGGAGGGGCAGAGAGAGAGGGAGACACAGAATCGGAAACAGGCTCCAGGCTCTGAGCCATCAGCCCAGAGCCCGACGCGGGGCTCGAACTCCCGGACCGCGAGATCGTGACCTGGCTGAAGTCGGACGCTTAACCGACTGCGCCACCCAGGCGCCCCTCTTCCTGTCTTTTAATGACGCTTATATTAGAGAAAGCAGAGATATGTTGATGGGAATGAAAGAAGAGATTTTAAAGCAATTTCAGCCAGTTCAACGTATTCATTTTTAAATTTTATCCTAAGTAAAGCAAGTAAAGCTCTATTTCCAAAATTTGTCCTCAATCCATTGTCAGTAGCCTGTTCTAATACTTTATCCTTAAAATTGCAGTTAGATTTACATAATTTTTATTTGATCAGATAATCTCTGATTTTTGAGATATTTAACCATTTACATTTAATGTAATTACTAAGATGGTTAACTTACATCTATCATTTTTCTTGTTTTCTGTTTGGTTTTTATTCATTTTTTTCCTCTTCTGTTCTTTTGAAATAATTGAATGCTTTCTATGAGTCCATTTAATCTCCACTGTTGGCTTTTTAATTATGCCTCTTTTTAATGTTTTTCGTAGTTGCCCTAGGGCTTATAATGTATCATGATCTAGCCCAAACCATATTATACCACTTCGTGTATAGTATAAGAACCTTACAGCAGTATATTTTCAATTCTTCCCTTCTATACTTTGTGCTATGTTGTCAGTTTCTTTTACATATAAATCCCACAATATATTGTTACTATTTTTGCTTTAGCCAGTCAATTATCTTTTAAAGAAATTAAAAATAAGGAAAAAACTATTTTTTATAATTACTTTCATTTTTACCATTTCCAGTGCCATTTATTTCTTTGTGTAGTTTCAAGTTTCTAAGTAATCTATATTTCTTTCTCCTGAATAAATTTCTTTAACAGTTTGTGTGGTGAATATCTGCTGGAAATGAATGATCTCAGATTTTGCTTATATAAAAAAGTATTTTGTCTTTATTTAAAAAGATATTTTCATGTGATATAGACTTCTGGGATGATACTTTATTTTCAGTACTTTAAAGTTATCACCAACGTTTTCTAGTTTGTATGATTCTGATAAGAAATCTGCTATAATTCATACCTCTGTTTCTTCTTTTCCTCCATACTCAGTATTTCTTTTACCCCCCCCCCCCTCTGTTTTTTGGCTGCCTTTAAGATTTTCTCCTATTTTCATTTTTAAAAGTTTGACTATGATATGTCGGAGGCTGTGTGTGTGGGTGGGGGGAGATGATTTTATTTTAATCCTGCTTGTGGTTCTCTAAGATTCGTAGGTCTGTAGTTTGATCTCCTAGGTTATCATTGGAAAATATTTAACTATTATCACTTCTAATATTTATTTATCTATTTTTTAATTTAATTTTTAATGTTTATTTTTAAGAGAGAGAGACACATAGAATGCTAGCAGGGGAGGGGCAGAGAGAGAGAGAGAGAGGGAGACACAGAATCTAAAGCTGGCTCCAGACTCTGAGCTGTCAGTACAGAGCCTGACACAGGGCTTGAACTCATGAACTGTGAGATCATGACTTGAGCTGAAGTCAGATGCTTAACTGACTCTGCCACCCAGCCACCGCAATCACTTTTAATATTTCTTCTCACATGTTCTATTTTCTCTCTTTGGAATTGTAATGCTATCAGTGTTAGATCTCTTTCTTAATATTGCTTCACAGCTCTTGGATGTTTTGAGTTTTTTTTTTTTTCAGTCTGTCTTTGTGTTTCAATTTGGATAGTTTCCCTTGCTCTATTTTCAAGACCACTGAATCTTTTCTCAGCAGTGTCTACTCTATTGATAAGCTTCTTAAAGAAATTATTTATCTCTGATATCAGGTGTTATTTCCAGCATCTCCTCTTGACTTTCTTCTATAGTTTCTGTCTCCCTGCTGAAACCTCCCATCTGTCTATGTATGTTGTCCACATTTTCTATCGGATCTATTAATATGTTAATCACAGTTGTTTTAAATTTCCTGTTCAGTAGTTCTGACATCTGGTCTATTGATTGCTTTGCTCTTGATAACAGGTTGATTCTCCTTATTTACTTGTATGTCATGTAATTTTTGATTGAATTTAGATATTATGTATGAGAACAGTAAATTCAGAGGTGATAATTTTATGCCTGGAAATTGTTACACCATTTTGTCAGTCCGTTAGTGTGAAGGGTTGAGCTAATATAGTTAGGACTCAATCTGGTTAGAGTTGTGTTGTTGCTATTGTTACCGTCAGAGCATCTAAGTCTTCAAATTTTTGTAGTCAATTGCTCTTACTTTATATTTAGAGTTAGGGCTTAAGCATTATGGGGTTTTTCTCAGCACTCCTGTGTAGGAATTAGCTGAATTAGCTGTGTTATCTCTACACATCTCAAGCATAGTGGGAGGGTGGAAGGAGGTCTCCTAAACTCTTCTTTGTACTTAATGACTTGCTAGAACTATCTCATACAGGCTCATGAGGGCCAATTGTACTCATCTCTTCCCAGCTCCATGTTCAGTGCTACCATGTGATAGTTTGAAATAGTGATGGTGAAAATGTTCACATCAAGGAAATTTGCCAGTACTGCATATCTGGTCTTTTTAACCTGGAAAACTGGTAGTTAAGCATTTACCAGCACAATACCTCTTGTATTTATAGTTAGTCTTGAGTGGGAAAATATATTAATCCTTCCTCAGTGGTTTAAAAAAAACACACAGAGCACATTTGCTTTGTATCAGTGTAAGAGCCTGAGCCCAGGACTGTTTTTTGCCCCTCCCTAGAGGTAGAGGGTTTCAATTCTACCCTTCCTCCAGCTCTGGAAAAGAATCTTCTATCCCTTCCCTAAAGACAGACACATTTTGCTCCTATTTACCTTTAAGAAACGAAGGATCTTTGTCTACACCCTTGTGGTCAAAGAGATTATGGCCCCTTTCCTAGTGGCTTAAGATTTTTGATTCATAGGAGGGAAGAGTTTGGGAATGAAGGTGAGGTTTTGTGCTTGTCTTCATGCTTCCATTGATTATCTCCTGATTTCTGCATAACCATACCACCCAAGAGGGTCTTCAGTCCCCTGTTTTTTAACCAGTCTTTCTCTCATGAGAAAGATTTGTTTTAATGGGGAAATCATCTTCATTTTTAATTTACAGCAGGAAGATATAAAGTGCTTTAAGAGCAATTCAAAACATTTTGCATGGTTTCCAGCAGCTAATTTCTTCAATAGATCCATTGATTCAATGATGTTTCACATGCACAATTTCACAGATAAAACTTACAGAAAATAACGTATGAGAAACTACAAACTTCCTTTATGTCTGGGGACCCCAGCTGCTCCCCAGTGACATGCTAGTCCACATGTGGCCTCTAAGAATTCATTAAAGGGCGCCTAGGTCGGTCAATCAGTTAAGCATCTGACTTCGGCTCCGGTCAAGATCTCATGGTCTGTGAATCCCAGCCCTGCTTCAGGTGGGTTCAAGCCCTGCATCGGGTGTGCTCGAGCCCCGCTTCAGGTGAACATGAGCCCCACCTCAGGTGAGCCCCGCTTCTCTTTCCCTCTCCCTCTCTCTCTCTCTCCCTCTCTCTCTCTGCCCCCTCGCTCACTTGCTCCCTCTTTCTCTCTCTCTAGGAAAAAAAAATTCATTAAAATCTATATAATTTCTTCTTTCAGGCTTGCAGGTACCCACCTCTTTCTTCTAGGCTCTGTCAAATACGAGGAGTTCATGTGTCTCATATTTTCTTGGAAGGACTAGTCACTCCTGGAAAGTGGTTCACTGGGTTGCCTAGTTACCACAGCTTTATGATGGATTCAAGGAACATTGTGCTTTTTTAGATTATTCAGCTTTTTTTCATGTTAAAGTGGGAGTGATGTTCTTTGCAGTTTTCTAAATCCTAAGGAGAAGCAGATAGCCCTAAACTTTTTTTTTTCTCTTTAAAAAAATGTGTGCAAGCTTTCGAGGCACAATTTTGTTTAAAACAAACTGCACATAGGTAGTGAACACAGTTTGATGAGTTTGACATATTTATATATCTGTGAAATGCTTCTCATGGTCCACATAATGACCATGTTAACACACACATTTCCTCCAAAAATTTTCTTATGGTAATTTTTCTCTCTCCTCACCTTAACTTCCATTCCCTGGCAACAACTGATCTATTTTCTGACCCCAAATTATCTTTTATCTATTTATTCAATAGATTCTAGATTTTATATACTTTGGGGTCACACTTGACCAATTATCCTTAAACTAGGATTTAATTGAAACATGGTATTGCTCTTGACTCATGTTTGTAGTATATGGGATTCATCACATGAATTAGACATGAGTTCAGGTGACCTGAATGGGTCTAAACTCTGTTCAGTGCGAGGAGTCCACTGACCAGGGGCTTGGATGTTAAATTACAATGCTAAATTACTGTAAACATTTCTAAGTGCTTACTCCCAATTTCTATACTTATCTCATACATGGGTCAGTAATAAACAGTTTGTGGACTACTTTATCAATGGCTCATACTTTGAGTAGCATTGCTGTAGAATTTAAGTCTGGATTTTGTTGGTAACATTCTTGTGGTGTCATTTAACATCTTCTACAATTCCCACTTCTTCTGTAAACTGATCATTCTAGAGGCCTGGTCTGATTCAGATTAAAATTTGGTTTTCAAAAGTTTCTTATCAGTGGTAGTGTATATTTCCATTAGGGGGTATAGAATGCTTGGTTGTCTCTTTTTTTTTTGGTAATTTTAGCAGCCTGTTGATGATTGTTACTCAGATGATTAGTTCATTAAGGGTTGAAAAATTATGCTGTTCTAATTTTATCATTAAAAAAATTTTTTTTAGCATCTTGAAAATCTCTCCAAAAAGACACTTCCCTTCGTCAACTTTGGGTTACCTCAAGGTACAGTTCATATGGAAAAGACTTGATTCTTCCTTTTTGTTTCCCAACTTTCAAAACAATGAGTAAAGGATCCAGTTGCCTCTAAAGATAATCTGTGAATGTTCAAAATAATTATTACTATGAACTGATATAAATACATTGATAGGCTCCAATCCATTGCAGTTATTATTCTAATATAGTCATATTTAGTCATATAATTAAATAGATATTCCAGTTCCAGTTGGTCCCCTTCCTATGAACTGTGTATGAGACGTCCATGTGCAGAAATGAAACTTAGGCAGTAAAGGAACAAATGAGCTTAAAATCCAGATCTACTTGACCACCAAGGCCCTGCTCTTGGCCACGTGCATCTGACTTCTGACAGGTCTGTGGATTCTTTCCCATCTTTGGAATGTGCCTATGGCTAACAGCCAGCCAGGGGCCAGCACACGGTACAGAGGAAGGCCAAGGGCTGGGCACTCAGTGCCTGGCTCATACAAATTGATTCTGCATCTGCTGAAAAAGTCTGGTGCCGTTGTTCCTAGACGTAATCCTAAGAGCTTATAGGGTTTTGTCTAGAATGAGATAGCTCTCAGAGAGTAATGATGATTTCAATGCTTGAAAATGAGAGTTTGCCCAAACTTTTCCCAAAAGACTCTCCTGATTTGTGACTTGTTTCCCAATGAAGGAACATTTGAAGCAGGTCTATATTTCCTTTAGGTTGTTCAGTAATTTAGAAAGTGATGTCCACAATCACAGTTTCCTTTCATTGCATTTTGACTCAAGTGTTTTGGGCCATAAGAAGGAAGGACAAAGAGATCACTGGAGAACTCTCCACCCAGGGGTCCAGGTTTGAGTAGCACTGGAGGTAGGTACCTGTTCTGTATGAGCTGGGCTTTGCAGAGCTTCCCATTCTCCTCCTCGAATTTAGAAGGGAAATGGGAAGCAGACGGGCAGTTCTTGGGGGAGGAAGAGTAAGTCTGCTCCTCTAGCCCCAAGAGTGGCACAAAGCCTGGTGATACAGTGCTGGCTCTTTGTTTCACCTGCCCATTTCCTGTCCTGGTGAGGAAAAAGCATGTTCTGCCCACTGATAAAATTTCCTCTAAGGAAATGATTCTGACTCCAATTGTGAAAGTGATTGATCTTTTTCTAGATCCAAGAGGCTTCCATCAGCCTCCACTGTCCTTTCAATAATTTTTTTAAGTTTATTTATTCTTGAGAGATAGAGACAGAGCATGAGCAGGGGAGGGGGAGAGAGAGGAGGAGACACAGCATTCAAAGCAGGCTCCAGACTCTGAGCTGTCAGCACAGAGCCCGACGTGGGGCTCGAACCATGAACCGCAAGATCATGACCTGAGCTGAAGCTGGACACTTAACCGACTGAGCCACCCAGGTGTCCATCGACTGTCCTTCATAGCAGGAATAAGGGCGAGCCAGTGTGGGGAATTGTGCAGAAAAAATTTTTTTCTTTATTTCATCAAAATGGGGAGGAAGAAAAGGGAAAAAAAATGTGGGAGTGGAGCACTGGGCTTCTGTGATAAATAGACTGCTTAGGCTGGAAGAGTGAAAGAACTCTTCTTTGAGAATAAATTGTTTGGGCATTCATTCATTCATTCACTGATCAGCTACAGAGGCCCTATTATCCACTGGACCCTGGCTTTGGAATAAGCAAAGACGAATAAACATTGAGTGCCCACCGTGTGTGATTCACAATCTTATGGTGAATACATATGTTATAAAAAAAATGTTACACTGCCAGTTGAGATGTTATGTAGAGGAGGTGGGAATACTACAGGAATGAGAAAACCCCCCTTGGGCTGTTGGAGGGGGGAATGGGCTTATAAAGACATTTGAGCTGAATCTTCAAAGGAGCCTGTAGCATCAGGGTAAGGAGCCCAGCCTGGAGGGAACTGTGTGGGTCTAGGACCTCGCTCAACCACCTCAGCTTTGTGACCTTGGGCATGGCCATGCCTATAAATGAGCATAATAGCACCACAGGGTCATTGTGGGCTTTAAACGAGATGGTATCTGCCAACAGAATGCTTCATTGTGGAGCTTACCAGGAGCAATTCTCTGTGGCTCTTGTCATAGTCCTGGCTGCTGTTTATGGTTGTTGTTGAAGGACATGTAGGAATTTGTCAGTCAGAGAGAAGGGAGAGTGTACACGAACCGGTCATCCAGAGAAACAAAGGAATTTAGGAGGCTGAATGGAGGGCCGTAGGTAAGCAGGGGGAAAGAACTCCCTCCATGTAAAGCAGCTTGATCCTCTTTGATCTGGACTTATATTTAGGGGTGAAATAGGGAGGTGTTAAACTCCTCTGAGGACATTAAACAATTAAGGAGAAGATAACGGAGTGCAAGTTATTTTAGGCCCATTTTCAGTACAGGATATGCTGAAAGGCACGATACTTGTGGGTGTTCAGAGTCGGTCTGATTTTACAGACGCATTCTTTTTCACCTGATGAACACACATAGGCTGGACGTCGGTTGGGTCAGAAGGTTTCAGGCCTGTGCCTAGCATGGGACCGTGGTGGCACCAGTCTTGGTGTGTTTCATGGGATTCTAATGCTGTTGACCTGAAATCTCCTTATCTTTCCTTTAAACCAGGATTCTATTAGGCCAGTGGTTCTCAGCCTTGGTAGTCCATTAGAATCATCTGGAAGATTTAAAAAAGCACCAATGCTTGCACCACAGTCCTAGAGCCTCTGTTTCATTTGGTCTCAAGGGAGGCCATGCCCTAGTATTTTACAAAAGCCCTCCAGCTCATCCTAAGGCATAGTCAGTGTCTATAGTCACTGTCCTGGGGAGTCCAAGGCTCCTTGATGTTGTGGTTTAGAATGACCTTGACCTTACTCAGTGACATTGGGCCTTCTTTGTAGCAGTATGGCTGCCTTGGTGATAATGTGCTAGAATCCTTCCTTTCCTGGTGAGTACCTTTAAAAACGAAAAGGATGTTCCTAGTAAATATGTTATCTAGTCAGGGTACTTCTGGCTCATCTGAGCCAACTGTCTACTTTCATCCCATCTGCCCTTGGTTTTTCTCTGCTCCCTACCAGCTTTGCCCCATTTCTTACCCAGGTGCCTTTCAATTCAGCCTTTGTGCCTTCACCACTGAAGTCTTCCCAGCTTTGACCCTTGGAGCTGCCCAGAAGGAATCGCTTTCTTCTGCTGTTCCACTCTGGGCACTTAGAGCAGGACACCAAGCCTGTGACAGTCCTATTGCCAAATTTCTCTACTACCCCTGGGGTCCGCCCCCAACCCCACTCCCAGGTGTGATCATTGGCATCCAAAGAGCATAATCTCTTTAGGAGATGCCTAAGGCAAGTCAGCTGTTGAATTGGTCCAAACAGGTTCCTTTGAGGAGCATTAAATGCCTGTTCCCTAATAAAATGTTAAACTGATATGAATTACTTTTTGCCAAAATTACGATGATTGGACTCGCAGAGGTGGGGAAGCAGGACCTTTTGATCTTCTGCTGAGCACCCGTGGCAATTTTGACTTTTGGAATTGAATTCTGGCAGGTTGGCTCAGATGAATGCAATGCCAGGGGCTGAAGGTTACAAGTGGCGTTCCTGCAGACTGCCAAACCTCGGAAACTGGCACTCTACCAGATGGGAACATCTGATTGCTCAGTGCACAGTGATTGAGGGGAAACAAACAACAAAAAAAGATAAAAAATAGAATAGATAATCCCAGCATTAGAAGGACAGCAGAAATCCTCAAGGCACCTTCCTGTCACCTGGAAAGGAAAGGGTGTACTCTTTTTTGGTATTCCAGTAAGATTCATCTATTGTAGAAAAGAGCCCTAAAACTTATGCTCTGATAATCACAATAATATAGATTATTCTTCTATGCCTGGTAGAGCATCTAAGTAATAAAAAACCTAAGCAAGGCTGAAATGGAATTTTTTAAAAGTTACATAAAATTCCATGCACAGAGTTGGTGATTATATATGTAGGAGAGGTTAATATCGAAGCAGTGACATGATTAATTTCAGTCAGTAAAAGGTGATGGTGAGCCCAACCTTCCTCTAGCGAATGCTGGCTGTAAATGAAAGCTCACACGGGGTGGGGGTGGGGGGTGCCATGGAAGAAAAGGCGCCTTCTGCCAATGGCTGTTTCATAACACAAGCCCATTAATCGAGGAGGAAGATGACCCTGCTCCCTACAGCAAAACCACACATATTGTTGCTTGAAAAAGTGGGCATAAACGTGGCTCCATTGCGAAAGAATTGGGGACATGGAAGTTTTTTTTTGTCTTTCTTTTGGAAACACATACCCTTAGAAGGGTTAGGATGGTTGAACAGTAGTTAAATAAATAGCACTTTCTGACCATTGTCAGTAGATTGTCTTGGAGTATTAGCTGTTTATTTCAGTGACATATTCTGAAGCGTCTATAGGGGGCTTTTTCAGAAGTCAGGACCTCAATGTAATATACAAGCATTGATTCTGATATTTCCCTTGATAACAGTGCTCGACCATATTGGGGTCGTAAGTCAGTAAGGTTCATTGGCTGCCGTAATGCTCACTGTCACCAGTAATAAGTACAAAAGACTTGCTCTAAAAGCTGGCTTATAAAACTTTAAGGAAACTTGGATTGCTTAAGTGAACTTACAAGCCTCTGGGGGGCGCCAAGCAGGTCTTAGTTGTCTACTTATATTAATTTCCACAGAGTTTAAAGGGTCAGAAAGACGGTTGGTGATGCTTATTAATTTATGAAAGACAGACTCTTGTCTGTCTTGCTATCTCGCTTTGACCATTCTGCCTTCCCTTTTAGAAAATTTAATATAAATTAACCTTACCAGACAAGAGTGCCCTGAAGGATTAAGTCTAAAGTTCACAGCTGGACTAAAAGGATCCAAAGATGCTATGTCTTTTTCCAGCACGATTTCACTCGAAGTGATGTTCGAAACAATAGAACCACACAGTGGACATAAGACATGAGAAGAAAAAAGCAATTAGAGCAATACTACAGTTAGTCAAAGGATTAGTATATCTTTAAAATATGAGACATACTTGCTTCTAAGGTTTTTTTTCTTGTTTCTTCACGAAATAATGGCTTGTAAAAGGAGCTCTGTCTTGGCCTTAAGTGGGGCATGGTTCTTGTTAAGATGGAATGTTTATGTGTCTTCGCTATCTCAAAACATACCTGATGCTGGGGCCAGACTGCTGAAAAAGAGAAATGGAAACATTGCCATAGAAGCTAAACCCAATCTTGCTGATGGAAGTATTCTTCCTTCGGTGATTTGCTTTGGAACTAAGAGGGAAAGCCACAATCATGAAAGGCAGGTATTTAAAATGCAGTTTTAATTTATTTTAATTAATTAATTAATTTAAAATGCCAATTTTTATTTATTTTATTTTTTTATTTTTTAACGTTTATTCATTTTTGAGAGACAGAGAGAAAGAGCATGAGCAGGGAAGGGGCAGAGAGAGGGAGACACAGAATCTGAAGCAGGTTCCAGGCTCCGCGCTGTCAGCACAGAGCCGGACACGGGGCCCGAACTCATGAACTGCGAGATCATGACCTGAGCTGAAGTCGGACGCTCAACCGACTGAGCCACCCAGGCGCCCCTAAAATGCCAAATAGCGCTCATAAAAATCTTTGAATATCTTTCCCATTTTACAGATGCGGGTGTTGAGGCTCAGAAAGAGGAATACATTTTCTGAGGCTGTATGGCTAATGGTTGCCTGAGGAGTAGTGGGGAATAAAGGGGTCTGCTACCCATCCCCACGCCCACCCCTCAAACCAGGCATTGAGGTTGGGGAACACTATTGTCAAGTCAGACAATTTTAGGAAGGCTTTTCGAGTAGCATGTCCAAAGGAGGGAATAGCATGTGTGGCAAGGCCTGGAGTGAGGGATGGAAATCCAGGCAGCTTGGCTGTAGGGCAGTGGGCATGGGGAGTGTGGGGGAAGCAAGATTAGGCTGGGGAGGGTTGCAGGCAGCCATGCAGGGTAACGTAGTACTTTGAATTTTGCCCTGGGAGTAGTGGGAGACATTTGGAGGATTAAAGCAGAGGAATACTGAGATTTGTAGATCTGTGAGTTTAAAAGGTTATGCTGAGAGACTACCATTTACGACAGATTGTGCTCTTGAGAGAACAACTAAAACCTACAGACAAACTACACAAGCTGTGTGTTTGAAGACAGCAGAGAGCTGCTGAGGAGAAGATGCTGAGAGGGGCTAAGACTCTGAAAAAGTGGGCTGACTTGTCTAGCTCCTTTTAGACTGGGTTCGTTTGCAGGTTGCAGGCACAGGCAAGAGGCCGAATGTCCGGGGTTTGCTGGCACTGGGGAAGAGAGAAACCAGCAGAGCTTCTGGGAAAGCCTGGGGAAGCCTCCAGCGTGCAGCTGGTCCTTCCCCTGGTTGAATTCTGAGGCCACAAGGAGCGAGAGGCCAGAATCCTAAGTGGAAGGCCTTTGAGAAAAATATGGCAGAGTTTTAATTTTCACATCGGCCTGCATAGCTTCAAGAGACAGAGATTGAAGTTCAAGGTCATTATGGGGAGGGAGTCCAGTAAGCACATAGACTCTCAGGTCAAGATCGTGGAAGGCTGTGCCTTCCGTAAGGGTAAACTTATTAAATAGACTGAACTTTGCCTTGGCTGCTACACAGCCTTTGCTGGATAGTCCTGAGGTGATCAGTTATTCTGTCTGCGTGACGGACAGAGGGGGTAATGGTCTCTGCAGGAAAATGATGTCACCGGAGTCTCTCAAAGTTTTTATAAATAATAGTCATTAAATCAACAATTGCTGGACATGCTAAAACTCAGAGCCGCAAGACTGAAAACCAAGAGAAAAACAGTTAAAGGAGACAAACCCATGGGTACTACAGCTATAGGAGTTAGTTACTAAGGCTTTTAAATAACTGGCTATATATAGAACACGGAGAAAATAACTGAAAATAGGGTATATCAGAGGTGTGAATCTGTAAAATCAAATCAAAGGGGGTAATTCTAGAACTGACTAAATGGTATCAGTAACAGTAATCTGGTTGTGACAGTAAGTGGACTTAGTGAACTGGAGGACAGGTCAAATAGAAAATCTCCATGCTGTGCACACAGGGAGAAAAGAATAGAAAAAACAGAACAGAGCATTATAGACATGTGGGACTCAGCCAATAGAGCTAACGTATAACTGGCCTTCCAGAAGGAAATGATAGTGAATGGAGAAGGAACAATATTTAAAGAAATAATAGCTGGACATTTTCTAAAACTGATGGATGGTATTAATCTACAGTTTCGCGAAGCTCTGTGATATCAAGAAGTATAGATAAGATATCACAGTGTTGTATTACAAATATATCATAATTAGACTGCTAAAAACCAAAGGTAAAAAGAAAATAAGACACATTAACTTCAAAGGAGCAATAATAAGTTTGATACCTGACTTCTCACCAGAAATAATGGAAGCCAAAAGACAATGAAATGATGTCTTCCAAGTACCAAGAAGATCACTATGGCTTCCAGTAAGGAGAATGGATTTTGGGAGTTAGAGACGGTTAGAGAGGATATGGGAAGAACAATTCACAGGCTTTTATGATCTTACAATGTCCTGTGAAGAGGTGACTATAGTCTGGATTAGGGTAATGATGATCGAGACGGAGATAAGTAGACTGACTCAACAATATTTAGGTCAAATGCCTCAAAAGAAATAGCACAAACTCATCAATTTACCCACCACTAATTTCCCAAAGACTCCATCTCATCTCCATGGTTGCTTTCTTCTTTCTCCAGCCACCTCATAGACCATCTGGTTGGCTGAGATGGAAACACATCTTTCCCACAAGATAGTCTTTTTAATAACCCTATCCCCTCTCAGTCTTGTCTTCACACGTGATGCTCAGACAGTGACTGAGCATACCTCTGGTTCTTTGCGAAGAATTCCAGGTGGCATCGTGGCAGGAATTTTGGCAAAGGACTTCACCTCCCCTTGTATCCAAGTACGTGATGGTCAGGATGTGGAGTTATAGACAAGTGGACATAAGAAGAGGCTGGGTGGGGGCCGATGTGCTTTCTTTTGGAGTCCCTCTGTTCAGATGACTCTGGGAGTAGGGAGGTGGACGTCCAGTCTGATTTAACTGAATCCAGACACCACCTCTGCCAACTACTGTTTGTGTCATCTTGGGACTCAGTTTCCTTCACCTGGAAAATTGGATTGCTGGTAATATCTGCACAAGGTGGTGCCAAGCTCAGGCACATGTCAATAATGCCATATTCTACCGCCCCAGCCTGGCTGGACTGAGGGGCTGGCACAGACCCTTTGCCAGGATGTGGCACTCAGAGCTCTGTGATATCAAGTCCTCTCACCACACACTGTAGTGGTCTTTAAACACATAATTGTGTGCCTTAGGTCAGGAAGTGATGGGGAAGACCTCAGAAGGGAGTAAAGCTGGTCTCTTTGATCAAGATACAGTCATGGGGACTGAGAGGGGCGGCACAATTGAATACCAACAGCCTTTCTGTAAGTCCAGCTTGGCTCTTGATAAAATCAGAGCTTTGGTAGTTTAGTATCTGTTAACGAGAGATAACTGAAACCAAGTGATGAGTGTTTGAAGGGCAGGGACTGTTTAATTTATGTATCGGTAATTTGCTGTAACAATGACCCCAAACCTAGTGGCATAAAGCAACACATATTTATTCTCTTATAGTTCTGGAAGTCACAAGTCTAAAATCAAGGAGTATGTGGGGCTGGGTTCCTTCTGAAAGCCTCAGGAAGAATCTGTACCCTTGCTTTTTTCAGTTTCTAGAGGCCACCAGTCCTCTGTTCCTTGGCTCATGGGCCCTTCTTTGCATCAATAAGACTTCTTATCTTTGTCCCATCTTCTGCTACTGACTCTGCCTCCTTTGAATAAAGGCTACATGAATATGCCAACATAATTGAGGACAGTGTCTCCGTTTTACCTAAATCACATTTGCAAAGTCCCTTTTGCCATGTAAAGTAACATATTCACAAGGTCCAGGAATTAGAACAGGGACATTTTTGGGAGGGGGTTATCACTAAGTTTACTACAAATTTTCTTTTTCTTAAAGTTCTAGTAAAGTGTACATAACATAAAAGGTGCCATTTCCACCATTTCTAATTACAGTAAAACCTTGGTTTGCAAGCATAATTCATTCCAGAAGTATGCTTGTAACCCAAAGCACTTATATATCAAAAGCAGAATTCCCCATACGAAATAATGGAAACTCAGATAATTCAAACCCAAAAATATTCATATAAAATGATTACAATACCATAATATAATACAAAATAATAAAGAAATTACAAAATGTAAAGGAAAATAAAATTAACCTGCACTTACCTTTGAAAAGCTTCATGGCTGATGTGAGGGAGATAGGAGAGAGGAGGGTTATCGTGTAGGATGATTTTCATCATCACTAATGAAATCACTGCTATCTGTTCATTTAATGGAATCTTTTTCTGCATGGGGGCTATTATATACGTTCGCGTGGATGTTGACTACAGTACAATATTAATAAACTCTTGTCACATACTGTATTTAATGTAACTGGCAATAAGGCAGCAGAGGAAATAGCCCAGGTCTATATCTGCAGCCAGCCTGACCTAGAATGAAGCAAAGTATTCTTCCTTTTTCTTAATGTTTATTTATTTTTGAGAGACAGAAAGACAGAGAGCAAGCAGGGGAGAGGCAGAGAGAGAGGGAGACACAGAACCCAAAGCAGGCTCCAGGTTCTGAGCTGTCATCACAGAGCCCGATGTGGGGCTTGAACCCATGAGCTGTGAGATCATGACCTGAGCCGAAGTCGTCAGCTCAACCGACTGAGCCACCCAGGCGCCCCTGAAGCAAAGTATTCTTAAGCTCACTCTTGGATGGAAAAGCAAGGGAGTGTCGATAGGTGCTTTGAAGTGACAGAAAATACACGAGTGCCAGTTGTGGGCACCTTCCAACGTTCTGAAAAGTCACTAATTTCTACCAAACACCGTGGCCCCAGATTGAGCATGCGAGCCTGGGAGACGATCACCACAATCCTGGAGGGGGAGAGAGAGAGGGAGAGAGAGAAAGAGAGAAGAACCATTGGCTCGTTGTGATCATGTGACATTCAGCATCATGTACTACTCATATTGCAAGACATCACTCATTTATCAAGTTAAAATTTATCAGAAATGTTTGTTCATCTTGCGGAATGCTCGCAGAACAAGTTACTTGCAACCCAAGGTTTACTGTATACAGTGTTGTGGTGTTAAGTATGTTCACACTGTTGTGCAGTCATGATGACCACCTCCAGACCTTCTTCATCTTCTCCGATTAAACACTAACTTCTTGACTCTCTATCCCACACCCCCCCCAACCCATAGCGCCTGGCAATCACCGTCCCACTTTGTCTCTGTCTCTATGAATTTGGCTACTCTAGGTACCTCATATAAGTGGAATCATACAGTATTTATCCTTTTGTGACTATCTTGCTTTCCTGAGCCTAATGTCTTCAGGTTCATCCATGTTATAGCCCATGTCAGAAGCTTCCTCCCTTTTAAAGCTGAATCGTATTCAATTGCGTGTATACACTACATTTAAAAAACACACTCATTTGTCTGTGGACACTTGGGTTGCTTCCACCTTTTAGCTATTGTGAATAATGCTGCCGTGGAAGATAAGCATGCAAATATCTGTTCAACTCTTTTCTAGAGCATTCATTACTTTGGGGTACATACCTAGAAGTGGAATTGTTGAATCCTATGGTAGTTCTCTGTTTAATTTTTTGAGGACTGGCCACAATGGTTGCCACAGTGGAAACCCCTATTTTACATTCCCCCCAGCAATACACAAGTGTTCCAGTTTCCCTACATCCTTACCAACACCTGTCACTTTCAATATTTTTTTGTTGACAATCGCCATCCTAGTGGGTGTGAGATGGCATCTCATTGTGGTTTTGATTTGCATGTATTTAATTATTAATGTTGAGCTTCTTTTCATATACTTATTGGCCATTTGTATATTTTCTTTGGAGAAATGTCTTTTCATTCGATCTAAAATATCTGCCCATTTTTAGATCAGGTTGTTCATTTTTGTGTTTGTGTTTGAATTATGGGAGTTCATTATATGTTCTGGACCTCAATTCCTAATAAAGGTTTATGATTTATTTTATTTCATTGGTCTGTATGCCTGTCTTTGTGGCCGTACCACATTGTTTTGATTACTGTGACTTTGTGTGTTGAAATCAGGAAATGTGAGATGTCTATTTTTTTCGACTTAAGAGTGATTACTGGCTAGAAAACTGGGGTGTCCCTGTGATGGCAGAGGGCAAATGAATGAATAACCTTAAAAGCAAATGAAACTGTGGGGTCACTGACAGCCAAAGGTCATCAGGTGTATGTCTTCTGCTTCTGCTTGAACTATGAAGATAGAGCAAGATTACCAACATTAGAAAAATGAAGCAGGGCTTTCACTCCCACCGAAATTGCCGGGTAGATTAAGACAGGGCCTCTGGAAAGCACTCCTGGGTTCTGGCCTCCGTGTGTCATTTATGGCTGTCTTCAGATTCAAACAAAAGGGAGAGGAAGCAAAATATCTTCACCCAATTCAAACTCATTTTTAAATTCTATTTCTCCTCTTTGCTTTAATCCTGGCACACATTTTTAATCCTAGGCATAAATCATGATTGGGTCAGGAGGAGGCATATAATTGAAAATAGAATAAAATGAGAAGTTTATTTCTCTGTCACGTAAGGAAATTCAGAGGTGGGTGATCCAGGATGCTGCGAAGCCACACAAACTTTTCAGGGACCTGGCTTACTTCCAGCTTTCTATTCTGCCTTCCCTCAGTTGTAACTTTCATCCTCCTATTCCAACATGGAAACCGAATTTCCATTTACCGTGTCACATTACATCACCCCAACGTCACATCATCTTCTCATCACATTATATTTTGTCACATCACAGGCATTAGGAAGGAAAAAGAACCCCAGAGCCTCCTTTTTAATGAGTCTTCCTGGTAGAGTCACACATTTCCACTTACCACTCATTGGCCAGAATCCAGTCACAAGGCCACAGCTCTTAAAAGGGAGGCTGGGAAATGTCTTTTGACTAAGTCAATGCTGGGGAGTTATATTAGTGAGGCAAAGAAATGGTCATTGGGAAACAAATTGAAGTCTCTGCCACAACTTTGAATATCTTCAAAATAAAAATCTGCTCTTAATTCCATGTCCCACGCTGATATTGATGCATATAAAAACAATGAAGACAATTCATCGCTGTGACAGAGCAGGACATAAATTCTTGAGAGGCTTCACGGACTGAGCAGAGGTGGCTGTGGTGATGCTTAAGCTTATTTAAGCCAACCTTATTCGAACTCCCTTGGGGGTACCCATCGCTAACCTTGCACCGGCAGGCGGGTAGGTGATTTTTGTTTCTGGAGGCTAGTGTGCCTTCATGGGCACATTGCTGTGTTGGGTCATTGTATGTGACCTCATGGCATGTGTTCCAGCAAAGGAGGGGCCAGCTGGAGCAAAATGCAGCCTACTTGGCCTGCCCCTCTGCTCATCAGAATCCTGACTGCAATGGTTCCTTTAGAGTTCTCTGGGCCCAGAGATCGATCTATAGAAAAGTCTGAAGGGAATGTTTAACCTGAAGCTAAAAGATTCAAAAAAGGTGTTTAAAAAAGGAAAATGAATACAAAGCTTACTACAGAGTTAAATGTAAAAATACATACACCCACAGTCATACATTATGGCTGATCTCTGTTCAGGAACAAATTATTGAACCTGTTGGTCAGATGTGGCTAAGGAAACTCCCTCAGACCCATTCCAGTCCAGTCCTCTTCTTTATTGCTCACCTATCTTTCTTCTGTCTGTCAAGTTGTTAATTTCTTTTTGCCTTTGCTTTAGAACGTTGCTTCTTTGATTAAGAACCTTTAAATATTATGGCAGAGATTTTTCAGAGTTGCTGTCAGCAATGGCTTAGCTGTACTGTCTCCTCCAAAGTGATTATAAGTTATATTTTTAGCTCCAGTGGCATACAGGTCTGTGCAATGGTGAAATTTACTGTCTTCCTCTCCTTAAAAATGAGGCCCATCATATTAACTTCTGGGAATATTGCCTGTCTTCTGTGGGTTCCATGTACTCTGTCTTCCCTTGCTGAGTCCCTTTTTGATAATCAATGGCTCAGTTGTTACAACTTATCATGCCCGTAGAATGTGTTTCTGCCTTGAAAGAGTCTATAATTTGGTTGATAAGAATGATTCTGGAATATTCTTAGAAGTGGGTCTTCCAGAGTAGATCCAAGGACATCTAGAAGCATTTTTTTTCTCAAGTTTGGGAGCCAAATGTTTCACTTTTTCGCTGTTTAAAGTTTATTTTATTTATTTTGAGAGCAGGGGAGGGGTAGAGACAGAGGGATAGAGAGAATACCAAGCAGGCTCTGTACTCTCAGCGCAGAGCCTGACATGGGGCTCAATTTCACAAACCATGAGATCATGACCTGAGCTGAAACCAAGAGTCAAACTCAACCGACTGAGCCACCCAGGCGTCCCTCACTTTTTCATTCTTCATTTCACTTATCATTTTTATAGATAAGTGGGTTTGGAGCAAGACTTTTCAATCAAAGGATATTGTCAGCCGCTGACTGCTGGACACCGTGTGTGATCAATACATGCTGACTACACTCACTTCTCCCCCAACACTGCTTTCTCTAAAGTGTGTAAAGTGAGTTAGTTACTCTAATTATGTCCACGGTCTCAGACTATTGGAGATAATAGTGATTCAAGAGCAGTCCAGGTAGCCAAAAAGAACTTACGACAGAAGTTCAAGACTCAAGTCCCTTGTTTGTGAAATGTGAATGATGGTAATGTACCTCTAGTGCCCATCTCCCGCAGTTGCAGGGAGTATCTAAGACAATAGATGTGATAGTGTTCTGCAGACTATAAAACACTATAGAAATATCAGTTGTTATTATAACCTTCATGTCAATGTTTTTCTTGTGTTTCTTGGCCCAGGTTAACAAAAAGATTTTGACCTTTACTTTTTGAATAATTATTTTGCTTTAAAAAAATTTCTTGAGTTTATTTATTATTTATTTATTTGAGAAACAGAGAGAGAGCAGGGGAGGGGCACAGAGAAAGGGAGAGAGAGAATCCCAGGCAGCTCCGTGCTGTCAGCGTGGAGCCCAGTGCAGGGCTCGAACTCACAAACCCTTCAATCATGACCTGAGCTAAAACCAAGAGTCTGATGCTTAACCATCTGAGCCACCCAGTGCCCCAGTTTTGCTTTGTTTTAGTTACAAGGGACAGAAACCCAATTCAAAGTCCCGTGAGCAAAAAAGAGAGCTCATTGGCTCATCTTCCTTGGAAGATAAATCTGTCTTCGGGTATAATGAGATCCAGGCGCTCAAGTAAGGTCATCAAGGCTCTTTCTCACTCTCTGTCTTGGGCTCTACTTCTCTCTGTTTGTTGACATGTTCTCTGCTTTGGGCTGAAGTTCCCTCCATGTATCCAGGGAGGATGCTATTAACATGTCCATTGAACTCAACACAAAGAGGGCTTCTTTCCCCTAGTGCCCATACATTAGTTCCAGGGAAGTATACTCAGAATGGCCCTGTTTGAGTGGCTGCGTGTAGCAGGGAAATGGGTTTCCTTGACAGGGTGGCTTGCCTGCTGATTCTTGGGGGGCCAGGAGGATGTGAGAGCAGGCTCCTATGGCTCACTAGCAAGTTAGATCATAGGAGTGGGAGAATGATGCTTCTCTAAGAGGAGTCTCACAGAGCAGAAGTGAACTCCATGTGCCTTTTGTAAAAGGTGAGATCAGGCACTTCACTGAAGAGGAAACACAAATTATGTATAAACTTTGAAAATATACTCAATCTCGTGACTAGTTGGGGAAAATTAAAAAAAAGGCAGTATGAGATACTCTTTTACACCACATGTGGGAAAAAATTAAAAATTCAGATAATATAAATTTGGAAAGCATGGAGAAACCATTATGTTTCTAATAAAACTGGTTGCAGATAATCTTATACAACTGAATTGTAAAATAATATGCTATTATTATCAAGGTTGAACATTCATATATACCACGGCCTAGAAATTCCACTCCTAAGTTATACCTAGAAACCTATGCATGGTGCACCTAGGAC
This sequence comes from Lynx canadensis, assembly GCF_007474595.2. Classification (NCBI taxonomy): domain Eukaryota; kingdom Metazoa; phylum Chordata; class Mammalia; order Carnivora; family Felidae; genus Lynx; species Lynx canadensis. The sequence goes on along the minus strand of NC_044308.2, from coordinate 16,437,483 downwards.
ATGTGCAGAATAATCGTAAGCAGCTTATTCTTAGTACAAAAGGTTGTAAACAACTTGAATATACACCAGCAGGAGAATGAATCAATGAACTGTAGTGTAATCACATAATAGAATACTACACACTAGTGAAAATAAATAGCAGCTAATGAGTCAACATAGGTGATGCTTAAAAACATAAAGAAGATGTGGTTTATATATACAATGGAATACTACTTGGCAGTCAGAAAGAATGAAATCCTGCCATTTGCAGCAACGTGGATGGAACTGGAAGGTATTATGCTAAGTGAAATAAGTCAGGCAGAGAAAGTCAGATATCACATGTTTTTACTCATATGTGGAACTTGAGAAACTCAACAGAAGACCATGGGGGAAGGGAAGAGGGAAGAATAGTTACAGACAGAGAGGGAGGGAGGCAAACCATAAAAGACTCTTAAAGACAGAGAACAAACTGAGGGTTGATGGGGGTGGTGGGGGAGAGGGGAAAATGGGTGATGGGCATTGAGGAGGGCACTTGTTGGGATGAGCACTGGGTTGTTGTATGTAAGTGATGAATCACGGGAATCTACCCCCAAAACCAAGAGCACACTGTATATGCTGTATGTTAGCCAGCTTGACAATAAATTATATTAAAAAAATTATATATATTAAAATATTTTAATGTTTATTTATTTTTGAGAGAGAGAGAGACAGAGCGCAATCAGGGAGAGGCAGAGAGAGGGAGACACAGAATCCGAAGCAGGCTCCAGGCCTCTGAGCTGTCAGCACAGAGCCTGACGCAGGGCTTGAACCACGAAATGTGAGATCATGACCTGTGCCAAAGTCAGACGCTTAACCGACTGAGCCACCCAGGTCCCCCCCCCCCAAAAAAAAAAACCCCATAATATTAAGTAAGAAAGTGAGTTACAAAAGAATAACTATACTTTGGACATATTTTTATAAAGCTCAAAGCAAGAAACCTCCATAATGTATTGTTTTGTTAATAACAAAAGCAAGACAATCATAAACACAAATTAAAAACAGTAGTGGGTTACCTCTGGGTTGTCTGATTAGCTAAGGAATAGTAATGGTACTGGTGAGTTTTTTCCCTTTAACATGGATGGGTTTGCAGGTGTTTGTTGATTATGCTTTATAAAACAGCCTGTTTCCGATTCTGTGTTCTCCCTCTCTCTCTGCCCCTCCCCTGTTCATGCTCTGTCTCTCTCTGTCCCAAAAATAAATAAACGTTGAAAAAAAAAATTAAAAAAAAATAAATAAACACACACACACACACACACACACACACACACGTGTGTGTGTGTGTGTTTATATATTACATATATACTTTTATATTCCAAATATTAAGTAATAGAAGCATGAAAAACAAAACATGTATTCCCTACACACTAGGTAAGAGTGTTCATTTCCGTAGACGTTAATGTATATGTAACTAAAGAATGTTAGGAGTCGAAGTATAATTGTAGGTACTTGTTATGTATTAGGACTCACTAAAAGTTTAGCTGGGTCAAGTAACTAATGGACATTTGATAAGTTACCAAACTTTGAAAGATACAAAGAGAACCACAAAGGGGGACATGCCTTTCCAGTGGTGACCACATAGAACATTAGATGAAATGGAAAAAAAAATGGGGGATGGCTTTAAAGAGTTCATTTTGAATATTTAGAGGCAACATTTCCACCTCAAAGCCATTAGACCACAGAATAGTTACCCTGGGCAGGGATCGGGGAGGGTTTCAAAAGGTTCACTTATGGCATCAAAGGCTGTTTGCTTGCATCGGTTCCTGGAGACTTGAAGTCAGCATTACTTAATGACAACATGATTTTTAATGCCTGTGGAAATTTTTAAGTCATATGGGAATAGTTTGAATTTGTATTCCTGTTAGGATTTTAGAACTGGCTTTTTACATAGCCTGGCATTTTCCTCAGAGGAATTGTGGGTTAGGCAAGAAGCAGAGAATGATCGCTAATGAAGAAAGATGATAGGAAAGAGGTGGGAAGGATGTCGGGGAGGGAGAGACAGAGCAGGAGGATGGGGTGGTGGAGTGAGCAGAATCTGGGTGAGGCTCCCACCGAGGCTGAATCTGTCTCTGCCACACAGTGCTGTGCGACATGGGCAAGCTCCTCGCCCTCTCTGATGTTCAGCAAGCCATCTACAAAGGGCGTTACCAGTGTCCACTTCCCCGTGTTGTTGTTGGGATCATGTACTCTGCAGGCATGTGCAGGTCTGACCCCAGGGAAGGATCAACGAAGAGATGGAGGGAAGCCGAGCTCCAGTCTAACAGTCTGCATGCTCATAATGTATAAGAGAACGTGCTTGCTACGAGGTGAGTGCTTAGTGTGAACGAACAGCTTAAGAGTGGATTTTGTAAGGGGCGGGGCTTGGGTTTTTGGCCGGTGCCAGCCCTGTGGTTTGAGCTGTGGACTGTCCCCGTCTGCTTAATGGAAGTGTGTCTGGCATGGCAGATGGCATGTAATCAAGGTATGCGGACCGCGCGGTCTACCATGTTTGGTGGTTCTTTCCCAACCTTAAACGATGCCAGGTTGGCGATTAAACAGGAAGGTGAGAGAGTGTGAGTACCCTTGAGGGGGTGGGTTAAGTATAAAAGGGGTCTGTCGCAAACAATGGATATTGGGGGAGGACCACAATCTCCGGGTACTCTGGTCTGTTTTAGGAAGCAGTGGTGATGGAAGAAAGAGTATCAGCTGTGGAGCCAGGCACACCTAGAGTTAAGTCCTGTTCCTTTTATAGTTGTGTGACCTCAGCGTTTTTTTTTTTTTTATTTTTTATTTTTTTATTTTGGGACAGAGAGAGACAGAGCATGAATGGGGGAGGGGCAGAGAGAGAGGGAGACACAGAATCGAAACAGGCTCCAGGCTCTGAGCCATCAGCCCAGAGCCCGACGCGGGGCTCGAACTCACGGACCGCGAGATCGTGACCTGGCTGAAGTCGGACGCTTAACCGACTGAGCCACCCAGGCGCCCCTATAGTTGTGTGACCTCAAACAAGTTACTTTACCTCTCTGAAAAGTGGAGTAACACTACACTTTCTTTTGGCTGCATCCTGATCTTTGCTTTTTTTTTTTAAGTTTATATTTATTTTGGGAGAGAGAGTGTGAGTGGGATAAGGGCAGAGAGAGAGAGAGAGAGAGAGAGAGGATCCAAGCAGGCTCTCCACTGTCAGCACAGACCCTGATGCGGGTCATGAACCCATGAACGGTGAGATCATGACCTGAGCCAAAATCAAGAGTCGGATGCTCAACCTGCCTGAGCCACCCAGTTGGCCCTGATCTTTGCTTTTTAATCTTGACTTTCGATGTTTTCCTTTACACTTGACCATTGCATTTGGCCTTCTTCCCGTGAGATGAGAACCAAATCTCATAGGCTAACCCCTTCATGATAAACCCTATAATGTCACCTGCTCCCTTATTACTGCCCACCCTAATGGAGCTCCAATGGGTGCTGAGCTTTCTCCCTGGCAATTACAGTCATCACTATTGATAGTTTCTGTCACCTGGGCGTGTCATGATGACAGCTCCTCCTAAGCAGGACTAATGTCACCACAATTAGTAATTCCGTGCGATGACAGATATCCTGGTTCCTCTCCACTCTGGGAATGTCCACTTGAGTGTCCTGTGTATCCTGTTCCATGAAGGGCCACCCCTTGTACATGCTTTCCCTGAATGGGCTTCTGTCCACAATCCTTGCCTTTTCTCCAGCCCCAGAGGAGAAAGCACAGAAGCAAATCTCAAGGTTCTTTTTTAGTTCCTCCTTTAAGGGACATCAGTGAGACATTAGTCCCAGCCACTCAAATTCTTTTCCCTGAGGCTCTGCCCTGGCCTCTCTTGCTTCATCCAAGGACAGGGAACTTTCCACCCAGAAAGGGTAAGAGTCTTGATAGCACAAATGCTACTTCCCTCCGAAAGACCCCAAATGGCTTGGTCTTCTTTACTCTTCCTACAAGGATCTTCCACCATCAAATCTATGGTGTCCTCCTGAAGAGGTGCAGATCCATCCTGGATGCCTCTGGCATATGCTGTCCTTTGCTTTTGGCCCCTCCTTGCGAGTTGAGGCTGGAGAGGGGAGGCAAGGGCTGGAGCAAAGTTGGGGGGAACTCAGCTCACAGAGTCTGAGTGCCAGCCACCCGTGGCAGAGGATGTTGTGACTTTCGTGGTCCCATTTGCAGATCAGCTCACACAACTGGACTCAGTTCACACTCTAATAATAACGCTCAACAAACGGAATGATGAAACCTTGTCGAGCACTAACACATGCCAGCGATTTTATGTGTTACCTCTTTATTTATGACAAAAAACTCTTCGTGCAAACTATTATATCCCGAATTTTTAAAAACCCACCTTAGGAGGTGCAATTGGCATACAAAAGACTGTACGTATTTCATGTATGCAACTTGATGACTTTGGAGGTAAATATACATCCATGAAACTATAACTACAATCTGTGCCACGGACACATAGTCACCACCTCCAAAGGTTTCGCACCCTCCTTATTTACTATTATTATTATTATTATTATTCCGTGTGATGAGAACAGGTAACATAAGGTCTACCCTACCACGTTTTAGTTATTTTTTTTAACATTCATTTATTTTTGAGACACAGGGAGAGACAGAGCATGAGCAGGGGAGGGGCAGAGAGAGAGGGAGAGACAGAATCCAAAGCAGGCTCCAGGCTCCGAGCTGTCAGCCCAGAGCCCGACACGGGGCTCGAACTCACAGACTATGAGATCATGACCTGAGCCAAGGTCGGACACTTAACCGACTGAGCCACGCAGATGCCCCATTAAGTGCATAATATAGTATTGCCAACTATAGGCTTTACCCAGTGCAATAGATCTCCAGGATATACTCATCTTGTCTACCTCAAACTTTGTACCTTTTTATTCATACCTCCCTTAGCCCCTGGAAACCACCATCCCACTCTCTGCTTGTACGAGTTGGCCTGTTTTAAGTTCCCAAATGGTTTCCTCCAGATCGCAGAGTGAAGCTCTGCATTCTTGTTCAAGGACACCTGGCTTCAAGACACAGGGTCTGCCCGATAACCCACACTGTCTCCTGTTTCACAAAACACACAGATTATCCCACTTGGATGTCGTCCCAGAACAAAACCTCAGGAGGGAGTCAGAAAGGATTCTACAGATGAGGAAGAGGGTGCTCCTTGGCCAGGAAGCCGAGCCTTTTGATTTCATGTTCAGCTACCGAGCGTCACCTGGAGAGAAAGGGGGAAGACGCTTTCCTGTGTTACCCTACGAGCAGCATAGGATCATGAGGGAACTTGTAAATAGGCAGAGTTTTAGGTGAACAAATGGAAATATGAACTCCTAACAGTTGTCCATGAGGACTGCCACCACCCAGCGATCTACACTGAGGAGGTAACAGAGAGACTGGCCATGGCCAGTGATGCGGGAAGTTGGCCAACCGGCTCTAAGCAACTGTGACTCTTGGATTTCCAGAACTCCTTGCTTCTCTTCATGAACGATGGCTCATCCTACACTAAAGCCAAGATCCAGCATAAGTGCCTCAGAGTTCCAAGTGCCTTACCATGGCAGGCTTAGAGGATGGAGACCATAAATGATTCAATTACTGCTCTCTGGTGTGAAATCACCCAAGAATTCCAAGTGATTTGCCTCTTGATTTTCTGCCTTTGGCAACAGCCCATCTACTCTGTGGGATGTGATTTTGACTGCAGTCCCTATCACAGGGAATCTACTATTTTGTTGAAAAGACCCACCAATTTCGTAAACTTGAAAAATACTGCCCTGGAATACACCATTCCAGACCCCCTTATGGCCTAAAGCAAAATGGATAGCACCATTAGCTGCTAATATTTTCCTTAAATCTACCCCCTTTCTCAGCTCATGTGCCTACAACTCAATGCTTCCAGATCAGCCGTGTGTTTTTCAAATGAAATTGCGGTTAATGGTACAAAATATTTACATTTATGCCCCACACCCAAAGAGCCACAAAACTTTATTTCTCCTTTTGTGGTTTCAATATTTAATTAGTGATGAAGCACCAGAAACCTGTGGGGAAAACACACCCCATTATTTTTTAAGTGATAGTCTATTTACAGCCCATTTTCACCTGCTGCCTTTGTCTCCACCTGTCTCAGCCGTGCGCAGATTCGTCTCAGCTGTCCCCTCAGGAATACAGCTGTGTCATCGCATACCGTGGCATCCTAATATTTCATACTAAGCTTTAAACCAATTAGGAATGACTACTGACTATGCTGACTCATGGGGAGAGAAGGGGGATAATGTGTCCTTCAGGTAATGAACTTCTTTGGGGACTTAGCACATATTTCATTTTTTAGCACTGGCAGTTTTCCCCTGTCACATTTCTGTGCCTATGGCTTCGTTTTGCTTCATTGTGCCAGGAGGATTATGCAGGGATTCATATTTGCCAAGTGGCCGAGCTTGTATTAATAATGGCAGGAAATGGACCGACCCATGGTGGGATTAGTGGGCCAACCTCTGAGGCTTCAGGGATGTCCTGGAGGTGACAGAGAAGGGTCAGGGGAGGTGGGACCCACTTAAAGGGGACAGCCTCAACTGAGCTCCAGCTGATTGTGCTTTGTGCAAACCAGAACTTCTGGTTTTATGAAATGAGCCCCAAACCTGGATTTTTTTTTTTAATGTGAAATTTTCCTATTTCAAAGTGGAGGCACTATGCATATGAAGCAGCCACCCTCTGGGTGACAGCTACAACTGGCTTGCAGGTGTCGGTTGCAACCTCTGGCCTAAACAAATCTACCAATCTTTTTCTTTTTTAAGCCCCCGAGGGTAGGTAGGGGCATTACGGCATGCATACGCTCTCTTTATGTTTTCCTATAACTTTGCCACTTGCGCATCCTAGTCCAGTGGAGGTCTTGGTTCCCGATTCCCTGTCTGGTCCGTGTGGTGAAAGCCTAAGGCAGAGGGCTGGCCAGCTGGGGACACGCTGGATCGGAACCCTAGTGGCAACTGGAAGTGTCCACTTACAAATGACGTGGGATGGGGGCACCTGGGTTGCTCAGTTGGTTGACCATCCGACGTGGGCTCAGGTCATGATCTCGCAGTTCGTGAGTTTGAGCGCCACATCGGGCTCACTTCTGTCAGTATTGGGCCTGCTTCAGATCCTCTGTCCCCCCGTCTCTCTGCCCCTCCCCTGCTCGCGCTCTCTCCCTCTCTTAAAAATAAACATTAAAAAAAACCAGAACAAAACCAAAAATGGTGTGGGATGAATCTGACTCTCTTTGATTAGACAGAAGGATCCCAGGTGATGGTGGATTTGGGGCAATTGCGGTGTTTATGTAGGGGGGCCCACAGTAGATTTCTACAGAGCAGGTCCCTATAACCCACGTCAGAAGAGTCGCAAGTCCCAGGCAGCTTGGCTGTATCCCCTTCAAGGAGGATACTTGTCTCGGGGGCTGGCACATGCTGCAGCCCATTTGAGCCACGCAGCAGCATGATACGCTTGTCGCGGCCATTTTGCCAAAGGTGCAATGGAAAGTCTGAGAATTCTTGCAGTAAAGGGTTGAGCTGGGGACCTGAACTAGGATCGTTTCATAGAAAGGCAAGTAAGTGGTCTACCTCCCCGGACTCAGGGTGTTGCACCCTTGCCTCCTTGCCCAGGAATATAGCCTGACAAATGGCAGACTACACCATGGCTTTCACCTCTTTTCTATGACCCCAAATTTTCTAATGGGAATTTGACCTCATATTTGCACAGATGCCCACATACGAAGAGCTTTAGCTTCTCGGTTGGCATAAAAAAGTGACCCCAGGAGAAGTTCACCCCCACCCCCAAGTAACCTGTGTTGGTATAGGATGTTAATAGAAACCTTCTTCACCCTGCCTGGGCTGCTCCTGAGTCATTAAGAGCCCCGAGTTTGAACAGGGCAGGTCCTAATTCTTCCATGGAGATTTCTTTGCTCCACTAAGTTCAATCCATGTTGGAGCTATTAAAATGTCTTCTTAGTGCTTAGCCTGAAATTACCTCCTCTTACAAATTTTCCCGTTACATAGATCTATAGCCCTTTGGAAAATGAATTGCTTTTCATGGTGGTGGTGGAATGTCTGTGATTTTAACATCATTATACAATGTGTCTTGATTAATCAATGTTTGAGAGCTTTCCAGCTCTAAGCTAGACTACAAGTAAATAAAAATGGACTTTGTGCCTAACTCCTGCCTCCATAAAAATCCAGTGAAATGTAGATGATGGGAGCACGGAGCAGTGCCCGAGCCCAAGAACCTGGAAGGTTTAAGCAAGGTACTTAATATTCATCTGGTATTCATTGCAATAGCATCAATCTTACCAAATTCTCTTGATATTAATGTAGATGCTCTGCATTTAATATATACTTCCAATGGAATTTCATTGTAATTGAGCACTAAATGATGTCCACTTATGGTAAAGTGGTTCCAGAATTTTTTGTAATAAATGGATTTTAGTAGAATCCCAGATTCTGCACTGAGTCTATATTAGACTCTTTATGCTCTAATTGTCATTGACTGTCTTTACTGTATTATTTCCAGACAGTTCATAATTTCCTGTACTGAACAAATGATGATTTGTGAGTGAAGCAAGACACTGACTCGGGTTATGTGGTGCCATTGATTTTTTTTAATTGCTCATTTGGAAAATATCCTTTAAAATCATTCGAATCATCTCTGTTGGTGTCATTATTAATGGCCGTAGGGGAGCTCATAAAGGGAGTGATTTGTATAGTAACAATCATGGCAAAAATTTATTGAGTGCTTACTATATGCTAGACACCCTGTAAAGGTAAATGCTTTACATCCATGATCTCATTGGAACCCCACAACTATCCCACAGGTCTGATTAACATTCGTATTTTAATCAAGTGGACATCAGAGGGTAAGGACTTTATCTGGGGTCATAGGGCTAGAAAGGGGCAGGGTAGAGGTTGAATTCATATCTGCCTGGCTTTGGGCCTCAAAGTCTGTGCTGTTTGCTACCATATCAGGTGGCTTGTGGAATGGAATCCTTGTAAGTAGATGGAGCAAACCATGGGTTCCCGGACCCGTGCGAAATTCTTGTGCTTTTTTGGTCATAGGCAGCTAGACTTATTAAGACAACTTGAAAACTACCTCCATGATTAAGGTATCGTTTTTCTCCCTCCTTACTCTCAGAGATGGTGGGGAGCTGGTGTTTTGGGGGAATATCCTGATAATTAGGAACACAATGATTCCACGAAGTGAATAACCACTACGGCAAATGGTACTACGGTATTTGTTTGCACGGAACCAGCTTTACCACACATTCAGTAGTGACTAGTTAATCTCAGGGTGAGAGCGTGTGGTTGTTAAGAGCTAAGGCTAAAACCTCTGTATGGTTCATAATCCTTATGCTGTTCATGCTGACTCAGAATTCTGGGAACCTCCACAGGAAGGAGCTGTCCCAGCTCTGACCCTAACCAGCCAATGGCCTTGGTGAAGCATCTTGACCTCTCATCTACAAAATGAAGGGATTGGGTTGAATTCAAAACTTTCAAATGTATTTAGATTTTGGCATCATCTTCCTTCAAAAGAAATAGTATGCAGAAATCTGTTACGTAAACCGATAAAAGTGGAGCATCTCTGGTGGAAGTAAGCACTACCCCCTCCCCATTTTAGTTTGTAAACTTCTTGGGCCTCCCCATCCTGGCCCATCACCCTTAAGATTCTTCTGGCTGTCTCAGGACAAGTCTAGAAAACATCTGGACCGGTTGTTCCCAAAAGGTTCTGCTAACTCACACTCCCAAGCCTGTTTTATCTGGATTTGGAGCACACCCAGAGTAATTGGTCTACTTTAATTTCGTGAGTCCTGGGAATTGAGTCACCGAGAAATTTTCCTTTGCCATGGTGGCTCCCAAATTGATGCTATATTTAGGGCTGGGGTATGGGACACTAAGGCATGCATTTTGGATTAACCACATTTTACGTTCCCACCATTTCATTTTCTTTCTCCTCTACTTCTAGTGCATGTAATTGGGTATTTCACACAATTCTGGAAACCACTTTTCATCTCTTGTTTGAGCAAGGTGGATTAGAAAATGAGCCAATCAACACACAAAACACTCCCCCCATTTTTTTTTTCTGATTCCATGCCCAAAACGTGTCATTAACATCTACAAATTTCGTATCTTGGAGGTCAACTTTCACTGCCTCAGGGAAGCCACATTGGTGCCTTCCATCATTATATACATCAGCCATCCCTGTTGTCACCCTCATTACAACTGTACCCTGCCTTTATGCACAGTTAGCACAGCTTTGGATTATGAACTTGTATGATCGTTTGATCCAGCATTGAGCTTACACTGGGCTGCAAGCTCTCTGAAGGGCAGGGAGCAAATCCATAGCGTTCACCATTTTATTGTAAGTACGGAACACATTTCCTGACATGGGGAGGATGTGTAACATACAGTTCTAGAATGAATTAGTGTTGAAATTCTTTTTAATTGAGTATAGTCTAACCAGGTAGCCATTCATTCAAAGTGAATCTCTGGAATCAGGTTCCTTGGTTCAAATCCAGGATCAACCATTTACTCACTGTATGTTCTTGGATAAGTCACTGAAATTTTTTAAGGCTCAGTTTCCTCATCTGTAAATTAGGACTGATAATAGTATCTATTTCATAAGGTTTGTATAAGAAGTAATGAGAAAATTTATGTACTTAGTTCAGTGCCTGGTATATAGGTAAACGTCCACAAATTTTAGTTTCCTATTTTTATAATATTTAGTTCCCTGATGGAATATATAGTCCTGTGCAGGAGATACACATAAATCAATAATTATAATATCACATGATAAGCTCAAAAATTTGGCTCAGTGTCACTGGGGTTCTGTTGGAAGTCCAGTAGAGGAAATGAAGAATGGAATGCCTAATAATGAATACTAATTATTCACTTATTTATTTATTCATTTTATGAGTAATTTATTTATGACTAATAAATGACTAATTTATTCATTTATGCTAGCCCTGGGCTAGATATAGGGATACAGGGGAAAATGTGCTAATGTTCTTGCCATTGGAGTATTTATAAAATCTGGCTAGGGAGAAAAAATATCAATAAACTTGATGTTGTATAATACATACTTTAATCAGAGCAAGATTAAGACCTTAGTGTCGTTAAAATCTGAAAAGACGATTTCACCCTCACCTTCCCTTCTCATAGGAATTCTGAATAAAATCAATACTAAGCCATAAAATAAGTGTAAGGAAGGCCCACAAAGTGCTGATTTTTCTTGGGATGACTACCGTCATAGTATTTTGGAATGTGGTTCTCGATAAAATGTCTTTGGAGGCCTCTGTTTTCCTGGTGACTTACACTTATACTGGGCGTGCCCACTGGGTACTCAACACAGAGCGTGGAGACAAGTGCGTGGTGCTGACCATGGTGGGTGTGAGTTCAGAGCACTGTAGGAATTCTGGAGCCTGCAGTATCTCTGATGATAAAAGCTGAAGCCTCTGCATCTCCTTTGGGCACCTGCTCACTGTGAAACCTCTTGGCTTGTCATCCACAGTAGAGCCTGTGTGAGCCAGTGGTCTTGTTAATTCCCAGAGCGCCACTAAGGTCTTCCTCATTGCCAGCTCATTCCTTGGGCCGTTTCTCTGCTCTGGGCCGTCACCACCCTCATGTTGAAGTAGCAACATTGTGTTTTGATACCTCTTGGGATCCCTCTCTTTCCATCTCACATGTAATGTTATTCAAAACTTGTTTTCTACTCGCTGCGTCGACGTTGCCTCGAGTGTATACACACACGTGCATTTTCGTCTTAAATAGACAAAGACTCCGGGGAGCAGAAGGATATCGCTCACTTCCTTTTACCCTTAGTTCACTCTGGCACAGTACACTCTTCTAGGTTCTAGGCGTGAACGATAAAGGAGACACGTAGTCATAATCACAAGTTTACAGTGTCTTGGGTTCACCTGCACTCTGATCTTAGGTGAAGCAGCTGAAAGCAGGGGAAGCGGAGAAGCAGAAAGGAGGTAGTGACTCCTGGGAACTGGGGAAATTTCATGGGACACCAAGTGGGAAGGCACTCTTCAGGCAGTGAAGGGGTGTGTGTGTAAGTGTTGTGGAAGGCAGGGTTTTTATGTGTGTGTGTGTAGGATTGTGTGTGTGTTGTGAGAAGCATTGTGTGAGCGTGGGAGGGTTTTGTGCGTGTGTGTAGTTGCTGGTGTGTATTTTCATGGCTTGTTAGGAGGTTGTGTGTGGGCTATGGGTTGTGGGTATGTATGTAGGGATTATGGATGTTGGGGGAGAATTATATATGTGTGTGGTGGGTTGTGTGTGTGTAGCATTGTGGGGGATGTTGCGAGACAGTTGTGTGTGGGTTGTGTGTATGTGTAGGGGGTTGTGTGTGGGTGTTTTGGGGGGTTTTATGTGTGAGTGGGTTGTGCGAGAGTGTGTGTGTTGGAGAGTATGTGTGGAAAGGAGCTGTGGCTGTTGGCAGGCATGGGCAGATCCATTCAAGATAAAGGACACACATGGCCAGAAAAGAGAGCAATGGAAAACACAGCCATTGCAGGATTGTGAATTTTTAAGAGAGGAAGCTGAAAAAAATTGGGTTCGGGTCAGACTCATCCCATTTAAGGTCGGGGCCATGCTAAGGTGTTTGGACTTCACCCTGTTAAGTGACAAAGCCACATAGACTACTGAATGGTTGCAGGAAACAAATGAATCCTTAGGGACTTAGTGGGAGGCTGCCATTGCCACTTAGATTCCACGATGGGAAAAAGCAGTTCTTTATTGTTAATGCCAACACCTCAGATAATATACTTTTTATCTCTGCTCATAATGGTCATGTAGATAAATTCCATAAATCAAGTCTCAGCAGTAAAAAGGTTAATAAGTTTACGCTGTATAATTGAAAGCCATATTGGTGATTAAAAGGATTTTATATATCAGTTTTCTGGGTCACCAACTAATTATTTTCAATGGCCAGTCATAAAACACAGCGCCATGGCTGGCTAGACACTGCAAACTGTCAGATGTTAAATCGTGTAGAAAGGACTACAGCAGGTTACCTTAAGTTGGCTGGTCTTTCCCCTGGGATATGATACCATTGAAATCTCTATTGTTTGTGTTGTGCCAATCCTACGTGATGCTTTGAGGTCCTCTTCTACCCAAGGTAAAGAAACGAGATAGTCCCCCCCCCCCCAAATATAAGGGGCGTGTTTAGCTCCTGGGACCCCACAGTAGCTGTAATCATTCATGTTTAACACACGTGTCCCTAGTAAGGCTAAGCAGTTTCTTCTGCAGCAAGACCATGGCTGTGGTGTGGCACATCCTTGGCCATCCTTGCTCAGGACAGAAGATTCAAAAAGGAAGAGAAAAGTGTCTGACATGGTACAGATTGACACGTATTGATCCCTTAAAATGTTCTTGGGGCAGTGCTTTGTGATTTATATTCTCTAGAGGCCACTAAGGTGTGTGACGTCAACCCAAGGTTAACAACATGAAAACAGGCTTAGAGAGTGTGGATGAATTGCCCAAGGTCACGGCTATTGAGTGGCATGGCCAGTGTTCAAGCTTGGGTCTGTCTAACCCCACTCCCAAGTGATTCCACTATTGAGTTATACATTTTTCACTTCTGGTTTTGTGGAATACCATCTGATGGCACTGCAACCATGAAGATAAAATGTCTATGGTTGGTCCTGACCTTGATTTGGGATATTGGAGTTTTGCGTAGCTAGGGCCTGGTGGGAGCCAGGTTGTTGGATTGCATAAAATACATACTGCGTTCTAGGGAAATGGTGTCCCCTGGTGTAGCATGAGGCAGAGTAAGTGTTGAGAATATCTGTCTCTGGCTCTGGAGGCTTCATAAAAGGTAAATGGAAATGAGACAGGGAGGAGGCAGAGGAGGGGCATTTATTTCAACTCCTGGTATTATTCCTTAAGAATGGCCCTGATGCATCGCTGAGCCCAAATTCCAAACCTCTAGAGTTTGTTCAGAAATAAATATGCTTACAGGGCTTATATCAGTAAAGAAACACAATTACTGTAAATGAAGTATGAATTAGCTTGAACCCAGAAAAATGGCTAGATACAGTGATTACCATGTTTTCTTTAATTCTTGAATGTGTCACATTTTGCCCCATTGAGAAGGAGAGAAGCTAAGGTTGGAGCCCTTCTTGTAGTTGAAGTCTTTCTTTTTGTTTCTCTAGTTCTTTGTCAGGTTCTGGCTTTATCTTGCAAAATAGGCAGTGTCGGGTTTTGAGTGTGTGCGCGTGTGTGCATGTACATGGCGCATGCCTAGGCGTAGGGAAGATTTATAAAGTCCTTCTATTGGGGGCCTGCTAATAACAGATGAATCAGAAAGTTTGAACTACCTGGTCCCTTTCTTCAAAGGCAAATGATTTGCAGATGAAATAAAGAGTGAAAACTGGAAGGTGAATGCCATTGTCTTGGCTACAGAGTTTAGTGGTTTAAAGAATAGCCAAGAGCATCCAGGGCTGTGATGACTGGCTTCAAAAATGTATTTGACAGATCGAGTAATCAAATCACCAAGTAAAGGAGATGATCTGAAGATGGCACTGAGACTGGCTGTTCCCAGAACTCTCTACGGGCTTGGTAATTAAACCCAGGTGCTTTGTTTTCTTGGCATCCAGTGCTAGACAAGGCTGACCTACCAGTGACTTCCCATTCCCATCTGCCATCAGGCGGTAGTGAAATGTAGGATCTGCCTCAGTTCTTTCTGAGAGGAAGCAGGAGACGTGATTAACCCGGTAACCCAAGGGGAAGACTCAGAAGTGTGCATGGAGAAAAGGAGAATGGCTCTCCCGTGGGTCAGAGCGGGACGGTTCACAGTGCAGGGAAAAGTTGGGTGTCTCGTGTTACAGGCATTCTTCTTCACATCCACTGTGACAAGAGCATTCCAAAGATGACTTCTCAGCCATATTTTAGCAAGAAATATTGGGAATAGGTTGAGGGAGGGGGGATGAGTGGGGGCAGGAGGGAGACGTGTGGGGAGCAGACTTGAAAGCGAAGAGAGAAGAGGGGAGAGCACGGCAAACATGCTCCCATAGATAGGAAAACAAATGGGCTTCAGATGGCGTGAGGCACAAATGACATTTCTCCTTAATGGGAAGCACACTTGGAATAAAACCAAGTAAGCACCATCCATCATATTTCCTCCTGATGTGCCTTAACAATCAATGTGCGTGAGGGCATCTGGGACTCAATGTGGGGACCATAGGCTAGAGCTGTAGTCAGATGAGGCCAGTCTGGGCTCTGGGAGCACAGAGCTGGGTGCCCAAGGGTGGCTGGGGGCAGGGGAAGCCAAGGCCACAGAGCATCATCATCAAGGGTTTCCATGGTGGACTGCTTCCTACAGGAGAAACCCGTCCCTGTCATTGGCATGCCGTCTGACAGTTCGTTGTCACCCTAACAGGGAGGTGGTAGAAAGGAAGGTAACGGAAAGCAGGGTTTGAGTTATCTCTGGAAAGGCTGTAAAGATAAGTATACATTTGCTCTGATTCATCCTTTCCCTGCAGGGCCTCGAGCTTCCCTGGCAGGCTTTTCCTATCTTCCTTCTCTCCCTAAACAAGAATTTTCTGCCCTGATTCTTGCTCTCAGCTTATCTGACGGACACACCCAGTCTGGCTTGAAAATACCTACTAATAGGTTCATCTGTTATTATCACCCGATGGGCTAAGATCTCAACCAAGCCTCATGGGAAACAGTGCCCTAATTCTGGGCCTGGCTTGGATGAATTTCAAACACTGTGTGGGGAGGGCAGGAATCACCATGAGGTGAGTGAGGCACTCGCAGTGGGTACAAACTGAGAGGGGAGTAAAATAAACAAACAACCTATTGATTAAGACGCAGAATACTTTATTACAGTATTTTTTAAATGTTTCTTTATTTTTGAGAGAGACAGAGAGACAGAGCTCAAGCAGGGGAGGGCAGAGAAGAGGGAGACACAGAATCCAAAGCAGGGTCCAGGCTCCGAGCTGTCAGCACAGAGCCCGATGCGGGGCTCGAACCCACTGACCATGAGATTGTGGCATGAGCTGAAGTCAGACGCCTAACCACCTGAGCCTCCCAGGCGCCCTTGCGGTATTTTTTGTAAATAAAAATTAATGCAAAAAGTCCATGATGAGCAAAATGTTAACATTTTACATACAGAAGACACTGATTGATTAGGATGAGGCATGCTCTCTCAGGTTTCTGCAAGTGAACAACTGGATCCGGTCTTTATTTAAAACTTTGATATTTTGGGGCACCTGGGCGGCTCAGTCGGTTGAGTGTCTGACTTCAGCTCAGGTCATGGTCTCGCAGTCTGTGAGTTCGAGCCCCGCGTCAGGCTCTGTGCTGACAGCTCAGAGCCTGAAGCCTGCTTCCGGTTCTGTGTCTCCCTCTCTCTCTGCCCCTCCCCCATTCATGCTCTGTCTCTCTCTCTGTCAAAAATAAATAAACATTAAAAAAAATAAAATTTTGATATTTTGTTCATGAGTAGTTGGGGCTAATGGGGTCATGATGGGCCATTGCCTGTGCCCCAGCCTTGTTCTGCAGTCCAGCTATGATTCTGTTTCAGAATTCATATTGTCTTTGCAAGGCATTAAAAAAAATTTTTTTAACGCTTATTCATTTTTTAATAGAGACAGAGCGTGAGTGGGGGAGGGGCAGAGAGAGGGAGACACAGAATCCAAAACGGGCTCCAGGCTCTGAGCTGTCAGCACAGAGCCGAACTCGGGGCTCGAACTCAGGAACCGTGAGGTCGTGACCTGACCCGAAGTTGGACGCTTAACCGACTGAGCCACCCAGGCGCCCTTGCAAGACATTTTTTAAAGTTTATTGATTTATTTTGAGACAGAAACCATGTGAGCAGGGGAGGGACAGAGAGAAAGGGAGAGAAAGAATCCCAAGCAGGCTCTGCTCTGTCAGTGCAGAATCGCATGTGGGGGCTTGAACTCAGGAAGCATGAGATCATGACCTGAGCTGAAATCGAGTCAGATGCTTAACCCACTGAGCCACCCAGGCGCCCACGCAATAATTTTTCTTTTGCTTAAACTGGGTCGAGTGGGGTTCTGTTTCTGGCAGCCAGTAATCCCTAATACAGAAGTAAACATTTGTTTCTTTTCCTTCGGAGCCTTGTCAGAGAATCTTTTCTTCTAGATTCAGTCTTCTATTTTAAGCTGTAAAGAGCAGTTTTCTAAAAATAATAAGGATTTCCTCTTAAAATGTATTATTTCTAATCCCATCAATCTAATGCGAATGATTTTTTATTTTTACATGTCCCTTTATAAGATTTAATCATAGTTTTACATGGTTACAGTGATAATGAACATATAAATTTTTTTTTTGGTGAACTTCATATAACAAAAATTTTCATAGCAGTGGCTCTAGGCGATTCTATTGAGTTTTATATTCCATATTTTACTTATAAATCTTATTGTTAGGCTTATAAATTGTCTCCAATTTTCCATATAATAGGTAATGTGAAAATGAATACATTCATCCCCATGGATTTTGTTTCTTCAGTTATTTCTTTAAATTATGGTCCCAGAACTCTGATTCTGGAGCCAAAGACTCTTGTTATACTTCTTAGTATATAATTTGTATTGCCATATAATTTTTAACAGTACTTAGAATTTATAGTGAAAACAATAGAATTTGAACAACGACAAAAAAACCTTACACATAAGCTACCTCATTTGAAATTTAAGTAGGAGTGGAGGAAGTAATCATCTTTAAAATTTGATTTACTTATGATATCATTCAGTTTGTTTTAAATTTTTTTAATGCTTATTTATTTTTGACACAGAGAGAGAGAGCACAAGCCAGGGAGGGACAGAGAGGGAGATGCAGTATCCGAAGCAGGCTCCAGGCTCTGAGCTGTCAGCACAGAGCCTGACACGGGGCTCAAACCCACAAACCGTGAGATTATGACTTGAGCCGAAGTCAGCCGCTTAACTGACAGAGCCACCTAAGCGCCCCTGATATCATTCAGTTTTAAAATTCGGCCCCAGATATATTTTTACCTCTCACTTGCAATGCAGCCTTATGGTTGCACCAACTACTTTTTTTTTCCTCTCCAGTTAATTTTGCAAACCAGAAGAGCAATGATATTTCATGACTTTTTTACAAGAATATATGGTATTCTTGCGATAACCAAACAGTCATCGAAGTTGCAAATTTACACTGGAACTCTCACATACATGGCGGATATCTGATGCCAAAATATATACTTTTAAAAGTAGCAGTATTAATGTCATAACTACAAGAGAGAATTAAAATCTTCTGCTTCATCTGTGGGCCTATGCAGCAATCACAGTATTCCCTCTACTACTCAAGAATTAAATATATGCAAATGAAAATATAAAGACATATTTCACATTTCTGTGAGGCATTTAAGACCGTTTAAAACAAACAGTAAAGACAAAAAAAAAAAGTCCTCAGACCCCCAAAGGCTCAATTTTCCCAAGTTGAGTCAATAACTGAACTAGTGATTAAGTGAATATTCCTTATGCATGGGCCATTTTCTCTCTATGAAAGAATTCTATCAGTATTTCCCCCCCAAACCAGCATTTCGAAGCATTAAACTCATTGTCAACGTGGATAAATAAGATGGAGATAGAAAGCTCAAACGTGACCACTGAGAGGTCAACATTTGAAAAGCAAATCTGGTTCTGGCTATGTCCATTCATGGAAATACTTTGATCAGCCACAGCGTTAGGTCAACAGCTTCAAAGTCCAAGCTGCCTTTCAAAAAGAGGATTTTCTGGAAACAGGAAGCAAATGAAAAGAAGAAACTTGGTGCATCACAGTGGCTAGGGCTGGCTAGGAAAATCTAATCCTAAAATAGAAAACTCTGGAGATAAACAGTGCCTTGAGATTCAGCTGTAAAATAACCCCTTCATCTCATAGATGAAGAATCAAAGTCCCCAGAGCTTGCCCAAAGTCAAATGGCTAGATCATTCCAGCAAAGCTACACTTGAGCCCTTTGAAATTCTGTGCACCTTGACTTCAATTTACTCCCAAGTCACTGACAGTAATGTTCTTCCTGGTGGCACGCCTCCATTCCAGTCCCTCTCCCTCCCGTGTTAGCCACATGTCTGTCTAGGGAACCAAACAGCGGAGTCTTAATTCCAGGTAGTACCGTGATCATTGGGCTGCTAATACTGAGCAACCCTGTAAATTCTCTTCCTACCCACAAATTCTCTTTCTGTTCTATCAGGCTGGGACCTCCACCACCGTTCACCAATTCAGTCCCTGTTTCTTGCGGTTCAGATTCTCCAGAAAACATTGAATGGGCTCTATCCAGCTCAGGGTTGCATTCTCTTTAGATTAAATGTGTGTCTTGATTGCTTCCAGATGGGCTGAAGAGCAGTTCCAAAGAATGGGCAGCTGTCTGGATAGATAGTCTAATGCTATGCCTCCTACAAGGGAGCATCGTCGTGGGGTGCAGTATTTTGAAACAATTCAGTCAGGTGTTTTCACGAAGCAACTTTCAAGAAGGGGCTTCTTTCGGAGGAATGGACAGCGTTAAGGGACCAGACAAGAAATATTAAAGCACCTTGAGTTTGGCAACAGTGGGGAGCTGCCGCCACTCGAGGCCGCAGTGGAAAATGGGGGTAATAGTTATATATGGTGGTGGAAGGTGGTGCCCAGGAAAAAGGGCTGCTTGGCAAAGCTGCAGCCACAGAGGAGGCTGATAGTGCCAGAGATGCTGTGCTGAAGCAGGGAGGGCAAGAGGAAGAAATACTCCTGCCTCTCTCTCTCTTACCATCCTCCTTTTCCCGCTGGTCTCTATAGGCCAAACCCAAAGGGGAGTGAGCCAACAAAAGAGCTGAGGGTGTGGTTTGTCGGGCTCAGCCTCTAGGGGCACAGAGCAGAGCAGAGATGGATTGGGGCAATGAAAAGAAAAATATTAGCAACTATTGGTCTATAAGTCTCCTCATATAATATTCAAGATAGTTCCATTGAACGGTTGAGGAAACTGAGCTCACTTGACAAGGTAAATCAAATCTTTTATGAAATAAGATAGCTTATCAATCAATAAACTTGCTCATGGTCACAGAGCTAGTGTGTCACTGGGATGTGAATGCACCGTTTCTTTTAAAAAAATTTTTTTAAGATTTTTATTTGAGAGAGAGGGAGAGCGAGAACGTGAGGGGAGGGGCAGAGAGACAGGGAGACACAGAATCCTAAGCAAGCTCCAGGCTCTGAGCTGTCAGTGCAGAGGCCAACACGGGGCTTGAACCCATGAACCGCGAGATCATGACCTGAGCCAAAGTCTGATGCTTAACTGATTGCACCACCCAGGAGCCCCTGTGAACACATCTGTTTCACCCTAAAGATCATAACAGTATCGAACACCATGTGTACAGATAGTATTCAAGCACTGTGCTAAGACAATCACAATCTTTAGCACATTCAATCTTCACAAAAGCTCTGAGGGCTGAAAACCATCACTCCCTAAGGGTGCCACGCTTGGGGTGCTCCATTTTCAGGAGGCTCTTGTAGGTATTAACAGTCATGAGATGTCTTCTTCTATAGAGAAATAGCGAATCAAAGTGACATTTTCCCCAATCCTTAGAACTAGCCCACAATGCAGGGGCTGTCCCCGTCTTACAGATGGTGTAATTCAGGTTTGATAGACATGTAGCTCAAAAAACCCGCAGGATACTAAGTCTCAGCCAGTATTTGAGCCACTTTGGACTGACTGTAACATCTACCCTCTTTGTTTTAATTCACACACCATACTTTCTCATCTACTTTCAAATCGATTAAAGAGCTTGAAAAGAAACCTAATAATTTGTTCCTGAGAGTCAGCATGGATCCAATATGTTGCCCCTTTGGCAATCCCTGTCTCCTTATCCAGACGTGTAGAATGAAACCTCCTGTCTCTTATTGTCCTCTGTCAGAACAGGGCAGTTGGAAAAAGTAAATGAAAGACTGAATGAATGAATGAACAAATGAGTGAGTATATAGCATATATATTCTCATTCCGACTCTATGAAATCCATACTTTAAACTCTTTACTGTGTCATTAAAACCCTGGGATAGGTGGTTATTCCCGTTTTACTGAAAATCAGGTCACTGGAAGATGAAAGCTGCCTGATTCTAATTTAGTTTTCCTGGTGCTTTGCAAGTTGCCTCCACTAGCCTTTCAGATGGTGGGAGCTGAAAAGGCCTGCAGCAGATATTTAATAGACATGTTTATTTGGTGTGTCGGGAGCTGGAAAGAACCCTTTGAGGGTTTATAATCTGAGAAGTGGATGTTAAATCCTGTAAACTAATGGGGCCATGCAACTGGTCCAGGAGCAAATGGCCAGAGCTCGGGTCCTTTCCCCTTGACAGAAGAATGGTCCACTTTAGGCAGGGAGATTGTCCTCTTAAATGAGCATTCAGATTTGGGAGGGTGTGTAGGGAGCCATGAGAGAGGAATGGAAGATGGGCTCAGCCAACTGTGTCACCTGAACCCGTTCTGGGTGACCAGGAGGGTGACCAAAGGGGCACCTTATTCCCTGGGCAGGTATTCGTATCAGGGAAGTGCTTCTTTAACTTTGTGTGTATATAATTCACCTGATGATCTTGTAAAAATGCAGATTTTGACTCACTGAGTCTGGGGCGGGGCCTGAAGGCCTTCATTTCTTACAAGATCCCAGCTGGTGATAACATTGCTGGTCTAAGGACCGAGGATAGCAAAGTCCTAGGAAATGCATTTATCTTATTGCCGTAGTGTTCTCATTATTAGGTCAGTGAATTATAAGTACCTTTACCTGCGGTGGCTAACCTTATACAAGAACATTTAATATCATGGAAGGTACTGTCGTTGTCAGTGGGCTCATGTTGGAGTCATCATTGTTATTGTTATTGTTATCATCGTTGTTATTGTTGCTATTTGTTGAGTATCTCAATCAGGGCAAAATGCTTGCAAAAGAAACTCGCTCAGAGGCTCAAATAAAAGAATTTATTGTAAGATACAGACAACCCTCTTGGAACTTAATTATAGCCCTAGGAGGACTAGCCCTAGAAAGAGCAAATTTCTCTGGGGCGCCCAGGTGGCTCAGTCAGTTAAGTGTTTGACTTTGAACTCGGTTCATGTCATGATCTCACGTTTTGTGAGACTGAGTCCTCATGGGGCTCTGCGCTCTCAGCTTGGAACTCTCTCTTTCCCTCTCTCTCTGCCCTTGTTTGCTTTTGCTCTCTCTCTCTCTCTCAAAAAATAATAAGTGAACATTAAAACAGAAAAAGAGAGAGAGAAAGAGCCGTTTCTCTGTCTTTGTTTCCTGTTGCACATCTTATTTAACTGCTTGCACACAGCTGTCAAGGCTGCCCTTGTGCCCTTAGTACCTGAGTCTGCAAAACTTAGAAGCTTGCCCACCCGCTCACCGCTAACTGCACCTAGGAAGTCCCAATTCCACATTCCCAGGCGTTCATTAATCTAGATATGGTCTGGGGTCCATCCTGGGTCCAATGCCAGAGAGGGTGTAGGCAGGATGTCATGGCCAAGGCTGCTAAGAACGAGGGCTTAGGAAGTGGTTTGAGTGAGGAGACATGGTGGGCATGTGGGTCAACTACATGTTGACCCTATTACTATTTTTTTGTTTAACAGATGAGAGAAGGGAAGTTCAGAGATTTCCTACTGGGAGAACCAGTAAGTGGTTGAACTGGAATTCACGCCCACACCTTCCTACGTCTCTCTCTAGGAACTTTCCGTTCTGTCACATTCTCTTTATGATTGGATGGGACCTCGCAACAGATCTCTTCTCCACCCTTTAGGAAATCTCCTTCTTTGGCTTAGCCTGTCTCTCCGCAGGAGAATTGTCCCTGGAGAGGTGGTTCTAGCCCCTGCTTTCAGGCTCCTTTCAACTCAGCCCCTGCATGTTTATCCTGCAGTTCCATTTGCAAAGCCAATCTTGAAGAAGATGAACAACTTTAGGATTATTTTCTGGGTCCCAGTCCTAGGGTGGTCCACCCATAGCTACATGGCTCCCACATGGTCACCAAGCACAACTCTTGATGTCTTTCAAGTCACGTCCTGGATGCGGCTTTCACCCCTGCCCTCCTTCTGCTCCCTGTCAGGGACTGCCACATGCTTTGTCCTACACCCTCCTTGGCCTCAGTAGACTGTGAGCAAATCTAGAGACCACCGCCTGCTTGCCAGCTTTCCCAATGTCCAGTCTACCTGGAGACCAGTCATCACTCTTCTATGGGGTTAAAATACAGGGGTTAAAGGTACCCCTAGCTGTGACCTTGCTAACCCTGCATGTCTGGCCATTCTGGATCCCCTCTACAGTACTCCCAGGATCTGCCGTGTGCCCAGCATAGTACTTAGTGCATGCCTGCCGAGTGTGTGGCAGCTTGGGCAGAAAGGACAGCATCTCTCAGATGGTGGGATTGGGCTGGCTGATTGAGGAAAGGGGCACCCGGCCATTGGGTAGGTTTTTACCCTTGGTTAGGGAAGAAGTGATGAAGTGATAACTTGCCCGTGGATTTGACAAGAAGACAGGAAGTGGAGAGATCACAGGGAGCATGATGTGGAAAAGGATTGTTAACCTGTGACCTGAACCTGGTGGTTAAGAAGCTCGACTTGGACCCTGTAAGCACGGTCTGAAATCTGCCGTGTTGTTTTCCCTCATGTCCTCATCCGAACAGTGGAGGTGATCATACTTGTCCTCATGCGTACAGAGGAGGTGATCATACTTGTTTGAGATGTTGTGAGGGTTAACTAAGATAAATGCCATTGCACAGTGCCTGGCACACAGACAGCTATTTTTATTACTAAATTTAAAAACTGTAAAGACAGCCTGATTATTATTATTATGGGGAGACAATGCATTATAGTTTAATACAAAGGCCATGGCATCTGGAACTGGAAGACCTTGGTTTTGGATCCCAACCACACACCTACAGCTATACTTTGGGTGTAACTCTTAGCGTCCCTGAATCCCATTTAAAAAAATCAGTTCTCGCCTAATGGAGACAGGCAGGACTAAATGAGATAATGCATGGTAACACCTTAATTAAAAATGAAAAATTCTCTTCTAGAGTAAGATTTTCCTGTCCTGTGAATACGGGGCTGGCTTAGACAAAAATGGAAGAGAAAAGATTGTAACCTTTCAGCAACATGGTAACACTCCAAAGAAAAATAGAAATTTTGAAAAGGAGGAGAAGGAAAGTTGTGGCTAACAATGGCCCCAATTTGCTTAGCGATTATCTTCTTAAGTGTGTTAATGCTAGTGCCGCCAGCAAAACATCACACCCTTTGTTAATTGTAACTGGAGTAGTCTCCTGAGGGGCCTCTCCTCTCCCGCACCCCTTTCAAACAGTGCGTTTGCCGGTGTCTGTCTCTCCGTCCTTTGAAAAAGACTGTAAAAAAAGACCCACAAAAGGAAAATCGAGTACCTTTCAACTTTTTTCTCACTTTCTACTTCTTAAGTTTCATGGAACATTAAAAGTTTTTATGGGTAGCGAGGAAAGGCATTTTGCCACTTGAAGCTAAGGTGTGATTCAAATTACAGGACAGCCAGTCCATATCCAAAGAGGTATTTAGCGAGTTTCACACGTATCTTTTTTTTTTTTTTTTTTTTTTTTACAGGACATTTGCACTGGCGCAGGGGGTGCGGAAAAAGTGACAGCAGCTCTCTGGTGAGTTGCTCATGCAGCCCCGGTGTGGTCATCACAGTGCAGCCTGCCCTTGGTTCTTTCCTTCCATCCCTTTCCTTCATGCCTTACTGAACAACTGCAAAAGCAACAGCTTTTGTTATGAATGGGCTCCAGGCCACTAACCTCCAGAAGCTCCCACCTGGGCATGTATAGGTGACTGGCCTTGGGAGGTGCACCGCGGGCCTGCCCCAGTGGACACACGGACAGTGTTTGTGTTCAACTGTGGGCAGGGTTGCATGCGAGGTCTTGGCATTTTAATTGTACTATTGTCTTAGCATTTTGTTCTACGTCGGGTGAAAAGGAACAATGTCCAGGTTGAAATGGAGACCGTTGTGGTTCATGGTGGGAAGACTTTGCTTGTGAAAGCCCCAGACAGCTTGTATTTTCCACAAAAGAACAAACGATGGGCAGAAAGGCTTCATTGTTTAGTAGAGAGGGTGGGCAGAATTATTGACACACAGATTACATTTTTAAAAATCCCATAGATGTAAGGGCTATGAACTAATTAATACCTGCAAAGTCATGCATTAAAGAATTGAAGACGTGTGAACCTGCCCTCTTTCTTCTTGGAAGCAATGTCTTCTTGCCCAGGGCATAACCATCTAGTTAATCTTGTCAATAATTCTAAAGTCTTTTTTTTTTTTTTTTAATGGGAGGGCTGATTTATCTTGTTTGATTTTTTTTTTTTTAACATTTGTCAAATTAGCTAGGTAATCACCTAATTGGTACTTTTCACAAGCCGACCCAACTTGGATGTAGAAGAAATTAAAAAATGATTTCTCTTGCCAATTAGAACAGAAAGCAGTCTTCTTCACCCACCTACTGCTGAATCTATTACAGTCTACAAACGGGATCTAGAAAACGGGTGTGTGGGAGGAACCTGATGAGAAAGTTTTTCTTTTTATATTTAGCACAAAACCATGGCCGCGGAGGCAAAGTGGCCCGTTTGGTTCAACTACTAATAAAATGCTTTATAGAATTGATAATAAAATCCCCCCAAAGTCTATTTACACATATTTCCACGGCACTAAAAGACACAGGAGACAAATTATGTTTTAAACTCGCAAGAGAAACCTCTTCTCCCCTTCAAGTCAAGCAAATCTGAGTTGACTTCTCTCATAAATTCAAGAACAAAAAGTTATAAATTGAACATATGAAGGACATTGCCTTCTTTAAAGTGATGTCTCCTTGCCTTAATGGATTTAGCTATGGCAGGGAGTCAGAGTAAAGCTGTCTTAACTAAATCTTTGACTGATTATGCATTTTTTCCCTATTCATACAAGATAGATTCATCATCCCAATTTGTCAAGCTGGCGAAGTTCCAATTAATTACACCCAGCAAACCTCCGCTTGCGCTATGCCCGTGTCAGGCCTAATCTACTGCCTCATTTGCCGGCGGTCCAATAAAGAGGCATCAGAGGTGTTGTTCCTCGGGTACTTACTGTGATGGATGCCCCTGGCGGCGCGGCCGGCGGCAGAGGCAGCGTGGTGGACGCCTCTCTCCTCCGAGCCCGAGGACTCGAGGCTCCTGCACTAATTTGAGGGCTCATCTGTATAGTGGATGTTGTCGTAAAGTCTATCCTTCATGGCAGGGCTGAAGGCTTTCCCTGCCGCACGGGCTGTTTAAATACCTACACGGGTTCTACATTGCTGTCAGATTTGTCCTTGCCAAACAGGAAAAAAGAGAAGGCAACTCGTCCTCGAGCTGAGTGTTTGAGCTGCTTAGCGGCCGATGTGTTCTGCAGGGGAAGATCACAGGGACCGGCAAGGTGGGCCCAGGGCATTTACGAACATCCCTACGTGCTCATGTGTGTGTCTTCATCCTATTTATAGGCAATGCCATGCTCTTTGGAGTCTGGTGACTTTGCTTTCAGGCCCTAAGCTTATCCGGCAACGACCTGCTAACGAATATTACTTATTAAGCAAGGTGAGGCCCTGAGGATATTGATATGTAATCTCCGGTGCGTGCAGGAGCTCCTGTTCCATGAGTGGTGAGAGCCCGGCGCTGTGCCGGGAGGCATATGGGCCTAACCGCCCCCCATAGACCATTGTTTTAATCCTCTTGTGAGATGGGAAAACTTCGCCCGGGGAGTCTAGTGACTTCACGGAGTGGCGCCACCAGTAAGGGTGGCGGTGGGATTTGAACCAAGGTTTATCTGATCCTAAGGCTCCGGCTCTTTCTAGCATCAGTCATTTCTCTGAAGTAACTCCTCCTCCTTCCTCTGTTCACACTCCGTCCTGGCCCACAGCCCTTGCCTTCCCAACCTGCAGGCGTCAGCGAGAGGCTGCAGCACTTTGGCAAGGTTGCAGAGCTGCGGGATTGCACCGTGGCAGGGGCTGTGTCTCCACCGGTGCGCGGGACTGGCCAGCATGGGGTGTAAGGGAGCTACAGCTTGCGCATGTTCCCAGGTTACCTTGACCGCTTCCTTCTTTAGCTCTTTGAGACTCTGGCTCATACGAGTTACCCCTCCATGCTCAGCTTTCTTACCGCCGAAGGTCATGAGATCTGGATCCCAGAGTGGCCACCGGAGGGTCGGGCGGGGCAGCCCAGAAGTACTGGGTAGTTGGCTTCATAGGGGGTGAGCCTTGACCCATGGGAAACAGGAGATGGGAAGGAGCCAGGCTGCTACAGACCTCCTCCCTCCCTGCTTTTGGGGACCACCCTGGAATTGTGGCAGCTCCTTGCTTCCCTTGGAGACAAGTCCCACGTGCTGGGTGAACACATGTGCTGAGCTACGGGGCCGTGTCTCTGGGGCTCCCAGCGAGTCAGTGACTGTTCGCTCACATGCTGCACTACATCGCCTTGCATCCCGGCCTCACTCCTCTTTTAACCCACCTCGCCTTTCAGAACACCGTGTGGCATCTTAATCCTTACAGGGCTACAGTGACAGTAGGGGCCAGGCTGACTTCTCACCCACGCAGCCTACGCAGAAGATACCCTCAAAGGGACTGTCATGTCTTGGAAAGAATCGAGTCACATCAGAGATCAACTTCTAATTTAAATAAGACTTCAAGTGTATTAATATTCAACATTTACATTCCTTCCTGGTTCATAAATATAATGTGTTTTACAGTTATCACAAACATATGCTCCTTTTCAGCAGGCTTTTATAGACAACTTGTTCAACAGAAGGTGCCAGCGTCCCAATATGTTTTGCTAAGCTTTGGCTTTAACCGTTGTGATGAAGGAATTAAGTACGACAGTGTCCTCTTTCTGAATGTAGATGGAGGTGTTGCCAAAGGGTACCTCTTACACCAAGAAAAAAAGAAAGAAATTATTTAGTATTTCTTTCATTGTACTAATTTTGATGATGTTGCTATTATGAAGAGGGCTCCGTACCAAGCTTGGTGAGAACTACAAGGATGAATCAGTCCCAGATCTTGTTTTCAAGGAAACTTCAGTCTAAGAAAATACCTTCTGGAAGAAGCCAGTGGTAGCATTCTTCTTAGGAAAGGAATCGACTAACCTGATGCTTACCCGTGGAGCCATATTGATTGTTAAAATATTGTGATACTTTCATGCCTGTTGGTGAATTTGCATTATCCTAAGCTTCCTACATCTGGCCTGCCTGGTCCTTCTCCTTTGGTCTGGTGACTAAAGCAGTAACGCCTGGCAAGGCAGGGGATTCTAAGCCATTCCTCGAGCTCTACGGCCAGTGTCTGTTCTGATGGCTCAGAATCCATGCCTCATTTGTTAAATGTGTGGAATGTCTTTCGTGAAAACAGTGATGGCAGGCCCATTATATTCAGACGATCTAGACCTGTAGTGTTACAATCCCTAACTAGGAGTGTGGATCCGTCTCTATCTTCTTTTATTGCTATCAGTTTGCCTCATGTATTTTTGTATTTTGCCTCAGGAGTAAGTGCATATTCATTAAGAATTGTTATATCTTCCTGATGAATGGGCTCATTTATTACTATGGAATGTCCCTATGAAGTTTATTTTATCTGGTATGGATATAGCCACATCCACTCTGTTCTGCTGAGCTTGTATGGTCAACCTTTTCTAATCCTTTTATTTAGCCTATCTGTATCTTTGAATCTAAAGTCTCTCTGTTGTATATGACATTTAGGTGGGTTCTGTTGTTTGTTTGTTTGTTTGTTTGTTTTAAACCCAGGCTAATAATCTCTGCCTTTTAACAGAAATTAATTGTCTATTTACATTTAATAGATTTTTTGGTATGGTTGAGTTTAGTCTGGAATTTTGCTGTTTGTTTTTCTCCTTGTACATCTGTCTGTTGTTTCTCCTTTCTTCCTTTCTTGCCTTCTTTAGGTTATTAAATCTATTTTTATTATTTCATTTTAATTCCTCTATTGGATCTTACCTATACTTCTTAGGAAGTATTTTTTTTTAATAGTTGTTGCTCGAGGAAGTATAATATATATATCATTTACTAGCTTATCACAGTCTGTTTGGTGTTATTATTGTTCCATTTCATGTAAAGTATAAGAATGTTGAGACAGAATGATTTGTTATTCTTCTCTCTCATCCTTTGGGCTATAGTTATCATATGTTTGTAAACACACATATATTGTTGACCCTTGAACAATGTAGGTTTTAATTTCTCAGGTCCACTTATATGTGGATTGTTTTTCAATTAATGTAGTACCATAAATGTATTTTCTCTTCCTTATTATTTTCTTCACACTTTCTTTTCTCAAGCTTACTTTATTGTAAGAATACAGCATATACTACATATAATACACAAAATATATATTAATTGACTATGCTATCAGTAAGGCTTCTGGTCAATAGTTGCTATTAGTAGTTAGGTTTGGGGGAGCCAAAAATTATACCTGGATTTTCAACTGTGTGAGGAGTTGGCACCCCTGACCCCAGCGTTGTTCAAGGGTTAACTGTATTATAAACTCTGAATTAAAAGAAAAATAGTCTTCTGTTTTTGCCCTCATTCACCATTCTAGTGCTCTTCACTCTTCCCTGTGGATCTAAGTTTCCATCTAGTGTCATTTCACTCTGTTCCGAAGAACTTCTTTTGTCATTTCTTGAGGTGTAATTCTGCATATACATGCATATCACCCACTGTGGCTCTGGTTTCCATCTGCTTTTGCGTTTCTCTAGTGACTTCAAATAGAAATGAATGTGCATTAAAAACACCAGAGGTGACTGAACTTGTATTTCTAGTGACAAGTCATGTCTAGGGGCCCAGCCTTGCTACTAAATCTCTGGGAATGAGATTACAAAACCAGGAGCCTCTGGGCTGGCTTCTGCCTGTGGAACCGACTTACACAGGACTTACCACATTTTAAGCTTATCTTTAGATTTGGAAGATTTTATTTAAAACTGTGGATTTCTAGCTTCTCTTGAAAAATTAGAAACCCTGCAGATTTAGGCTCTAAATTCTGTCACTCCATTGGATACCATTGGCCAGACGTAGATAGCATTCCTGGTGCCACTGAGACCATGCTATTTAGTTTGCCATGATTTCCCATTTTGATTGAGTCACCAACATCATCCTGCTGGTTTCCAAGGTCCAGAATGAGGGACTAGAGCTTCTCCATACAATATATCACCCAGGGGTATAGCCTGGGGTGATCTAGAAAGTGAATTGAGGTAATTTATACATTTGTAGTTCACATCAGATAAGTGATTAGGTGGGAGGTTCAGAAGACCCTGTGCTTGTGCCTCTTTAAGACCAAATGAGGGGCACCTGGGTGGCTCAGTCGGTTGAGTGACCAACTTCGGCTCAGGTCACGATCTCACAGTTTGTGAGTTCGAGCCCCGCATCGGTCTCTGTGCTGACAGCTCAGAACCTAGAGCCTGCTTATGATTCTGTGTCTCCCTCTCTCTCTGCCCCTCCGCCACTCATGCTCTGTCTCTCTCTCTCTGTCTCAGAAATAAATAAACATTAAAAAAAAAAAAACGACCAAATGAAATCTTCTGTGACAGGCCAAAAAAAAAAGTTTAAAAAAAAAAACAAACGACCAAATGAAATCTTCTGTGAGTCTGGGGAACTCTTCTCATAGTAAAAGCAAAAACAAAAACAAAAATGAAACAAACAAACAAAAATCTGAATTCTTAGATGAAGGCTCCAAGCGTGAATCTATGGCATTCAATTTCTTTGACTAGGTGAGCTTTTGCATATTGGATGGAAGACTTCCTCCTCCAAATCATAGCAACGGCCACATTTTCTGAATATGTTTTATGCTTCTGAAGGGAAACCTTAACATAAAGTAATGGCTCAAGAATACAATCCTTTCAGAGATATCAAGGCTGCAGCTTGTCTGGGAAAGGTAGAAGTGAAATTCAAAATAATCTTGTTGCAACAATGATTAGGCACCTGGGAAACCCTTTTGTCTCTTTGCCCTCTTGGAATCACTTTTTAAAAAATCATTATTACGCTGAATATCGATGACTCTAGGATGACCTCAGATTCAGACACTTTGGTCCACAAGCTAGATTGTGCAATCTATTCAGAGGCCAGAGCCGTGGCGCTGCATGAAAGTGTAGGAACCAGAAAGAACAAATGGAGAAGGAGACGGTATCCCAAACAAGGAGCACGTTGGTGGTCAGTGGTGAAGGATGGGATTCATGACCTAGTATGAGGTGAGGTTGAACTCATGCTGTGTGCTTTGCCAGAAGAACCCAGGAAAAAACTTCAGATCTAGCTGGGGTGGCACAAATAGCAATCTGTCAATGTGGACAGATGCACGAACACTCTTCAGTTTATTTGATCCTCTTTGGAGCCTCACAGAGGAAAAAAAAAACTTCCTCTGATGATAGAAATTTAGAAAAGACAAGAAGAATGAGATCTCTGCCCCAGTTCCATCCTTTTAGATTAATGCTCACTAATGGATATTAAAACATGGTAGATTAATGAGACCCTGATAGACCATGCAGCTGAAAAAACACACTTTCTTTTGACAGCTAGGCAGTTAAGAGATGCCTAGGAATTAAGGAGCAGTTCAGATTAAATTACCCTCTTCATTAAGACATCCTTTCCTTGGTAAATCGAGAGCTGGGAGAGAGGAGCAAAGAGATGCCATGATCACCAGAGGTCATTCAAACTAGTTTGTGACCATAGAAATAAAAGGCACACTTAGATTTTATATAGTGGCAAGTTAACCAGACGTAGATCCACAGGAGGCAGGAACAAAGGATGCTGGACTGTTGGATAAGAAGCTGTTGTAAATCATGAGGAGCTTAGGTAGAGAGAAATGAGGAAGCCAGCCAGGTGTCAGTTGACCAGCATACCAGTGAAGTGTGTTTCCATCACTGGATTGTTGTTTGCTCTCCGTGGTGGTTATGGACTGTGGATATTAGCTAAACTGGAACCACATTTCCCAGAATTCCATGCCCTGGCCGCTTCCTGGTTGGGGTTGGTCACAGGAGAAATTTGTGCAAGATTTGGAAGGTAGAAGTGGAGCAGAAGCCAATTTTATGTTCCAAAAATTGAGGTGGATTGAGCTCCAAGCTCTGTGGCAGCCAACACACTTTGTCACTGATGTGCTGTCTCACGTTGCTGACATGGGCAGCACTTGGGTCTATAGCTCCTCTAGCTTCCATAAGTTCCCTCCTATGTGCAGCTCTGTGGTGGAGGATGCCAGCTTTTTCTTCACGCCGCCATGACTTTTAGGTTAGAAGTGGCAAGAGACGGCTGTGGAGGGTCCAGGTCGTATTTATGGGTTACAGTTTATGTGGGTGGGGTCCAGTCCTTCATTGTTCTCCCCCATTTCACATACAACTCACTCAGCTGACTTAATAATGGTGACTAAAGGCACAACACCAGGTGGAGAGGCAATCGCTTGCATGGACTCTTTTCCATCTTCCAGGTCTCATTTGGCAACACATCTATTATTCTGAATGCCTCATCGTTTTGCTTCTTGGATCAAATCCCCATTGATACACTGACTCTATGGGTGATACGCGGTTGATTGACTTCTGGGGGTATTATTACTTAATGATTGGAATCTCTGTCCTTATAAGTGCTAGCTTTCCTTTAGCTACAGGCTCTAAGACAATCTGACTGAAACTATGATGAGCTATCTTTCTCCTCTGTACAGTGATGAAGGCTGCTGAAATGGGAAGATTCTAGTAAGACTGCCCTGCAGTGATGGGATACAGTCCGCCTGTTGTGTCTCCCCATTGCTGCCTTTGATATACATCCACCAGAGTAAATGCAATTACTGTGCCTTTACTCTCATAATACTGGAAAGGTGGGATGTTCATCCTTGTTTTTCTTCTCTGCCTTCAAGAATTAGTGGGATAACCACTTTCCTAACCCAGAAAAATGAGTGACTTTGATAGTTTTATGGACATTTAGCTGTAATCCCTAGGTTGGAAACTCAGTGGGAGCAGGGTTTGAAGTTACTTTTTTTAATAAATTAGTTTGAGTTGTGGGACTGAGAGCCATATGTCATTGCCTCCAGTATCTTACAGATACAAGGAAAGGAACTAGCATTTGTTGAGTGTTTGCTATGTACCCTGTGCTTCACATGCATTTCCTTCATTATCTCATTTAATCCCCGAATTATGCAGTGAAGTGAGGATTATTAGTATTCCTCCCTTCACAGGTGTGAACATGGAATCTTCGAGAGGCTAAATTACTAGGCTAGATTCTGCTAGTATGTGAGTAGTTGGGTCTACTACTATTTTTAAATCTACTTCAAAAGCTCTTGATTTGATCATAATGGCTAACAGTGCATTTCACTTTGCTTGTTTCTTCCACAAATCTTTATCAGGCAAGTGATGTAAGCCAACTTCTCCCTAAAGCATCTGAAGGGTGCAAATATGTTGCTCAAGTAGGGAGATGGTGGAATTTCCTCTGGAAAGGGAAGTTCAGACACCTCTGCCCCCACCCCTGCCCCCACTGCCCTCTTGCCCCTCCTTAATCCCTTGGATCTCTCCAGGCTTCAAAGAGGGAAATGTCCTTCTCATAAGCACTTTTGTGGTTTTCTTGATAGGCTGCTACCATCCTTTTTGGACAATATCCAAATAGGGGCCACTATTATGCAATTTCTAGGATTGTGTATTATCTGCATCCACTTACCACTAAGTTTAGAAGGAACTTGGTTTATTTGCTTATTTTATGCTTTTAAATATCTGCATGCTATAAACAATTCTGATCAAGGCTGAAGATGGGCTACTGTCATCTCATCGTTCTTATCTAGTTGAGCTTGATGAGACCTCCTTGTTACTGATATACATAGGGAGTTGTTCAGTTGGATGAGAAGTTCACAAGATGGTTACTCACTGCACAATAAGTGAGTTATGCAATATGCTTCTCAAGTATTGTGCTAATAGAGTATTCTTTTCATTCCCTTTCCAATTTCCCTTGCTCTCCCCATCATCATCCTCATGGTCAGCACCAAAAGTACTTCTTGGGCATATGTGTGTGATCGATGACACACATCTAGGTGATATGAACATTTGCAGGGAGACACTGTGGTGTGGAAGGAGAGCTGGATGACGCAGGGGACTAAGTTCTTATTTCATCTTTCCAACTTAGCCAGCTCTGTGTCCTGGGGTAGCCATACAAAGGGAACAAAGATGCCTTCCTCCTTCTTTTCTTATCTCAAAAGATTAATAACTTTTGTACTCGATGAATGTTAAACTACTGTAAACAAAAAAAGGAAAGGAAATGCTGGCCAAATCAAAGATTTATTTTTACTGGATCTCTTTATTTTTATGTGCTTCCGTAATTTATTTTAGGGTGGTGGTTTTCAAACTGTGTGCCGTGTGTCCTCTGATGGCACCCTAGTGGTGGTAGGGGATTTAACTCCTTCTCATCAGAAGAGTTCTATTTTATCCTTTTTTCATAATGGGATTTTAAAATTAGGGATTTTTTTTTTAGAATAGTTGAAGGTTCACAGAAAAATTGAGAGGAGGTTACAAATATTTCCCGTATACCCCTGACCCCCTCCTTACCCACCTTCCCACCTTATCAACATCTTCCACCAGTGATAACATTTGTTACAACTGATGAACCTACCTGGACACATCATAATCACTCAAAATCCACAGTTTGTATTAGGGTTCACTCTTGGTGTTGTACATTCTGTGAGCATGGACAAATATATAATGACATGCATCCACCATTACATTATCATACAGAATAGTTTCACTGTCCCCCAAGTCCTCTGTGCTCTGCCTGTATGTCTCTTTTCCTCCTCTTAGTGAGATTTTTATATTGGAGTAATGAGGAAGTTTGACTGGACATAAGAAAAAAAAAAAAACAAGCTCCTGGTACTCAAGTTTGAAGCCACCAATTTTGGATAAGTTTTGTGATGACTTTATGGTTAGGGCAAATATGAGTTGGACAGGAAGATGTCTATATATCGTGTACAAAATTTGATGAATCTGGAATAGAAGGCCAGTCTAAGTATAGAATTAGGGCGTGTATTAGGGAAAGTAATAATGGGAATTCCAAATTTTGTTCCGATTTTGTGTGTTTGGCAGGGGTTGTAAATGAATGTGCTGTTCTCTGATCTTAGGAGGGGGGCAAGGAGTGGCTCAGCTAACTAGGAATCAAAATGCCAAGTGATACAGTCCTAGAAGGAAGAATGGATGGGAAGACAGAAGATGTGGGTCTAGTACATACATATGTGGTAATTAGCAAGTCTCTTCCCCGTGAAGATGCTCATTTGGGTGTTCACAAAGGATGTATTAAGTGTCTTTTTTGTACAGGTACTGAGGTCGAAGGAATGATATCTTGAGCCTCTATTAATATTCCACTATTTTATTATGCTCAGTACTTTAGGAGGAGTGCAGGTGACTGGAGGGGATGGGGGGAGTGATCCAGGAGGTGCAAAGAGACGAGTGATGGAGGCATGAAGTTGGAAAAAGGGCTTTTGCTGGATCTTTCCCTGGTAGTCAGATAGATGATGGGGATTTGGGGGAGGTCTGTTGCTTGAGAGTATTTGCTGACTCCACGATCTAGACATCTAAGTGGCTCCATCTTTTACTTGACACATTCTAGCAGTCAATGGAGGCCATCTCTGGAACGTAGGCATTCTGTAGAGATCACCTTTTTTCCAGAGAAGGGAAATGGAGACCCATCAAGCTGACCTTTGGTTTTGCCAACAAAAGGCATCGGAGCTGGCCAGCACACTCGTGGGCAGCCATTTTGGCAGCAGACTTAAAGACAGCAGTCATGGAGAGCTTTTTATGAGGATGCAGGGCATCCACAGACATAAAAAGCAGAAGAAATGCTTGTTAGTTATGGGGAAGGTGAAAGGCTCAGAAAACTGATTAGCGTAGCAGTGTGGTCAGATGGAAATGAAAGCACAGAAGCATAATCGTTAATTGGGTGCTTACCTACTAATTTGAGCTTGGATGTCAGCAGTACCGCACTTCATTTCAAACCCAGGGTCAGACTTTAATGCTACATCATAAATTACGTAAAGGCACAACACTAACAATTAGATAATTATGGAGACCCATGCTGTTGCAATTTAACTGGGCAAGTCCAGGGCAAACATGACAGGAATACTGTTTAACTCTCAGGCTGCTGGCAGGATATTTTTTTCCCAAAGAGACAAACGAATGCATAAGATGATGTGGTTGGCTGCTTTTCAAAGCCTGTGGGTTCAGTAATTTCTTTCCAGGAGGCAGGTTCATCAGATGACCCAAACAGACTCTGAAGAAATAGTAAAGAAGTGTTAATTATAATCTTAGAAAACTCCAGTCTTTAAATCCACACCAGCTGATACATCTGGGGGTGGGCTGGGTTCCAGCTAAACTTTAAGCTTAAGATAAAACCAAAGTGAATTTTTCTCATTATGAAATGTTCTGTAGAGAAAATGTGTGATCTTTCCATCCCAAGTCCCTCACATTAATGGGGAAATAAAAAGAAAAGACTCAGGGTCCGTATTTTATTCCCATTGCATTCCTGCTGGCCAACAAGTGGCTGATTCAGTGGAAGGCATTTTTATGACCAAAGTGAAGTGACAAGGATGTGCTGTGCATAATCCATTCGTTCGTTCATGGGCTTGTTTACTGATGTATCTTGAGCACCTTTGTGTGCTGGGTATGGGGGATAGGACGTCATTAGGTGTTTAAACATCGGCCTGATTTCCTGGTGGAGTCAGAAGATGTGTGGAGGGTTGACCCACATTCCCGTAAAAAAGGTGTTATTTCTGGGAGAGGTTTGTTTTCATTGTCAGAATGTGAGCTTGAGAAAGTCAAGAGCCATGCCTTGTGTTCCCTCCATTCCCACAACCCCAGCACACAGAGAGGGGTTCTTCTGAAGAAACACACGGGTCTAAGAGCTTTGCTGAAGGAATACATAATTTTCATCCAGAAAAGAAGAGAAAGGATGCACAGTTTGACTGAAGTTTAGGTTTTAGAAACTCATATTGCCTGACAAATGACATACGATTTTAACTTCCCAAAAGTAATTTTGAAAAACAGAATTCTTTCATGTAAGCTGTTGTCTGTTAAATATAGACCAGCTTTGTTTCCTTTTGTTCCAAAAAAAGGCAAAGTGTGACCAGCCCTCATGCATACAGGTGAGATTACAAAGGTTACAGAATCAGGGACCATGGAATTTAAGATTGTATGCTTCCTAGGGAGTTCCATATTGAGTTCCTTTGTTTTACATGTAAAAGAGAGGGTTTCCCCCTTGAGATCTTGGGGTATGCAGGCCTGGATTGGGAGGGATGTGGCTCAGGGCTACAAAACAAAGATAAAGGTAGAAAGGGTGCTGAGACTAAAAATCTTCCTATCACCAATCTGGATATGTCACAGGGGAAACTGCTGTGTGTGCGTGTGTGTGTGTGTGTGTGTGTGTGTGCCAACAAAGTTGTATAATTCCAGATCTGTGCAAAGGTAGGGCGAGTTAGAACAAAGCTTACTCCTGGGAAAGAGAGATGTCCTCTCCCACCAGATTCTACCTCTTGCTGGTGAGGGATGGTGTTCAGGCAGCTGTCTTCCACAGATCTCTCCAGTTCATAGGGTGCATGCCTCCATAGAATTTGCTGGCATCACATGGTAGATCATCACAGAGCCTTTGGAGTAGACTAGAACAGCACTGGCCAAAGAGAACTGATGGTCAGAGCCCTTTCTTCTGCAGGAATGTAGCTAAGACTGACCTTGTAAACCCAGAGAACACTTCTGGATTGCTGGGGAGGGTAGAAAGACCGTATTCTCTCAAACTAGGTGAAGTTTGGCCTGGGGCTCATTTAATTTGAATATTGAAAGAATCCCTTCATTTATACCCTAAACTGTGGTAGTATTAGTTACATGTACACGAGGAAATTGAAATCTGAAGAGGATAGAGAGAACAAGGGTGTTTCAGACTGTAGAAACTAAGTCAAACGATCCCATCAACAAATGGTGGTAATATTTTGTATATGGTCCTAATACACAAAATGAGAAAAGAATCGCTCTACTAAAGCGATTCTTATGCAGAAGAAAATGACAGCTTGCGGAATACCATTTAAACATTTGCTTTGGCTAAAGTCCTTTTAGCCATATCACAATCTTTGTCCTTTCAAATTCTCCAAATAAATGGGCCAGTCAGGATCAAAGTCCAATAAGCTCAACACATTTCATAAACTATCTTCAGCTTGAAATACCTTTGAAGCATCTTCCGTGAGCGTTGATGCTAATAGATGTGACTAGCTTGGAACCGGTCTCTCCAAAATGGAACTCTTGGGAACTTTGCTAGTCATTGGGATTTGATATGACTTTTTCTTCCTGTACACAAAGACAACTGGTGGTCCAACTTTGAAAATTTCTTTTTTTTAATTAAAAAAATGTTTATTTACTTTAGAGCGAGAGAGTGCAAACACGAGTGGGGGAGGGGCAGGGAGAGAGAGCAGGAGAGAGAGAATCTCAAGCAGGCTCCACTCTCAGTGCAGAGCCCAAAGAGGGGCTTGATCTCACAAACTGTGAGATCGTGACCTGAGCTGAAATCAAGAGTTGGACAACTTAATTGACTGAGCCAACCCAGGCGCCCCAACTTTGAAAATTTTCTTCAGTTATTTAAAGTTTAAGTGATGGTTAATTTTCTTTTTCTGGAAGTTTATACCTTTTAACCACCTTTATCCATTTCTTCCACTCCCAACCCCTGACTCTGGCAGCCACCATTCTGTTCTCTGTTTCTGTGAGTTTGGTTTTGTTATATTCCACATATGAATGAGATCATACAGTGTTTGCCTTTCTTTGTATGATTTATTTTACTTAGCATAAATGCCCTCAAGTTCCATCTTTGTTATTGCAAGTGGTAGGGTTTCTTTCTTTTTATGGCTGCATGATGTGTGTGTGTGTGTGTGTGTGTGTGTGTGTATATAGATAATATAGATAATATATATATTATCTCTCTATATTATATATATAATATCACATCTGTATATCTATATAAGACATATATATCTTATATATAAATATATCTATATATATCTTATATAGATATATATCTGTATCTATCTATATATATATGCAATATCACATTTTCTTTTTCCATTCATCTGTCAGTGGACACTTAGGTTGTTTCCATGTCTTGTCTATTGTAAGTAATGGTGCAGTGAGAATGGATGGGGGTACAGATACCTTTTCAAGATAGTGATTTCATTTCCTTTGAGTATACACCCAGAAGTGGGATTGCCAGATGGTAAGGTAGTTCTATTTTTAATTTCTTGAAGAACCTCCACACTGTTTTCCATAGTGGTTACACTGATTTACATTCCTACCAACAATACATGGGGGTCCTTTTTCTCCACATCCTCACCAGCACTTATCTCTTATCTTCATTATACTAGCCATTCTAAGGGGTGTGAGGTGATATCTCATTATGGTTTTGAATTATGTCTCCCTGGTTAGTGATGTTGAGCAACTTTTCACCTACTAAGAATTACAATTGGCTAAGAAATAATTTTTTAATCTATTGAAAGTTTAAGTGATGGTCCATCTTCAATGGTAAGCTGGTGTCAGGAAACTTACTTTTCTAGCTAATATTATAATAAGACATAAATAATACTACACAGAATAGTCTCTTAATTCTTAAGAACTTTACAAAAAGAAACTAGTGAAGATTAGCTGAGTGGTTTTTTTTGAACCATTTAAGAGAGACTTGTGAGCAGTCAATGGAGTGTAAATTTGGGTTTGCTGTGCATTGGTGGTTGGCTGTTAATCAGAAGAGTTGATTATCTTTGGGAAGTCAGTTCATGGAGGGGTCACTAAAATTCAAAGAAATCATGTTTTTCTAGAGAAACAGTATATATTACTTGAGTAAATTCACATCTCCTTATTCTACTTGCCCCAACACCACTCCTCAAGTGAATTTACTGTGTTAACTCAGCTAATTAGATCTCAGTTAAATAACAAAAAGGGATAGTGACTCCTTATCGATCCCAGGAAAGTTGCATTTTCCAAAGGAGAACCAAACAGTTCTCTCTGATATGGCAGTTCCTCCCCAGTGGTCAAGGTAACACTCAAATTACTTGCTTGTCTTCCCTGGTGTTATTTTGCTGCAAATGAGAGCAAAAGAAGAACTAGAAAAAGCAATCAAAGTTGTATATTTTCTCTTCCTTAGGACATACATCTCTTCTGCTTTCTCTGTTTCTCCTCCGTTCCTTCTCTTCTTACCCTAGGGAGCATGGTGATGTGTATGATTCTGCACTTGGGTTTGGCAGCCTGTTCCACTTTGGTATGTTGAGGATCACCTCATTCTTTCTAGCAGAAGCCTGGCATTC
This sequence comes from Lynx canadensis, assembly GCF_007474595.2. Classification (NCBI taxonomy): domain Eukaryota; kingdom Metazoa; phylum Chordata; class Mammalia; order Carnivora; family Felidae; genus Lynx; species Lynx canadensis. The sequence continues at coordinate 16,397,208 of NC_044308.2, read as the reverse complement.
TGTTGTATGGCTAGACCATGGTTTATGAACCTGTCTTCCAAAGATGGACGTTTATGAAAGATTCCAGTCTTCTGCCTTTGAAAATAGTGCTACCCTGTGGACATCCTCGTGCATGTGCCTCTGAGCATATATGAGGATAAATTACTGGAAAGGTATATTGGAATTTTGGTGGGTACTGCCACATTACTCTACCAAGGTTTGGCAGGGATTTTAGAGGCTGCCTGGCTATGGGATGCTAATCGCTGTCTTTAAGACACCTTGACCAAGTGTAGTTTGTTCAGACAAAAAAAAGAAACTCTAGGTAAGAGACTATAGGAGAAAGAAGTCTACAGAAGCCTGAAGATCTGCCTGTCAGGTGTGTGTGTGTGGGGGGGGGGGCAATGTGGGCTTCTTCTGTAGGACCCAAAGGTATAGGAATTGACAAGCAGATGAAATACATCAAGTGTAAAGAAATACTTTCCAAGAGTACTTGGCAAATGTGGATGGATCCTATGGTCTCAAAGGAAGCAAGACTACTGTTACTAGATGTGTCCAAGTCAGGGCTGGTTGTCTTTGGCTGTGTGTATGTGTATGTCCATGTGTGTTTGTGTTTATATCCGTATATATGTATGTGTATATGTGTTTGCATGTGCATGTATGTTGGGGTGTGGTTATGTGTGCATGCATGTTTGCATGTGTGGTTGTACGCTTGTGTGTTCACATATGCATGTGCTTGTGTATGTATATGCGTGTACACACACATGCACAGGGCAGTTGTGTAGAGGGGACAGGAACATCCGATGAAAAGTTATAGTAGATGACTTTAATGCCCTCTTTAAGTGTCTGAGACACTGATTTAATGAATAAGTTAAAGTACAGGAAGTTATAATTTGCTTCAGATACAAATATTTGTTTGATCGAGTTGCCCAAATCAAAATACCCTCAGAGACCAATTTTACTATAATGTTATGTTGTTTGTCCATTATTTAAGTGAGCATGTGCTGAGTGAATAAGTGTGTTACTGCAAGAGACAGAGGACAGAGTGGACAGATAGACGGGTCCTGCCCGCAGGGAACATACATAAGGCTCAATGATTGAACAAGGGAGGAGATCAAGGCAGAGTCAGGGCAAAGGATGGTAAAAAAACATGGTCCATGGGAAGTACAGACCACACCCAGGCTAAGAGATTGCATTAGAGTGAGATCTGAAGGTTGAGTAAGAATTTACTTAGTATAGGTGAACTTCTTGGTGGATGTGGGCCGCAATTTCAGCCAGAGGTCCAGAAGTTCAAGGAGCGTAAAGATCTAGGTGTGGACATCTGAAGCATGGAGCCTGTGGGGAAGGTAGGTGAGAGCAATTACAGATGAGGCCGAGGAGGCAGTCTGGGGACAGACAGAGGGTAAAAGATCTTGGGGACTTTGTTCTAGGAGCAATGATATTTGAAGGGTTTTGAGCAGGGGAGTTGCATGTTAAGATTTTTTTTTTTTATGGGGCTCTCCATGGCATCTTGGGAGGTGTCTTAGAGCAGGGTTTCTCAGTCTCAGTGCTACTGACATTTTGGACTCATGATTTCTTGCTGTGGGGACTGTCCTATGCATTGCAGGATGTTTAGCAGTATCCCTGGCCTCTGTCCACTAGCTGGCCACCATCCCCAGCCTCCAGTTGTGACAACAAAAACTGTCTCCAGGCATTGCTAAATGTCCCCTGGTGTGTGTGTGTGTGTGTGTGTGTGTGTGTGTGGCAGGGATATGAAATTGCACCTGGTTGAGAATTCTTGTTTTAGGAAATGACATCACATGATGACCTGAACTAGATAGAAGGTAATGGCAGAAGTGTGGATAGGTCAGAAGGTTACAGGCAGAATGAGCAGATCTTGGGTATAGGTTGACTGTCTATGGAGAGGGAGGGAGAACTGAAAGATGAAGCTCAAGTTTGGAGATTTGGCAAATACCTAAGTGGTGGGTAGTGTGATTCCTGAATGTGGGACATAAGAATGGTTTTCCAGAGAGCATGATAAGTTCCATGTTGGAAATGCTGTGTTTAAGGTGGCTGGGAGACATCCAAGTAGATATCCAATGGGACTGAGTCTAGGGTTCAGGTGAGTCTTACAAGGATTCAGGTGAGTCTTACAAGGTGAGTTGGGGGATGGCATTTGAGAACTCCTACCCTATAGCAGGCAGTTGGAAGAACTCTCCTCTTGACCCCCCGGAATAACATGGCGGAACCGGGCATCTTAGCTGCTCGAGTGTTCGTGGCACTTGCTGGGCACTGTCTACAGGAATATGTGGCCAACTCCAGATACTTAGAGTTCCTGGACCATTCACCGGGGCCATCCCACTGGAAAAAGATCCACATGGCTTCCCGCCTAAGGAGGGGCGGCCCTGTGAGGTTGACCTTCTCTGCTGCAGGCAGCTGAAATGCTTCTTAAGTGATGGCTGAATGGTCGAAGCCATTACTCTAACTGTAATTTGTAATGGCTCTCTAACGCTTTAGAGAGAGCTGGAGTTCGTTCGGATGAAAGGTGACTTTTAGAAGTCGGTAATTACACTTCCCAGTGAAGATGTGTCTTTGGCACGGTGTGTGTAACTATAGTATGCAGGGCACCCAAGAATTCACTCCTGGGAAGGGCTTATATTAATCATAGTTTCAGTGCCCAGAGAACATGTTCTCAGTAGTTAACCATCCTCTTCCCCCCTCCTTAAAATGTGGGCCTTGTAATCAAAAAAGAGACACACCCTTAACTATAGCAGGACTGCTGTACTAAATAAAAAATTATAGTTATTATACACGGACTTCATACCGAGCAGGGTCAAGTAATAACACATCTGGTAACCCCCATTAAAGAACTGAGTTATGTTCAGCTTGTGTTTTAATTAGCCCGTGATAAACAAAGAATCAAAGGCCATTCTGCTCTGGTGGTTTTTATATTTACGACTGCCTTCACCTGCACTTAGATTCAGGTTTATGAAGTGTAAAAAAGCGAAGAATTCTAGTCCCACTGTCTAGACCATTTACTGGAATAGATCAGTTAGGAGGCTGTATTTCTGAACTGGCCACATGTTTACCGTGGCCTGCAGAGCTGGCCAGCCGCTCGGTTTACGGGTACGTTTGGGACCAGCACAGTCTAGTCTCGCAAGAAAGGATTTGGTACGGACTCTTCCAGATTGCTCATGTTCCTTCATAATTTGTGAAAGTGTCTCAGAACAAGGGGGTGTGGAAAAAGAACATGTTATCTTTTGAGCAGAGACCTAAGTCTTCCTGAATGATGAGAAAAAGCTACAGGATCCAGTGAGGAAACATTTTTATAACAGAGGAGCCCCGCCAAGAAAGACAGCTGCCCTGACCCACCTCACTAACCTCTCAGCTGAGATAAATACTGAGCTGGTTTATGTGAAAGACTCTAAGAAATTTTGCTATAAACTCTTCTTCTGAACTTTAATGATCTCCCAGGGATGTTCCATCTCTGTAATTCTCATGTAAAAGATTCATTTAAGTATTGTTCTTTTAAGGTTATCTGATCGGTTCACTGGTTGGGCCTGTGAAATGGGCCTGAACGAAGCATTCTGGAATGACCCTTGGCTCACAGATTTAGCGCCACATCTAAAAATTTTCTTTCTTGGGGTACCTGGGTGGCTCAATCAGTTAAGCATCTGACTTTGGCTCAGGTCATGATCTCATGGTTGGTGGGTTCGAGCCCCGCGTCAGGCTCTGTGCTGACAGCTCGGAGCTTGGAGCCTGCTTCGGATTCTGGGTCTCCCTCTCTCTCTGCCCCTCCCCTACTTATGTGTGCGCTCGCGTTCTCCCCCTCTCTCTCTCAAAAATAAATAAATAAATAAATAAAAACATTAAAAAAAATCCTTGTGAGGAATGCTCGCCTCTGTCACAGCCCGTCCATCCTTTCAAGGACAGGTGACAACCAGTGCTCCCTGACCCGTACTATGGAAAAATCTTGTCAACTTCTTAGCAATGATTGCTTTGCTTATTTATTCATTATAAAAAGCATGTTTAAACAAAAAAGGACTTAACTCCTTTAAGAGATCTTGGGAGGCAAGATGAAAGGTTTAAAAATTTTGTCAGGGGATGCCTGGGTGGCTCAGTCAGTTAAGTGTCTGACTTCGGCTCAGGTCATGATCTCACGGTTGGTGAGTTCGAGCCCCGCGTCGGGCTCTGTGCTGACAGCTCAGAGCCTGGAGCCTGCTTCGGATCCTGTGTCTCCCTCTCTCTCTGCCCCTCCCTACCTTGTGCTCTCTCTATCTCTCAAAAATAACTAAACATTAAAGGCATTAAAAAAGTGAATATTTTCTACTTTCCTTTCAACCACTTAACAACAACTCTACATTCTGAAGCATAACATACATGCAGAAAACATGCAAAAATATCCAAGAGAGCATCCTTTATAGCCACCACTTAGGTCAAGAAGAATATCAACAGCACCCCTGGAAACTCCCCTGGGGTCCCCCCACAATTACTTTCCTTCCTCATTGCCCAAAAATAACTCTTTTGACCTCCAAGATAGATTCGTTTTGCCTCTCCTTGAACTTGGTACAAATAGACTTAAACAGAACATATTCTTTTGTGACTGACTCCTTTTACTCAGTATTTGCGAGGTTTATCAATGTCGATGCCGATCGCTGTGGTTCTTTTGTAAAAGTGGTTATACGGGGCACCTGGGTGGCTCAGTCGATTAAGCGTCCAACTTGGGCTCAGGTCATGATCTCACAGTTTGTGGGTCCGAGGCCTGCATCGGGCTCTGTGCTGACAGCATGGAGCCCGCTTTGGATCCTCTGTCTCTCTCTCTCCTGCCCCTCCCCTGCTCATGCTCTCTCTCCCTCAAAAATAAATAAAGCATTTAAAAATAAATAAATAAATAAATAAATAAATAAATAAATAAAGGTGGTTATAGGGGAGCCTGGGTGGCTCAGTCAGTTAAGCATCCAGATGTTGACTTCGGCTCAGGTCATGATCTCAACGGTTTGTGAGTTCGAGCCCCGCATCTGTCGTCCTCTCTCTCTGCCCCTTCCCTGCTTGCTCTCTGTCTCTCAAAATACATAAAAATAAATTTAAAAAAAAGTGGTTATGTAGCATTGGTTTGTATGGATATACCCTCCAATTTATTCATTTTACTGTTGGTAGAAATTTGTCTAGTTTGGGCCCATTATGAAAAAAAGAAATGGATGTTTTCATGCATGTCATGTGGTGCTCATGTACAAGCATTTCTCTTATCCCTGTCCGGCCGACTTGTGATTTCATCTCTGACAAATCATTCAGTTTTTCTTAGGCTCGGTTTCCTTCTCTTTGAAAGATGTTAATGAAGTCAGCCTTGCTCTACCCTCTGTTCTCTCAGCCCACTGTGGAATTTCGTAAGTAAGCTTGTCATCTGTGATCTTCCCATTGTTCTCCATGTGAGCATATGTTCACAGGAGGCTCCTGGATATTTGGGGAGCCACATCACATTCTTCCTTAAGACAGTAGTCATGACAGAGTGGTCCCTAGATCTGCAGCATTAAAACCACCTGGGAGTTTGTTAGAAATGCACATTCTCAGGGGTGCCTGGGTGGCTTAGTCGGTTGAGCATCCACGACTCTTGCTTTTGGCTCAGGTCATGATCTCTAATGTTCATAGGATTGAGTCCTGCATTGGGCTCCATGCTAACAGCATGGATTCTCTCTCTCTCTCTCTCTCTCTCTCTCTTTCTGCCCCTCCCCTGCTTGCACCTGCTCTCTCTTTCTCTCAAAATAAATAAATAAACATTTCTTTAAAAAGAAATTCACATTCTTGGTCTCTCCCTGGACCTATAAAATCAGAGACTGTGTGTCAGCACTGTGTGTCGTAAGCCCTCCAGGGAATTCTGATGCCCACTCAGGAACCACTGTTGCGGTCTGCTCTTCTCTGCCACCACCTTTCCCAACTTCTACGTGGTAAGAGACACTTGGTAGGAAGTTGGTTCCTTTATTTATCATATATGCATTCAACCAGTACTTGTTGAGCACCTGCCAAATCCTGGGTGACACTGTGCTAAACATCGGGGGTATGAAGATGTATTAGAGATGGTCCCTGCTCTTAAGGGAGATCAAGGTCAGCAAATGGCTATAATACAGCATGATGGATGTGCGGAGACAAGAGAAAGGAAGTGGTAACTCTCCTGGGGAGGTCAGTGAATGTTCCACTCAGGAAGTAAGTCTTGGAATCAAATATGGGTTCAACAAAGTATTAAATGGCATGCCCCCTAAGCGAAAAGTAATTAATACTGGCAAATTGCTAGAAGCCCTGTCGATATGGAAGTGCCCAATGTTATCACTTATGAAACCCAGGTGACTGGAACACAGTAGACAGCCATTAAATATGTGTTGAATTTCTGAGTAAATGGATAGCTGTGCATTTTAATCCTGTTTTTCATTCGTTTCAAAATGCATTTATTGAGTACCTGCTGTATGATAGGAACTCTATGCTGAATTCATGAGATGAGTAGAAACAGACCCAATCAGGGCAGGCAGTAGAAATAGACACAATTTCTACATTTCCAGAGACTGGTGGTAGTTGAGGCTGCTAATGTGAAGCGTTTGGTTGGTGGAGGCCAGTGGTAGTGTTTACGTCACAGTCTTAGCTAGTTCCCAACAAGAAGTTTCAATGCTTGGGAATTGGTCAGGGCAGTCAAAATGTCTGTGAGGCTGGAACAGGTCTGTGTGTCTGATCTTGTATGAAGAAGTGGATCTTCTCAGTTCTTCAGTGTGTTTTACTTAAAAACATTTTTTTTTTAATGTTTATTTATTTTTGAGCGCAGGTGGGGGAGGGGCGGAGAGAGAGGGAGACACAGAATCCGAAACAGGCTCCAGGCTCTGAGCTGTCAGCACAGAGCCCAACCTGACGCTTGAACTCACAGACCGTGAGACCATGACCTGAGCCAAAAAGTCAGATGCTTAACCGACTGAGCCACCCAGGAGCCCCTTCAGGGTGTTTTATAAGATGTAAAGGTTCGGGGCGCCTGGGTGGTTCAGTCGGTTGGGCGGCCGACTTCAGCTCAGGTCATGATCTTGCGGTCTGTGAGTTCGAGCCCCGCATCGAGCCCCGCATCGGGCTCGTGCTGACAGCTCGGAGCCTGGAGCTTGCTTCGAATTCTGTGTCTCCCTCTCTCTCTGCCCCTTCCCCATTCGCACTCTGTCTCTCTCTGTCTTTCAAAGGTGAATAAATGTTAAAAAAAAAAATTATAAAAAAAGGTGTAAAGGTTCTTTTGATGGTGGGATACACACACGGACAGTCACACAGATGGAAGGCACAAGTCTTTGTTTACAGTTCAAAAGGAAACAAGGCTGCCGGGCAGGGCTACGCGTGTCACCCGGGGACAGGGAAATAGCAAGGTGGAGCTGTGGGAGGAGCTTATGGACATGAGCGGGGTGGGGCTAGCTAGCTTGGAGCGTGCTCCCTGTGCATTAGCTAATTTGAGCAATTCCGTGGGCTCCGGGATAGACCGGCTGCTGCTGGTTCGCTGGTACCTGGCCCTGGGGAGAGGAGGGCAGGTGCACAGTGGCCCTGGACAGGGAGAGCCCCGTCAGGGAAGTGGCTGGTGTGTGGATTTAATCAGCTTCTCAAGGGGGAACTTCTCAAGCCTCTGTCTAGCCGGGGCCTGAAAACTGAGTCCAAAAAGCATTTTAAGAAAAAGAATAATTACATTTACACAGGGAAGGTTTGGAGAATGACCAAATCCTATTTTGCTGCAGTAAAGCACTTGTGCAGCTTTGGGGTGACGGTCCCCTTCTCTCTGTCCCAAACATTTCCATCGCTCTGGTGGGTAGTGTGTAGTTTTCATGTGGGAGTAGAATTAGAAATTCTGCAACAGCTGGGGCGCCTGGGTGGCTCAGTTGGTTCAGTGTCCGACTTCCTCTCAGGTCTTGATCTCACAGTTTGTGAGTTTGAGCCCCACGTCAGGCTCTGCACTGATAGTACAAACCCTGCTTGGGATTCTCTCTCTCTCTCTCTCTCTCTCTGCCCCTATTCCACTCGTGCTTGCTCTCCCTGTCTCAAAATAAATAAATATATTTTTTAAAAAAATGAAATGCTGCAACAGCGTAAGGGAATATATATATAATATATATTAAATATATATAAATATTAAATATATATTTAATATGTAATATATATTAAATATATATAAATATAAATAAATATATAAATATATAAATATTAAATATATATTTAATATATATGATATATATATTAAAGCTTATGTCCCACTAGAACTGCCCGAGATGCAGATGTGAAGTTCATTATGAGACTGAAGTGTGTCTATATATATATATATATATATATATATTTTTTTTTTTTTTTAAGACAGTGAGCACGAGCCAGGGAGAGGGACACAGGGAGAGAGAGAAAATCTTAAGTGGGCTCCACGCTGAACATGGGGCTCAGTCCCACGTACCTGGGAATGTGACCTGAATTGAAACCCAGGCTCCCCATGAGCACGTATTTTCCTATACATTATTGGCAGCATTTCTAGCCTGGTGAGGGCAATGAAATGTGAAAAATAAGCCCCACAGGCCTCACGTAGAGCTTCACGTCGAAGTTACCAGCAATGGAAGATGGTCCCCCAAGTAGGAATGACCAAACACTCCTCACCTGGGTTGTGAGGCATAAGAAAGGAGACACATCAGAAATGAACTACTATCTTGGAGTCCATTCTTTATTGGGAATTTAATGAATGGACTAAAGGAGGGGGCGGGGGCTTGGTCTCACCTAGAAAGCTCCGCTGTGAGCTCTGTCCTCTGGACGTACCTTTTTCGCTTGAACTCCCTGTGGGCCACGAGGATCTCTGCCTCTGCTGTCCTCCTGGCTGGCTGTGGCCGTGAATGCATGCACACGAAGCCAGCTTATTGGGCTAGACGCTTGGGAAGACCAATTAGTCCACCCAAGTCTCCAGGTGACCTGTTTTTCCCAGGAAAGCTTATGTCCCACTAGAACTGCCTGAGATGCAGATGTGAAGTTCATTATGAGACTGAAGTGTGTCTATATTTAAAGCATCGGTTGTCCTAGGCTGCAACGTTAAAGTGGTGATGTGTCATTCTTCGTGGATTTGCTGTCTGAAGGCCCACAAGTTTCCATCCTTTCATACCATCCTGATGCAATAATTCATTGTTTATTTAAAAAAAGAAAAATCCGAACTGCTTCTACATTAAAACAACAACAACATTCCCAATGTGCTCATTTTAGCAAGTTTCTTTTTTAAAAAGATAAAAATCGATATTCTCCCTTGCGCAGCTGATGTCCTGGGGGATGAACTACAGGAGCCATTGTTAAATTGCTGCTAGTCTGTCTGCGTGATAGAAAAGGTCAATGTTTTTTCTAGAAAGAAAGCCCTCTGCTTTCCTCTTGGGACACAAGAGAATGCAGCCGTGGTAAATTACTGGATTTTGTGCCCAAGTGATGGCCAGGAATAATTCGACTCCGTGAATGGAAATGCCCCTTTTCTGCTACACTTCTTTCTTCTCGCTTCTTATACTCTCAACTTAGAAAGGGTTTCCTTTGGTCCATCTCACTTGCTTAATCCCTGCTCAATGGCTCCACCCCCTCAACTCAGTAACATAAGAGGTCACTTCTAAAGGTTGATTCTCAAGAGTTCCGATCTAAAAATGCTACCATATCAGTCAGGATAGGCTGGGTTGCCTTGAGGTAATAAAGAACCTCAATCTCAAATACTTAAAACCACCAGAGTTTAATTCTGCCCAAACTACAGGTCCCCTGCAGGCCAGCAGGGGACTTTGCTCCTTGGAATTCTTTAGACCCCAGCTGAAGGAGACCCTCCCAACACTTGCCGTCACAGCCACTAAGGTGACAGAGGGGGAGCAAGGTGAGTTTGCTTTAAGACACACACACACACACACACACACACACACACACACACACTTATGTGTCATTGGCTAAAACAAGCCACTTGAAACATAACTACCTTCCAGATGCGCAGAAAGAGAAAAGAACTAGAATATTTGTGAATAGTCCTAATGACCACTGGGGTCCTCAGTCCAACAAACTGGAAAGCCGAAATGGTCCGAGAGGCCATCGCCTCTGGACTTCCTCCTAAGGGAGACATCTTTTCCGTAATTCATTGACCCCCCCCCCCCCCCCATGCTCAGCCTCTGCTGAAACATTTCTGGTGACGGGGATCTCGTTACTTCTTGAGGTGGCCATCGTACTTTGAGACAGCCCTTATCTACTTAAGGCCACTAGGGCTAGAGTGTCTGGAGCTTGGTTTCATCCTTTGCCCTCTAGCTGTGTGACCCTGACCAAGCAGTTCACCTTGTTGAGTCTCTGTTTCCCCTTCTGTAAAATGGGAATAATATGACCCTTCTTCAAGGTTGAGTTGAGGATTAAATGAAATGAAATAAGGTCTGTAAAGCTCCCAGTTGGTTGGCACATAATTCAAAATAGACAAAGGCTCGTTCCGTTCCTCTGGCTCTTATAGCTGCTGGGGGATTGACTGCGCAAAGGTATGTAAAAGTGCTCGCTAATTGCAGGTGGTTGAAATGAAACATCTGAGTGACTATAGGGCCAATTTAAAAACGTACCAATAATTGACAGGAGTGTCTATGGAAAATCTTGGAAGTCCAGTGGCCTACATGAATATTTACAAATTGTTTTGTCATATCAGACATCTATTTATTTAAAAGTGGACGGATTTTTATTTTTATTTTTTCCCTATGTCCAGTCTGTTACCTGGAATGCATCTCTGCCCCCATCTTTTACTCTGAATTGTTCTTCGTGTCTATTTCTCTCCAGTGTTTACTGACCAAGGGGCCTGTACTTACCCAGATCTTAGCTTTTATCATGTGGCATTGCCAGCAACTTTAAGGACCTGGAAAGTACCTTGAATATCGTTGTGTCCACCCTTGCTTTTTTAAATAAATGAATGGATAGCTTATAAAAATGTCTGTTATACCCTCTGGCACTTAGTGAGTCCCCAGCCTATGATCACGCTTCTCCCTTCTCCTTGGGTAATCTTGGAGGTCAAGTGGACCTCCAGTTCATACTGTTTAAGCTCAATACGCTAAATGAAATTCAGAAACATGTTGCTTGTCAATGCCCTTCATAAAATATTACCATCATTCCGGACAAATGGCTTAGAGGACATCTGGCTATTCCCTGTGAGTTATGATGATCTAGCAAAGCAATGGCTATTTGAGGGATGGCTAGAGGCCTTCAAGAACAATGGGGAAGCAGAAACTAAAGTGGGGTCAAGAGAATGCCACAGAGGAAGGGGGCAAATATCTTTCTGATTAAAAATTATATATATATATATTGTGTGTGTGTGTGTGTGTGTGTGTGTGTATGTGTGCATATATATATATATATTTAAATAGTGCTTCCCTTCGGAAGTGCTTTGTTGGATGTATGTAAAAATTGACAACTTTACTAGTTAATTGGACGATGAGTGTGGAGAGCAACTCTGAAAAATTGGTGCTTTGAAGGAAACAAGATACAAAGTCAGCTCAGTGAGTTACGCTGTATTGTCGGCACTGAGCGATGCTTTATGGATTGTTGAATCTGACCCTCTGGTTTCTTTTTAAGCTTATTTATTATTATTGAAAGAGAGAGAGAGCACGCAAGCAGGGGAAGGGCAGAGAGAGAGGGAGAGGGAGGATCCCAATCAGGCTCCGCACTGTCAGCACAGAGCCCAACGTGGGCTCGAGCTCAGGAACTGTGAGATCATGACCTGAGCTGAAATCAAGAGTTGGATGCTTAACCAACTGAGCCACCCAGGCGCCCTGTCTGATCCTCTGTTTTTCATATGAGAGGACTGAGGTCCAGGGAGGTCACAACAGTTCAACTTTGGAAATAGTGATTAGGTATCCATTCAGATTCTCTCAATCCTTAGTGTTTCCTCTGAAGCTGGATGAAGACTCTGGAGCCAGCGTAAGAGTGTAGTGAGCAGTGACTCCCCAGGGGCTGACCCTTGCACTGGTCAGACTTCATCCATTGGTTGTTGGTTCAGGAAAGGGGGCCTCCAAAAATCCTCCCCTGGGGAGACACAGGCGCATGAGAGACCATGCCCTCCCGAGATTACGTCTGGACCTTCTAATTCATTTTTGTGATCCGCTTTAGCTCAGGGCCGCCTTGTTTCATTCAGGTTTTAGAAACATCTTAGATCAGGGATTTTGATGAAAAGGCACAAGCGCACTGAGTATTAATTCGTGGGCCAGTTGATTCAGGAGGAAAGGAAAAATTCGTGCTGAGTGTTCTTGTGCGAAACTGATGCCATAAAATCGATTATGTTCAATGTGGAAATGACCACAGTGCAGGCTGCTATTCCCATCATCAGAGGGCACTTCATCCTCTGTTGTCCATTTGCTTCTTCCCTCCTTTTTTTCTTATCGTTTTTGCTTCTGTGGCGGCCCTAGGAAAGGACCCCATCTTCCCTTCTTGTAGGAGCTTGCCAGCTCAGGTGAGAACCTTCCTGACTTCTGTCACCCACAAAGTAGAGGAGATGTCGTACTCTCGGAACCCACAGGGACCTTTTATCCGTTGTGGGAGCCTGTCACTTTTTTATTTGGCGTAACAGGTGATTGGGTCCATGGTGCATTTCCCATCGTAGAGGAGGAATCCCCAGAGGTAGGTCTTTGGTTACCCTTGAATCCCCACAATACAGTCTGTCCCCTTAGCAGTGGCTCAAAGAAGGTATCTGAAAAGCATTTAGTCATGTGGTATTGTTAGACTGGCCTGAAATAAATCGGTAGGCTGTGTTGAAGCATGCAGACCACAGGGAGACCAGGGGGAATGGGTGCAGCGGAGACATTCTGAGTCCTTTCCCAGGACACTAGACTTTCTATGGGGTTTTGATGAATATGACTGCTGTTCCAACCAAATGTATGCGGTGTCCATCTCCCCCGGCACACCTGTGACTGCTCTCCTTTCTGGACCCGTGAGTCCCACAGGTAGTGACACTGCATGATAGTAGCCAAGGTTGGGTAGAGTCTGGGGAGTTTGGTGGCCTAGTTTTCCATGTCTCCATCAGGCCATCCTTCTAGCAAGTTCAGCTGGTGTGGCCAAGTTCAGGATCTTCCCAGCCATGGAGCATTTCTTCTGGTTGTGTTTAATTTTGTTTCTGTTGCCCAGACACAGCCCCCATATGCCCTGGACCTAAACACGAGGTGATAGAAGCTGCCTACGTTCTGAAGTCAAATAGCTGCTTGAAATGCATAGGAAAAAAATCAGTTACACAGCTTTTTGATATTATGTGGGACGCCAACAGTAGCTTCACTGAATTTGAATACTTCTAAAAACCAAGATGTGGGGTGCCTGGGTGGCTCAGTCGTTTAAGCGTCCGACTTCGGCTCAGGTCATGATCTCATGGTCCGTGAGTTCAAGCCCCGCATCGGGCTCTGTGCTGACAGCTCAGAGCCTCTCTCTCTCTCTCTGACCCTCCCCCGTTCATGCTCTGTCTCTCTCTGTCTCAAAATAAATAAAGGTTTTAAAAAAAAATTAAAAAAAATCAAGTTGTGTCCAACTGGTCTGGTATGTGGGCAACAATATGGGTATCGTTACAACCGTGGAAATCCCCCACCTATGGATGGCTGCCTGTCTTCATTCGAGACCTGGATGCTATCAAGATGAGCAAAATGCTTGGGAGTGGATTAAGACGTTTAGGATTAAGAGGAATCCAGGAAACAGATCGGGATTCAAGACTTGGCATTGTGACCTTTGGCCTCTGGATGCCTCGGCGGGTCATCTGTAGTGGTAATCATCATCGTCACCCTCATCTTCTGGGGCAATTATGAGGCTTAAATGAGAGAATGCCTCCAAGTCACTCGGCACATAGAAACTCCTCGATGCTGAATCGGTGATGGTAAGGACCCTGGGGTGCCTTAGTCACAGTAGAAGCCTTGTGCTACTTCCCTGGTTAGTGCCACCTTATGACTTCATCTTTATCCTGAATATTCACGCTTGTGAAGCAGGCTACATTATGTGAATTGATGCACGGTAACCCTGTGATACGGACGCTCACCCAATATATGCCACCCCGTAAACCAAGGTGCTCATATAGAGTGTTAAATGATGAAGCCAGGACTTCTCACTCAGGGATCTTTCTGTCGCCCCTCTTCGTGCCCAGGACTGACCTGTGCTGACGGGGGTGGGGGAGTTGTCACAGAGCAGAGGACTGCCTAGATCAAAATCCTGTAGGGACCAAAGCTCTTGGAGGAAGGTAGCATGATCTTGACACTTGGCTTGGTATGAGGAAGCAAATACAAGGGTCAATTAATAGTTAGCAGTGGTGGTTGAGGATTACGGTTACTCTCTCCTTGAATTATGCTTGTCTTCCAGTTCTTCCACATTACTCACAACATGCAATTGTGGGGGTGTCTTTTTACAATGCTAATACCTAATCCGATCACTGTGTTATTAATCCTATATGGGAAGTTTGTATTGATATCTCCTGACCTACAGGAAAAATTAAATCAACTGGAAGCCTAGTTAAAAGGCAACTCCAGCTACACGGAGGGGCTTCCACCCAACAAGTACAGTACAAAAAGGGGTCAAAATAACTTCCAGCCTAGAAACCTGACTAACGCTCCCTCACGGTCAACATAACAGTGATAGGTCATGTTGAGAGTATTTACCCTTTGATATGGTGTGTTGATAAGGCACTTGGCCTCAGTGGTCTTCCGCCCCCAAACTCATAACTGAGGGACATTCTACAAAATACCTTGCAATATTTCTCGAAACCACTTTAGTCATCAGAAAGAAAGAAAGTCTGAGAAACTGTCACAGCCAAGAGAAACCTAAGGAGACAAAGTATCAACATTAGTTCATTCATTGTGGCAAATGTGCTGTATTAGTGGAAGATATATTTATTTATTTATTAAAAAAATTTTAAAAAAAATGTATATTTAATTTTGAGGGAAAGAGACAAAGCGTGAGCAGGAGAGGGCTGGAGAGAGAGGGAGACACAGAATCGGAAGCAGACTCTGGGCTCTGAGCTGTCAGCACAGAGCCTGACGCAGGGCTTGAACCCACGAGCCGTGAGATCATGACCTGAGCTGAAGTTGGACACAACCAACTGAGCTACCCAGGCACCCCTAAAGTTTATTTATTTATTTTGAGAGAGAGAGAGAGAGCGCACAGGAGGGGCAGAGAGAAAGAGAGAGA
This sequence comes from Lynx canadensis, assembly GCF_007474595.2. NCBI lineage: Eukaryota > Metazoa > Chordata > Mammalia > Carnivora > Felidae > Lynx > Lynx canadensis. The sequence continues at coordinate 16,382,097 of NC_044308.2, read as the reverse complement.
GAGAGAGTCCTTAAGCAGGCTCTGCATTGTCAGCACAGAAACCCGATGGGGGGCTGGAACTCACGAACCGTGAGATCATCACCTGAGCCGAAGTTAAGAGTTTGATGCTAACTGACTGAACCACCCTAGCGCCCCACTAATGGAAGGTATTAGCAGTAGGAGTAACTAGGTATGGGTACATTGGGACTCTTTGTATACTTGGTTATTTTTCTAGAAATCTCAAGTTTTTTTTTTAATTAAAAAAATCACAAAAGTAGGCAACTCATTTTTGAGAATAAGCTGAAAAGTTATAATTATGAATATAAAACTATTCAAGAAATGAGAAGTTTAAAATATAACTCTGAGTATACTATGGACAGTTCAGGTGAAGAGATGGGGGCGTGAAGGAAGCAGGAAAATGAAGAGAAAATGAAGAGATGTCGAGAGAGAGGTGGAGACCAAATCAGGAGCCCAGAGGCGCAGGGCAGGGAGAAGGAAGGACCTGTTCATGAACTGAGAATCCTGCCGGGCACAGATCCCAGGCTCAGACACCAAACTGCATCCTACCACTACCAGAGAAACATACAAAGCTATGATTGAGACTTGGAGACAATGCTTCCATCTTGTGCCTACTCTGTTCTTTTTTTTTTGTTTTTTAATTTTTTTAATGTTTATTTTTGAGGAGAGAGACAGTGTGAGTGGGGGAGGGGCACAGAGAGAGGGAGACACAGAATCGGAAGCAGGTTCCAGCCTCTGAGTTGTCAGCACAGAGCCCGATACGGGGCTCAAACCCACAAACCGTGAGATCATGACCTAAGCCGAAGTCAGGTGCTAAGCCAAACTGAGCCACCCAGGCACCCCAATGCTACTCTGTTCTTTCTGCTCAAATGCGACCACACCCCTTGCCTTTTTACCACTATAGTCAAAAGCATTATTGCCCATGAGGCTGAGGGTTGTTGGTCCCAGGGGTAGACGTTCCCTCTTTCTGCATCCATAAGCCCTTTCAAAATAATATTTTATCAGTATAATACCTTAGAAACGAATTTGAATACCCACAACTTGCAGCAACTTTATAACGAAAATAATAATAAACTTGGAACCTCAGATGTCGCCTAACAAAACTTATGGGAAATAAAACATGAGCGTTCTAGTGCTATAAAAATAGCCTGCTTAAAACCCAAGATATGCACATAGCATTTTGAAGTCGGAGGGACCTCAGTCATAATATTGAGCTTAGTCTTGACGTGTCAGGAACATATGCTGAACTTGAAACGCCATGTGGCCTGGGTTCTGCAGTGCCTGTGAGCTCCATTCACCTTTCACTTGGGACCAAAACACTGCACTGTTCGCTGTCCGCCAGGGCCCCAGCATGACTGCAAAGAGCTAGCAAGCGGACAAAATGACAACAGAATTGCATTCAAATCTGTGTTTCTAGCAGGGCTTTCATTCATTTTATTTATTTTTTATATTTGACCCAAAGGGATTTACTTAGCTTTTTCTTTTTATAATTTTTTTTTCAACGTTTATTTATTTTTGGGACAGAGAGAGACAGAGCATGAACGGGGGAGGGGCAGAGAGAGAGGGAGACACAGAATCAGAACAGGCTCCAGGCTTCCCAGCCATCAGCCAGAGCCTGACGCGGGGCTCGAACTCACGGACCGCGAGATCGTGACCTGGCTGAAGTCGGACGCTTAACGACTGCGCCACCCAGGCGCCCCAGCTTTTTCTTTTTAATTGAGTACAGTCGACACACAATGTTACATTAGTGGCAAGTGTATGACAATTGTGAGTCAATATGTCTGAGTGTTACGTTATCCCATGCTTACCATTCAATGCTATTATAATGCCGTTGACTATATTCTCTATGGTGTATCTTCTATTCCTACTGACTTATTCATTCCACAATTGAGACGGTACTTCCGGCCCCCCTTCACCCATTTTGCCCATCCTTCCACCCTCCTCCCTCTCGCAGCCATCAGTTTGTTCTCTGCTATTTATGGGTCTGTTTCTATTGTTTTGTTTATTCATTGTTTTGTGTTTAGCCTCCACATATAAGTGCAATACAGTAGTTTTATATTTATAATCATCTGCTTATCTATGATGTGTGCTCTCTCAAAGTATTTTATGATTTAGTACTTCTTTTCATGCATTGTTTCTAGTTTACTGGAGTCTCTAATTCCTTTTCTTTTTTCTTACTGATAAAATAAACATGCCCCTTCGGTCGCATTCTATTAAATTTCAGCTGTTGAAACATATCCTTGAATGGAATCATGATTTTCTTATGTGTTTCCAAGCATGATATGCTTCCTTTCTCTTGATCAATTTCCAGCTTGTTACATAGCGTGGGTTCCAGGGTTTCATTTAATTTTATCCTTTAGTTCCTCTATTTATTATATTTTATTTTTTTCTTCATTCTGTTCCTTTTCCTCCTTGTTTTCCTGAAATATATTTTCAGGCAATTTTTAAGGTTTTTATTTTTTATTTTTTTTTTCAACGTTATTTATTTTTGGGACAGAGAGAGACAGAGCATGCACGGGGGAGGGGCAGAGAGAGAGGGAGACACAGAATCGGAAACAGGCTCCAGGCTCTGAGCCATCAGACCAGAGCCCGACGTGGGGCTCGAACTCAGGACCGCGAGATCGTGACCTGGCTGAAGTCGGACGCTTAACCGACTGCGCCCCCCAGGCGCCCTATGTTTTTTTTTTTAATGGCTAAAAATGTTCCATTCACCCCTTCCTGACTGATAGATTGGATGGATGTCAAATTTAAAGTTTAAAATATTTCCTTTCATAACACTTAAGCCATCTTTCTATTATTTCCTAGCAGCTAATTTTTTCTGCTAAGTCTGTTGCCAATCTGATTCCTGTTTCTTTGTAAATTAAACTATTTTTTTTTCCATCTATTTAATAGCTTTTTTAAATGTCTATTATTTATTGTTGAGAGACACAGAGAGAGCAGGGGAAGGAAAGAGAGAGAGAGAGAGAGAGGGAGAGAGAGAATCCCAAGCAGGTTCCACGCTGTCAGCACAGAGCCCAACGCAGGGGTCAATCCCACAAACCATGAGATTGTTACCTGAGCTGAAGTTAGATGGTTAACCGACTGAGCCACCCGGGCACCCCCAGTCCCCTAGTTTTGGCCTGGAGGTAATGAACGTTGCTTCCAGCAACCTCAAAATCGAGCAGGAAAGACCCAGTGTTTGAGGAAAGGCAGTGATCCACCAACCCCTCCTCCGCTGCCTCCTTTTTCTCCCTGCTCCTTGAGTGTCTTCTTCTCAGGAAAACTGCCTCTGACCTCTCCTCCAGTCATCTTTAATGCTTCTCAGGCAGACTTCTATGGTCATTTTTTTTTTTTTTAAATTGAAATCTGCTTTAACCAACCTAGTTTTTGTCTCATTGAATCTTTTAAAAAGTTTATATTTTGCTGATTGCCTTATCATTCCACTCTTATTTTTTAAACATAGTCCTGGATTTATTTCCTTTCATACATCAATGGTGTCCTTTCAATGGGAGTTTTTGAGGAAACAAATGTAACTGTGTATACTCACTCCACCATATGGAACCAGAAACCCTTTTCTTTCATTCTTGGTAGTAGAGGTAGGACTGAAGTATATGACTGTCGTTGGCCTAAGACTAAGAAAATAGAGAGATGGGTTCACTGAATACTCTGATCAAGAGAAAATTCTTATTGGGCGCTGGTTAGAAAAGTAGGTTTAACTCTAGCTGCGTCACTCCCTGAGCTGTGGGGCTTGGGGGCACTTTTCTTAAAGGCTCTCACTGTCCTTTTTCCTATCTCTCTGTCCCCTTGAATGAGGGCTGGTACTAGAATTGAAAGAAAACCCATGCCTAACACAGAGTTCGGCAAATGTCTGCTGTATGATAAGCCAGAACTGCAGTATTTTTGTTGAAAACATGCAAGTCTGATATAGGTGCTGTTTATATCTCCATTTCAACGAAGAATCATATACACCTGATCTGAAAAAATGACATAACAGGTGACAAACCACAGGTTAAGCAAGGACCCAGCTGGAAGAGACCTTCAAGCCTGTCATATGCAACCAGGTCATTTCATCAATGACAAAAACATGAACTAAAAGGTGGGGGCCAGTGGCCATGAGACAGAGAGCTCTCATCCCCATCCACGTCTCCCGATTTTCCATGCAAAGGGGTGAAGGACACCTCGTGTTTGCCAGCTATTGTTCAAGCATTCTCATTAACCATGTCAACAGAAAGGTACTTCTAAGTACTTCTGAATTATGGAGAGAAAACGGGCGCAGTGAGGTTGAATGTCGCGGCGAAGCAATGCTTGTGGGGCTGGGTCCCAAAGTCAGCATGAAAAGTGAAAGCTCTGTGTGGGGCAAGTTACCCTGACATTCCCGCAAGGAATTGCTACATTGGAGACCAACACGTGAAACTGCCCACAAATCCAATACAGCCCATCCTCTCTCTTGCCTTGCATTAGACCGTTATTTCTTCAACTGAACATCAGATACAGCAGTTGACTTGCAATTAACAGGGTGTGATGTATGAAAACACTGAAGAACTTTATCACAGGAATCCCCTGGATGTGAAGAGGAACTTGATATCTGAACTGGGGATAGCAGAACTCTGTGGTCTGTCTGCGTCTTCCTCTAGCACAATCACTTACTGGGTGACACAGTGGGTAGAACCCCCTCCCATCTTTAGATTCTCTCTTTCCCTTTCACAGTAGACTCATGCAGTTGAACTTGTTCAGCTAACCCAGGACGCGACCTTACCATCATTTGGCCAAGTCACACAGCTGTTGGTGGGGGAGTTGGGTATATATGTACCCCTCCTCCAAGGCCAAGCCCTTTGCATGGGCTCCTCCCTGTGGTTCCAACAGGGCTCACCGTTCTCCAGTTCACCACGCTGGGCTAATTTAGTTCAGTTTGACATTCAACACACACGACTTCTGTTTTCTGCTATAAATCTCCAGGCATTTTATGGACCAATAATGTCCAACACGTACATGGACTGTTGTGCTGCTTGGTAATTACCACCGACCTCTTTCCAGGACCCTGCTCCATAAAGAGGCCACCTCTTTGGGGCAGCCCTGTCACCCGCTTCTCTCCAAGGCTACGGGCGGAGCAACCAAGTTCTTAATTAGCCAGCCTGCACAGGGAAGCTGGGTGTGAGATTTCCAGGTCAGCATTTGATGGAGGGGTAATCAGGGGATGTGATGCATTGACTTTGATTAAAGAACTATGATGAATCAAGATACAATCGACATTTAATTTCTTTCCGATGAGCTAATCTTGCAGACCAAACTTAAAGGCGAATTGTCTGCTTTCTTGGTGTGGTGGGCAGGGGGAGTTACCCATGATGGAAATGGTATCCCTGAAAAAAATTGCTATCCGTTCTTTCTCAAATCACTGATATTTAATTGATCACAGGTTCATGGGATGATTTAGTGGAGCTGCAATTTCTCCCCACTTTTTTTCTGTCCCTGTGGAATCCCAAAAAATCCTCCCAGCACTCAAGAACACCCTAAGTCCATGCACCTCTGCTTTCATCCAGGGAACCCCAATCCGTGATGGATCCTGACCACTTCTTACGCACCTCATTTAGTGTCATGCCGACCTCACTCCTTAAGCTTGTGGAAAAATGATCCTCTGTAATCCAAAAACCAAAAAGCCAAAAAAAAAAAAAAAAAAAAAAAAAAAAAAAAAAAAAACCCAAACAGAAAACCCTACAATCAAACCAAAGCGAAACAAACAAACAAAAAAAACCCTCGTACATACCAAACACGTGTAGAGAGAGTAATGTGGTTTGAAAACTACCACAGAACATGTGATTATTTTTTTTCCTAATTAAACTGACACCCCTCTTCAAAAAAAAAATAAAAAAGGAGAAATAGCTTCAAGTGTTAATCGTCTTTTCTTTGCTTGTCAAAATGAAATAAATAACAGAAAAACAGTAACTCACCAGTCAGTAAACTAGAGTATTGTTAATTACTCTCAGAACATGTGCATACACATTGAGCAGAAAATCTCCAAGGTGAAGCGACTTCCAACAGCAGTGGACCCTCAGGCTGCTGGCGGTCCACACTGGAGAGGACGCCAGGAGTGCTCCGGGAGAAGTAGCAGCCTCTTATCAGTAGATGGGAGTAGAGCTACATAGATGAGTCGCCAGGCAGCCAGGCCAGAAACGTCCCCAACCAGAGCTCCCGCTCCTCCTTCGGCGCATTCCTGGGGGAAGAAAGGAAAGACACATAGAGGCTGGGAATCCACGAAGACAGACTTTCACATCCATGTCACCCAAGGGCAGATGAGATCACCAGAGTAATGGGAAATTCAGAAAATTGTGTTTCCTGCCAAGCTGTACCTGTCATTTTACGCCTCTTTAGTTTGGCTTAGGAAATGATAAAACTATCATTTTTAGTTTTATTTCTCAGTAGCCTGTGCTGTGTTCTCTCTTTCTCCATCTCTCTTCTCTGGTCCTCGCTCGCTCGCTCTTTTCTGTATAGCTGCCATTCCATTTGTAGCATTCACATCCTTTTTGGAGCGGGTGAAATAGAACAATAGCTGTAAATGTTCTTGCAGTGTCTGATTAGGATACTTTGTCTTTAGGAATTTAAGAAAAAGAAGTTCTAGGGGGCCTGGGTAGCTCAGTGGGTTAAGCATCTGACTTTGGCTCAGGTCATGATCTCACGATTTTTGAGTTCGAGTCCTGTATCAGGTGAGCTCAAGCCCTGCTTCAGGTGAATGTGAGCCCTGCTTCTCTCTCTCTCCACCCTTGCTCACTTGCTTCTCCCTCTTTCTCTGTCTCTCTCTCAAACAAACAAACAAACAAAAAAAAAAAGAAAGAGAAAAGAAAAAGAAGTTATAAAATTTCTCAGACAACTTGTCTATTTGGTTTGGAAGGAACCCAAGTACAATTTAAAGCATTGTTTTCTTGGAAAAGACAGAATAAAGCTCTTTTTTTTTTTTTGCATATTAGGTAAAATATGCTAGCATAAATATTATATAATAGAAGCATAAGAAAATATAAATTCAGGGGCACCTGGGTAGCTCAGTGGGTTAAGCATCCAACTCTAGACTTCGGCTCAGGTCACAATTTCATGGTTTGTGGGTTCAAGCCCCATATGGGGCTCTGTGCTGACAGTGCAGAACCTGCTTGGGATTCTTTCTATCCCTCTGTCTCGTAAAATAAATAAATAAACTTAAAAAAAAAGAAAATATAAATTCAACTATAAGACTTGATCATGTTCATCTCCTGGCATATTGTCAACATCAGTAAGTGTAAAGATTCTCTTTTAATTAATTTATTATCATTTTTTTCCTTATCTCCATTCTTCACTTTCATGCCCAACCACCACCCTTCCCATACAGGCAACTACACTAAGGTATTTTCTATATATCTGTTTATTAGCATGTGTTCTTGGAGAGTATGTATTGTTATTTGTGAGTACATTTTTTAATTTACATAGATGGTATTATGCAATTGACCTTATTCTCTGTTTATTTTTTTGAAAAAATTTTAAAATGTTTTTATTTATTTTTGAGACAGAGAGAGAGAGCATGAGCAGGGGAGGGGCAGAAAGAGGGGGAGACACAGAATCCGAAGTGGGCTCCAGGCTCTGAGCTGTCAACACAGAGCCTGATGTGGGGCTCGAACTCATGGAGTGTGAGATCATGACCTGAGCTGAAGTCAGACGCTCAACTGACGAGCACCCAGGCGCCCCTCTGTTTCTTTTTTCTCCCCCACCTCCCGCTCAGAATTATGCATGAAAGATCTATTCTTACTGCTGTGTACTGTTAGTCTCTTGCTACAGTTAATGCAGAGGATTCTATCCATCACATTATGCTTTTCCATTCTCCCACGGTGGACACCTAGATTGACCATAACTCTCATCTCCCAAACAATGGTGTGATGAACATTCTTATCCACGTCTCCTTGTGGCTTATATGAGGGCTCTGGAACGTATACCAAAGAGCAACACTGCTGTGTCATAGGATGTAGCGATAATTTGGTGGCTCTCCTGAATGGCTGCACCATTTTATGTCCCCGTCAGCAGCGCCTGGTCTCTGCATCCCTGACTTGGAGTTGTCTAGAAAGCAGAGAAGGTTTCTCCATTTATTTAGATAATTCTTTCATATTCTTTGTTAGAGTTAAAAATATTCTTCATGGAAGTTTTGTATATTCCTTAAGTAAATTCCCAGATATATTGCAACTTTTGCAGCTATTGTGACTTTTTTTCTTAGAGAGAGAGAGAGAGAGAGAATGTGTGTAGGAGTGTGAGCAGGGGAGGGGCAGAGGGAGATGGAGAGAGAATCCCAAGCAGCGTCCTCTCAGTGTGGAAACCAGCACGGGGATTGATCTCATGAGATCATGACCTGAGCCTAAATCAAGAGTCGGACGCCTAACTACTGAGTCACCCATGCGCCCTATTGTGACTTTTTCTTAAAGTGTGTTTCTTAGTTGCTTATTGCTGTTGCAGAAAATACTGTTAAATTTTTGGTAAGTGATTTTGTATTTAGCAGGCTTTCTGAACAATCATGGTGACTCTAATAGCTTACCTGTTGATTCTATTGCATTTAATTGGTAAGAAACTTATTGCCTGTAAATAGTAGTTTGTTTTTATCCTTTCGTTTTACCTATATATCTCTTAAAGCATAGGCCAGGGCCCCCAGTACTTGTTAAGCAATAACAGCAATAACAGGAATTCTTGTCATATTTCAAGTCTAAAGGACATGTCTGTAGATTTTCCATTAATTACAGTGTTTGCCGTAGGTTTTTAGTATATACTTTTTATCAATTTAAGGAAGTTCCTCTCTGTTTCTAATGGGGTAAGATACATTTCTGCAACTATTTGAGATGATCATATAATTTTTCTCCTGTGGTATATTCCATTGATATATTTGTCATACGTTGAAATATCCTTAGATTAAAAAATTTTTTCTAATGTTTATTTTATTTTTACATTTTTTAAATGTTTATTTTTGAGAGAGAGGGAGAAAGAGAGAAAGCATGATTAGGGTAGGAGCAGAGAGAGGAAGACACAGAATCTGAAGCAGGCTCCAGGCTCTGAGCTGTCAGCACAGAGCCCGACATGGGGCTCGAACTCACGAACTGAGAGATCACTAACTGAGAGATCATGACCTGAGCCAAAGTCGGATGCTCAACTGACTAAGCCACCCAGGCGTTCCAATGTGTATTATTTTTGAGAGAGAGAGACAGAGACAGAGACAGAGTGTGAGCAGGAGAGGGCAGAGAGAGAAGGAGACATAGAATCCGAAGCAGGCTCCAGGCTCTGAGCTGTCAGCACAGAGACTGACGCGGGACTCAAACCCATGAACTGTGAGCCAAACCTGAGCCAAAGTCCGATGCTTAACCGACTGAGCCACCCAGGCACCATCCTTACATTTTTGGGAAGGATGTTGTTTTTGTGATAGTGAAACAGAAAGATTTGGGGAAGAAGTCCTTAGTGGTAATATTTCTGCTGCTTTGTGCTAGTTTATTTTGCAAAGTATATTAATTAATTAATTTCTGCCTTTATTCAAATAATATTAATTTTGATCTACTCTGTATTGGGTCCTGGACTGGATACTGGGGATATACTTTTCATGTGACCAATATTGAGTTTTTTCAGTGAGAGGTTTGGTCCTAACCCAGCTCTGGTTTCCCCTGGCTATTAAGTAAGTCCATTACATGAGACGATAGGGAAGCAACAAGGTTTCTGTTGACTTTTGTCTTCGCCATAAAATGCGGGTGTCTATTTCTCACTGCCATTTAAGAAGGGAGAGCTATTTAAGATATAAAGCAAGTATCATGGGAAGTAGGAGCCGTGCCTGTATATTGGGGCTTTCATTCAGTTTCACAACCAATAGTGTACAGACCATTTGCTGGATTCATTAAGACTTAAAAAACACTGTGCTGTACTTATTTATTGTTCTGTTAATTCGGGCACGTTGACGATTTATAAACCAAAATTTATAAACCAGTTTGAACGGTAAGCAAGCACTTGGCAAACACGTATTTTGAAATCCCGCCAGAAAATGATTAAAACAATGAAATATAACTCATTCTCAGCCAATTATTATTTTTTTTTCTGAGAAAATACCTTAATGTGATACATGTAATGTACTTGATGGGTGAAAGGACGCATCCTGGAAAAGATTCCAACTTCGAATGTGAGCAATGAGCTATACAATAAGTGCCCAGGTGAAGTATCAGACTGTGTATGGTCAGGGCGGTCTTCATCCTGAAAATGGGTTTGGGAGGGAAATAACAACTTAGGATCCATGAGATGAAGCAGTAGTATGTTCTGATTTCTCCTCTTACCTAATGGGATGTGCAGATAATCTGTCTGCACAATGAGGTCCTGCCCATGGTTCCTCTCTTCTTGCATGTGTAGGCTGCTGTGAGAGTGCGTGTGTCCAAATTTATACCAAATCACGCAGACTCTATTTTCCTGCAGTGGGATCTTCTGTACCCCCCAGAACAAAAAGAAAAATGGCATCTTAATCGTGATGACTTTTGCAATGTTGCCATGTAGTTTTTGGGTAGTTTTATTTGACGTGTCATAAAAGTGGGGACAGAGAGAAGGAGGTGCCTATTAAAGGGGGGTGTGAAAGGAGTTCTGCTGTGAATTGCTGTACGTGTTGCACTCAGCAGGGGCCACTTTCTTATGTATAACTGTAATACTTTGCCTGTGTGTGTCTCCTATACCTGGCATTTCAGATACGGATTTCATTTTAGCTACTCCCCCATTGTGAAACTGCTAAGTATAGGCTAGACTTTGATCCTATGGGAAAATTTGTGGCTCAGAATCCTTTTAGGGATTAGCATCTCAACATCATCCCTTCTTTCCATATAAGCTGAACTAAACTGGATAAATTCGCCTTAACGACCTGTGCTTACTCTTTCCTTTTCTACTTTGTAGTGGTGGCAGTTTCTGGAAGACCTGATGTAGCCTGGATGGTGAAAGTGAGGGAGTCAGGAAAAGTTTCCCAGAGAGGAGCTTTCTACCCGAGTCTTAAAGACGAATCACAGGGCTGACATAGTGAAGAAGGGGGAAGGGTGCCCCAGGCAGAGGGGATAGTAAGGGCAAAGGGCCAGGGCAAGGGCCCATTTGGAAAGTAAGAATAACACACCATGGTAGAAGGATGGGAAGCAGGGAAGTGTGGGGAAAACAGGGCAGGCAGACCATGACTTTAACCCAAGACCATTGTCTTGGGATGCCCTGGTAGTGTTTCAAGTCCTACCTTTATGGGCTCCTTTGCTGTTGTAACTTTCTTGTCCTGTGAATCTGTCTGATTGGCTTCTCTCTTTTTTTCTATTGTCCTTGCCTTCTTTCTTTCTCTTTCTTTCTTTCTTTCTTTCTTTCTTTCTTTCTTCTTTCTTTCTTTCATTTATTTTAGAGAGAGAGAGAGAGCACAAGCTCTCAAACAGAATCTAAAGCAGGTTCCATGCTCAGCATGGAGTGTGGGGCTCGATCCCACGACCCTGGGATCACCACCTGAGCCAAAATCAAGAGTTAGATGCCCAACTGACTGAGCCACCCAGGGGCCCCTGGCTTCTGTCTTTACAACAGGTGAGCATAAGGTCAGTTTCTCCAGAATTTAAAAAAAAAAGCATCTAAACTGTGGCATTTTTCATGCTTTAGGTTAGAATCTTTCTTCCCTCATTTCCTTTCATGTAGGTACTCTCTTGCAATAGTAGCTTTAAATGAAAATGATAAATAAATAAATGCCTCTGTGATCCTTAGTTGCCAATTTGTTAAAGGCATATGACTAACATCCTCAGGCTGCTGTTTTTTAGGTTGCGTTCCTGAAACCAACAGTCATGAGTCCTGGTGATGGGGTCACACCTTGTGAGGGTCAGGGAAAGAGTTAACTCTGGGGGGAAAACTTGACTTCGGGCTACAGTGGAGTAACATGGACTGGATTTGCCCTCTCACCTTAAATGACTGATTTCACTTTTGAAATCTATGGTAATTGAATTATTTTGGAGCACTCAGTGTACATGTGACTTAGACTCATGGTCAGGGAACCCATCACCAATTTTGGTCTGTATGACTTTTTATCGTTTTTAGAGCATGGTAATATAATAGAGAATTGTTTTATAAAGAGAATTGTTTTCTTGGAAAAGACAGAATAAAAAGCCCAATATATATGTTGGATACCTACTGTGTGCCCGGAGCTGCGAGGAGCACTTCCCAAACATGATCTCATTCAGTGTTTGCTGCAGTCTTGTGAGAAATGAGGTGTTATTTGTGGCAATGGAAACTGAGAGTCAAGGGGATTGCCAAAAGCCAAATGATGATGACGTGTCACATCATATGGTTCCAAAGTGCACACTCTTTCTATTGCGCTAAGCTGAGTGATAGTGTTTTCTCCCCCTACTTGGTTTCAGACCAGTTTTTAAAGAATAAAATTAAATGCTCATTGAAGGCCAGATCTAGTCTTATTTATCTGTGATTCCTGGAGACCAGCTTGGAACCTGTTGGCTACTGGCAGGGAATGCTTGCTGGATTCTGAAATGAGAAGGGAGAGAAGGAGAAAGATGAAAAAAAAAAAAAAAAGGAAAGAACAGAAAAGGGAAAATGTAGGAAAGGAGAGAAGGAAGGAAAGAGAGTAATAGGGCAAGACCCAACCGAGCAAGAGAGGAGGACCTAGTTAACCAAAAACACAGAAGTTATAAGAAGACCATTGCAACTGAACACAAAGCTTAGCGGGGCACTTCTTGCTGGCTGGTGGAATTGAAATCAGACGTCTGACTTCATCCTTGTGAGTTAAGAACAGGACACCAGATTTCTGCTTCTGGCCAAGGTGGAGTAACATGGACCAGATTTGCCTGAAATAAGTGCAAAAGAAAAAAAAAACAGGCAAAATATATGAAACAATAGTTTTCAAGACATCGGATTAAGACAGTGAAGGACAGTGGTCCTGAGAGAAGGGAAACAAACTAGGTGAATCCTGTAATCTCCCCCAGCTTACTGCCTGTTTCCAGGCCACACTGAGGGAGGGGACATCTAGGTAATGCTCAGAGGTCCTCCTGAGTGGAGAAGACAGAGACAGGGACTCAGAGAGGCCAGGGAAGCTGAAGTTCACAGGCAGAGAACCTGACCAATGAATGCTAGAGGTGGGGGGAGGGGAAAGGGAGAGGGAGAATATACTCTGGGTATCTGGGGAAAGAGAGAGAGAGAGAGAGAGAGAATAGTCTGCATATCTGTGGTGAGTCCCCCTGGAGTCTGCAGTTGTGATTGATTAGCCCATGTGTGTGAGAAAATTGCCTGAGGCTTTGGAAAGAGAGACCCAAAAGGATTAGAACTATTAACCCCCAGGTCTCCCACAGAGCTCAGAACAATTCCTTTACCACCAGCCAGAGGAGAAAGCTTCATAATTCATTTGGCATAATACATACTATTCAGAAGTGTTTGTTTTATTAGTATTCCCAGAGTAAGTGGGAGGAAAATAGCCCTACACGAACTGCTTTTGTGAGCTAACAAAGCTGAAAAGCAAGACATAAAAGAATCAAACATTTTTAAGTAACTTAGCTGCATACCAGAACAGAGTTCAAGCATATTTATATTAAAAAAGGTCCAGCACTAAACGTAGTAAAATTCATACTGTCTGGTATCCACTCAAAAATTACCAGTCCTACAAAGAAGCAGAAAATCCAAATCATAATGTGGATGGGAAAAAAATAAATCAAAATGGATAAAGAGCACAGAAATAGATTTCTTAGACAAGGGTATTAATGGCTATTAATTATTATTCCATATGTTCAAGAAGCTCGAAGAAGACTGAAGATATAACATATATAACAAGACCTACAATGTATGAGACAAAAAAAATACGCTAGACAGGATAACCAACAGATCTGATATCAAAGAAGAAAAAAATTGTGAACTGAAGACATAGCAATAGCAACCATTTAAAATGAAGAGTCGTCTAAAAGGACTGGGGGAAAAAATGAACATCAGTGAGTTTGGGGACATATCGAATGATATACATGTAATTGGGTGGAGGGGAACCACAAAGCTATTGTAGGAACACAAGTTCCAAATTCCTAAGTGTGATGACAATTCTAAACTGACAAATCCAAGAACCTCAGGAAACCACAAGCAAAAGACCCATGAAGAAAATTACATCAAGTACATCATAATCACATGGCTCAAAAACGGTAATAAAATTCTAAACACAGGTCAGAGAAAAAAGAGACACACTGTGTGCAGGGCAGCAAAGTTAAGAATGACAGCAGATTCTTCATCAGGGGCAATGCAAGTCTGAAGATAGAAGATCAGCAGGTTTTAAAGTAGTGAAAGAACAAAAAATCCGTCAAGCCAGCAAAATCACTTTCAAAAACGAAGATGGAATGAAAGCTTTTATAGCCACAAACTACTACAACAGTTCATCACTAGCATAACAAGAAATGTTAAAGAACATCTTTCAGGCAGAAGGAAAGCGATACTAGAAGGAAGTCTGGATCTCCACAAAGGAACAAAGATGCTTGGAATTGGTAACTATGTGGGCAAATATAACAGATTGTCTTTTTCTTATTATAGAAATGTTTTTTAAAAGATACCCATTTAATGAAAAATAAAAATACATTGCGGGGTTTATAACATACGTGGACGTGTAATGTATAATAACACTAGCACAAATGCAGACATGGAATCAATTCTGTTGTGAAGGTCTTATTCTATTCGCAGGGCAAAAGAATGGACAAGGTATACCAGGCTAACACTAGTTCAACAAAGGGGGTGGATGGTTATGTAATATCAGATAAGCAGATTGTAGATATCAGAGGCCAAAGACATGTCATCAGTGATAAAGGGTCATTTCATACTGATAAAACAGTTAATTCCTCAAAAGAACAACATTTCTAAATATGTACCCTAACAACAAAGTTCCAAAATATGTGAAGAACAAACCGTTAGTGAATGTTTCCATGGGCCATGGACAGAAAGTGACCCTGGAAATGCATTCTGGCATAGCACACCTGTGCCTTCTCTTAGGGCACCATGGGAAACAACTCCTTGAGCCTCATTGGTTGATTTCCTGTAACGATGTTGTTGAGCACTTTGTCCATTACCTAACATGTGGTTGATCCTTTTGGAGAGGACCTAAAGTAGATGTTATTGTTCTTCCCATTTGATAGATGGGGTATTTTTTTTTCTCTTCTTGATGTCGATTCTTCTGCATTTTGACACTCCACTGTTTCAAGTGCCTAAAATTTCACTGCCCATATTTTACAAACTACACTTATTCTTGGCCACTGTTTTTCTTATTTTCCCTTCATTGTTTTTATTAATTTCATATTTTTAAATTTTAGCTATACAGTACGCAGCGTCATAAGCTTCTGTAAAATCTTTTAAAACATTGAGATGTTATATAAATCGATACATAATAAGCAATGCTTTATTAGTCTGTTAAAACAAGACATCAGCTGAGAGACTTTTCTCCCATGGGTGTTTATATATTTACTAAGGACTGGTATTGCAACAACAGTTTGAAAGGCATGTTTCTGACCTTAACTCCTATGACCTTGACACAATGCCAAGGCCATAAGGCTAAAGTGGGCTGTTGGAAGGTGTGTCTGTCCCCTTGAAGAGGACATCTTGAAACTCAGGCCAGCTAGGGCCCTAGGGGCAGAGCATATCCATGGAGGGCCACTAAGACTGCCTGGATGGCAACTTCATTCCTAATCTGAGTAGTGTGTGCAGATCATAAAATCATTACCACCAAGATAATGGGGCTGAGAGCTGCAGGGAAGAGGGGGTAGGCCCTGAGGTGTAGGAAGAGATGAGATTTGGGGAAGCCAATGGTCAGGCACAAGTCAGGAAAAATAACTGGAGGTAGGACAGGGGAATAAAATAGGCATTGACTTACTGGTCAAGGGAAAGTGCTGGTAGCTGATTTCCATGTTGGGTAGAGCTTCATAATGGAAGTGGGTGTAAGGGTTGGGGGGGTGGTGGTGTATGGGAACATTTACTTCTTTAAAGTGCATAGCTAGGCACAGAGCCAGGCGACCCTAGACACATAGCTCCTGAGTCCCAAGGCTGCCCTGAATTATAGACTGAGAGAGTTAGAGAAATGGGCCTGAGCTCTAGGCAGGATTGGGAGCCATCTTTCCTCCTACTAAGTGGGAGTGGGGGGTGCCAGCTCTCTTTCCCTCATGTCCCATTAGTAGAGACTAATTACATAATAGATAATGCTCAAATGAACAAATGCTCCGAAATACTTTGAATACCCAAGAGGCTTTAGGTGCAGCTAGGTTTCTTTGGGAGTGAGTAGGAGAGGCTCTGGAATTCGCAGGTGGAGAGAGATGAGGTCAACTTCAACAACTTTATTTGCTTAAATCAGACATCCTAGGTAGAAGCACCTGGAAAGCCACTGATTGTGGATGAGAAAGCCCATGGCATTTGCAGAAAGCTATGGATGGAGGTGTCTCAGGGGCAAATCTTGTAAAGGGGGGTGCTCTCAGAGCCTCCTGGGGCTCTCTGGGTTGGGGGCAGAAGAGAATGAAAATGGGGAAGGAGAGATGCGGAGAGAGAGTGTGGTGATTATAGCCTCTGGCACTTCTTTTTGCAGAACACTGTACCTTGTATCTATTTTACATATTGAGTTCCATGTAAAAATTTCACTTGAATGAAATGTCCCAAGGCTCATTAAAAACACAAAACAAAACTCTGAAATCAGTACTACTGAAGAAGGAGTGGTCCTAAGACATGGCAGGGCATAGGGCATGCCCTCTGTTCATTCAGCATCCAACTGGGTACCTAGGTAAAAATTGTGGAGAAACTCGTAGATTTTGGATAATCTGTGAACCCCATTTGTATAGAGTATTAGGAGTATTGCTCAAAGTGTAGGTACCAAGCGCTTTCTATATCGTTTACCTTTCAGTTAATGTAAGCCAGTAAAGCAATATGAATGCTATTCAATACTCAATGCGGTTCTGGCCTCAGCTCGCAATCCCTCTTCCCTAGGGACTTAACCAGGGCACGTGTGCCTTTCTGTCCTGTCTGGATTCTTGCGTCTCATCATTTAGGCATCCCACCACCCTGCTGAAGATTACCACGGTCATTAGGTGCTCAGGGTTCAGGTTCTAACTAGAGCATCCTCATTAATGACGTCCTCTGCCCGTCTGTGCCCTTCACTGCAGAGGATCCAGGAATTTGCTGCTGCCTTCCATGCACTTGGGGCAAAAAAATGGCTAGTGCTTGTTATTTATTGCTGGGGATGGGCACTGGGTTCTCTCTGTCCAAGCGCTGTACTTTCAGCCCAGCCACTTGCCCTCCAGTAGCTGCCTCTGAGGCCCGCCATGGCAGTAGGGAATCTTTGTTGCCCCTGAAGTTTGTTGGAAGAGTAGCTTCCAGAATGTTTCAGAGTGAAAAGGGAGAGGTATCAATTGCACTAGTTTTATTCATGAATCCGGCATGTGTTTGTCGAGCCTCTACCTGATACCAGACACTGTGCTGGGGACAAAGGGATGAACTCAACAGCAAGGTCACTCCTCCAACAAGGGGGCTGATGGAAGGATTGGCTGGGGGGTGAGGAGCTCTCAACTACTTCTTGTAGATATCGCATGGTAATTTCTCCTCTGGGTGTGGCTTCCTAAGGAGTTTTCTATCTACTTATCCCCACCGCCCTATAAGTTGCAAATAACTTCACAAAACGCAAGAAGTCCATTCCAGTGGCAAGGATTCTTTATTACATTAAAACCTCGGGCAGAAGTGGTGATCTACCAGTTCGGTGGGCTACATTGCCTGTGGATCAGATTTACTGCAGAATATTCTGTTTGGCTGACACAGTAATTAGTTCCTCATTAGATGATGTTTAGATAAGCCATAAGCTCTGTGCTTTGCTACAAACCCCACTATTCCCTATTGTATGCACCTCACTGTGTTTATTTGTTCGCCTTCCCTAATTGCATCATGTAGATATTTGTATTTGTAACTTCTGGACTATACCTTCCAGGAGATGGGGCTGAGACAAAGACAACTATTAAAAGTCTGTAAAATTCTAAATGGGGAATTTAATGTTTTAAATAACTATCTATGGATTATCTCTACCATGTATCAGGGTCGAGTTTTAAGTATAATAGGGGTTTAGAGAAATAATGTAGTGTGGGAAGTAAAATAAGCTACAAAAGTGGCTGAGTTGGTTAGGTGACCAACTCTTGATTTTGGCTCAGGTCACGATCTCACCGTTTTGTGAGTTCCAGCCCCACATCAGGCTCTGCACTGACATCGTGGAGCCTGCTGGGGATTCTCTCTCTTCCTGTCTCTCTGCCCCTTTCCCTGCTTATACTGTCTCTGTCTCTCTCAAAATAAATAAATAAACTTTGAAACAAAACAAAAGTATCCTAGAAGGGGACCGTTAATTCCTCAGTGGGTATGTAGGGCATGTTTCCCAGCAGGTGCTAATGAGTTTGGGTCTTGTTTTGTACTTATGGCATGCTGTAATGTATATTCTACAGCTCATCACAGGGTTTTAAGCAGAAAATGCTATCAATGGAGTAAAACCTAAGAACAATGTCAATGGATGGGACCATTGGGAAGAGGTCAAAGTTATTTGCTAGGAAGCCTATCCTTGAATAATGTAGGATGAAAATGAAGTTAGGGCCTTTTGGGATGGGGGTGCAGTATAGGCGTGAGCAAAAGGTTCAGGATTTGTAATGAACAGAAGGAGTTCTCAGGACTGCGAAGAAAGCAGTCTGTGGAGTGGGCATGTCTGGAGAATTGGTAGATGGTATTGGTGGGCTCAGGGTCTGGGAGCTACACAAGGAAGTTTGAATCAGTTTCTGTATTTCTTTTCATTGTCCAATCTCTGGTAACACTGGCTCTTCCTTACAGGCTCAAACTCCCAGGGTCCCCTTTGATTCCTCTACATCGGTTGTATTTACCATATTCAAGCCAATTCAAAGTCTGTTGACTTTGCTTTCAAAATATATCCACCATCTGGCTTCTCTTCCCCACCTCCACCACCGTCACCATCATTCAGACCCGTTGTCCATTGTCCAAGGCAAGTTCTCTTAGGGCTGGGTCCCTGTTCCTTAAATTTCCTGGGCTTTGCACACATTGTATGTTCATTCAAGGCTTGCATCTGATAGCCGATGATGTACTAATGGCTTTGGGAAATGCATGTCTAGTAGGAAAAGTGAGAACTATATATTAAGTTAGTTAAGCTCCTAGTCTGAGAGCTCTAAGATTTGAGGGGAGGATAGCTGGGGTCATGTGACAGCAAGAAAAACTAGCTGGGGTTAAAGAATTGCATAGGAGTATCCCAACATACACACTCCAGAACTCTACTGTCCAATTTGGTGGTCAGTAGCTACATGTGACTATTCAAATAAAATAAAATTAAATACAATTAGAAATCCAGTCCCTTACTCAGCCCAGTCACACTTCAAGTCCTCAGCGTAGCTAGTGTCTGCCTTATTGGATTGCACAGATATAGAACATTTCCATCACAGAAAGATCTCTTGGACACCACAGATCTTGAGTCAAGAGACAAGGTCAAAACTGTGTTCCCTGGCAAGGGCTTGATCTATGGCATGGAAAATGGTGCTGGGCAGGGGCGTCTAGGTTACGAGAGTCCAAGTGGAGGAGAGTCTGAGCTGACTAATATGGTCAGTAGCTGACAAAGGTCAGGATCAGGTCTGCCCCCGAGGAGCATGTTACTCCTCTACTCAACCAGGTTGGGCCCTTGAAATGGGAGCCAGAAACCAGAGGAGCTCATCGGTCACCTGTGGGGCCCTATGTTTACCTGGGCTCCCAGACAAACAGATACTAGCCTTAGGAGTAGGAGACTCCTCTCAAGAAGTAGGGAAGACAGGGGCACCTGGGTGGCTCAGTTGGTTGAGCGTCCGACTTCGGCTTAGGTCATGATCTCACAGTCCAAGAGTTCAAGCCCCGCGTCAGGCTCTGTGCTGACAGCTCGGAGCCTGGAGCCTGCTTCGGATTCTGTGTCTCCCTCTCTCTCTGCCCCTCCCCTGCTTATGCTCTGTCTCTCTCTGTCTCAAAGATAAATAAAAACATTAAAAAAATTAAAAAAAAAAAGAAGTAGGGAAGACGGTATCACTGGTTCAGGCCCACTGATGGCTGATCACCTTTATGAAACTGGAGTAGGCAGGCTCCAAAATGGTGTTTCCCAAGCTAAGGTACTTCCCTCCTAATCTTTATGGAGCTGCTCCTTATTCAGGGGTAAGATACTTACTGTTACCTCAAACATTATTTCCCCATAGATCCAACGTGGGGAATTTTGCTGTCACACATAGGAAGATGCCGCATGGTTTGCTGATGCTCTGTCGAGGGCTTCTTCTGGCTTCTTCTCATGCATTAACCATGTTCTGGCCACAGTGACGCTGTGAGGTAGGCATCACCACTTCCCAGGAGGCAATGGGAAACTCAGAGGGGTGAGGAACTGACCTGAGGCCACAGAGTAGGTCCATGGCTGGGGCTGGGATTCACGTTCCGATTGTGATTCCAAGTCCAGTCTTGATTCCATTAGAGGGTTTCCCTCCGCTATAGATTGAATGTGTGTGTCCCCCCACCACCACCCCCTGCCAAAATTCATATGTTGAAACCTAACCCCCAATGTGCGTTTGGAGGTGGTGCCTTTTGGTGGGAATTAGAGACCTTATAAAAGAGACCCTAGGGAGCTCCATTCTGCCATGTGAAGACACATGAGAGGACAGCCATTATGAACCAGGAAGTGGTTCCTCACCACACACTGAAGGCGCTGGCACTTGGATCTTGGACTCCGGTCCCCCAAACTGTGAAAAATAAATGTCTGTCATCCATAAGCCACCCAGTTAATGGTATTCTGTTATAGCAGTCCAAACAGACTAAGAAACCCCCCGTGGTAAGGGTGAGGATTTCAGGGTTGATTAAGGAAAAGATAGGACCGGGATAGGCAGTAACGCACAATTCACACTTTGTTGAGTGGTGCTTGGATAGGGTTGTGTGAGAGGGGGAAGTTCTCCCAGCAGGAGACCTTCCAGAGTCTGGTGTGAGGTGACCACTCTGGAGGGAAATAGGGCAGGGGACCTCCCAGAAGAGAGAGAAATAAGAGGCCTTATGTGTTTAGGTGATACTGCTTAGCAGCAAGATGGGGTGTCTGTGGGTCTGGAAGCTTTGAAAGGCAACAGTGGTTTGGGGTCTTTTTTTTCTATTGTTTATTTATTTTTGAGGGAGAGAGAGAGAGATGCAGAGCACAAGCAGGGGAGGATCAGAGAGAGGGAGGAAGACACAGAATCTGAAGCAGGCTCCAGGCTCTGAGCTGTCAGTACAGAGCCTGACACAGGGCTCGAACCCATGAACCGTGACATCATGACCTGATCCGAAGTTGGACCCTTAACCTACTGAGACACCCAGGCACGCTGGTTTGGGGTCTTTTATAGCTGCAGGACTTCTCTGTGGTTGGAAGATGCAGTTTTGTGGGATGTGCAGAGTAGGTAGGATCTAAATGACTAAAAATATGTTTATTTTGACTACATTTAAAGTAACTGGATGCGAAGAACTTGAATTTGGCGCCCACAGGCTTTGGATTAACTGTCCTAGCCTGATTCAAATAAGGAAAGAGCATGGGGACAACTTGAGGGCAATACACAGAAGTTTATCTCTGGCTCATTTATATAACACTCTCCAGGGTAGTACGATCACCATTTGTGGTTCAGATTTCTGTATCTGCCATTTTTAAAACATGGGAGATTTCATTTTAGCCACCAGTTTTTCCTTCTTTGAGTGATTGTTCTACTGGGATTGGCTTCCATTTATTTTTTAATAACCTTCCAGTACAATAAAGGTTAGGATTACACTAAAGTATCTTCCTGGAGCTTTGTTGGCAACTCCTGTAGAGCGTTTCTCACTCCTATTTTGACTGAGGAATAGTTTCCCCACAGCTCTAATTTCTGTTTCTGGACTTAAGGACAGACAGCGTCGTCTCCATCATCTCTGAATTCCTGCAGGGTCTGGCCTCAGTGTTACTTGAAGAAGGGCCAAGAGGGAGGCTGTTACCTGCCTGCTGGCATCTCACATCTCCCTTCTGCTATAGGTGGGTGGGCAAGGCCACCCTGAAACCCCTCAGGTACTCACAGATTTCAAGGATAAAGAACATCCCACTTCATTCTTGTTCAGGGGGATTTGTTCCGAGGGTGCTCTACGTAGAACATTCCCGGGCGTGTCTGTTGTTTCTGCCTATTCCAGTGGTTTCAACCACTGATTGTTGGATTCAGCCAAAGGATGCAATGTGGTAATTGATGTGGTCTCAACCACCTGCCCACAAGTAAGTGGTAGGTGACGTATTTTGACCGTCTTGCATCGGATAAAGCAGTCCCACGTTATCTCATTTTAACTCTGGGAGGTACATTTTTATACCTATCTTTTCAAAAGGAGAAAATGAGGCCAGAGGGCTAATGAAGGGCAGAACAGGGGACCAGACCAGGGTTCTCAACTATAAATTTAATACTCAAGTTTTGGCTATTTAGATGTTTGTCTGTTTGTTTTTCTTTTGGTGGGGGGGGTACCAATTTTTCTTATTTATTTATTTATTTATTTATTTATTTATTTATAAGTATAGTTGACACACAATGTTACCTTAGTTTCAGGTGTACAACATAGTGACAGGACAGCTCTGTGTGTTCAGCTATGTTGGGTATTTAGTTTTTAAAGTACGCCGTGTACAAGGAATGGAGTCTGCTTGCATTTGCCCCCGTAGAAGTTACCATATTATTATTTTTTTTTAAGGTTTGTTTATTTATTTTGAGAGAGAGAGGTGGGGACATGTAGGAGGGGCAAAGAGAGGGGAGGGGAAAGACAGAATCCCAAGCACACTCAGCACTGTCAGCAAAGAGCCCGATGCGGGGCTTGAACTCACAAACCATGAGATCATGATCTGAGCCACCCAGATGTCCCAGAAGTTACCATATTATTACCTCTGTTCTGCAGGGGGGCATCCTGAGGCTGAGCCAGGGAGGCCCAGTGGCCGTCCCAAGGACAAGGACTTGAATGTAGCACATCCAGGAATAGAACGTCGTCATCCTTCTGAACCCAATCCTATTCTCGCTGTACTTGCTTTAAGTGTTAATAAAACCTTTAGTAAAAGATGGACTTTCAAAGAGGGCATTTGAACATGTAGGGCCCCTTGGAAGCCAGGACCGTTCAGTGGTGACTCTCAGGTTTATGTGCTGATCTGTTGTATGTCGCTGTCCTGGCCCAAGCCTTTGGGGACTTCCTCAGAGATACCTCGTTTGTGCTTCATCAGTGGCCCCAAAGGCACTGCACTGGCTCTCAAACATAGTCCCTGGGGCTCCAGGGTGGGGGTCTACAGGACCCTGGTGCAGGCCAGTTGGTGCCCTGGGGTTCTCTTTGTGTTTCTGCCTCCGATGAACAGAGAGACAGAGAAATTCCTTTAACTGGTCGCTATCATTTTTCTCACCTGTAAATCCAGGTGATCTTTAAGGTTTTCTGCGGCTCAGAGACAATTTTCAGTAATATTTCCCCATGTCTTCCGCCAGTACAGTATAACCACTCTCTGCATATCTGCCATTTTTCTTTGCTATCTGACTTTTTGTTGTGATCTCAATATTGGCCATTTCGTTAAGAGCAGCAGGAAAATCTCTGTGCGTGGCACTATTTTAATGAGCCCCAATGATGAGAGATTTATATTTTAAACCAATCGCCCATCCCATTAAAAAAAAAGGTGTTGGATATCCCCACATAAAATAGTGATGAGTCGGATTAACTGTCCAAGAGTGCTTCACAAACTCACCTCCATGTAACCGTGAAGCAGAGAGTGGGGCTGCCGGAGCATTTACAAAGCAGGAGCTGACACCAGGCATATTTGAACGCCATGAGATATGGTATCACTGGGGACAGAGAGTGAGTTTAGTTAATAATGAATGGCATATCCCATAAAATACCATTACACAGTGTTCAGGGCCCAAGAATGATGACATAATTATTAGGAGACTGGGAGATTAAGATATAATTTAAAAAAACATGACAGGGGAGGGTGTAATTGGGGAGACAAAATACACAGGAAGTTTGTAATTTACATGTCAAAATACCTTTTTCATGTTTTGATTGGATTAGACGCTGCCTTTCCACTCCATTTATCCTGGCTTCAATTAGAGGCAGCCGAAATGACATCTCACGTTCATATTCTTGACACACGCTGCTCATAGACACTTTCTAATTCTAACCGACAGGAAGGGGGAAAGGGAAACTCGGTTTTGCCTTCGTCATGCACTTTTTACTTAACCCCTAATTTGTTTCTAAATGAACCTGTCACTGCGGTTCACGTGGCTTTGTGCTTCGGCCGCCGCTGCCTGTTTCTGGTGGAAGCCCCTGTCATAACGTGATGTGCTCTGACCCCCGCAGGCTTGTGGGGGGACTAAGGCTGAGCAGGGGTGGAGGGAAAAGGAGAACTAGGGGTGCCTTTTGGAACAGGAAGGGGTGAAGCTATGTTGAAGAGCCATAGGATGTTAGCAAAATCGTTTTCCTCATGGTGTCACACAGCCTCAACAAACCAGAGGACACGGTGGGGGGGGGCAACCCCCGCCCCCTTATTGTCCTTGGTTCCCTTCTTACCTCCATGCATTCAGTGGAGGTAAATCCTAAGGTTTTCATTGGTCTTGGATGCCTGCTACCTCCTCTGATAGACTGGGTAGCCCAAGGCCCACCTGAAAAGCATCAGTGAAATACTTCGTTAACTCTCACTTCTGAGAGTGGCACAGCCACCCATCCGATCTGAAGGCATTAGCTACCCAGCCGGCCATTGCAATTATCTGCGGGATGAAAGCTTTTGTCATCCCTCATCCATTTGATGGGAGAGCCTATGCTTTGCTTGTGTTATCTTGACATTTTCTTTACATCGGATGCAAGGATGCTACTCTATTTACATTGCAGTGCATCTCAGCAGCAAGTAGCCTATTAAGACCTCATGTATCATGGAGGACTGGTGGACATGGTCTACTGGTTAATACCCATCAAGTGTTCGCATCTTTGAAGAGCCAGTCTTGGCTAAAATAACCCTGGGTCAAACCAATGCCATCCGGTCCAAGTGAATGGTTCCTGTCCACCAGCTGATCTGTTACATTACCTTTCTTGTTTACTGATCCTAGATCAATAGTTTTAGGTTGGGGCGGGGGGGTGGTGCCTGGCTGGCTCACTCAGCAGAGCCTATGACTCTTGATCTCAGGGTCATGAGTTTGAGCCCCACGTTGAGTGCAGAGATTACCTGAAAAATAAGCAAATAAATAACACCCCCACACAACAGTTTTAGCTTGGATGTGTTTCATTTGGGTCACTGAGTGGGTGATTTGAGAAAACTCTTCAGATGGTCAAAAGAAACTGACCTCTTAAGACAGAGGTTGTTAATATCCTGGGGAGGTAACAGAGGTTCAGGGAACCTGCCTTTGGGATCCTTTTTTGCCATCAATGTTACCTTGGATTAGACACATCCACCTTCAGCCTCAGTTTCCTCATCTATAAATTGGGGAGAACAGGAGTACCTACCTTACACTATTTAAATGAGGATTAAATGAAAGAACACATGTTAAATGCTTGTCAGGGAATGTAGTAGAGTCAAGTATTTGGCAGAGGTTAGCTGTTACTTATTACTGGGTTTTCAGCCATGTTTTCTGACCGTGCCTATTCAGCTGTTTGCTCACTGAACCCCCTGTCCTGGGTACTGCTTCAGTCCTGGTCAATGGATAGCCTCTAATAGACGGCTTCTGTTTCTTTAAAGACAACCCATATCACATTCCCATGGCGTCAACATTTTTATGGCTTCTGGTCCTTTTAGGAAAGCAAGTTGGTGCCTATGTCACTGTGATAATGTAAGTAGATTCCTAAGGAAAATGGCATCAGCTGAAGAAACTATAGGAATATTGTATTAAACCAGGCTTTGGAAACTTCTGAAACATCTGTGCCTGGTTGAGGAGGAGCAATATTTGAGGGTTTGCAATATTTGATATGCACAGATAGCTACATGTTCACAGAGAGTTCATATATTCCAACAGCCAACGGGAGAAGAGAGAGGTAACCCTAAAACTTGGTTCTGAAAGCAAACCCTCTACCTCTCAGACTATGAGTAAGTCCTGAGCCCCACCACCAACCAGGCACACCACCTTAGACCACATGAGAAAAGGCCCAAAGCTTCAGCTTGAGGAGGTCACTGAGACTATGAAACACTCTTTGTGACCTCCTCGGTATGGAGACGAAAGAGCTGGTCTGAGTCACCAAGCAGGGCACAACCAGAAGGGGGCTTGCCTTTTCTCAGAATTTGTACACTGTGTAAGTAATAAGGAGCAAGGAATCCCTTTCTGGAATTTTTGCTAAAACTAAACCACCAACCCTTCCATACTGGGTCATGATATGATAGCTCATGACACACTTATTCTTCGTGATTCTCACAACAGAACTGTGAAGGTTACATAAAGATGGTTATCCCATTTTAGAGATAGGGAGATTGAGTTTCACTAGGTGTAATTGCCTTTCTTGAAGCTGTGTAACTATGGGGTGGAAGAGGCAGCCTAGAGTTCTTGACTCCAAATTCAGTGGCCTTTCCATTAAATCCCATGCCTTGCCACCTCTCAAACTTTTTCTACTTCCCCAATGTCCTACCACCGCACCTAAGATTTCCTTAAAACTGGGACCAGCTAGCTCCAAATTTGGCCCAAAGTAAAAAGTTCACTGCAGCTGGAATGTATACTTTGAGTGGAGGGTGGTTCTCTTTGAATATTGAACCAAAGGTTTAAGATTGCCTTGGCCATCTAATTATGGGTATGTGTAGGTTTCTTTTTTCTTTTTAACCAAAAACAGGTCATGCAACTATAACCTATTGTTTATTCTGATAGAGTTCAAAAATCCTCAACTGAGTGGGCATGTGTGTGTTAATTTTACGTAAGAATTTGAATATTGGGAGCCATTGGGTTTCTTGTATCAGAAATTGAATGATGGAAAAAACTCAGTCAAGGAAATACTGCACCAGAATTGAGGGACCATGTTCTCCTTCTCTCCTAGCTGTTTCCCTAGTATGATTTCCTAAACTCCACTTCCTTTACCATTCCAGAAAACACTAGAGACAAAGCTCTTGTATTCTTGTGAAAGTATCTCATACTGATTTGAAAACCACACCAGGCTTAGATGTGACATGCGGGTGCAGTGCCTCCGTGTCCCTTCCCTGAGGTTTGGGGTTTATGTCACTTGTTCCCATGATTCTGAAGTTTTGGAATCAGAATAGGAACTCAGATACTAAAATCCCAGTGTCAGATCCTCTATTGCTCAGTCTTCAGTACAAAACTTTCTCTCAGGGCTGCATATTAAGTCATTTTACATTCATCTGAGCAGATGTGGTTAAAAAAAAATGCTAGAGACAGAGAGAAGGGAAGTTTATTGGTCATACTTCACTAGAGAAAGAGAACCGGTAGGTTGTCTATCAATCTAGCTATCTGTCATCTATCTATCAACTATCTATTTCTATCTCTCTGTCCATCCATCTATCTGTCTGGAAGAGTTGATATTGCAGTCTTGACTTTGAAACGTGCAGGTTGGAAACTCAGGTAGGGTTTCCATGTTGTAGTCTTGAGGAAGAATTGCTTCTTTGGTTTTTGGAAACCAGTCTTTGCTCTTGCGGCCTTCACCTGATTGGATGAAGCCCACCCACATTATGGAGGGTAATCTGCTTTCGTCAAAATCTGCTGAGTTAAATGTTAGTCACATTTTAAAAATGCCTTTACAGCAACATCTAGTCTGGTATTTGCCAAAACTACTGGGCCATCGAGTAGCCAAATGGACAGATGAAATTAACTATCATGTGCCAATCCCCAGATTGGTCTATAAAGAACTTCGGTAGTGCCTTTTGCACCCGACTAATTTTCTCCCCTGTTGGCAGAGGACAAAACAGAAAGAAAAGACAGGCGAAGGGGAAGGGGATGTTAAACTGGATCAGGGTTGTCCATGGAAGGGCTGTAGCCCTTTTCTCCTCTCTTCCTTCAGTTTGAAGTCCAATCACAGAGAAATACATACATCATTAACTGCTGGCAGCTGCCTACTCACACTCTGCCCAGATTTCAATTCATACTGTTCAGATGGTCTTTGTTTACACCAGAGAAATTAAATTAGAACAGATAATACACATGAGCAGGATTCCTAATGGACCCATAATCTTGTCAATGATTTCTTGTATATTCAATGTTAAGTTTGACTTAAAATTTAGGAAGCAGAAAATATCAGACAACTAAATGACTTGGGGGCTCATCAGTGATGGTGGAGATGCATGGCAAGGCAGGAAGGAAAAGGCGACGCTCGTCTTCTAGAATCAGGAGGATGATTGAGGGCCGCCAGGCTGGTAGAACACAGGGAAGTGATATTTGCTTAGATTAGTTTATTTTAAAATTATTAACAAATCATTTTTCAGAGAGAAGAGAATCAAATGAACATTAAAGTCACTTCTATTACTTTAAATTCTATTTTTGACTTTATTCAATTCTCTAAAGACTGGAGTGCCTACCGCTTGGTTCTCAACACTGTCTTCTTTTGTATGTACCTTCTTTCCCTACAGGATCTTATTCGATCCAATTGTTTAATTATCATCCCTGTGCTGGTGTCTCCTACCTTTAAATCTCTAGGTCTGCCTTCTCCTAGGAGCTCTAAGCTCTTATTAAACTGTCCACTCGCCCTCTCCATGGGGTCTACATTGACAGACATCTGAAACAAAATGGTCTAGGCAGAACTTTTTTCAACTTTATTGAGGTATAATTGACAAATAAAATTATAAGATATTTAGCGTATGCAGTGTGATGATTTTGGTATAAATACATTGTGAAATGATTCCTCCCATCTAGGTAATTAACATATACACCACCTTGTATATTTGCCAGCTCTCTGCCTTTTTATTTTGGTGAGGACATTCAAATTCTAGTTTCTTAGCAAATTTCAATTCTACTACACAATGTTATCAACTGTTGTCACCATGTGATACATTAGATCCTCAGAACTTACTCATTTGTACCCTTTTATAAATCATTCCCCATTTCTCCCACCCCCAGCCCCTAGCAGCCATTTTTTTGTAATCTGTTCCTTTGTTAGACTTTCTTCTTTTCTTTTTTTTTGAAGATCCCACATATAAATGATCACCATGCAGTAGTTGTCTTTCTCCTCTGACTTATTTCCCTTTCCATAATGACCTCCAGTTTCATCCACGTGGTTGTAAATAGTGGAATTTCCTCCTTTTTGACGCTGAGTAATATTCCATCGTGTAGGTACATCACCTCTTCTTGGCTCATTCGCCTGCTGACAGATGTTGAGATTGTTTCCATATCTTGGCTGTCACACACAACTCTTTTCTCCTTCCCAACTCCTGTTTCTCCTCTGTGACGCTAGCCCAGGAAATGGCTCTCACATCCATCCTTTCATTCGCTTAAAAACTCAAGTGTCATCATTTTAGTTCTCTAATTACCTCACTTGCTTGCAAGCATCCCATCCGCGCGTTCTGTCTCTTCTACTTGTGAAGCATGTGATTGGGCTTCATTGTCTTTCTGCTGCTGTCCTGGCCCAGCTGGCCTCCTCTCTCCCTGGGCTCTCTGCAGCCGCCTCTGAGACAGGCTTTCTCATTCCAGGCTTGTTCATCTTCCCCTTCCACAGCCTCCTCCCCATGCAGCACCCCAGGGGAGCTTAGTGGGACCCAAACCAGATCATGCCACCCTCTGTTTAAAACACCTTGGCCGGGGGGCTCCCACCAACTCATCGTATCTAAATGCCTCCCTCTGACTTACTCATCAGGCCCCCCTAAGTGACCCTTGCCCTCACTCCCGAACTCATCTTGGACCCCTCTTCATTTGTATTATGCTATAGCCACCTGGCCCGCTGTATCTTCTGTAGTTCCTTACCTCCACCCTGCGCGCTCCCACCTCAGGGCCTTTGCATCTGCAGTTTCTTCTATCTGGAATATTCTACCACCAAATCTTTTGCAAGTCTGCTTCCTTGACAAGGAGCTCAGATGTCACCTGTTGAGAAAGGTTGTCCTGGACCACCTTACCTAAAAAGACCTTCTCCTAGTCACTTGTACCACCTGACACTTTTGTCGTTTCTATAGCACTTAACACGATCTAAAGTCATCTTATTTATTTCGCTTTTCTTTTCGTTATTGTCTGTCTCCCCAAGAGAGAGCCTCAGACATCTTTAGAGACTGTTCAGCGACCTTCCGCCTGTTGAGAAGCTGCCCTTGGCATGGCCAGCACCCTTCATGTTGGCTTTAAGATTGTTTTCTGAGACTATTTTTACCTTCAGATACAGCACGAGAATCCTAGGCAGAATGCCAATGCATTGTATCACTGTAACCTTAAAATACTTTTGAAGAGCTTTCTTTTTTTTTTTTTTTAGATTAAAATTATTGGCCTAATTTTATGACATACATATCTGGTTAATGAGGTAAGAATGTGAACACGTGAATACTTTTGTTTGAATTTAGCCTCTTGGCTTTGTTCATAAATTTTATACACATACGTGCAATTATCTCAAAATACAAAGTTTCATGTACAAGTGTATCTCAAGAGGCTTGTTTGGGTACCAATTCTTCCTTCTTCTTTACACGGTCTCTCAGAAGTCTCGTGATTCTCCTATATGTTCCTCCAGAATTATGCTCATTCCTGGCATTTCTTTTAATATTAGGAAATTCAGGGGCGCCTGGGTGGCTTAGTTGGTTAAGTGTCCGACTTTGGCTCAGGTCATGATCTCACGGTTCATGGGTTCAAGCCCCGGGTCAGAATCTGTGCTGACAGCTCAGAGCCTAGAGCCTGCTCCAGATTCTGTGTGTGTCTCTCTCTCTCCACCCCTCCCCTGCTCATGCTCTGTCTCTCAAAAATAAATAAACGTTAAAAAATAATGAAAAAAAAGAAGTTCAAACTTTTTTTTTATATTCATTGGCCATTTGTATTTTTCTTTTTGTGGAGCGTGTGCTCATTCTTTGTGCTTTTGTATTAGGGTTGCTCTTTTTCTCATTTACAGGTAAGTACTATTTTTCGTGTCAACGTCAGAACCCCCTTGCCTCTTGTATATATCACGCATATAACTTCTATTTTATTTGAGGCAAAATTGCCAAAGTTTCTCTTATAAAAATTTCATAAAACAGAAGAGTAGAGAGAATGCTGTAGCAAATCCTATGCAACCATCACCAGCTTCCTGTTGACTGGACAGCCTTCTTACTGTACCTTACAACCATATCTACCTACTTCCAACTCTGTGGGTTATTATTATTTTTTTTTATTAAAGACTTCCTTTTAAAATTTTATTTTATTTTTAATTTTTTTTAATGTTTACTTTTGAGAGAGACAGAGCACGAGCAGGGGCGGGGCAGAGAGAGAGGGAGACACAGAATCGGAAACAGGCTCCAGGCTCTGAGCCATCAGCACAGAGACCGTCGCGGGGCTCGAACTCACAGACCGCGAGATCATGACCTGAGCCGAAATCGGTTGCTCAGCCGACTGAGCCACCCAGGTGCCACTTAAAATTTTATTTTAAAGAGAGAGAGAGTGAGTGCGAGCAGTGGGGAGGGGCAGAGGGAGAGAGACAGAGAATCTTAAACAGGCTACAGGCTCAGCACAGAGCCCGATGCAGGGCTCGATCCCACAGCTCTGGATCTGTGACCTGAGCTGAATCAGCCTGGGCTCAACCTACTGAGCCACCCAGGCGCCCCTTCCTGAGTTATTTTGAGGCACATCTTCAACATCAGGTCCTTCACCTGTAGTATTTGAGCAGATATCTCTAAAAGGTGAAGCTTTTGTGTATAGGTAAGTACCACACCATTATCTCACCCACAACTGAAAATATTATTAAATATCTAGTCAGTGTTCAGATGTTCCAGATGGCCTCATAAATTTATTAAAGTGTCTTTGTTTGAATTAGGATTGAGTTACAGCCTCGTTGCAATTGCCTTCTCTCCCCGCCCCCACCAATTCCTTGCACTTAATGAAGACACCATGTTGTTCGTCCTGTAGAATTTTCCACAGTCTGGACTTTTCCGATTGCATCTCAAAGTGCTCTTTATGTGTCCTTCTGGCTTTATTTCGGTAAACTCATAGCTAGATCTAAAGACTTGAGGTTTTGTTTTCTCTTTTTTTGCAAGACGATTTCACAGTTCACGCTGGTGCCTCTGTCGGGAGACCCCTTGTGTCTGGCGGCTCTTCCTGTAACGTCAGCAGCCCCGGGACCAATCATCGCTTTGACCCTTTCTCTCTTTGGGTTGTAAAATGCTGATATTTTCACTCTGTCATTCTTCATGTATTAGCCGGGATACTCCTGGAAGCAGAAATCCCCCCTTATTAGTCACTTGTTTAAAAGCCAGTGGTACAGTTTTACAGGAAAGACAAGATTCTTTCTCTTTAGGTGCCTGATTTCGGAATAATGAGTTAGCTCCCTGCCATTCTCAAAAGGTGACAATGAGTGTTTTCTAAACTTGGTATCATTATAAACTCATGAATTTAAACATATTTGAAGCGTTGGAATTCACTTTAATTATTATTCCTGTTGGTATACAAACATGGTAATTCATCTCAGGGTGAGCATCCGGTCTGCGAACTGAGGCCATTTACAGCATTTACGACAGGGGCCCGCCATATGGTTTTTGAGAAGTGACCAAAATAACAGCTTCTGTCCTCTCCTGTTTTGTCATTTAAAATCAACATTCCAAAATAATGATGAAAAAAACTGGTGAATATTTTTAAAAGTACAATGAAAGAATTCTATATATCAGGCTATGAAAGTGGTGTTTTTTCAAAAGATTTTATTTTTAAGTAATCTCTACACCCAACATGAAGCTCGAACTCGTGACCCGGAAATCAAGAGTCACGTGATCCACCCATTGAGCCAGCCAGGCGCCCCAGCAGTTTTTTTTTTTCCCTAATAAAAAGACCATTTTGATACTAAGACATAAATTTATTGCTGGTGTTCTTTTGGTTCCCAACCCAAACCATAGATACTTCAGCTTTTACAACAATTTTCTGTGTTGATAAATTATGCTTTAAAAGTACATCCCTACACCCTTGCCTATTTCTCAGGGTGTTTCTCATGAGTCTTATCCTATTTCATGTTTTGTAATAATGTCATGAGGTTTTTAAAACTATTATGAAATATGTGTAGAGAGGTACAGAGACTTATATGTAGGGTTGAAAGAATACTACTAAAATCAACACAGATGGTTGGAAGAGTAGTAATAAAGTAAAAACACCCAGAAGTCCACCATTAAGATAAAGAACTAGGGACACCTGGGTGGCTCAGTTAGTTAAGCGTCCAACTCTTGAATTCAGCTCAGGTCATGATCTCCCTGTTGGTGAGTTTGAGCCCCAAGTCGGGCTCTGTGCTGACAGCATGGAGGCTGCTTGGGATTCTGTCTCTCTCTCTCTCTGCTCCTCCCCTACTTGCCTGTGCATGTGCACAATCTCTCTCTCTCTCTCTCTCTCTCTCTCTCTCTCAAAAATAAATAAACTTAAAAAAAAAAAAGATAAAGAACTAGAACTTTACAAGGGCCTGGGACAACTTTGTGCCTCCTTTCCCAGACCAATTCCTCTACTTCCTTATCCCCAACTTTTGTGTCAATCATTCCTTTATATTTTAGCCACCCAAGTACTCTCCAAAAGGAATCCACTTTTTGGGTTTGAGCACCTGTGTAGCCAGCACAAACCAAGTTATGTGAGGACAAGGAAGGGTTGCTCTTACAAGAAGATGGGAGATGATAAAGTGAACAGTTTCTGGATCATTCTGGGGATTCATCTTCTCTAGGGGGAGTCAGCAGGCAAGACCTGGAGAGTGCTGGGAACTAGGGCTCGGGGTCTGCGAATCTGACAGAGCAAGGTGGTGTCACACGCTGGGTGTCTGATGGGGACACCGACCTTGGGGAGTGCACTGCTCTGGGCTCTTCTGTCTTCAGTAACTCCAGGAACGCAAAGCAGGAACTCTGGACAAGTAAAAGGTGAGAACCTGAGCCAGGCTCTCCCAAGGGTCTTCTGTCCCAGGGTTACAAAACACGTCTAAGTGACAGCAACGATTTTACGGACACAGCCCTCACCTTGTCTATCTCTTGAGTCACAGGGCTCTGAGCCGGACCCTGTGTCCTTCACCCCCGTCTGGGCCTTCTCATTGCTCTTCCCTTCTTGGGTCTTCTTTATCTTGCAACCCGTGTGTTCCTCTTTCTTGATTGACTTCGACCTTGTGGAGCACATTGTCTATTAGCATCTTGGGCTGGGGGGGAGGGGGAAGATTTTTTTTTTTGAAAATTTTCATTCCTGAAATTTTTTATTCTCTGCTCATTTTGGTAGTTTGGCTTTGAATGGATTTTAGGTTGGAAATAATTTTCCTTCATAATTTTGCCTTCTTTCTCCCAGAGACCCTTTTGATAAGCCTTAAGACCTTCTGCTTCCTGATTCTTTGGATGCGATCTTTTCTGTCTCCCCACCTCCTGTCTGAGCGCACAAAGTAGGGTCAACTTTCATGTATATGGTGAATAGGTGGTCCCTTTAATCCAGCAGTTCATGTCCTTCCATTCTAGGAAACTTCTTGCCTTATTTTAGTGATGATTTCCTCCCCTCTTCTTCTTCCTTTTTTTTTTTTTTTTAATTTTGCTAATGTTTGTTTTTGAGAGAGAGACAGAGCATGAGCGGGGAGGGGCAGAGAGAGGGAGACACAGATCCGAAGCAGGCTCCAGGCTCTGAGCTGTCAGCACAGAGCCTGTTTTAAAAAAAAACTGCTTGAACTCACAAACCGTGAGATCATGACCTGGGCTGAAGTCGGACGCTCAAGCGACTGAGCCACGCAGGCCCCCCATCCTCCCCTCTACTTCTTTTTAAACTCCTCTTATTCGGATGTTGGATCTCGTGGACTATTCCTCTAATGTTCTTATCTCGCGTCTTCTATTTTCTGCCCCTGAGTTTTTTTTTTTTTTTCTCTATTTTTTGGAAATCTGAACTTTATCTTCCAACTCTTCTGCTGGGTTTCATTTTGTGCTATAATGCTTTCATTTGCAAGAATTTGTTTTAAACCCCTGTATTCTCTCTAACCTTCTCTTCCTTCCTGTATCTTTCTCTCTTCCACTTCTTCAAGATTCAGGTAGAATCTTATGATGGTTTCAGGCAATATCTTCTTTTATATGTCCAAGGATATTAATGATATTGCTTTCTTTGTATATCTTTTATCTGAAGTGATCCCCCTGGCCCTGCTTTCTGTTTGCTTTGGTCTCTATTTTCAGTCGAGGAGGCCATATTTAGTTATCAGTAATGCTTGGCCATGTGCTTGTGCTCAGGAGATTAAGAGGGAGGGAGTAAAAAGCCACTTAGAAACTCTGCTCATGTGGGTGGTGGGGCTTCTTATTTTTGAGCTCGATTTTGGTGAGCTGGTTGACCGGGAATCTTTGATTTCAGAATCTCTAGATCCCCCTTCTAGGGTTGGCCATATTTCCCAGGGAAGACCCTTTCAGTTGCCTGCCTGGGAGTTAAAGCTCTGGCTGCAAATCCTCTGAGGCTGTGGTGGAGGAAGGCTGGAGGGTTTCTGCATTCGTCATTCAGAATGCATGCAACCACTTAACTCCAGTTATGCATGGCCTCCCTCAACCAGATCCCGTAACACTCTCAGAAAACACATCCATAGTTCTCAGCTAGAGTGGAAGCCCGTGTCCCTCTTGTTTTGCAGTTGCAGAGGTGCGTGGTGTACACATCCGTGAGCATTTTGTTCCTGGCCGATTCCGCATTTTATACAGTCTTGTAGTTGGGTTGACCTTCGTTTCCCCCCCTCGTGCCTTAGTGCTTGGCTTTTTCAAGTTTGCTATACCTGTTGTCCCTCATCCACCAGCTTTTTCTTGCAAGATTGGGAGGCTGCTTTCATTGCAGGTTTCTGTGTTTTAAAAATATTTTAATGGAGTATTGAGCAGGAGGAAATTTGAGGTATATTTGTTTAATCTGCTCCCTTGCCCTCCCTTGCCCTATTGTAGGTTTTTAATGTTCATTTGAAATTCCTTCCCTCGAAATGCATTGGGAAGGGTCACAATCTGAAACCGAGAAGGAAGACCTGTGTAGTTAGTTCCTTGGACCATATTCCCCAGTTGACCATGACCAATTCATTCAAACAATTCAAAACAACCCTGGCAAAATGTATTTGCCATGTGATGGACTAAAATGGAAAACAGCCAAATGATTCAATTTCATACTTTCAGCCTGACGATGTTTGAAGCCAGTCTATATTGAGCTGGTGGCCTCGGTGTTTGTTTGTTTTTTGTTTGTTTGTTTGTTTGTTTTTTGTTTTTTTTTTAAATTTTTTTTTCAACGTTTATTTATTTTGGGGACAGAGAGAGACAGAGCATGAACGGGGGAGGGGCAGAGAGAGAGGGAGACACAGAATCGGAAACAGGCTCCAGGCTCTGAGCCATCAGCCCAGAGCCTGACGTGGGGCTCGAACTCCTGGACTGCGAGATCGTGACCTGGCTGAAGTCGGACGCTTAACTGACTGCGCCACCCAGGCGCCCCTCGGTGTTTGTTTTTGATTTTGTCTTGCGTTTCCAAAGGGAACTCACAGCCAGGCTGGCTTTTGATGGGTCGGCAGCCTGATGTTTAGAGAACTAAGGTAGAAGTATCCATGCCAGCCACAAATCAGCTTCTCCCCTGAATCATTCCTCAAGGAGAGAAACGTGAAATCACAACTCATGGGGCTTTGGGGTATGGTTCAAAAAGCCACTCATTGGTAGTGAGAAAGTATGGCATATTTTGCATTGCACTCCATAAGGTATCTGTGTTCGCTTAAATATAAAATCAACTGCTGACCACTGAGTGTAATGACTGCTCCAGAAAGATGAGTTGAAGATTTCCATAGTTTCTGGTGTATCACCACATGTCTTTTTTAGGAGTATGTCACAAATGCCTTCTCTAAACTTGTCAGTGGAAGAATTTCCCATTACATCCTATGCTTGAGAATAGGAAACGTCTGGTCCTCTCTTCATCAACGAAAAAAAAAGTTCGTGAAAATCTAGCTCTACGTCATTTGATTTCTCTTTATTTGTAGAAAGAATTCCAACCCGTGCGCTCTGACC